>NC_046154.1:85319840-86004178 GCF_011064425.1 Rattus rattus
ATTTCCAGAATGGTTGTACCAGTCTGCAATCCCACCAACAATGGAGGAGTGTTCCTCTTTCTCCACATCCTCGCCAGCATTTGCTGTCACCTGAGTTTTTGAACTTAGCCATTCTCACTGGTGTGAGGTGAAATCTCAGGTTGTTTGGTTTGTTCCCTTTATTAAGATGAACATTTGCTACTGGGTGTTTCTGTCAACTCATTCAGCATTCCTCAGCTGAATTCTTTGTTTGTCTCTGAACCCCATTTTAATAAGACAATAGGTCTCACTGCAGTCTTCTTGAGTTCTTTGTATAATATTTGGATATAAGCCCTCTATCTGTTTGTAGGATTGGTAAAGATCTTTTCCCAATCTATTTGCTATTTTGTCCTAACAAGGTGTCCTTTGCCTTACAGAAGCTTTGCAGTTTTCTGAGATCCCATTTGTTGATTCTTGATCTTAGAGCATAAGTCATTGGTGTTTTGTTCAGGAAGTTTTCTCCACTGCCCAAGTGCTCGTGATTCTTCCCCACTTTTTCTTCTATTATTTTGATGTGGAGTTCCTTGATCCACTTGGACTTAAGCTTGGTACAGGGTGATACGAATGGATCAATCTACATTCCTCTACATGCTGACCTCCAGTTGAACCAGCACCATTTCCTGAAAATGCTATCTTTTTTCCATTGGATGGTTTTGGTTCCTTTGTCAAAAATCAAGTGACCATAGGTGTGTGGATTCATTTCTGGGTCTTCAATTCTATTCCACTGCTCTATCTGCCTGTCTCTGGACCAATACCATGCAGTTTTTTTCAATATTGCTCTGTAATACTGCTTGAGTTCAGTATAGTGATTCCCCTGGAATCCTTTTATTGTTTGAATAGTTTTTTAGCTATCCTGGGTTTTTGTTATTCCATGAACTTACCATTGTTCTGTCTGTCTCTAAAAGAATTGGGTTGGAATTTTTTTTTTTCTTTTTTTGGTTCTTTTTTTCAGGCTGGGACGAACCCCAGGGCCTTGTGCTTCTAGGCAAGCGCTCTACCACTGAGGCTGGGCCCCAACCCTGGGTTTAATTTTTGATCAGAGAATTGCATTGACTCTTTTAGATTGCTTTTGGTAAAATTACCATTTTTACTATATTAATCCTGCCAATCCATTAGCAAGGGAGATCTTTCAATCTTCTGAGATCTTCTTCAATTTCTTTCTTCAGAGGCATGAAGTTCTTATCATACATATCTTTTACTTGCTTCATTAATGTCACATCGAGGTATTTTACATTATTTGGGACTATTATGAAGGGTGTCATTTCCCTATTTTTCTCAGCTTGCTTCTCTTTTGTGAAGAGGAAGGCTACTGCTTTATTTGAGTTAATTGTATACCCAGCCACATGTTTATCAGGTTTTAGTAGTTCTCTCAGAAACTTTTTAGGTTACTTTAAACATACTATCATATCATCTGCAAATAGTGATATTTTGACTTCTTCTTTTCCGATCTGTATCCCCTTGACCTCCTTTTGTTGTCTGATTGTTCTGGCTAGAACTTCAAGAACTATATTGAATAAGTAGGGAGAGAGTGGGCAGCCTTGTCTATCCCTGATTTTAGTGGGATTGCTTAAAGTTTCTCTACATTTAATGTTAGCAACTGATTTGCTGTAAATGGCTTTTACTATGTTTAGATATGGGCCTTGAATTCCTATTCTTTCCAGGACTTTTATCATGAAGGGTTGTTGAATTTTGTCAAATGCTTTCTCAGCATCTATTGAAATGATCATGTGTTTTTTTTTCTTTCAGATTGTTTATATAATGGATAACGTTGATGGTTTTCTATATATTAAACCATCCCTGCATGCCTGGGATGAAGCCTACTTGATCATGATGGATGATTGTTTTGATGTGCTCTTGGATTCGGTTTTCCAGAATTTTATTGAGTATTTTTGCGTCGATATTCATAAGTGAAATTGGTCTGAAGTTCTCATTCTTTGTTGGGTCTTTGTGTGGTTTAGGTATAAGAGTAATTGTGGCTTCACAGAAAAAATTCGGTAGTGCTCCATCTGTTTCAATATTGTGGAATAGTTTGGATAGTATTGGTATGAGGTCTTCTATGAAGGTCTGATAGAATTCTGCAGTGAACCCATCTGGACCTGGGCTCTTTTTGGTTGGGAGACCTTTAATGACTGCTTCTATTTCATTAGGAGTTATGTGGTTGTTTAAATGGTTTATCTGTTCCTGATTTAACTTCGGTACCTGGTATCTGTCTAGGAAATTGTACATTTCCTGCAGATTTTCAAGTTTTGTTGAATATAAGCTTTTGCAGTAGGATCTGATGATTTTTTGAATTTCCTCTGATTCTGTAGTTATGTCTCCCTTTTCATTTCTGATTTGTTAATTTGGACACACTCTCTGTGTCCTCTCGTTAGTCTGGCTAAGGGTTTATCTATCTTGTTGATTTTCTCAAAGAACCAACTTTTGGTTCTGTTGATTCTTTCTATGGTTCTTTTTGTTTCTACTTGGTTGATTTCAGCTCTGAGTTTGATTATTTCCTGCCTTCTACTCCTCCTGCGTGTATTTGCTTCTTTTTTTTTCTAGAGATTTTAGGTGTGCTGTCAAGCTGCTGATATATGCCGTCTCCTGTTTCTTTCTGCAGGCACTCAGAGCTATGAGTTTTCCTCTTAGCACAGCTTTCATTGTGTTCCATAAGTTTGGATATGTTGTACCTTCATTTTCATTATATTCTAAGAAGTCTTTAATTTCTTTCTTTATTTCTTCCTTGACCAGGTTGTTGTTGAGTAGAGCATTGTTCAACTTCCATGTATATGTGGGCATTCTTCCCTTATTGTTATTGAAGACCAGCTTAACCCATGGTGGTTTGATAGTACACATGGTATTATTTCTTTATGTATTTCTTGAGGCCTGTTTTTTGACCAATTATATGGTCAATTTTGGAGAAAGTACCATGAGGTGCTGAGAAGAATGTGTATCCTTTTGCTTTAGGATTGTATGTTCTATAAATATCTGTTAAGTCCATTTGGCTCATGACTTCTCTTTGTCTACATTTCTATTTAATTTCTGTTTCCATGACCTGTCCATTGATTATAGTGGGGTGTTGAAATCTCCTACTATTATTGTGTGAGGAGCAATGTGTGCTTTGAACTTTAGTAAGGTTTCTTTTACGTATGTAGGTGCCCTTGTATTTGTAGCATAGATGTTTAGGAATGAGAGTTCATCTTGGTGGATTTTTCCTTCCATGAATATGAAGTGTCCTTCCTCATCTTTTTTGATGACTTTTGGTTGAAAATTGATTTTATACTATATTTGAATAGCTACTCCAGCTTGCTTCTTCAGACCACTTGCTTTGAAATTTGTTTTGCAAGGTTTTACTATGAGATAGTGTCTGTCTCTGAGGTGTGTCTCCTGTAGGCAGCAAAATGCTGCATCCTCATTATGTATCCAGTTTGTTAATCTGTGTCTTTTTATTAGAGAATTCAGTCCATTTATGTTGAGAGATATTAAGGAATTATGATTGTTGCTTCCTGTTATCTTTGGATTTGGAGGTGAGATTATGTTTGTGTGCTTATCTTCTCTTTGTTTTGTTGCAAAATGATTAGTTTCTTGCTTTTTCTAGGTTGTTGCTTGCCTCCTTGTGTTGGGCTTTACCATTTATTATCCTTTTTAGGGCTGGATTTGTAGAAAGATATTGTGTAAATATGGTTTTGTCATGGGATATCATGGTTTCTCCATCTATGTTACTGAGAGTTTTGCTGGTACAAACGTGGGCTGGCATTTGTGTTCTCTTAGGGTCTGTATGACATTTGTCCAGGATCTTCTGGCTTTCATAGTCTCTGCTGATACGTCTGGTATAATTGTGATAGGTCTCCCTTTATATGTTACTTGACATTTTTCCCTTACTGCTTTTAATATTCTTTCTTTGTGTAGTGCATTAGGTGTTGTGACTATTATGTGACTGGAGGAGTGTCTTTTTTGGTCCAATCTATTTGGAGTTCTGTAGGCTTCTTGTATGCTTATGGGCATCTCTTTCTTTAGGTTAAGGAAGTTTTCTTCTATGATTTTGTTGAAGATATTTACTAGTCCTTTGTGAGTTGGGAGTCTTTACTCTCTTTTATACCTATTATCCTTAGATTTGATCTTCTCACTGTGTCCTGGATTTCCTGTATGTTTTGGGCAGTAGCTTTTTCCGTTTTACATTATCTTTGACAGTTGTGTCGATGATTTCTGTGGAATCTTCTGCTCCTGAGATTCCCTCTTCTATCTCTAGTATTCTGTTGGTGATGCTTGTATCTACGGCTCCTTGTCTCTTCCTTTGGTTTTCTATATCCAGGGTTGTCTCCCTTTTTGCTTTCTTTATTGTTTCTATTTCCATTATCAATTCCTTTACCTGTTTGATTTTGTTTTACTGTAATTCTTTCAGAGATTTTTGTGTTTCTGCTCTAAGTGTTTCTACTTTTTCACTTGTGTTTTCCTGCATTTCTCTAAGGGAGTTCTTTATGTCTTTCTTATAGTCCTCCGTCAACATTATCAAATGTGATTTTAAATCTAGATCTTGCTTTTCTGGTGTGTTTGGATATTCAGTGTTTGCTTTGGTGGGAGAATTGGGCTCTGATGTTGCCATGTAGTCTTGGTTTCTGTTGCTTGGGTTCCTGTGCTTGCTTCTTGCCATCAGGTTGTCTCTGGTGTTACCTTGTTTTGCTATTTCTTACAGTGGCTTGACCTTCCTATAGGCCTGTGTGCCAGGAGACCTGTAGACCTGTTTTCCTGTTTCTTTTCAGCCAGTTATGGGAACAGAGTGTTCTGCTTTCAGGCGTGTAGTTTTTCCTATCTACTGGCTTTCAGCTGTCCTTGTGGGCAAGAACTAGGAGAGCCTGCTCCTACTTCTCCTGGGTCCCTGTGCACAGTGGGCCCTGATGGCACTAGGTGTTTTCCTCTAGAGTCAGAAATGTGGGCAGAGACTAGTCTCCTCTGGTTGCCCTGGCGTGTCTGCCCCTCTGAAGATCTAGCTTTCCCTCTCATGTGATTTGGGTGCAGGGAGCTATTTCACCTGGTTGGTTTAGATCTGGGCGCAGTCTGTACCACAGGGCTCCTGCAGCTTGACTGCCCCATCTTCCTGTGCCCAGAGACTCTATTCAGTTTCCTCTTGGTCCAGGGATGTGGGCAAAGGTGGACAGAAGTGGCAATCTCTCCTGCCTTGCAGTCTCAGGATTGCCCACATGTCTGGGAGATCAGCTCTCTCTCCCATGGAGTTTGGGCACTAACTGCACTCTTTTTTTTTTTTTTTAGATTTATAGTTATAAACGTTTACTTTCATTTATGACTAACTGCACTCTTATACCTATAATTATCTATTCTGTTTTTGCTTCCTAGTGAGATCCATTCCTCCATCTAGTCTTAATTTCTACCTATGATCTTTGATTATACAGATTAGTGTCATCTGATTGAAGAGTTAAAAATAATAACCACATAAACATAACATACAAATTTATCTTTCTTGGTTTGGGATATCTTAAAAAAGTAAGATTTTTTTTCTAGTTTCATCCATTTACCTACAAATTTCATTATTTCCTTTGGCCATTAAAAGAAAAACTACTGTGATATTTCTTCTTACACCAGAGAGAAAGCCAAGATCAATAAACTAAATGACAGAACATGCTGACAAGGATGTAGACTAAGGGAGACACTCTCCAGTGATTGTGGATATGTAAACTTGGGCAGCCAGTATATAAATCAGTGTGTTGGTTCTTGAGAAAATGGGAATTTATCTATGTCAAATCTACCTATATTATTCTTGTCCAGATACCTAAAGGATGCTTCATCCTACTAAAGAAACATTTCATATGCCAAATTTTTGATGCTTTATTCACAATAGGCAGAAATTGGAAACAACCTAGATAAATATAAATAGATAAATAAAAGGTGGCTATATTTACATATCGACAGAATATAATAGATAAATAATCTCAGGTATATAATATATGCTAAAAAAACTGACTCATAAGTCAAAGATAATGTTGGATCTAAAACGTTTCTGACACAAAACATCCAGAAAATTTGTGATCCCATTAAAATACAATTAAGAATAATGGGAATATAAATGACAATAATAATAAAAATGATGATGATGATGAAGAAAGGAGAAAGAAGAAAGAAGAACGAAAGGAAGGAGAAGAAGGAGCAAAGAAAACTTACCCAAGAGGTGTAGACAGCAGGAAATCATCAAACTCAAGGCTGAAGATAATGAAATAGAAACAAAGAGAACGATACAAAATTTCAACAAAGTAAGGGTTTGGTTCTTTGATAATACCAAGATACACAGAACCTTAGTGGAAGTCATTAAAAGGCCAAGAGAGATAATAAAATTTTAAAAAATCAGAAAAGTAAGGAGGAACACCACAACAGACACTGACAAAATCTAAGGAATCATTTGATCTCACTTCAAGCCTGTAATCCACAAAATTAGAAAATGTAAATGAATTAGATGAGTTTCTAGAGTTATCAATTACCAATGTAGTCAAGAACAGGTAAAGTGTATGAAGAGACTATCTAAATGACTCCTAAGGAAATAGAAGGACTCATTGAAAGTCTCACAACAACCACAGCTCAGGGCCAGATGTTTTTAGGACAAATGCTACCAGAATTTAGAAGAATAGCTAATACCCATATTCTTCAAATTATTCCACAAAATAGAAACAGAAGGAACATTGCCAAACTCACTTTATGAGGGCACCATGACCCTGATACCGAAACCACAAAAAGAAACACACAGGCACTACACACACACACACACACACACACACACACACACACACACACACACACTCTTCAGGAAAATATTCTTATGAGGATTGTTGCAAAAATATTGAATAAAATACATGCATACTTAATTGAAGAACATATCAAGGACATCCTCCTCTTACAGAAGACTGATATTCAAAATATATAAAGAACTGAAGAATCTAGACATCAACAGACCAAATAACACAAATAAAAAGTGGATACAGATCTAAACGTAATTCTTGACGGAGGAATATTGACTGGTTGAGAAGCACTTAAAGTAATGTTCAAAGCCATTTGTCATCAGGTAAATGTAAATAAAAACACATCTGAGAATCCATCTTGCATTTTTCAGAATGGCTAAGTTCAGAAGCTCAATGACAACACACCCTTGTTAGGATACAGAACAAGAAGAATATTTATCCATTGCTCCTGGGAGTACAAACTAATAAAACTACTTTTCAATTCAGTTTGCTGGGTTCTTAGATAACTGAACATAGGTCTATATCAAGTACCACCTATAGCTCTCCTAGATATATACCCCAAAGAAGTTACACAATACTACCCCGACACTTGTTCAACTATGTTAATAGCAGCTTTTTAAATAATATACCCAAACTGGAAATCAAATAAATGTTCCTCAACCAAAGAATGGATAAAGAATATATGCAACATTTTCATAATGGAGTATTATTACACAACTAGGAAGATCAATGACATCATGAAATTTGCAGGGAATAGAATTGAAGTTTAAACAAGATTGTATATTCCTGACTGACATAGAGAACAATATGTTCAAGAGATGTCATTGTTGCTCTGAAATACAGCTTGAGGTTAAGGATGGTCATTCGCCTGAAGAGTTGTTTTATTGCTGAGAATAGTTTTTGCTCTCATGGGTTTTTGTTATTCCAAATAATTTTGCAAATTGCTCTAACTCTATAAAGAATTGAGTTGTAATTTTGGTGGGGATTGCATTGAATCTGGAAGTTGCTTTTGGCAAGATGCCCAATTTTACTATATTGATCCTTCCAATCCATGAGCATGGGAGATCTTTCCATTTTCTGACTTCTTCAATTTCTTTCTTCAGAGACTTGAAGTTCTTGTCATGCAGATCTTTAGCTTGCTTCGTTAAAGTCACACCAAGGAATTTTATATTATTTGTGAATATTGTGAAGGGTTTCATTTCCCTAATTTCTTTTTTTTTATTTTTATTTACTTGAGTGTTTCTTATTTACATTTCGATTGTTATTCCCTTTCCCGGTTTCTGGGCCAACATCCCCCTAACCACTCCCCCTCCCCTTCTATATTGGTATTCCCCTCCCCATCTTCCCTAATTTCTTTCTCAGCCTGTTTATCCTTTGAGTAGTGGAAGGCTACCGATTTGTTTGAGTTAATTTTATATCCAGTCACTTTGCTGAAGTTGTTTATCAGGTTTAGGATTACTCTGGTGGAAATTTTGTGGTCATTTAAATATATTATCTTATCATCTGCAAATAGTGATGTTTTGACTTCTCTCTTTCCAATTTGTATCACTTGACCTCTTTTTTTTTTTTTTTTTTTTTTTTTTTTTTCTTTGTCTATTGCACTGGCTAGGATTTCTAGACCTCTAGTCCTATATTCATTAGGTAGGGAGAGAGAGAGTGGTCAGCTTTGTGTAGTCCCTGATTTTAGTGGGAATGCTTCAAGTCTATACATTTAGTTTGATGTTGGTTACTTGTTTGCTCTATACTGTTTTTACTGTATTAAGGTATGGGTCTTGAATTCTTCATCTTTCCAAGACTTTTCTGTAGAGGGGGTTGTATTTTGTGAAAACCTTTCTTAGCATCTAATAGATGGTTATGTGAACTTTTTATTTGAGTTTGCTTATACAGTGGATTAAGTTGATGGATTTCCACATATTGAGCCAGCCCTGCGTCGTGGGGATGAAGCCTACTTCATGAAGATGAATGATCATTTTGATGTGTTCATTGATTTTGTTTGTAAATATTCTATTGAATATTTTTGCATTGATATTAATAAATGAACATGCTCTGAAACACTCTATCTTTGTTGGATCTTTGTGTGGTTTAATTATAAGTGTAATTGTGTAATTCATAGAATGAATTGGGTAGTGCTCCTTCTGTCTCTACTTTTTTATTTTGAATAGTTTGAAGACTATTGGTATTCGATCTTCTTTGAACATTTGATAAAATTCTGCAGTAAACCAAGGTCCTGGGCTCTTTTTCTTAATGGAGAGATTTTTAATGACTGCTTCTGAAATCTGTATGGTATTGGTACAGAGACAGTCAGGGAGATCAGTGGAATAGTATTGAAGACCCAGAAATGAACCCATATACCTATGACCACATGATTATTGAAAGAAGAGCTAAAACTAACCAATGTAAAAAGGCAATATTTTCAACAAATGGTGGTGCTTCAAATGGCAGTCAGCATGTACAAGAATGCAAGACAATCAATTCTTATGGCCTTATACAAAGCTCAAGTTCATGTGGATCAAGGACCTCCACATAAATCCAGATACACTGAAACTAATAGAAGAGACAGTGGGAAAGTGCCTTGAACACATGGGCACAGATGAAAATTTCCTGAATAGGACACCAATGGCTTATGCTCTAAGATCAAATATTGACAAATGGGACCAGAAATTGCAAAGTTTCTGTAAGGCAAAGGACACTGTTAAGAGGACGAAGCAGCAAGAAACAGATTCAGGAAAGATCTTTACCAATCTTACATCTGATAGAAGACTAATATCCAATATATACAAGAACTTAAGAAGGTAGACTACAGAGAATCAAATAAGCCCAGTAAAAATGTGGTACAGAGCTGAAAAAAAATTCTCAACTAAGGTAAATCTAATGGCTGTGAAGCACCTAAAGAAATGTTCAACAACTTTTGTCATCAGGAAAATGCCAATCAAAATAACCCTGAGATTCTACCTCAAACCATTTAGAATAGCTAACACCAAAAATGCAGGTGACCAGCTGATGCTGGCGAGGATGTGGAGAAGAGGAACACTCCTCCATTTTTTGTGGGACTGCAAGCTGGTACAAACACTCTGGAAACTAATCTGGTGGTTCGTCAGAAAATTGGATACAGTCCTACCTGAGAACCCAGCTATAGTACTCCTGGGCATATACCCAGAAGGACACATGCTCTACTATGTTCATAGCAGCTTTATTTATAATAGCTAAAAGCTGGAAAGAACCCAGATGTCCTTCAACAGAGGAATAGATACAGAAAATATAGTTCATTCAGACAACGGAGTATAATTCTTCTACTAAAAAACATTGACTTCATGAAATTCTTTGGCAAATGGATGGAACTAGAACTTTCTATCCTGAGTGAGGTCACTCAGTCACAAAAGAATGCACAGGTTATTCACTCACTGATAACTGGATATTAGCTCGAAAGCTCAGTGTACTCAAGATACAATACACAGACCACCCGAAGCTCAAGAAGAAGGAAGACTAAAGTGTAGATGCTGCAGTCCTTAAAAGGGGGAACGAAATACAGCAGGAAGTACAAAGTCATAGTGTAGAGCAGGTCATCCAGAGACTGCTCACCTGGGGATCCATCCTATATACAGTCACCAAATCCAGATACTATTGAGGATGCCAGGAAATGCATATTGATAGGAGCCTGATATAGCTGTCTGCATAGCCTGACAAACAAAGAAGCAGATACTCACAGCCAACTGTTGGACTGAGATGGGGTCCCCAGTGGCAGAGTTAGAGAAAGGACTGATGGAACTGAAGGGGTTTGCAACCACATAGGAGAAACAATAGTATCAACCAACCAGATACCCGATAGCTCCCAGAGATTAACCCACAACTAAATAGTACACATGGAGGGACCCATTGTTCCATCTGCATATGTAGCAGAGGATGACCTTGTGGAGTGTCAATGGGGGGAGAGACCATTGGTCCTGTGAAGGCTTAATAACCCAGTATAGGGGAATGCCAGGGCACGGAGGCAAGAAAGTGTGGGTGCAATAGTGGGGGATTGCCCTCAGAGAAGCAGGAGGAGGTGGAATAGGTTGGAGGTTTCTGGAGGAGAAACTGTGACGGGGATAACATTTGAAATGTAGATTTATAAAATCCAATAAAGGAACATAAAATTTTAAAAAGTTGTCTGCCTATCTAAGACTATTCTTAGGCCATGCTAAGAAATTTATTGAGACCAGGTCTCATAAATAAAAATAAACAAAGTATTATGAATTCTATTTTAATATAAATTGCTCAAAATATTTTCATAATATTTTTAATTTTTTATTATACTTTCTAAAAGTTCTTATTTAACACATTAAATTATTTAATAAGCTGTCATTCAATCTATGTGTCATTCTTTTGGCTTCTGGTCAGAACAGGCTTTGGTGACACTTTGTTTATATTTCTGTCTTTCTGTAATTCTCTTCATATTTTTCATAGAAACATATTTTTGCCAGGGTAATCCGATCATCCCCTTTTTATTCTTTGTTTGCTCTGTGTATCTTTTCATCCCTGGGTTATCCTTCTTGGCTGGGAATGTAATTACCTATCTTGTACTATTGTCAAATTGTAATCAAGGAAGTCTGATCCAGAAAAAGGAAAATTCAGCCTGTACAACTTCAGTACTAACGTGAGGAGAATCTTTCCCACCCTTAGTTGACTTTCATTTTAGAAAGAAACAACACTCTTCCTTCCTATTTCTTTTCTTGTCTCCATTCTTTACGTTATATTCCTTATCTTTTCCATGGTTTTATATCTTATTCCTCTCTGTAATTTTCAGCATCTCCTGGTATTTTTTTGTTGGATAATTTATCTTCTTGTCTTTTACATGAAACATATTTGCCTCCTTGGCTGAATGACACATAATTTAAAAAACCCAAAATTTTGCATAATCCTGAAGACTAAGCTCTATTACTCCAGATACTTAATATCTAATAATTGCTGATTAAATCAGTGACATCTCTGAGTTTTCATGAGTATTACATTGGAAAATTGATTCTGACATTGTATGAACATTTATGAAATCTAGTATAATTGTGAACTTAATTTTTAGATGATTTACCAGCATATATGACAAATATATATGTACATATGAGGTTATGTGATATAAATATTGCATGCATTAAGCAATACACACAAACTTATTCACATTCACACACACAGACACAGACACAGACACACACACACACACACACACACAAACACACACACTCCTAAGTTTCAATAACATTATTTGGTCTTAATATGTGAAAAAGCTGAAATATCCTGTAAACATGTAGATTTACGCAAAGGAAGTAGTAGGGTTATGTTTTTCTAGTCATAGAAGTCATGTCTCTACTTTCTCACTTTTAAATTGAGTGAGGAGAATTATGTCTAGAACATCATCTTTCTCATACATTTTGTACATATATAATATTACATATATGATATATATATGTTATATATATGTGTGTGTGCTATTTTGTTCATTCTAATTTATATCACTAAAAATCATTCAACCATTCATGTGAGTTCTATGTCATTAGAAATCATATTCTGGTGAAGAATAATGGGACAAAGGAGTATGAACCTTGGGTTGTGATGTTGTTTGTGGCCAAGGAGAATTGGTCTCCTGAGTAGCAGTATGTGGAAATGTGACAAATTGAATGAACAGTGTTTAAAGGAGGTCTAATATCTTAGATATATTAAATATGATTTTATATTATTAGTGTTACGTTCTAAAGAACACTAGTCCTGCTGTGACATTTAGTGCATTCTACCAGTTCCCTATAGAGTAAGTGGTGAACCTGAAGATCAACAATGTCTGCATGACGTAGACTTCATCAACAGCTAAGTTATGTGGTGCATCTCTGCCTAACTCCAGGTATTTTTATATCCAATATTTGTCATGTAAATTTCTGACTAATTCATACCATCTAAATCTGTTCAGTTTCTTTATGTACAATTTTAAATCACACCTGTTAGAAATAGAAAAAAATTCAGTGCAAAGGATCATATGCTACTTTTGTTTTTGTTATTCAAATGTCTTTTCCAACTTCTTAATGTATAACCAGAATACTGAAATCATATTTCTCGATGGTAACACAGAAATATTAATAACTTCACCCGTATCATCTTACTAAAAATAAAATGAAATTTATCTAATTCAAATCCTAATTTCCGATGCAAAATACCCAACCTTCTGCTCCGTGTTTGTGCTGTTTTTTAAAAGTTGGCTAAGATTAGAGTAATCCCATGTTGAAAATAGAAGCACAAGTTCTTAGTCTTAGTTTCCCCATGCACAGTTTCCTGCTCTCCCTTGCCTCATGTAAAACTGTATACCATATATAATACATAATATGAAATATAATAATTATATTTTATGAGAGCAAGGTTGAAAAGGGTGGGCAATACTGCTCCCCCAAAAGTTCTCTCTGCTTGTTTGTTTTCAAAGTGCTGGAAGCTACTATTAAAGGACCTTTGGGAAGAAACGACATCTGTTTACTTACTTTCTGCCAGACTCTGCATGCTACAGTAGTGACCCAAGCAAGTTGCAGCCCTAGTGAAATGGAAGCTTGGCAGTTATGGAAGAAAACAAATTTTTCTGATTGATTATGTAACCATTAAAAAAAGAGTTTATACTATCAAACTACCTTCTTCTTAAATTTAATTTATTTTAATAACTTTATACAAGAATGTCAATGATGTTTCCCTCTCCATCTCCAAATTTTCTCTCAACTCCTTCCTTCCAAATTAATGTTTTATCTTCAATTACTATTACTACATTTATATACAAAATCACACACGTATTATACATACACACATACACATACACTTACATGCATATACATATTCATATAGAATGCTGATCTACTTATCATTTCATGTTTGGGCATGTGTCCAGTCCTGCCTTTTCAATATGTATGATTATGTTAATATACTTGAAATATAGTAAATCTTAGTCTATTTTTTAGTTGATACTGGCTAATGTTCAAAGTTCTGAGAGCACCTGATAGTCAGTGCGTAGCAATAGGTGACTCATCTATTTTAGCTTCTTTCCATAAAGGTATCAGGAAATAGAAGACGGAGGTACATCATAGAAGACTGGATAGAAAGAGTCAGACAAAGCTGAGATGCTTTCTTGTAGGATGTCATACAGGTGGAGGTAGGTACAAGATAGAATGAGGCCTGTCATTGGACACAAAGGAAGGATGGATGGGAGAAAAGTTTGAGGGAAAAGGAAGAGACTTAAATGGAAGAAGAATGGGGAGGAGAAGCCATGGAGAAAACAAGTCTGATCTCATGATTCCACTATGTACGTTTACATGTTGCTATGAATAATCTTGAGGGGTGGATGTGTAAGGATTTTCTGTGTCTAGATGAGCAAATTATATATTACCAATTGGATCAGAGGTTATTATGTTGTGTGTTTGTTTATATGGTGATTTAAGTTTAAGAGAGTTTGTCGTGGTAGAGACACTGGACCACCATGGAATTGAGATATATATTTCTGGCATGGTGAATACTTGCCTTGGGAACTAGATAGGTAGAGAGATTTTTGCCAGGTTCAAAGAGAGGCCTTCAGCAGTGTGATAAGGGATGGAGCTGAGTGGGTGAGATGCTTTGCTGACTGAGATTAAGGTATCTGTTAGATATCTCGAGGCACTGTGGTGCTGGATCTAGTGGGGGTAAAAGATACCATGTTTTATAATTTTACAACAACACTTTCTTCTGTACATGTCTTATCTGAGCCACAAATCAATTCATAAGAGTTATGATTGTTCATTCAAAACCAAACCAGCGAAAATTCCAACATATATAGAGGGATGCCAGAATACACTCTCCTAGTTGAGCATGTACTTGTGATTGATGGCTGGCAAAGGAGTCAGCTTTGTTTGGAGAAATGCAGAGATAGGTTCTCCAGACTCAATGACGTCAGAAGTCATTCACACATATTCAATATGGTTGGAACAGCTTAAAATACATTCTTTCCAAATATGAAATTAAATAATCCTTTAAATAATAAATGACTAAGCTTGCTTAAAACAAAAGATACACAAGTTTTTGTTTGTGTCTTAGTAGAAGAGAGTCGTGAGTCCAATTATGGTTGTTTGCAGGTGAGGTCCAGGATCAAAGAATTTAGAAAATAAAGGGATAAAGAATTTTTGTACAGTGATTGAGGAGTAGATAGTTGATTTTTCCATATTCATTGCATGACAAGCTACATTATAACAGAAGATACAAAAGGAAATAACTATAAAAGATAAAGAAGGAAGGATAGAGGTTATTCCACAGATATATAGTCAACCATGTATGAAGACAAAGTGAATAGGAGCAATTTCAGTCTCCCCAGGCTTCTGTCATGTTCAGGGGATTTTAGGGGACCCAAGTCTTCTATAGGGAAGTGTAAGGTCTTAGGTATTAGGGGTATAACAGAAACTGTGCTTCTGGAGAAGAGAGTACTAAAATATGCCCATGATATATTTGCAAACCGATCATGACGGGTTCTGAAAAAGGTAAAAGTCATTTTTAAGGCACATATTCTCATTGCACAGCCACTTGAAAGCTGAGTACATTTCAGGGTATGGTTGTCATGTGTCACTAACCAATTCTCACTACAGATGGGCTCTAGGGTGCTCATCATTTATTTTGAGAAGGTGCAAGCAGTGGAAAACTCAGCCACCCTTGCAAACACGGGGGAAGGAAAACTTCAAATCCAGTACATTCTCATCTTGTTCTGACTCACAATGCTTACACTGCTTTTTGCTCCACTTCCCATGTTTACCCTTCCTTTGTTATTCTCATCTTTCAGGCTTTCCTCTTTTTCCTCTTTGGCTAGAACATAAAGTTTGGAATTTGCTCTATTTCTTGAAAGAAGAAGAAATCAAAAGTTAATGCACATATTGTATACTTTGGTCAAACTATTCTTTGATGAAATAATTTCTCATTCCCTGTTTCCAGCTGTGTGATGATACCTTAGGTCACATTAGAAACATTTTGTTGTTGTTTAAAAGCCTCATTTAGCTGTGAGTTTTATATTTTACATCCAGATGTAGAGATGTTCACATCTTAACCTCTAGCATCAAAGAATGAATTGCCCTCCATGGGAATGGGACTTAACAGATGTGAATAAATAAAGAATAGGCAGGCAAAGAAATAATACTTGTTTGTCTGAGAAAGCTCAAGGAATTCACAAGAATCCCTAAAGGTGGAAGGAAAAAAAGAACTATGAAGCAATAACAAACCTTACTAAGGATGAGAGTCAGACAGGCTGATAGACCAAATATCAAATATATATATAACATCTAGACAGTGCCCCAGCAATTGATAGTTACTTCATAAAAGAGGAGCATCACTAATAATCTATATGTTTGTGGATTAGAGTTCAATCTAACAAATATCATCCCCACAAGGTATGAAATTTGCGAGATTTGTTTGCAAAAATGTGAATCCTAATATAACCCAGGAATGACTGAGAGCACAGTTACTAATTCACTAATGAAGAACATGCAAATTGTACCATTATGAAAAAGTGATAAGGTTTTGTTATTTCTACTATTCATCTACTGAAATAATGATACATGTATTTTTGCAAAAGATGGAGACCAGGACAAAAAGACTGCAAATAATCAAAATACAGAGTGGAGGAGTTCAGTTCCCACTGATACATCTACAATATGACTCTAACACAGACACCTCAGGGATCATTTTTGAAAAGGAGTTGAAATGATTTTAAAGTCAGGTAGTTTGCAGTGAGATTCTGTTTCCTAGAAATATCAGAAGATAAATCCACAGAATCTCACCAATATTGTTGCCTATACATGAACTAATAAGGACAAGAACAGTAGACATGAAGGAGTGGACAGGGAACATTCAGGAACCCTCAGACTAACACAAAGAAGCACAGGCAACAAAGGGATCCCAAAAGTTGGAGAAATAGTCATCCCCAGGGAAGAGCTCATCAGTTGGTTATCCAATGTAAATAGTAAGCTCGGAATGTGTATGTGTATATAGATAAGCAAATTATATATATATATATATATATATATATATGTATATACATATATATAATATGTATATTAGGCATGTATGTATGTAACAATGCAAAATGATGCAAGGAATATAAAAGAAAGCAAGGAAAGATATAGGAGAGGGTTGTGATAGAGAAAAGAGAAATGAAATAAATCCTTTGTAAAAAAGGGCCTTGTATCTTTAGTCTGCACACTTTATGATACTGTGAGAACCTTCTATGTAATAACATCAGGTATTACCAATCTATGGTGCTTTACTTTTGTCTACCTCTCTACTTCAATCACCCCTTTTCATTGTCAAGTTATGTTTATGTCTATCTTCTTACAATGGCTTTTGTGCCCTTTCTATGCACAAGCTAAGTTTTTAAAGGTCTCTACACAGTTATATATGTCTTTCATATAAAATAAAGGGGATGAATATAGTAAAAACAAATGAGATATCTCAAGAAGAAATTTCCAAGAAGCAGCCCAATTATCCACAGTACATCTGTTCAGATACCTTTGCTACCATTTTTATATTTACAGCTTTCCTTCCCCTTCTGCTGGCCCAGTTTTATCTGGCTGTTTCATAACTTTCACAGCAGCATGGCTGAAGTTTTCAGCAACACAATGTGGGTGTTTTATATGTGAATGTAATCAACTTCTAAGATTTCAGTGGTTTTTTTTATAAATGTAGAGATAATGGGCTTATTGTAGATTCTACCATGCATTTTTCAAAATGTGTTTATAATTGTTATTCATCAAAATTCTCATGCCCTGTTTTTTAACCCTACCTTCTGTGGAAATCTGTTTTAGTCAATGAAGTTTGGAAGCAATGTGTGCCAAGGGTCTTTGTAACAGCACAGTTATATAATAAGAAATCTGGGCACCTGCGTCTGAGTTACTCAGAGAAGTGTCACTAAGAGGCAAAGCTCACTTTGTAATATTTTTGTGAGTGACAGCTAAATGCTAAGATTTCAAGTAACCTCATTTCGGAGTCATTTGGAACAATAGTTGTTTTGAATTTCCCCATGAAGAAGGGGGATTGATATACTGATTGTGAGAGATTTTGTGATATTAGAAAATACAGTACATGGAGAAGAGAAAATATAATGAAGTGTGGAAATATGGTGCAGTGCTAGTACATCATGCATCCTTCAACCTTTCATGTACATCTAGGTAAAGCACACTCTAGATCAGAGCTAAAGTGATTGTGATGATTCATTCTGGATTCTTTCTAAGTAGAAGTCTTCCAGAGGACATAAAATTCACAGTAATAATTTAAAGTTCAGAACATGTGTGGAACATGGGCCTAAATCTTTATGAGTTTGCCTTGCTTGACTGACTAGTAGCACAATTATAGCTTATGACAGGGGTCTGCAGGTGGAAAGGGATGAAGGCAAATAGAGAAGAAGGAGAGAAAAAGTATTTTTGATGCAGAAGAGCAAGTATCAGATAAATCCATAAGTAAACCAACTGCAATTGACATAAATTTCTTATTCAGGGGGCTGAATTATTCCAAATAAAAAACATAAACAAAACAAAATAGAGCCTTATAAAGAAACTAGAACTTCAATCATTTCAATTCCTTATATAGAACATTTTCTATAAAAAGGCATTGGCTGAACTATTACATCAAAATGAATAGTTGTTAAGGTTTTGATTAGGAGTGTGCCAATCAAAGGTTTGGATTATAATATTAGAAAAGAAAGTAAATATTAATGCAAAATAAAAATGGATTACAAATTAACACTTCAACATCATAAGATACACAATAAACTTCTCTATGTCATTGTTTAAGACCATACTGGGATAATGATTTGGCTTCATTGTCAATTATGTTCTGCTACAGAAATAATAAGTAAATAATTGTTATCATAATATGAATGACTACCAAAGACTAATCACTTTATTTTGCTATGGGATATAAATTAGGGCTTAATTTGACTGTTTTATAGAAAGGGGAGATAAACTTATAATAGTTGTATAAGCTGATCATATATTCATAACAATTAGTGGTGGGGACAATATAAATACTAGTCAGTTTATTCCCAGATTTGTACTTTAAAAAATAGTGATACACCATCTTAAAAATTCTAAGTGAATACGGATGGTCAAAAAGCTAAGTGTTTTGAACCACTTAGAAAAAGATGGTGAGAAGCAGAGGGTCCTTATATTGTGCCTGACATAACATCATTCTAGCATTTGGAGGGTTCAAAGCAAAGAGTATTCTACAAGGTCACATATTTCAGAGGCCAGCCCATGTGCTCCCAAATTTTAAATCTGTCTTAAAGCAGAAAAGAATGGCCATATGTCTTCTCATATGCCCAGTGTTAAATTGCTTCCTCTGATCACTGGCCAGAACTTTCTATTCTCTATGGTTAGAGTGAGTAACATGTGTTTAGACCTGATGTAGCCAAGGAAATATCTATGAAGCTATCTCATGGCATCCTTTGTTCCATTGATTTTTCTAGAAAATTTATGGCATTGACCTGATCTCAATGATGAAACCAAATCCAATTCACTAAGGAATTACAAGCCTTTTCGATCAATAATCTATTAATTTCCTTCACTTAGCCATCTTTAGATTCTCCAACCTTGTCATGGAAAATTGAAAACATTTCCAAATTATAATTATTCAGCCTCGGGAAAAGTCTTCAACATTTCTGAAGAGCTTCAATTGCCTTTGAGGAAGTATTATCCAGCTTTAGGTAATAAAGATCTCACGCTGGTCATCAGCCAAACCCTTGGGTCTGAAATCGTTATTAGAAACACAATGTCAGGATAAGGCCAGCCCATGACCACTGTATTTTCTTACTAGCAAAATAATATATGAAATATAAGTTTTGATTCTGCAAGACTGGCTTTGGGCTAACTAGAAAAACCACAAAGTAGGTAAGGGAAATCAATTGAAGTAGCAATGAGGGAAAGTAGTTTGAAAAACCGATACTAAAGAAAATAAATAATTTTATATTATGAAAAAGAAATATTAAAATCCATGTATTAGATAGGAAAATATATTGTGCTATGAACAGCCAGATGCCAAACAAACACACAGTTAAGTTTGCAAAGGAAATTTTAATTCATTCTAGTAGCAGATTTCTCTTACAAAACTAACTGCCATGTTGAGAAATGATCACGGTCTTCTGGAGGAAATCATTGCCATGCTACAGAAGTGATGTATACTAAAGGATGGTGCCTCACTGGTACATGATGGATTGAAGTGAAACACAGTGGATTTGAGGTTATGTTTTCTGGGTCCTTCTTTTCTACATATTCATGAAGACCTGTCATTAATAAGACTTTCTGCTCTCTCATTCTCACCATCTACTTGTCCTTGAGCTCTTCTTTCCTAGGTGTAGCTTTCTGTTTATGCATTATGACTTGGGAAATGACTTTGGTTCCTTTCAGATACCAAAGCTTCTCATGTAATCTAATGTTTTGTTTTGATATTTCTGATAATTTTATCATGTGACTTATAACCATGCATGTTCTTTCTAAACATTATATAAATCTTCCCACAATGGTTAACAGGAAGAATCAAAGCCCATATATATATATATATATAAAACTAACACATATCAATACTTTTTTTTCTCATTTTGTTGTTATAATTTTTATTGTTTCGAGTCATGATCTTGCTTTGTATTCCTGGATGGCCTAGAAAATAGGCTGATGAATCTGGCCTTGTTCTTGACAAAATCCTTCTGACTCAGTGTTGGCACTGTAACAATGGACCATCCCATCCAGGTATACTAAAAATTGTCTATTACTTTTCTATTGACAGGATAATACTCCTCCTGATTTATCTACACTATTCTTTTAAAAATCTCCCGTAGTCTATCTGTCTCTCTTGTCTCTGAACCGGGAACACTTAGCAACTTCCTAGGGTGTGAAATTAGATGATATAGGCTTCCTCTAGCTTCCATTAAGTTTGTGTTAAATGTATTTTCTTCATCACCCCATTTCAGTCAAGTCTCACAGTATCAATCTCCAAAAATCTACTTGGCAGAGCTTTTTTTTTTTAATGTTTGAAAAATAATGACTTGACATAGTACTTATGTGACTATGTTTTAGGTAAGTACTTAACCTTATAAGAATGGCTAATAGATTTGCACATGTATCAGTATCATATAGATACCCAACAGTGCAGAGATGGTACCTGAAGAGACTAACTCCAGTAGATAGACTTGGCCCTCAGTTGAGGAATAGGGCCACCCACTCATCTTCAAGAATTTTGACCCTATGTAAAGGAAATAAAGGTACAAAAATGAAGCAGAGACTAAAGAAAAGACCATTCAGTCGCTGGCCCAAATGGGGAAAAACACCCACATACAGGCACCAAACATTGACACCAGTACTGATGCTATATTGTGCTTGCAGAGAGGAACCTGTCATGGCTGTCCTTTGAGAGATTCTACTAGGAGCTGACTGAGACAGATACAAATACAGTCAACCATTAGGCTGAGGTCTGGGACCCCTGTGGAAGACTTAGGGGAAGGACTGAAGGATCTAAAGGGGATACAAACTACATAGAAAGAACATCAGAATCAACTAATCAGAACCCCTTACAAGCTCCCAGAGATTTAATTTTAAATCTTGAGCAACGTTCTGATACTTTAAAGAACTTAGTAAAATTATACAGTAAATAACTGATAGAATCTATCCATGTCTAAAACTCTATGTTATTTACACTAATGACAACTTTTGAAAATTTCCATGTTATAACAGATTTCTTAGTCATAACAGATTTTTTAATATTTTGTTTTGTTTATTCCTTAGGAATCCTAGGTCATTCCATACTTTAATCTTTTCGAAGAGGAGAAATCTCTCCATCTCTCTCTCTCTCTGTGTCTCTTCTTACCTGTCTTACATTTACCAATCTCTTCTTGTATCTAGAAATTTCTTTCCCATATTCATGTATTTTAATTTCGTGACCCAATATGTTTAACCACGTTTAACTAAGGCTTATTTTGAGGTTGTAGATTTGAAACTATACATAGGATCCTGGTGTACCTACCAGTGGGTACACAAGTAAAGACAATGACTTCTGTCTTCTAGAATCTATTAATCATCAATACATGAGCAGAAAGAGGTACAACCCCATAACCATTGCTTCATCTGTGATGACTTGTTGAGAAGATCTATTCTGGCCACACCCAGTGCTCATGATGAGTTCTTGATTGCAAGAGCCATGTTATGTTCAGAAAAAGGAATTTCACAGCTCTTTTCCCCTTCTCAAGCTTTTGCATATATTTTCATCCTCTTTCACTAATAATCATTCAACATACATAAAGTTCCCTAAATGTTTACTTTGGAGTTTTATACTATGCTGACACTTATTATCAGAACATCAATAGCTGTGAGTTTTGCATATACTTCAAAATACCAAAGAAAAGAATATCTGATTAAGTCTGAAATTAGTAACTATCTAGGTGTTTGCTTAAATACCAACAGTAATAAGTTCCTTGATAAAGCCTGTGGCACTCCGAGCCATTTGTTTTTTATTGTTTACCATACCAGATACAGCTTTGTTCCATTGGTATTAACATATGTACACTTCATAGCTGAGTATAATTTTTGTCTCTTTATCCTAAGCAACTCACATAGTTACTTTTCTACCCTATAAGGGTTAGTCTCAAGGGAAGAGTTTCTACCTAAGACCTAGCTTGATATCTCTACATTTTATAGCCAAGATTCATGATTTCTAAAGCAATAGGGTTTTATCATCAACTTTGGTGTGCAAACCAAAGGAAGTACGTGTTCACATGTTGTTTTGAAGGTCATGGAATCTTCCTGACTGACAAACCACAAGGAGATATCTCAATCTGGTTTGAGGTTTTGGTGTAGTAAACCACATAATCTAAGAATTTGTAGCTATGCATGTTTTCTTCATTGTAACTTTTTCATTATAAAATCATATATATATATACGTATATATATATATATATGTGTGTGTGTGTGTGTGTGTATATGTGTGTGTGTGTGTGTGTGTGTGTGTGTGTGTGTGGGTGGGTGGGTGTGTGTGTGTGTGTCCGTGTGTGATTTTTCAATCCTTCTTTTTCTCCTAGTCCATCCCTCTCTCCTCTCTTCATTTATTGCTCCTCCATTTATCCACAGAAGAGGGGAGGCCTACCATGGATATCAAAAAGCCTTGGCATATCAAGTTGCAGTAAAACTAGGCACATAACTTCAGCTGAGGCTAGACAAGGAAGCACAGTTAATAGAAAGGGATCCAAAGGCAGGCAATGTACTCAGAGATAGCCCTTGCTCCTGCTTTATGAGTCCCACATAAAGACCCAGCTGCATAGTTGATACATATGCACAGAGGGTATGGGTCTATCCCATACATGCTGTCTAGTTAGCTGTTCAGTCTATTTGAGCCGATATGAACCCAGGATAGTTGATTCTCTAGGTTTGCTCGTGGTGTACTTGATGAATCTAGCTCCTTCAATCTTCTCACCACATCTTCAGAAGGATTGCTCAAGCTCCTCTTGATGTTTGGCTGTGGGTCTTTGCATCAGTTTCCATCAGCTGTTGGATAAAGCCTCTTTGATAACATTTTTGCTCAGCTCCTGTCCGAAAGTTAATTAATAGTGTCAGGGATGGGTTCTCTCTTATGGAATGGGTCTCAAGTTGGGCCAGTCACAGGTTGGCCCTTCCCTTAAATTCTATTCTGTCTTTTATTTCTATACATCTTGTAAGTAGGACAAATTGTGGCTTTAAGGTTTGTTGTTTTATTTGTGTCCTTGTCCCTTCAATGGAAATTTTGTAAATTATAGAACATGTTACAGACGCCATATTCCACATTGCTAGAACAAAAACAGTTGATACACTAAGATCAAAAATTAATAAATGGGACCTCATGAAACTGAAAAAATTCTGTAAGGCAAAGAGCACAGCCAAAAAGATTACACAACAGTCTACAGAATAGAAAAAATATTTTCACCAACTCCTCATCTGACAGATGACTGATATCCAAAATATATAAAGAACTAAAGAAACTAGACATTGACAAACCAAGTAACCCAATTAGAAAATATAGAACAATTCCTTAGTGAACAGGGAATAACCCTGAGAGGAGATTTACATCCATCAGAATAGCTAACTCAAGGTACATCTCATGTATGCAGAGCAAGTAGAACACTCCTCCATTGCTAGTGGGAGTGCAAACTTATGAAACTACTTTGTATATCAATTTATGCTTTTGGAGAAAATTGGTAATAAATCTACCAGAAAACCCATCTATACCACTCCTGGACATATACCTAAAAGGAGCTCTACTATACTAAAAATACACTTTCTTATGCAAATATGTTCATAGCAGCTTTAATTGTAATAGTCAGAAACTAGAAATAACCTAGATACCCTTCATCAAAAGAATGGATAAAATATGTATGGTACATTTTTCACAATAGAGTATTACTCAGCCATTAAAAATGACAATAGGAAATTTGTAGGCAATTGGATGGAAGTAGAAAAGATCCTTCTAAGTGAAATAGCTCAGACCCTGAAAGACACAAATGGTGTGTATACTCCCTTTTTAATGGATATTAGTCAGAAAGTACAAACTATAGGCACAAAGAAGCTAGGCAACAAGTAGGAATCGAAAGGTATCACTTGGATCTCACTGAGAAGAAGAAATAGATTATATATTGTGGTGAATGGAGGAAGAGGACTGAGTTGGGGAGGTTGTGGGTAAAGGAGGAATGAGGTGGATGAGGAGGGAGGGGAAAATTCCTGGGAGAGACAACTGGATTGGGAGGAGTATCTCTGGGACAAGCTATAAACTGAGGACAATGGAAGTTCCCAGGCATCTATGAGAGTGGTCCTAGCTAAAGTTACATACATTTTTTTAAATTTATTTTTACACTACAGATGTTATTCCCCTCCTGGTCCACTCTTCAACTGTTCCACATCCCTTACCTCAACCACACAACACCCTGTCAGTGTGAATAAGGTTTCCACACCACACCCAGCACACCCACCCCACAGGACATCTAAACTTCCTGGGGCCTCCGGTTTCCTGAGGGTTAGGTGCATCTACTCTGACTGAACCTAGACCTAGGAGTCCTCTGATGAATATGTGTTAGGAGCCTGATCTCAGTTGGCATATGCTGCATGGTTGGTGATCCAGTGTCTGACAGATCTTTCGATTTTTGAGTGTCTAGATTAAGTGATACTCCTGGTCCTCCTACAGGGTTGACCTCCCCAGCTTCCTCATGCTTTTCCCTAATTCAACCAGTGGAGTCAGTGGCTTCCGATCATTGATTGGGTGTACATATCTGCATCTAACTCTTGCAGCTGCTTGCTGGGTCTTTTGGAGGGCAGTCATGATAGGTCCATTTTTGAGAGCAGACCATAGCCTCAGTAATTGAGACAGGCCTTGAGACCTCCCTTTGAGCTGGATCCCACGTTGGGCCTGTCACTGGACCTTCTTTTCCTCAGGCTCTTTTCCATTTCCTGCATTTCTTTCAGACTGGAAGAATTATGGGTCAGAGCTTTTACTTGTGGGATAGCAAACCCATCCTTCACTTGATGCCCTTTCTTTCTCCTGAATATGGGTTCAATAAATTTTCTCTCCCAACTGTAGAGTATTATATCTAGGGTCCTCCTTTGAGTCCTGGTTCTTCCACTTCCCAGGTCTCTGGTACATTCTGGAGGGTCCTCCCAACATCATTCCTCCCAAGCTTGCCTGTTTACATTCTTTCTGCTGGCCCTCTGTGGTTCAGTCTTTTCCCTATACAGAATACCAGAATATGTTCTCCTCTACCCTATCACTATCCCTTGCCCATTCCCTTTACTTTCCTCCTTCACCACTTGTGGCTGCTTTCTTCTCCCTCCCAACCAGGACTGAGGCATCCTCACTTGGGCCCTTCAGCTTTTTGAGCTTTTCGAGTAGTGTATACTGTATCTGAGTATAACACTTTCTTTGGGGGGGGAGCTAATATCCACTGATTAGTGAGAATATACCATGCATGTCCTTTGGGATCTGAGTTCCCTCACCCTGGATGATATTTTCTAGTTCTATCCATTTGCCTGCAAGAATCAGGATGTCCTCAAACTTAGTACCAGATACACTCAATCTAATAGGAGAGAAAGTGGGAGCCTTGAACTCATTGGCACAGGAGGAAATTTCCTAAATAAAACTTCAATGACCCATGCTCTAAGATCAAGAATTGATAAATGGGACCTCATGAAACTGGAAAGATTCTTTATGACAAAGGACATAGTCAATAAGACAAATCACAAATTGGCAACCTACTGATTGGGAAAAAAAATAACTTCACTAACCCCATATTCAATACATGGCTAATATCCAAAATCTATAAAGAACTCAAGAAGCTAACCACCAAAAAAAATCTATCAATCAAACAAACAAGCAAACAAACAAACAAAAACCAAACAACTCAATGAAGAAATAAGTTATAGAACTAAACTGAGAATTCACAACAGGAATCTTGAATGGCTGAGAAGCACCAAAAGAAATGTTCAAAGTCCTTAGTGATCAGAGAAATGCAAATCAAAAGGACTCTGAGATTCCTCCTTACACCAGTCAAAATTCCTAAGATCAAAACCTCAGGTACAACACATGTTGGGGAGGACACGGAGAAAGAGGAACACTCCTCCATTGCTGGTGAGATTGAAAAGTGTTACAACCACTCTTGAAATCAATGTGGAGGCTCCTCCCTATAAACCTACCTAAACCTACCTAAAGACCCTGGAATACCATTCCTGGAAATATACCCAAAAGATGCCCCACCATTCCACAGGGGCATGTGTTCCACTATGTTCATAGTGGCCTTTTTTGTGATAGCCAGAATCTGGGAACAACCCTGATGTCCCATGACAGAAGAGTGGATACAGAAAATAAGGTTCATTTACACAGTGGGATACTAAAATTATATTTAATGAATAGATTACAAAATTATACATTTTCATAGGACTTTCACATTTTCTTTATTTTAGTTAACCCTTCATCTCATTTCTACACTCTCACCTCTATTTAACCCTTTCCACTCCCAGTATCCCACAACTCTCCCTTTATTTTATGTATGCTCCACGCTCAGTCATTCCTTAAAGCATTCTACCCATGGCCTTTTTAGTTTCGTGGTTTTGATAGGTATTCCTAGTTAAACATATAAATCTTAAGATTCAAAGATTGAGTAAAAATATGAGGGATAACATGTAATATTTATCTTTCTAAACTTTGCTATCTAACCAGTATAAATTTTTCCAGTTGTATTCTTTACCCACAAATATAATTTTTCTTTACTGTTGTTACAACACTGTTATTTTTTATTCTTTACCTGATATGCATCTAGACTGATTATATTTCCTAGTTATTGTGACTAGGCTAGCAATAAACATGAATGTACAAGTATTAGATAAAAGTTTTGTATGAATACATAGAAATTAAGAGGCAAAGGCCATAGTCTTTAACAAATAATATAAACTGTTTTAACGATGTGCTCCTTACTTAAGCAGGTATTTTTATTTCTGCAGCGACTAATAGCCTCTTCTGATTCTGTTTTTGATTCTGTGAACTGTATCCATTTCTCACTCTCCATTGAAGACATTGGCAATAGGAGAGGCCTTAGATATACTTTCTTAGCTCATGTTCACTTCTCAGCTCAATAGAGGCAATTCTCAAGAAATAAACAAAAAGTATACAAAAAAACACTGCCCAACATTCAACCATTAAGTGAGAACCATGAGATTTATCACTTTCTAGTGTAACAATAGTAACTCTTTGAGAATAAATACTTTTCTCACACTTATTATATTATGAAGACAGTTTTTCAGTTCCCAGGATTACTGCAACAAATCCTTATAAACTTTATGAGTATATAGGAACATAGAAATCTATATTATCATACTTCTGGGGACAACAAGTCTTCCAGTATATTCTCCACATCTCATATATCTCTGTCTCCAAAGGAGAAGTTTCTTGCCTCATCCTTGAGTTTGCTGACTCCTGGAAATTGTTGGTTTCCCTTTTCTTTCTTTCTTTTTTTTCTTTATTGGATATATTTCTTTATTTACATTTCAAATATTATTCCATTTCCCAGTTTCCTGTTCATAAGCCCCCGATCCCATCCCCCTTCCTGTATAAGTATATCCCCCCATAACCCCTCTTACCCCCACACCCTGACATTCCACTGCACTGGGTACCAACCTTGGCAGGACCAAGGGCTTCTCCTTCCACTGCTACCCAACACAGCATCATATGCTACATATGCAGTTTGGCTTCCCTTACTGATTCCAGAGGAAAACACCAAACGCCATCTGGAACCCTGGTGCACAGAAGCTCCTGGAAAGGGCAGCGCAGATCTTCCTGGTTGCTGACCCGTGGAGAGCTCATAAGCAACACCCCACTAGCAAACTTGAGCCTCGGGACCACAGGTAAGACAAACCTTCCTGCTCCAAGAGACCTGCCTGGTAAACTCAGGACACAGAGGCAAAATTCCTGTAGGACCTGACACTTCCTGTTTTTAGCGGGATTCCCAAACCCGCAGATCCCTGCCCGCAGCAGCTCACTGCTCCCAAACCCCATGGGAGAGAGAGCTCACCGCCCTGACAGGTGGGCATTCCTGAGACTGCAGAGCAGAAGAGATCACCAACACTGCCCACCCCTGCTCACATCCCTGGCCCAAGAGGAAACTGTATACGGCCTCTGGGTTCCCTTGGATAAGGGCACAGGAGCAGCAAGTCCACTTCGTCTGAAACACCACAGGAACCTGAAGGGACCGACCAGATAAACAGTTCTCTGCACCCAAATCCCATGGGAGGGAGAGCTAAACCTTCAGAGAGGGAGACTCACCTGGGAAACCAGAAGAGACTACACTCTGCCCACATTACTGATTCAAGAGGAAAACACCAAATGCCATCTGGAACCCTGGTACACGTAAGCTCCTGGAAAGGGCGGCACAGATCTTCCTGGTTCCTGCCCCTGTGGAGAACTCATAAGCAACACCCCACTAGCAAACTTGAGCCTCGGGACCACAGGTAAGACAAAGCTTCCTGCTCCAAGCAACCTGTCTGGTGAAATCAAGACACAGGCCCACAGGAACAGCTGAAGACCTGTAGATAGGAAAAACTACATGCCCGAAGCAGAACACTCTGTTCCAATAACTGGCTGAAAGAAAACAGGAAAACAGGTCTACAGCACTCCTGACACATAGGCTTATAGGACAGTCTAGCCACTGTCAGAAATAGCAGAACAAAGTAACACTAGAGATAATCTGAGGGCGAGAGGCAAGCACAGGAACCCAAGCAACAGAAACCAAGACTACATGGCATCATCGGAGCCCAATTCTCCCACCAAAGCAAACACGGAATATCCAAACACACCAGAAAAGCAAGATCTAGATTTAAAATCGCATTTGATCATGATGATGGAGGACTTCAAGAAAGACATGAAAAACTCCCATAGAGAAATGGAGGAAAACATAAATAAACAAGTAGAAGCCCATAGAGAGGAGTCACAAAAATCCCTGAAAGAATTCCAGGAAAACACAATCAAACAGTTGAAGTAATTAAAAATGGAAATAGAAGCAATCAAGAAAGAACACATGGAAACAACCCTGGATATACAAAACCAAAAGAAGAGACAAGGAGCCATAGATACAAGCTTCACCAACAGAATACAAGAGATAGAAGAGAGAATCTCAGGAGCAGAAGATTCCATAGAAATCATCGACTCAACTGTCAAAGATAATGTAAAGCGGAAAAAGCTACTGGTCCAAAACATACAGGAAATCCAGGACTCAATGAGAAGATCAAACCTAAGGATAATAGGTATAGAAGAGAGTGAAGACTCCCAGCTCAAAGGACCAGTAAATATCTTCAACAAAATCACAGAAGAAAACTTCCCTAACCTAAAGAAAGAGATACCCATAAGCATACAAGAAGCGTACAGAACTCCAAATAGATTGGACCAGAAAAGAAATTCCTCCCGTCACATAATAGTCAAAACATCAAATGCACAAAATAAAGAAAGAATATTAAAAGCTGTAAGGGAAAAAGGTCAAGTAACATATAAAGGCAGACCTATCAGAATCACACCAGACTTTTCGCCAGAGACTATGAAAGCCAGAAGATCCTGGACAGATGTTATACAGACCCTAAGAGAACACAAATGCCAGCCCAGGTTACTGTATCCTGCAAAACTCTCAATTAACATAGATGGAGAAACCAAGATATTCCATGACAAAACCAAATTTACACAATATCTTTCTACAAATCCAGCGCTAGAAAGGATAATAAATGGTAAAGCCCAACATAAGGAGGCAAGCTACACCCTAGAAGAAGCAAGAAACTAATCGTCTTGGCAACAAAACAAAGGGAAGAAAAGCACACAAACATAACCTCATATCTAAATATGAATATAACAGGAAGCAATAATCACTATTCCTTAATATCTCTCAACACAATGGCCTCAACTCCCCAATAAAAAGACATAGATTAACAAACTGGATACGCAACGAGGACCCTGCATTCTGCTGCCTACAGGAAACACACCTCGGAGACAAAGACAGACCCTACCTCAGAGTGAAAGGCTGGAAAACAACTTTCCAAGCAAATGGTCAGAAGAAGCAAGCTAGAGTAATCATTCTAATATCGAATAAAATCGATTTTCAAATAAAAGTCATCAAAAAAGATAAGGAAGGGCACTTCATATTCATAAAAGGAAAAATCCACCAAGATGAACTCTCAATCCTAAATATCTATGCCCCAAATACAAGGGCACCTACATACGTAAAAGAAACCTTACTAAAGTTCAAAATACACATTGCACCTCACACAATAATAGTAGGAGATTTCAACACCCCACTCTCAACAATGGACAGATCATGGAAACAGAAATTAAACAGAGACGTAGACAGAGTAAGAGAAGTCATGAACCAAATGGACTTAACAGATATTTATAGAACATTCTATCCTAAAGCAAAAGGATATACATTCTTCTCAGCTCCTCATGGTACTTTCTCCAAAATTGACCATATAATTGGTCAAAAAACGGGCCTCAACAGGTACAGAAAGATAGAAATAATCCCATGCGTGCTATCAGACCACCACGGCCTAAAGCTGCTTTTCAATAACAATAAGGGAAGAACGCCCACATATACATGGAAGTTGAACAATGCTCAACTCAATGATAACCTCGTCAAGGAAGAAATAAAGAAAGAAATTAAAGACTTCTTAGAATTTGAAGGGAAATTCCTTAGGTCCGTGTTCCTCACTTCATGGATCACTTTTGTAAATTTTCATGTTTCAAATAAGTTTCTATCTGCCCTTAGTCATGCAACTCAGGCTAAAATAATCTCACTACATATTTGATTTTTTAATTTTGTATGCAAAGACTACTTGTTCACATAACACGATCTTCCTACCTCATGTATGGAAGGTCCACTATTTGTGCCTCTACATTATTTGTCAGAAAATTTAAGGTAGTCACTAAATTCTAGAAAGTTTGTTTCATTCACAAAGGTGAATGCTTATGACTTTATGACTTAATGCTTACATACTTCTAAATACTCGGGTAGTTTTATATTCATTTGGATTCAAGATTTTATCAGGTAAAATTATAATCATTTTTCCTTTGTAATATTTATTAGGCAAAACATAACATCAAACATAATGCACCTGTGATTTTGTGTATGCACTTTAGAAATAATAACTATAATCACATTATTCTGGAATGGATCTCTAATACTTTTATCATTTTGTAAGTACATACTCTATACACATTAAACACAATCTTGTCCACTCCTATTTTGCAGTCCCTGGAAAATACCTTTTAGCTTTCCATTTCTATGTTGATTAGATACTTCTTATGAATAAAATCATTAAGCTATTGCTGCTGTTATGACTAGCTTACTTAATTTTAATCAAGTACTCATGGTTCAGCTATAAGTGGTGGTATTTTCTTCCTTTTCAAGGTTATATAGCAGTGTGCTCTCTCTCTCTCTCTCTCTCTCTCTCTATATATATATATATATATATATATATATATGTCACATTTTCTATCTCTATTCAAGTGTTGGTTGATATATATGTTGCTCTTCCCTATTGATTATTGTGATAATGTTGCAGGGAGCATGGATACAGAAGTGTCTCTTTAAGATATTATTCAAAATCCATCAGTATATGTTCCTGATTGTCAACTTGACTATGTCTGGAATGAACTACAATCCAGAATTGGAAGGCTCACCTTTGATCCTGATCTTAAAGCATGGAGATCTCTGAGTTCAAGGTCACCTGGAACAAAGCAAGTCCCAGACCCAGGTGAGGTGGTACACACTTTTAATATGGGACACACCTTCTGCTGGGGATTTACATAAGGACACTGGAAGAAGGAAGAATCTTTCTGCTTTTTGCCTGACTGCCTGCCTCGGGACTGATACACCACTAGATCTTTGGACTTCCATTCACAGCTGCTGCTGATCATTGTTGGAGTGTTGGACTACAGACTGCAATCATCAATCAATTCTCTTATTATATAGAGACTACCCATAAGTTTTGTGACTCTAGAGAACCCTGACTAAGACAGTATACATACAGAAGTATGGGTTTTAAGTTCATATTTCAATTATATTTAAAGTGTTTAGCTATTTCCTTATTCTTTTCTATAGTGGTTGTACTACTTTAAATTTCCTCCATAAAAACCTAAGTGTATTTTTTCTGCATCATCAGTAACACTTATTTGAGGTTCAAAAATACTAGCTTTTTAAATTTTGAATAATTAAATTAGTTTTTAAACCATCTCACTTTATGTTCACAATACATGCTGATACTCTCACCACCCTATCATCTCTGTGTTTCTATCTATTCCCACTGTCATATTAAATTCTTTTAGTTGTCTTTTTTTAAATTTTTTAAACTTTTTTATATAGTTCAGTCTTTATCCCCTGCCTGGTCCACCCTGTGACTGTTCCACATCCCTTACCACCACTTCACATCCTCTGTCTCCAAGAGGATGGTCCAATCCCACAGCCCCATCCCACCAGACCTCCCCACTCCCTGTGGCCCCAAATCTCTTGAGGGTTAGGTGTATCTTCTCTCACTGAGTCAAGACTGGGAGTCATCTTCTATATAATGTGGTGTATAATGTTTCATATCAGCTGATGTATGCTGCCTGGTTGGTGGCTCAGTGTCTGAGCAATATTGGGGCTCCAGGTTGCTGGTCTTGCTATTCGGTCACCTGCTTTCTCATCTTATTCCAGCTTTTCTCTAATTCAACCACACTGGTCACCAGGTTCTGTTCATTGGGTGGTTATATTTATCTGCATCTGACTCTTTCAGCTGCTTATTTAGCTTTTTGGAAGGCAATCATGCTAGGCTCCTCTTTGTAAACACACCATAGCATCAATAATTGTATCAGGCCTTGGGCTTCCCCTTGAGATGGATCCAAAGTTGGGCTTATCATTGGACTTCCTTTCCCGCAGGTTCTTCTCTATTTTGACTCTGCAGTTCATTCAAACTGGAACAATTCTGGGTCAGAGGTTTTGACTGTCAGAAGGTACTCCCATTCCTTCACTTGCTGCCCTGTATTTGTACTGGAGGTAGACTCTACAAGTTACCTCTCCCCACTATAGGGCATTTCATCTAAGTCCTCCCTTTTGAGTCCTGAGAGAATCTCTCACCTCCCAGGTCTCTTGTACTTTCTAGAGGGTTTACCCACCTCCTACCTCCAGAGGTTGTTCATTTATCATTTTCTTAATAACTGGTAATGTTCAATTCAGTAATTCACTATCTTGGGCTTATTGATTATTTCTAGAGATTCTTTAAAGAAATCTGTGTGTGTGTGTATGTGTGTGTGTGTGTTTGTGTGTGTGTGTGTTTATGTGTGTGTGTGTGTGTTTGTGTGTGTGTGTGTTTATGTGTTTGTGTGTGAATGTATGTGTGTATTTCTCTGCAATATATGTATTTTGGCATGGTGCATGTGTCTGTTTCTGTACAAATATGGAGGTCTGAGAAAATCCTAGTTGTCACTTCTTGCTCTCTTCTCATTTGGAAGAGAATTTTCCTTAAAATTCACAACTTATTTAATCCTTATGGAAATCAACTAATCTATTAGGTTTTAAGCTTCCCTTGTCTTCACTTTCTACCTTTCTCATTACTCTATAAGAGTACTGAGATTATAAACACATATTATGCTATCATAAGTTATATGAGTTCTGAAAATTTAAATTCTCATGCTTGGGTCTTAAGATTTATTAATACTCGGCCCATTTTCTCATGCCACATTTCTATATTTTCTTTGGATAAACATCTGCTAAAATTATCGGTTTTTATTTGCTTCTTGTTCTTTAATGGATTTGCATATTTAACACCTTATCATTTAATAATTATATAATTACAAGTAGTTTCTACTGTTTTGTAAGTTACTTTGAAATCTATTCATGCGGTTTCATGACACCAAAACTTTTTGTTTAACATCATCCCATTTGGTTATTTTATTTCTTGTATGTTTATGGTATCACATTTAATATATTGTCTTTCAAATACAATGTCATAAAGATTACTCCTTTTTTTTAATGACTCTTACTGTTTTACATTCTTATTTTAATACACTTTGGATTATTATTCAGAACCGATTTGAAGTAAAATACAATTTGTGAATTTTTGCACTATTTCTTATCACCAATTGTAGAAGAGACTGTCTATTTCGGCTAAATAGTAATTTAGCTTCTCTTCAAATCTCATTTGATAATGCAAATACATTGTTTTCTGCTGGGTTGTTTAATTCTACTCCATTGGTCTATCTACAAATTTCTTGATTACCACTATTTTGAATGTGTTTTGAAACAAAGGTTTGTGATTTCTCAATTGTTTCCTTTAATAACATTTTATTTTTATTTCATGTTTATTAGTGTCAGGAAGTCAGATCCCATAAACTGGAGCCAAAAACACCCATGAGCTACCATCTGGGTGCTGGAAGTACAGTTTTCTTAAGCACTGAACCAGTCCTCAAGTTCTCCCAATTGCTGTATTAAAAATAATTTTTATCAATTATGATCCAATGAGCTTCATGATTTCAGAAAATGTTTTCTATTTCGCAGTGAACCATCTTTAGCATTTTGTTAGGTATTTCAATGAAATTTTATATTTACTTTAGGCTTCAATTTCCAATGTCCTTATGAGCATGAAGGTTCAAGCACTCGGTTCCTATTTGTAGTGTTACTTAAGAAGATTACAAAATTTTTAGTACTTATGACCTAGCTATAAGATACAAATTAATTGGACTTGGGCCTTTAAAGTTATTGAATTTTTGCTTCTGTCCTGGGATCTCTGCTTCATAACTGATTATAATATGAGAAGGCATGGTTGCATATTCTGCTAGCACCTAGTAGCTCCCAACAACATAACCTGTTTGCAATGGTCCAGTTAAATCCCAAAATATGTGAATCAAAAAAAAAATGCTTAACCCACTAAGTAGGGTCTACCAGATGTCTTGTCATGTATACGAGAAATTTAGCCAAAATGATCTCTTTGAATATTCAAATATTACACAATCTTTCAATCAAGGAGTATTCATTTGTAGTTGTTCCTGCATAGTTTTACAGTTTGCAATGAACAATCCATTCTCAGGGAGACTTGTGCTTAATTTATTGCTCTTTCTCATATGGATATCAATAGGATGATTATATTCTTCATTTTATTTTCTGTTTGATTATTGTTAGTGCATGGAATGGGAGCTGGTATTCTTGTGATGATTTAATATTCACAAACTATCGACATTTCCATAAATTTTGTGAGTATTAATTTAATATAAGAGGCTGTAATTGTTTTAGTCTCTAGATGTTGGAATCAGATTTTATCTATCAAATAAAATATTTTAAAATTATATAATAGGCAACTGATTGTTTTTTTTTCCATTTTTCTTTTCTTTTAATTTTCCTTCCATCCACCCCATTCCATTTTCTTTTGGTACTAAGATACAAACCAAAATGTTTGTGTGTGCTAGGCAAGTGTTGAACACACAGGGATTATATTTTTCTATTGGTAGCATTAAGAGTATATTCTGGTGTCAGAAACACCAGTCTGTAGGGGGTAAAGTCTCTTGACAGTCATCAGCTCAATGTCTCCATTTTCAGTGATTTATGTACAAATTTTCTTAAATAGCTTGCATTACTTTTCAGTTTGTTGCGAGCAATCAATACCCCTAGCAATAGCCTGGGACGTTTGAAGGGTTCCATAAAAACACTTTGGACAATATCTTGATTGGATATAACCCATTCCCAACATAAAAATTTCATTTTGGGGGCTGGAGAGATGTCTCAGTGGTTAAGAGCACTGGCTACTCTTCCAGAGGTCCTGAATTCAATTTCCAGCAACTACATGGTAGCTCCCAACTATCTATACTGGGATCCAATGACTTCTGTTGTGTTTGAAGACAGCTACAGTGTACTCATACATACATAAAATAAATAAATAAATCTCTACAAAAATTTCATTTGGTGAAGAGAGATGTCCAGGTAAGGCTATGTCTACCATGTTTTTGGCAATTTTATTTCTACATGTATATATATTAGGACAGTATTACTTTTCTATAAAATGGACCCACAAATGGTCTTTAACTTTAGTTCTCCCTCCTCATATTCCTGCATTTACTGTTGTCTACACTCTGCTGCTACATTTGATCCTCCCACTCCAGTAAGCCCTTCCATGTTTATTTACAGCTACTCAATTTCTCTTTCCTAAGGAGAACTAACCTTTCTTGTATTCCTTTATTCAGTACTAACTTTTGAGATTATATGGACTACAGCATGCTTATCAATTACATTACAGAAAACACACACACACACATACACACACACACACGTGTGTGTGTGTGCAAGCAAACATACAGTATTTGATTTTTTTTTTTTTGGTCGTGTCTAGGTAACCTTATTCAGATGATTTTTTCTATCTCCATTCGTTTACCTGTGACTTTCCGGATTTCATTTTTGATGGCCAAGTAATATTACATTACATAAATGTACCACTTTTTAAAAATTCATTCCACCGTTAATGGGCATGTATATTTTCAATTATTGACTATTATTAATAAAGCAGCCAAGAGCATGACTGAGCAAGTGTCTCTCTATTAGGATGAAGCATCCTAATAGTGTATGTATTCAAGAGTGATATAGCTGGATCTTATGGTAGACTGACTGATTTTTAACTTCTTAAGACACCTTCACACTAAAATTCAATCAGTTGGGTTCTAGAAAATGTTGACCTCCATCTAATCTTCAGAAAGGAATGTTGATGGTTTATCTGTTATGATATTTTAATCCCTATGAGAATCACTATTTACATTGAATAATCTCTTGGTTCAATCCATTGGAAAAGAACTATTGGAATAACTGTTGAGAAGACAAGTCTTTACTTTCTGAAAGAAACACATTACTCTGAGGTACAGATATACAATCCAAGACTATGGTGATTAAAAGAGCAGGATTGATTTTTTTCCTTGGAATCTGTTTATATGGTGGATTACCTTAATGGATTTTAGTATATTGGACCAACCTTGCATCCCTGGGATAAAGCCTACTTGATTGTAGTGAATGATGGTTTTTATGTGTTCTTTGATTCGATTTGCAAAAATTTTATTGAGTAGTTTTGCCTCGATATTCATAAGCGAGATCAGTCTAAAGTTCTCTCTTTTTGGTAGGGCCTTTGTGTGGTTTAGGTATCAAAGTAATTGTAGCTCCATAAAATGAACGATATAGTGTTCTTTTGTTTCAATTTTATGGAATAGTTTGAAGAATATTGGTATCAGGTCTTCTTTGAAGGTCTGGTAGAATTCTGAACTAAATCCATCTGGCCCTGACCTCTTTCGGTTGGGAGGATTTTAATGATTTCTTCTATTTCCTTATGGGATATGAGCCTGTTTAGAAAGTTTGGCTGTTCTTGATTTAACTTTGGTATGTGATATCTGTCTAGAAAGCCATCCATTGCATCTAGACTTTCCAGTTCTGTTGAGTACATGCTTTTGTAGTAGGATCTGATGATTTTTTGAATTGCCTCCTTTCTATTGTTATGTCTCCCTTTTCTGTTCTGATTTTGTTTGTTTAGATACTGCCTGTGAGTCTCCTAGTTTGTTTGGATAGGGATTTATTTATATTGTTGATTCTCTCAAAAACCTGATTTTGGTTTTGCTGATTCTTTGTATTGGTCTCTGTCTGTATTTGGTTGCTTTCAGCCCTGAGTTTGATTATTTCCTGCAGTCTACTCCTCTTAGTTGAGTTTGCTTCCTTTTTCTCTAGAGCTGTCAGGTGTGTTAAGTTACTTTTGTAAGTTCTCTCCAGTTTCTTTACCAATGCACTTAGTGCTATGAATTTTCCTCTTATCACTGCTTTCTTTGTGTTCCATAACTTTGGGTATGATGGTTCAGTATTTTCACTAAATTCCAGGAAGTCTTTAATTTCTTTTTTTTTTCATTTGTGAGCAAATTATCATTGAGTAGAGAGTTGTTCAGTTTACACACGTATGTGGGTTTTCTGTGGCTTTTACTGTTATTGTTACTGTTATTGAAGATCAGCTTTAGGCCATGATGGTCTGAAAGGATACATAAGATTATGTCAACAGCAAACCACTGAATTGAGAATAGGACCCCCTTGAAGGAATCAGAGAAAGAACTGGAAGAGCTTGAAGGGGCTCGAGACCCCGTATCAACAACAATGCCAAGCAACCAGAGCTTCCAGGGACTAAGCCACTACCTAAAGACTATACATGGACTGACCCTGGACTCTGACCTCATAGGTAGCAATGAATATCCTAGTAAGAGCACCAGTGGAAGGGGAAACCCTGGGTCCTGCTAAGACTGAACCCCCAGTGAAATAGATTGTTGGGGGGAGGGCGGCAAGGGGGGGAGGATGGGGAGGGGAACACCCATAAAGAAGGGGAGGGAAGGGGGATATTTTTCCGGAAACCGGGAAAGGGAATAACACTCGAAATGTATATAAGAAATACTCAAGTTAAAAAAAAAAGATTATGTCAATCATCTTGTATTGGTTGAGAGATATTTTGTTATCCATTATGTGGTATGTTTTAGAGAAGGTGCCAAGAGGTGCTGAAAAAAAGGTGTATTATTTTGTTTTAGGATGAAATGTTTTGTAGATATCTGCTAAATCCATTTGGCTCATAAGCTCTATTAGCTTTCCTGTGTCTCTGTTTAGTTTCTATTTCACGGACCTGTCCTTTGGTGAGAGTGGGATGTTGAAGTCTTCTACTATTCCTTAGATAAAACAAACGCATTTGACAAAATACAACACCCCTTCATGTTAAAATTATTGGACAGATCAGGAATTAAATGTCTCTACCTAAATAAAATGAAAGCAATTTACTGCAAACCAACAGTCAATATAAAATTAAATGGAGGGATACTTGAATCCAACTAAAATTGGGCACAAGACAAGCATGCCCACTCTCCCCATATGTACTCAATATAGTACTCGAAGTGCTAGCTAGAACAATAATATAACAAAAAGAGATCAAGAGGATACAGATTGGCAAAGAAGAATTAAAGGTATCACTATTTGCAGATAATAAGATAGTATACATTAGTGACCCCAAAAACTCTACCAGAAAACTTCTCCAGCTGATTATCAACTTCAGCAACGTGGCCAAATTTAAAATTAACTCAAGTACATCAGTAACCTTCGTTTATACAACTGATAAACAAGCTGAGGAAGAAATGAGGGAAAGAACTCCCTTCACAATAGCCACAGATATTATAAAATATCTTGGAATAACTCAAGCCAAACAAGTGAAAAATCTGTATGATAAGAACTTCAAGTCTCTCATGAAAGAAATTGAATATGATCTCAGGAAATGGAGAGCTCTCCCACACTCATGCATTAGCAGAATTAACATAGTAAAATGACCATCCCATCAGAGGCAATCTAGAGATTCAATGTAATCCCAATCAAAATCCCAACACAATTCTTCAAAGACATGAAAAGATAAATTCTCAAATTCATCTGGAAGGGAAAAAAAGGAAAGAACAAGAGCAATTCTTAACATTGAAAGAATAGCTGAGTGAATTACTATTCCTGACTTCAACCTCTACTCCAGAGCAATAGTGATAAAAACTTCTCGTATTGTTATAGAGATAGACAGACAGGTAGATCAATGGCATAGAAATAAACACCCAGAAATCAAACCACGTACTTATGAACACTTGGTCTTTGACAAAGAAGCCAAAAATATACATTGCAAAAAAGAAAACATCTTTAATAATGGTACTGGTCTAACTGGCTGTCTGCATGTAGAAAAATGAAAATAGCCCCATATTTGTCACCATGCCCAAGGCTCAAGTCCAAGTGGATCAAGGACTTTAACGTAAAACCAGATACACTGAACTATCCTAATAGAAGAGAAAGTGGAAAATAGCCTCAAACTCATTGGCACTGGGGAAAATTTCCTAAACAGAACTCCAATAGCTCATGCTCTAAAATCAATGATTGATAAATAGGACCTCATGAAACTGGATAGCTTCTGTAAGGCAAAGGACATAGTCAATAAGACAAATCAGCATCCTACAGAATGGTAAAAAAAACAAAACAAAACAAAATCTTCATGTACCCCACACCTGATAGAAGGCTAATATCCAAAATATATAAAGAACTCAAAAGTTAACCACAAAAAAAAAAAGCCCAACCATAAATAGGGCATAGAACTAAACCAAGAATTCGTAACAGAGGATCTTCAATGGCTTAGAAGCATGTAAAGAACTGTCAAAATCCATAGTGATCAGAGAAATGCAAATCAAAATGACCCTGAGATTTCACCTTATATCAGTCAGAATGGCTAAGATCAAAACCTCAGGAGACAACACATGTTGGCAAGAATGTGGAGAAAGAGGAACACTTCTCCATTGTTGGTAGGATTGTAAACTGGTACAAAAACTATGGAAAACAATTTGGAGGTTCCTCAGAAAATCGGAAATAGGATTACTTCAAGACCCAGAAATACCACTCTTGGGAATATACCCAAAAGATTCCCTACCATGCCACAGGGTCATGTGTTCCACTTTGTTCATAGTGGCCTTATTTGTGATATACAGAAACTGGGACAACTCAGATGTCCCATGATAAAAGAATAGATGCAGAAACTGTGATTCATTTACACAATGGAATACTACTCAGCTATTAAGAACAAGGACAACTTTAGCTTTGCAGGCAAATGGATGGAACTAGGAAATAACACCCTGAGTGAAGTAACTTAGACCAGAAAAGATATGTACAGTTTGTACTCACTAATAAGTGGATATTGGCAAAAAAAAAAAAGTACAGAATACCCGAGATACAGTCCACAGAACTCAAAATGTTCAACAAGCTGAGTGCCAAAGTGAGGATGCCTCAGTCCCACTTGGGAGGGAGAAGAAAGCAACCACAAGAGTGGAGGTAGGAACAGGGTAGGTAAAGGGGATAGGGGTGGCAGGAGAGGGGAACATGATCTGATATTCGTCTCTGGCTAAGCCCTGATGGCCAGCAGAATTAAAGGAAACTGGTGACTTTGGGAGGAAGGAGTTTGGAAAGACCCTTCAGTATTTACCAGAGACCTGGAAAGTGAGGGTCTCTATGGACTCAAAGGTGGGGACCCTAGATGAAATGCCTTACAGTGAGGAGAGGAAACTTATGGAGCCCAGCTCCAGCAGAAATACAGGGCATCAAGTGAGGGATGGGGTTGTTATCCCACTGTCAAAATCTGACTAATAATTCGTTTTGTCTCAAAGAAATGCAGGGATGGAAATAGAGAAGAACCTGAGGAAAAGGCCTAGTGACAGGTCCAATGTGGGATCCAGCTGAAGGGGAAGCCCCAAGACCTGTCTTCATTACTGAGGCTATGGGGCTCTCACAAATATGGACCTATCATGACTGTCCCCTAAAAGATCCAACAAGAAGCTGAAAGAGTCACATGCAGATATGTGAACCCAACCAATGACCAGAAGTCACTGACCTCTTTGATTGAATTAGGGAAAAGCTGGTAGAAGCGTAGCAGGAGGGCAACCCTGTTGGAGGACCCCTATGATCTCTCAGACACTGGATCAGCATACACCAGCTGAGATGAGGCCCCAAACATGTATACATTAGAGGATTCCTGGGTCTGTGTTCAGTCAGAATAGATGCACCTCACCCTCATGAGACTGGAGGCCTCAGGAGTTTACAGGTCTGGTGGGATTGGTGGCATGGAGACATCCTCGTGAAGACCTAGGTGGGGTGGGGTAGGGAAGGAGGAGGTATGGGGTGTGGAACAGTTGGAGGGTAGACAGGTAGGGGATCAAATCTGGAGTGTAAAAAATCAATAAATAATACATAAAATATCCAATTAAAAATAGTCACTTTCAGAATATTTAATATGATTTCATAAGAACGTTGGTTTGGTAACTGAATTTCTAAGGGGTAAGGAAAATATTATAGACTGAGAATCTCTTTATTTCACATTGCGGCAAGAGACAGAGAGAAAAGAGATAGAGACAAAGATAGAGACCCTGCAGTATGTAAGTTAATTGAAAAAAATTCACTTAACATTTCTATAGAGATGTATAGTTTTATTTTGTACTATGCCCATTTCTACTGAGATGTATATTTTAATTTTGTGCTACACTCAATATCCTCATATGTAAATAAAACATGATTTATGGAATAAAAACCTCCAAAACAGCAGGATTGAGAGTTTCAGACCAACATAGGCTACATAATAACACCTTGAATCCAAGACAAACAACGAGCAAAGAAACCAACAATAGCAAACCCAAAAACAAAAATCAATTCAAAACTGACCAAAAAGGTAAATTACTTAGTTAACATGTCTTCTTGCATTTAGGCATTGAAGTCATAATTTTTTCTAAAACAACTGCTGACTAATGTGTCTCTGCAGGAAGTCACTTTCAGTGACAGGTCTCAGTATAGATCATGAACTTGTCATAAAATCATTATTTTTCCTTAGGGGACAGAGTAGAAGGATTGGAGATATATATTAGTAGCCGAGCTCATTAAGAGAATTTTTTTTGAAATATTTACTTTTATTGTATGTGCTTATGAGTGTTGTCCTACATGTGTGTATATATACAATGTGAGTCCAGTGTCTGCAGAAGGCACCAGATCCTCTGGATCTGAAGTCTCATGGTTCATGCATGTGCATGCAGGAAACCAGATGTGAGTCCTCTGCAAGAGAAGAAAGGTTTCATAACCACTCTGACATATTTCTCGTTTAGAGAGGGAACTATTTAAAAAAACAAACTTATATGATGAAGTTAGCTGACTATAAAGAAGTTTTTAAAATCTGTCCTAACTTAATGTGTTGATCCACTCTAATGAATGAACTTCTTTTTATATGAAAGATTTTGTTTCATGAAAGAATCTTTTGGATTAAATTAATTCATGTATTTAGTGATTTAGATTCCATGTTGTAACATCTTATAAATGATATAGTTATTATGTTTATTAATCTTGCATATTGATAGTTATCAAAATATCACTGTAATTCTCTATCCTTAATTTTTATATCACAAAAATTTAATTTAAAAATCCATTTTTCTGTATTGTAGACATAAACAGACATATTTCCATTAGCATCACTGATTGTTGTTTACCTGTTTGCGTTCATGTGTTTATACATGCTTGTTTGTGTGGTCATCCACACTCATGTATGTGCGCGCGCGTGTGTGTGCACGCGTGTGTGTGCGTGTGTTTGTGTGTGTGTGTGTGTGTGTGTGTGTGTGTGTGTAGTGTAGGAAGTATAGTTGAGTACAAGGATGTGCAAGCAGGCTTGTATCTGTGTATTTCCTCTGTAATCACTAGGTTCCCTACAGGAAAGACATTTCCCACATTTAAATCAAGTTTCTTCCTCAATGCTTTTCGTTTTGTTTGATGAAGGGAGGCCTTTAACTGAATTCCAGAACTCAAAGACTCAGGCTACTCTGGCTGGGTCCCTTGCACTGGAACTCACGTGCTTCTGTCTGTAGTCTGTGGTGAACCAAAATGAGTGGTTGGATTCGAAATAAATTCTAGGAATTCATTCTCTGATCCTCACCTTCGTAGTACAGTACACTTCTTCACAGACCCCTGGTCTATTCCTTTAAACAAAGAGATGTTACAAATATAAAGCTATGATTCTTCAGTTCCAAATTTATAATTCTTCACATTCCTTTTTAATATTTGAGGAAGATTTTCAATATTTCTCTTGTAACCAGAACTTAATCTGTGTAAACTCCATTTCTTTGGTAGTTAATCTGTCTTTAGTACTAAATAATTACTGAACATTCTATGGTAAAAAATGATTTGTTTGTGTATACTTTCTTCTATTCTGCTTGATACATTGAATTTGAGAAATAAAAGTAGAAAACTAGTCTATATGAAAAGAGAGAATATATGGATTGTTTGAAGTCTAGTCTTTGTCCACTGAATCAAGGATCAAATTATTCTTTCATTAAATACAATAATTGCTGTATACAAAGTAGCACTATATGTATGAGAAAACATAGTAAATAAAGAGTGACAACAATACCATTTAAATAGAGTTTATAATAAATTTGTAAGTAAATATATGTTATAATATAAAAGAAAAATACAGGCTTAATTAAACATGAAAAACCACAAGAAAAAGAACAAACAAATAAGGAAATATTGGCATTATTCAGGCAAGACATGACTGAAGGAGCAACATTGAGCTAAGATTTGATCAGTCAAGAGAATTAAGTTAAATAAAAAAGGGACAAAGGAGTATTTGCAATAAAATAACGAGGCTTGGCAAATTCATGGAGAAGGGATAATTTTATATTTCCTAGGATTTAAAATAAAATTTGAGCAGATTGATTTCGGGGAAGAACATCATGGGTTGCTTTTAAGAAGGGGACAGAGTGTATATTATGTGGGGCACTGGACATCATGCTCAGAAATTTAGAAACATTCAAAAGCTACTAAGAATCACTAAAAGACTTGTAAAGACTTGGGTAATGTGATCTGAAGAAGCTTTTGCTGTTGTTATTGTTGTTGTCATTGTTGTTGTTGTTGTTTCTATTGTTCAAATTAATGGTACTTTTTTGGGGTCTATGTATTGATAGCTGTGGATAACATAAATCCATTAAAAGGTTACTGAAGTAGCCTTGGAGACAGCAGACTCGGAGGAGGAAAAGAATTACGCATTTCTGGAACAAATGCAAACTCTAAATAAATGCACACAAGTACAGTTATATAATGCAGCCTGGTTATAGAAGATTCAGAGGATGCACAATAAGAACCAAGATTAGTATCAGGGAGAGAGGTCACAGGAAGACTGTGAAAACAACTTGTTCTCACACTGGGAGAAGACAGGAAGGTTTGTTACCACAACCCAAGTTGCTGCAAGCAGGCTTTGTGCTATGTGTTCCCTCTGAAATGACTGGGTTCCTAGCAGAAGAGATATAGCTTAATATGATGACCTTCCCCTTATTCACAATTGTTTGTGGTTATGATTAAACAGCCTCCTGGCAGGAGGAGGCCTTTCTGGGAAGGGCAATGAGAGGTTTTCAATTTCCCAGAAAAGTCTGGCAGTCATTAGACTCTGCTAATAGTAGCTGATGAGTTAATTGTCCCCCTAACAAACCTTCCTCCAAGAGATAGAAATAAACACTGGCAGGGTGTTGTAAGAAAATAGCCAGGTGCTTTGTATCCACTCTCATTGGTCAGCATGACATGTGTAATTTACTGTAGATGCTCAGGGTAAATTTGCTGGTCCAGGTCAGGAAGTTCACGATGGTGAGGGGAACAATTTAAAAGCAGATGAAAAGCCATAGTTTTCTCTCCATGTGGTACTAGTGCACCTTGGCTAAAATTCACCTTTGCCTAATCATTTTACCCTCAGGCTATGCCCTGCACATGTCTACTTCAGAACTGCCACCTACAACAGAGGTGAGTAGCAGAACAGCACAACTCTGTTCATCGGGACCACTTTACTAAGTCTGGCTTCTACTATGTCCTTTTGACTAACTCATACTCTTGACAATTTAGGACCCACAACCTTTACACTCTGCCTCCCAAATAGTCACCAAAGGATTTTTTCTGGGTTCTCAGGACCCCATTATTATGTTCTGGATTGTTTTAATGCCTGATTTTGAAGCTGGCCAAATAACTGATTTCTGATATTCACAGCCTAAGAGATGCTAATACAGTTTTGAGTAGAGGCCTTCTTAGAGGAAATTCATCAAAGCACTAAATCTGTTGCTTTTGTATATATCATTTTAGTTAGTCAACTGTCCACGAAGGTCATCTGTAATCAATAATGCTCTATATTGCTTACGATCTCACACAACACCAACCACATTAACATAACCACTATTATTGATTTATAATTTCAATTTCAATATTTACAGTTAAGAATTAAAACTAAAATAACAGTATTATTTATTTTCATATAAATAAAACAGGATTGAAACAACAGAATAAATATTTTAAAAGATCCACAGGATGAGAAGATATTTCGATATTATATGGCATGTTAGTATTAGATGCCTCAAGAGTAAATGGATGTAGCTCAATTTTGACTGAAAGTTCCTGTATTGTGTAGAACACCTTGGTAACTTTCTAGATCATATTTATGGTCAATATTCCATAATTGCATTGGCAACCATGGTATATGATGATGACTCATTTACTGAAACATTAATAATATAGTAAGTATCACATATCATGCCTGATAAAACCCTCAAATAAAAACAGAAATTAATCTCTAGATTGACTCCAATAGACCTAATTATGAATGAAGGTGAAACAAAGAATTGCTTAACAGAATTATTTTGAAGAAAACTCATTGGTATATAAATAATCATAAGTAGAAGACCTAGAGTCAATGTGGTCCTTCCCTCTCGTACTCTGTGAAAGTTCAAAGACCTATTCATATAAAGATGATGATTGTATGAAAATTAAGGCTCAGAGAATAACACAGAAGAAAGGCAGAAATACTGTAAGAGACAGACAACCAGGTCATTAAATGTTAGTCTGTGCACTGTATATAGGACATGAAATTGCACAAATGAAATATTAAAACATGGTTGTACAGTGCCTGCCTTACATAAAACCCTGCCTTTGATTCCCAGTACCCAGTAAACTGGGAGTGGTTTTGACAGGAGGTGAGGCAGAGGGAATAACTGAGGACCCAGCTATACCACTCCAGGGTGCAAAACCTAAAAGATGCTCCAACATCTCCGGTAGTCATTCATCACCAGTATTAATATAGTTAAAATGGCCATCTCCCTGAAAGCAATCTACAGATTCAATGCAATCCCCATCAAAATACCAACTCAGTTCTTCATAGAGTTAGAAAGAGTAATTTGCAAATACATTTGGAATATCAAAAAATCCAGGATAGTGAAAACTATTCTCAACAATAAAAGAACTTTGTGGGAAATCATTATCCCTGATCTAAAGCTATATTGCACAGCAATTGTGATAAAAACTGTAATGGTACAGAGACAGGGAGGTAGATAAATGGAATATAATTGAAAACCCAGAAATGAATCCATACACCTTTGGTTACTAGGTCTTTGACAAAGGGGATGAAACGAAACAAAACAAAACAAAACAAAAAAAAAACAAACAAAAACAACAGTTTTTATTAATAAGTGGTGCTGTTTCAACTGGAGTTCACCAGGTAGGAGAAAGCAAATTGACTCATTGTTATCTCCTTGTACAAAGTTCAAGTCCAAGTTGATTAAAGACCTACACATAAAACCGGATACACTGAAACTAATAGAGGAGAAAGTGGGGAAGAGCCTTGCACGCAAAGGCACGGGGAATATTTCCTGAACAGAACACCAATGGCTTATGCTCTAAGATTAAGAATAGACAGATGGGCCCTTATAAAATTGCAAAACTTCTGTAAGGCAAAGAACACTGTTAGTAGGACAAAACGGCAAACAGCAGATTGGGAAAAGGTCTTTAGACTCCAGAGAACCAAATAATCCTTTTAAAAATGAGGTACAGAGCTAAACAAAGAATTCTAGAATGAGGAATACCAAATGGCCGAGAAATACCTAAAGAAATGTTCAACATCCTTCATCATCAGGGAAATGCAAATCAAAACAACCCTGAGATTCCACCTCACACAAGTCAGAATGGCTAAGATAAAAATCTCAGGTGACAGAAGATGTTTACAAGGATGTAGAGAAAGAAGAACATCCCTCCATTGTTGGTGGGGTTGCAAGCTGGTACAACCACTCTAAAAATAAGTCTGCTGGTTCTTCAGAATATTAGATAAAGTACTACCTGAGGACCCAGGTAAGCTACTCCTGGGCATATGCCCAAAAGATGCTCCAACATATAACAAGGACACATGATCTAGTATGTTCATAGCAGCCTCGTTTTTAATAGAATCTAGAACGAACCCAGAAGTCCTTCAACAGATACAGAAAATGTGGTACATTTTCAGAATGAAGTACTATTCAGCTGTTAAAACAACGACTACATGAAATTCTTCGGCAAATGGATGGAACTAGAAAATATCATCCTGAGTGAGGTAACCCAGTCACAAAGTATCACATATGGTATAAACTTACTGATAAGTGGATATTAACCCAAAAGCTCAAATTACCCAAGATACAATCCACAGACCACATGAAGCTCAAGAAGAAGGACAATCAAAGTATGGATGCTTCAGTCCTTCTTAAAAGGGAGAACAAAAATATTCATATGAAGAGATATGGAGACAAAGTTTGGAGTAGAGACTGAAGGAAAGGCCATCCAGAGACTGCCCTACCTGGTGATCCATTTTATATGCAGCCACCAAACCCAGTCACTATTTCTGATGCCAAATAGTGCCTGATAGGAATGTCTCCTGAGAAGCTCTGCTAGAACCTTACTGATACAGATGAGGATGCTTGCAGCTAACTATCAGACCCAGCATGGGGACTCCACTGGAGGAGGTAGAGAAATTACTGAAGGAGCTGAAGGGGTTTATAATCCCATAGGAAAAACAACAATATCAACCATCCAGACAGGGACTAAACCAGCAACCAATGAATACACATGGATGAACCCATGATTCTACCTGCATATGTAGCAGATGATAGCCTTGTCTGGAATGAACAGGAGGAGAAGCTTTTGGTTCTGTGAAGGCTCATTTCCCCAGTGTAGGGGAATTCTGGGGTGTTGAGGTGAGAGTTGGTGGGTAGGGGTAAAAGCATCTTCATAGATCAGGGGCATGGAGGGAGGGGTATGAGAGTTAAGAGAAAGGTGGTAACATTTAAAAAAATTCAAAAAATATCCAATAAAATGCTAATTAAAAAAGAAAAGCAAGGCAAAAACATACACAATATCCCCAAGAGGAGTAACATGGATATTACTGTTACTCATTTAGACACTCAATCTCCTTCCTTTTGAAGGCACAGAGAACATTTCTCAAGATATACTAACATGAGGACAAGTATCTCATTAATTTAGAATGGTTAAGTTCTTAACAGAAAATCCACTGATGCTGAGACACTGAAATTCTATGCTGAAGCTTCATGTTTTTTCTTCCCCTTACAACAGTGACAATGAAGGTTTCCTGCATCACTGATAAAACTTAGAGTTTTTACCAACATAGATGACAGATCACATCTTAGAAGGAGGTTACCCTAGAGATCGATGGGCCTTTTATTGCTTTTGGCAGGACTGCTGGTATATCAGAGTTTAATTATTTCCACAGACTAAGCTTTTGCAGTTTGGATTGACATCAGCTATTTTTTTGTATGTTTGTTTTTTTTCTTTTCTACCATACAGGAATTACTTACTTGTTTTGTCCAGCAGAATAGTTCAAAGTATCACTGGACCTCATATTTTCTTCAAATTAACTCAAAATAATTAACTAATAATCCTACTTTTGGCAAGGGCTGCAAGAATTAACTCACAAAATATCTGTTCAACATTAAGTAGAGCAAGCACCCAGGTTTAACTTTGTCATTTTACCAGTTCCATTCTCTGTTTGAATTTGTCACTGCTTCCTTGCATACATTACCTTTGGAAGTGGTCACTCTTTCAGGTTTAGGGGTCCAAGTGTACACAGCAACCTGGGAACCATGATGAAACAGTACTGGGTGTTGTGAGAATGTACTAGATTATTGTAAATGAAGTGTGTGATTGCTCATGTTTTTCCAGAGATGGAAAGATGGAGAAATAAAGACCATAGGAAGGAAGTAGTAAAGCTCAAGATTCTCTTATGAAACATGAAATATATATTTATGTAATTTATGAAACTAAGTATACATTCTTAAAGTTATGGTGTGTAGGAAAACACAGATCATATTTCCCTATGGCAATTAGGCCAACAGTATCGTACCTCTGAATACAACAATGTCTTTTATAATTACACACACACACACACACACACACACACACACACACACACAAAACATTATCCATATACTCATGTATAGCCATCAGTGTATTGGCCACTGGAAGAAAAGGGGCCTAATCTTTTCATTTCTCTGTTTCACGTTGTTTATAAGAATCAAACATAATGAAAAGCTGGATCCTACTGAATCAGGAATGCCTTATAAATGGTAGACTTTAGAAAGTTTGATTTAAACAGTTTTTTTTTCTTTTTTCTCTGTAGGGCAATTCAGGATTTCATTCATACACATTAATTTGAATGTATAGTGAAGCCTGATGTTGATATTGGTGTGGGGGGTGGGTGGCTTCATGAATTTTCTACAATTTACTTTTTTCTTGAGACAAAGTCTTTGACTAGACCTAGAACTCATTAATGTAGTAAAATTAGATGGTAATCAAGTCCTGTGGATTGACTTGACTGTTTGCCCTATATGAATAAATTGTTGAGATGAAGATAATGAAGAAAGATCAAATGAGAAAATATATTGTGTCCAAGAGTTCCATAAAACATTATATGCGTGTGTGTCTGTGTGTGTGTGTGTGTGTGTGTGTGTGTTTCAGTGTCACATGTCTCCCTTTTGAAGGGCATGGTAAACTTCTTATTCATTTATATATAGAAGACATTTAGGGAATGAGGAATTCCTAAAGAAGTTACGGAGATCTAGTTTCTTTAACATTGTACATCAGAACAAAGCATGTAGATGTTTAGAGAAGTGAGAAAACAAAGCAGAACTTTGATTCTGCATTAACAGCAAAATTTTATCACTGAAGATAACCTTAGATTCCTATCAGCTTTAAAATGTAAACAGAGAAATATAGATCAACAATGTTTAGCAAGTATTCTTTGCTTTCATGTAAAGAAGTTTAGGAATTAGCCTTATCTTCTTGAACAAGTTTAACTAACTAGATTGTTTTCTTCTTGAGGAACTTTACTAATCAGCTTCACTTCACGAACAAGATTTACTAACCAGTCTTTAAGTCCATGAACAATTTCTCCTAATTAGATGTTATCTACATGAGCAAATTTTGCTAAATAACATTATCATATATGCACATTATCATTGGTTTTACTAACCAATCATTTATCTACAATTGGCCTTTTGCTACTTTGCTGTTAATGCAGAATCAAAGTTCTGCTTTGTTTTCTCACTTCTCTAAACATTTACCTGCTTTGTTCTTATGTACAATGTTAAAGAAACTAGATCTCTGCAACGTCCTTAGGAATTCCTCATTCCCTAAATGTTTTCTATATATAAATGAATAAGCAGTTTATCATGCCGGTGAATATTTTGCTTCCCAATCTGTCCTTATGATAAGAACTTTTAATCCAGCAAGCTCTGGCCAGGATGGGAATCAAAAGACCTTCAATGTGTCTTTCATCTGGCTGGAATGATACACTTTTAATCCCTCTGGCAGGAAATACAGTCACTCTTCTAGTATACACCTTTAATTTCAAACAATATAACTAAGGTTACTTTGTAGAAGAAAGCTACCATGTTTGAAACTAACATGTAATTGAGGGGCAGAAAAACTCATCAATCAGAAGAAGATTTGACAGAATGAGTCAGAGATAGAATTAAGCAACCTCTAACTAAAACAGCCCAGAAAGAGAGAGGCTAGTTAAGAGAACAGCACAGGAAAAAGGACATTAAGAGAACATTGCAAAGAGAGAGAAGAGTCAGATTTACTAGTACATTTTTGCTATGATAGGTTGCAAGTAGACAGAATGAGACAGAAAATGAGAAGGGGCCAGAAGATTAGGACATATAGGCAGAGTTAGTTTAAGGCCAAACAAAAACAATTTAGGTAGAAGCCAAGAGAAAGGTATTGTAAACATCCTACTTAGCCAGTAGAAGTAGATACTAGTTTGTTACTGAGACAAACTAGAACAGACTGTTTGCTGTCTATTTTAGTATTCACTTTGGGTCACTACATTTCCCATGAAGATCAGAACATGCTGGCCTAGAACAAGAGGTAACTGGTAACAATGCAATTGTGTGTCATCGCGCCTCCGTTAGAGTAGGACCTGCACAGCAAGTGAGTCTACTTTGTAAATAATTCCTCAGAGCCTCCAGTGAAACTATTGCCTTCTGCACTTCTCTGGGCCACACCAAGCTCTGACGGAAGAGCCAATTATGAGGGAATGGAAAAAGAAGATGCTGAACTCAGAGCTCACACATGTAATTTTCAAGTTTATAAAAAGCTTACCTTATCTTCCGTTTCTGTTCAACTTAACAGCTTGGAGCTGCTAAATTTAGTGAGACAACTTTCTCAGAGAACTGAACTCTTTGGGCTAGAAGAAACTTGAAAATTTGTAATAGCCAGCTTCTCTCACCTGCATCAGCTGTGCCTTTGTTCAAGATGATGTTCGAATTTAGATGCATTTTGCATAGTTACTTTAAAAATGTATGGTATGTGTTAGATTAAAACAGAGTTACTGTGACACAAAAATATTAGACCCTAAATCAAAGAGGTATCATGCAAGACCACAATTAGATTACTACTTATCAATCACCTAGACAACAAAGAATTCCCACAGATGTTTTCTATTGAAAACTGACATAATTTGCTGTTAGCATTAATGGTGATCAATGCAGCCATGAACAGGGAAAGTCAGGAACTTGAGTGGAAAAAGGAAGGATATTTAATTAAAGAATTACATTAATATAAAACCTGACACAAAGAACTAAGTTTGCAAAACTATTGGAAAAAATGACCCTGAGAAATGATAATTTCTTCTAAAAATCAGTCCCTTAATTCAAACAAAAGTGCCCTTCAGGTAGCTACAGTTTTAAAGTTCAAGTCTAGAACATGAATTGATTGTTTGGTATGTTCACAGGAATGAACCCCCAGCATGAGATCCCAGAGGCAGTTTCTGCCAGTGTCATCAGAAGAGGAATATTTTCTGCCTCTGGGTGTGGAAAGAAACAAAAACTCTCAGAACACACCAAAGAGTAAATCGCTTATGGTCACTCCTTGTAGGTCCCTCTCCTGACTGCTTCTTTATCAACTCTGAATAACCCTTTACATGACTATGTGCATAAACCAAATTGCTATGTTAAATGAAAAATCAGCTGAACTTAGGGAATCCTGTTACAATATAGTTAAAGAATTGCTATGTATCTATTTCAAGGAATTTTCAAAGAGCCCAGAGGAGAATAGTGGAAGGTTGAAGTTGAGGTAAAGAGTATGTGTTCATGTTCACCATGCTGCTGTTTTGAAATCTTTGAATCAAAAGACTGAAAAAAGTGAGTAAGTCTCAAGGATAGAATTTGAAATGTGACCCTCATCCTCATCATCCACATCATCTTCTTCAACTCCATGAAATACATTTTCTCAGTGTTTCTGCCTTTGTCAATAATAGAATTATTCTTTTAATTAACATCCTGGACTATACTACACACAAATCTATCTGCTCGGAAATTCCTCTTGCCTCAGTGTTGTGCATTTTATTCTGATACCCTTCCTCCCTATGTCAAAATTTGATTCATAGTACCACATGAATCCCATATTTTCAATATTTTGTACCCTACTAAAAAGCAGGTTTTTCTAATATGACTGGCATATGAATAATGACTTTTAAATTAGGTTTCCCTGTTCTCATTGCTGAACCCAAGATCCTTGATGAACATTTCAATCTGTTCCATTCTGCTATGGAATATCACTTAATTACTCTAGAAAAAAAATCTTGATCTTAATTTACTCCCTTTACAGTGTTCCAGTTTCCTCAGATGCAATTATAGTGGCAAGCCTCTCAAAGATCTTGTGAAATTACTGATGCTGGCTGGTCCAGTAGAGAGAGTCAACTTAGACAATTAACAGTCTGTCAGAACATGCCTGTGAAGCTGGTGGAGAAACCACACTTCCAGGTTCTACACGAGTTCATCTGTGTGGTGACCATATTTATTGATTTCAACTGTTTTGTGGGGAAAATGAAGGTTGACTTAAATGAAATTATTAAATAAATGAACTAAATACCATACTTAAAAATTATCCTATACAATTTCTAATTATAAATAATGCACTATTTATTATCTTTTTCCATTTACGTAATCTTACTTACTTATACCCAGGCATAACCGTTGTATAATTTTACATCTCCCAAAATACCTTATGAAGAGATTCTAAATATGAATCACTGGAATAATTTTGTTGAATAAATAAAATACAAGGTTAGATAGGTAAGGGATTTATTGGTGATAAATGTAATGAAGTTCAGAGGTGATTCTGACGCCTTTCCCCAACTCCATGCTCTATCTTCTGAAACAAGCTTCAGAGTTTTGAAATGAGAGACTGTATTAAAATAAGTCACAAATACCACATTAGCAATGAGAGACAGATAATATATTCAAATGAAAAAACAGAGACGATTAAGATTTCAGTGTTGTGGTATCTGGTGCTAACAGTTCTTATTTCCTGTATGATTAGCACAGCATTATTTAATCTCTCAAGACTTCCTTTCCTCAACAGCTAAATGATGAGTTTGGGCTACATTAGGTTCCACCCAGCTCAAATGATCAATATGTCTCCAAGGTCTCTTGTAGTGCGGATAGGAAGGAAAGGAAGGTAGTCAGGGCAGAGTGCAATGTAGTGATCCACTCAGTCTCTTTCATTTTCCAAAGAGGTAAAAAGGGCATTCTGTGCTCGGAGCATCAAGGCAACTGCAATTGCTCTGCTCTTTTCGGACATAATATGTCACAGCTGCCTGTAAACTGCAACTGAGTGGTGGGTGATGGGAGCTGCTTGAATGAGCTCCATCAGCGATCAATTTACTATCCTCTAGCTATTCAAGATTGCACCTCATTTACTCAAAGAATAAACTGTTGCAAGACAAAATCTCTGCTGACATGACTGAAGTAGGTCATTCTCCCACTGTTACTCAAGAGTATGTATTGTTTGCTTCCCAGTCCCCACAAGGCAATAAAGAAGAGGGTATGATTAAGCCATGGTACTTGAATCTGGGGAAACAATTTAACACTTCCTATTGGTCTTGATTGGAATACAGATATAGGGAGATTTAAAGCCATTGATTCACAGTCAACTGATTCCTAAACATTATTACTAAATACTATGATATAACCCCAAAAAGTGAAGAAGTATTTTTATTATTAAGGCATATGATAATGACAGAACATTTAATGTAGTGCTAAGTGCACACAAACTACTTGTTGAATAGGTTAATGTGTTTATTCGACGAACATTTATTAAGAATTTTGCATGCAAACATTATTGTTCACTGTAACTCTTCACCAACAATCCTCCAACTCCTGTTTTAAATATCTTACTATCTCCTTAATTTGTGCATTAAATGGATTATCTATGTTGTAACCATTTGGATGATGCTTGTCAGGCCTCAAGTGTTTGAGATAACTCCCTTTCTTGGTGCTGAATGCTAACTCTTTGAGAGCTGAACTAGGGCTGTCACCCAAATTGTCTAGGTGCTGCAGGATACAGTCACACGTGAGTTAGGCTTATAATGATATAACATAGTGCTTCTAGAGAAAGGAAGGATGGGTTTTCAGTCATCTTAATCTTTACCTTCAAAGGCCACAGGAAACTGCAGCTATAATTTATAGGCACAATCTATTCTAGTCATAACCCTGACTTAAAAAAAGGAGGAAGGAGGAAAAACAAATCAGAATGCCCACCTTATAAAGGGGAAAGATGATTCAACCATCTGCAGAGACAGGATCAATTGTTTTAATAACCTGGGATATTTTATTCAATTTATATAACACACAAGAATTAAATATACAAAGACATGCACCCACTAGAGAGTCTAAAATAAAAAAAAATATGACAGTAGCAATTATTGATGAATTTCTGAAGCAATTAGAATTTTTATACATGCTGATGAGAATGTAATGTGGTACAATCTCCTTAGAAAACTGTTTGATGGGTGCTTAGAAATTCAAATAGAAAACACAGATAATCTATAGTCACACACACACACAAACACACACACACCCACGCACACACACACAATCATTAGCTGCATAGTGTCATGAGAGACAGGAGATAGGGTTATTGACAAGCAAGGACCAAAGGGAAGATTCTGAAATGAAGAAAATATTGCATGTCTTGATTCTGATAATACTAATATAGATTTATTAGTTTTTAAGAATCATCTAGCTGCATGCTAAATATTGGTACCTTTTACTGCATATAAATTACAACTCAATAAAACTGATTTTAAAAATATAGCTCCATATGTATGCTCTTGTATGTCCAGAGATTCTAATGTCGCCCATGGGTATGGGGAAATGGAGGTCACCTTTCTCATGAGTCAGTCCACATATGACCTGGTTTTATTAAATTCATCAGATACTTTACTGCTTCTATTAGTAGACCCAGCCCCTACCATTGTTCTGTACTGATTTATATTTGCTGTATTTGACTTTATTTCTGCAAATCACCAGTACTATATCAGGCATTTTCCTGAAAGGTTTGAAGCATGGCGAGGTGTTTACAAATACATTAAGCTTAAACTATAATTAAATTCTGAACACAGAGTGTAGCTTTGGTGAGACTTCTTTGCTAGTGTATCAGAGACAGGATACTGACCAAAATTTGCCAACATACTCCAGCTGCCATACTTTTATAACCTCTCCATATTTCTGATACATGTCTCCCTTCCATTGTTTAGGTAAATATCTTAAACATCACACATTTCCATATTCCAACTGATTTGCAATGTTTCCTTTCCAAAACAATAATTTTCCTAGAATGAAATTAACATTTGTACTTCAAAGGCCCCTAACTAAACTCATGCAAAAGAAAACTCATTTAAAAACTAGAAAATTTTAGCAATTGAAAATAACAAATTAAATTCCATATAGATTATAATGGAGTTGTTTAATAACATATATATACACATATATTTATATATGTATACATATAAAACATATATATATGTGTGTGTCTATATATTTCTTAGACACAGCATAACTGAAATGACTGAGATGGCAGTGCTGTAATGTGGTTTCCAGAGTACACTGTTAATAGAAAAAAGATAAAGCAAAGCATCCCACATCTACAGAAACCTCAGATTGTAAAATAAAGAAATATGAAAACATGCATAGTTCTTCTACATTGCATGTCAAAGAAAGGAAAATTTAGAGGTTCACGACGTTGAATAGCAGTAGGTTATACTCGCTGCAGGTAGCGACAGAAGGTAGTGTGGCCTCTAACTTAGTACATACTACATGAATACATGAACTAAATGTGCAGGCATTTTGTAAACGTTAGACATTAGTAGCTATATACACTTTTGGATAGCTCTCTGTGCAATTTCATTTTTGATACTGCACCAATATATTTTTACCGAAATAAAAATGATCAAAGGTAGAAAAAAATCTATAATAAATGAGAGATAAATGACCTTTAGTGTATTTCAAACAAATAATATAACCACACTTAAGGTAAAAAAAAAATGACGTTTACACCCTGATGGGCAGAGACTGAAGGAAGTGTAGTCCAGAACTTAGTAAACACTGTTGTGGGTTGGTATCAGAATTGATTGCTTTGGAGGCATTAACATTGAGTTTAAGAAATGCCCGCTAATTGGATTGAACATAAAATGACGAAAGAAATTTGATTCTCAGGAACCAGAAAATACCTGGAAAAATTATCAGCAAATGCATCAGAGGGATGACCCATGACAATCATATGTGCTATACTACTAGAACAAGGCAAGAGTCCCAAACTTTAATGATTTTTCAGAATAAATTCAGTATGTATTATATTTCACGATTCTTGAACCTCAATAGATAGATAGCAGAGAGTTTAATCCCTTAAATGTGGTTATAAATAAATGACAATTGGAGGATAGTAGAGTAAGTAATTTTGAAAATCCCCTAAGGTGGGGAAAAATGGTCCCACTTAACAAATTGTTTATAGTTGTAAAAAGAAATATAAATTCTGATTTAAGAAAAAAACCTATTATGGGTCTGGTCAATTTCATCTCCCCAAATAGTTATGTTATTTAGCAGGGAAATGTTTTAAGTATATTTTTATAGCTCTGTGCAGTTGAAATGCTATAAAACATCTAGGAGAAAACTGTGAATGATTAGTTACCTGGCCTCCTTACTTAATTTAAATTAATAAAATGTATAGGATTCTTCCAGACATTGAATGTTGAGAATTTCACCTTCATCCTCAAGTTTTTTCAGGGTATAAATGGTAAAACAACATCTCAAATCTTAGGAATTAGGGACTAGACAATTTGTGAGAAGTGTGTTAATTGAGATTATCCCTGGCTTGGGGAAAACACTGAATGGGAATTTCAGGAATAACTGATCTCCAAGAAGAAAATGATGAATAATGAGGAAAATAAAGTACAATATATTACTTAAAACAATGGGGTTCAAGTGGCCTATAGCCATTGTCAAGGAGGGGTTGGATCATGTACCTATAATTGTGACTGAATCATGGGGATCTCATGGGCTAGATACACTCTTGAAGTTTCTATAAATTAAAAATACCATTCCATCTACCTAAAAGAGTAAATGGGAGGGGGAAATATGCAGGACATGATTCAGAGAAAAAAGAATAAAAAGCCTCATGATGTGTGTGCCTGTAGTTGCAGCTCCATGGGAAACTAACACAGAAGAATAATAGCATGATCAGAATTTGTTAATACTGTTCTAACACATACATACACACACATATGTACACACACACATAACACACAACACACACACAACACACACACACACATTTTCAATACATTTGTATTAAAAGACTAACAGTAACTGAGAACAGACATAACTCTACTGGATTTCAGGATCTTCAAATTGTATAAGTTTGTGAACACTATACAATATTACTTTTCTAATTGATACAACCTAAAATCTTACTTTATCAGAAAGAACTTAATGGAGAAAGGGATCATTTTGGTTGATGATTTAAGGGTACAGTCCATCAATGTGATAGGAAAGGCATGGCAGCATAAGAAGCACTTAAAAATCAAGAAAAACTTTCTTTCATAATAAGAGACTAGGGAAAAAAGACAGGATGGAATACTGATTTTTTTCTTTTCTTTTTTCTTCTGTTTATATTTTGATTCCAACCCTTTGGTTGATGTGATGCCTAATCAACGTGTATAATCTTCTCTCACATAATTTCTCTGGAATTACCATTTATTACATATACAAGGTGTCTCTCATTAATGCAGACAAGTGTAGCTTCTGACACTGCAACATGATGTCATCGTTCTGCAAAAAAAAGGTAGTGAATTCTGTAATTTTGGCCTCCAAATTTGGCATAAAATAAAAATAAATAATCTATTAGTGTTTTAAGTAACTCTATGACTTTTAGGTTGGATTGCACATGGTCATGGATCATTGTTTAGATATTCCTGATTGACCACTAATTTTCTCTGGCTAAACATTTTTTCAAATCTAATCAAGTTAGCAAGTTAAATTAATCATCACTTTTATTATAGCCATTTCTTAATAAAAGTTGTATTTCAATGCTTGAAAGATTGCTCTAGTTTAATATAATCAGAGGGTCAGCATCACTTCTGCATGCTATATTATATCCAAATCTCTTTGCAAGAAAATTCTGAGACATTTATTAAAACCCATCTATCTAGAAGTGCTCAGAAGCTGCCATTCCACTGTAACAGAAAACAGCAGTCTCATTGTCATTTATGAGAAGTATTTTGACATTGCCTCAGCAATACTGAAATCAACGCATGCCTGATCCACCCCTTCTAAATGTCTTTGTGGAAACATCAGCCAGATTTCAAATGGACCCCATGTTATTAACCTTCTATCTCTTCTTATGAATTAGATATTTGCTGATCCTGAGGATAGGAAGGAGAGAGCAAGAGAAAGCAAGAAACAGGAAACAGGCAGAGAGAGAGAGAGAGAGAGAGAGAGAGAGAGAGAGAGAGAGAGAGAGAGAGAGAGAAATAGAGAAGAGAGAACTGTAGTGTAGGTTTTCTAAATAAAATAGGCTGTGCTTTCAATCTCCATCTCTGCCTAGATCTAAGGCTGCCCACAGCCCCAGAGGGAGCTGGTCTCTCATGAATGCTCTCATTGTGAAGTCCAAACAAAGGTGAGACTCCATTTTTGGTCCAATAACTGTCAAAAGAGGAACACTCCAGGAACACACAGGGCACAGGAACTACTGAGCAGCCTGGGAAAGGATCATTTCAATCTCCACCTGCATCCAAAGCTAAGGCCCAACATACCCAAATCCTGCCCTGAGAGAGCTGGTCTGCCAGGAATGATTTCACTCCTAAGATCACAGGCTCAAAGGCCCACAGAATAGACAAACTGCAGTCAGAGAAAGCAAGAACAACTAACACCAGCAATAGCCAGATGATGAGAGGCAAGGTCAAGAACCTAAGCAACAGAAAGCAAGGTACTTGGCATAATCATAATTCATTTCTCCCATCACGACAAATCCTGGATACCACAACAAACTGGAAAAGTAAGACTTGCATTTAAAATCACATTTCACAATGAGTGCCTCCACAAAGAAACTAGAGAGTATATACACTAATGGCTTGACAGCACAACTAAAATCTCTAACATAAAAAGAAACAAATACACCCACAAGGATAGAAAGTAGGAAATAATCAAACTAAGAGATGAAATCAACCAAGTAGAAACAAAAAGGACTCTTCAAAGAATCAACACAACCAGGAGCTGATACTTTGAGAACACCAATAAAATAGATAAAACCTGAGCCATTCTAACCAGAAGGCACAAAGAGAGTATCCAAATTAACAAAATCAGAAAGCAAAATCGAGATATAATAGCAGAAACCAAGGACATCCAAAAGTTACCATATTCTAATACAGTAAACTAAACTGAAAAATTAGGATGAAATGTACAATTTTGTAGATGAATAGCAGGTACCAAATTTAAATCAAGATCAGATAAACCATCTAAACAGTCTCATAACTCCTAAAGAGATAGAAGCAGTTATTAAAGTTCTCCAGTCCAAAAACAAGCCCAGGACCATATGGTTATAGTGCTGAATTCTATCAGACCACCAAAAAGACCTTATATCAATACTCTTTAAACTATTCCAAAAACCGAAACAGAAGGAACAATATGCAATTCATTCTCTGAAGCCACAATTACACTTATACCTAAACCACACAAAAAACCTACCAAGAAAGCGAACTTCAGAACAATTTCCCTTATGAATATCAATGCAAAATCTCAACAAATCCCCACAAAATAAATCCAAGAACACATCAAAATAAGCATCCATCATGGTGAAAGTAGGCTTTATCCCGGGGATCCAGAGATGGTTCAATATATAGAAATTCATCAACACAATCCACTTTATAAACAAACTAAAAAAAAAAAAAAACACATGATCAAATCATTAACGGTGAGAAAGCACTTGACAAAGTTCAACAACCCTTCTGATAAAAGTCTTGGAAAGATCAGGAATTCAAAGCCCATACCTAAACAATGTAAAATCAAAATACAGCAAACCAGTAGCCAACATCAAGTTAAACAGAGAGGAATTTGAACCAATCCCATGAAAATCAGGGACTAGTCAAGGCTGCCCACTCCCTCCTTAACCTATTCAATATATTAATGGAAATCCAAGTCAGAGCAATTAGAAAACAAAACGGTCAAGAAGATACAAATTGGAAAGGAAAAAAGCAAAATATCACTATTTGCAGATGATATGAGAGTATATTTCAGTGACCCCAAAAGTTCCACCAGAGAACAACTTAGCCTGATAAACAACTTCAGCAAATTGGCTGGGTAGAACATTAACATCATCTCAAAGGATAAACAGGCTAGAAAGAAATTAGGGAAACAACACTTTTCACAATAGTCACAAATAAAGTAAAATACTTTATTGTGACTGTAACCAAGCTAGTGTGAAAGATCTCTGTGATAACAACTTCAAATCTCTGAAGCAAGAAATTAAAGAATATCTCAGAAGATGGAAAGATCTGCCATGCTGATGGTTTGGCAGGATAAATATAGTACAAATAGCCATCAGGCCAAATGATTGCTACAGATCAATACAATCCCCATAATTCTAAGTCAATTCTTCATAGAGTTAGAAATAGAAATTTGCACATTCATTTGGAATAACAAAAAAATGCAGGACAGCGAAAACTATTCTCAACAATAAAAAAAAATAAAAACTTTTGGGGGAAGTCACCGTTCCTGACCTCAGAGCAATAATGAGAAAAGCTGTATGTTATTGGTACAGAAACAGGCAAGTAGATAAATGGAATAGAATTGAAGACCCAGAAAAGAATCCACACATCTTCGGTCACTTGATTTTTTGACGAAGGTGCTAAAACCATCCAATAAAAAGTAGACAGCATTTTCAAAAAATGGTGCTGGTTCAACTGGGGATCAGCATGTAGGAGAATGTAAATTGTTCCATTCTTATCTCCTTGTACAAAGTTCAACTCAAAATAGATCAAGGACCTCCACATAAAAGCATATATACTGAAAATAAAGAAGGGAAAGTAGGGAAGAGCCTCGAACACATGGACACAGGAAAATTTACGGAACAGACCACAAATGGCTTATGCTCTAAGATAAACAATAGACAAATGGGACCTCATAAAATCTTAAAGCTTCTGTAAGACAAAGGACACTGTCAATAGGACAAAAAGGCATCCAACTGATTTGGAAAAGATCTTTACCAATCCTACATCTGATAGAGGGCTAATGTCTAATATATACTCATGAAGTTGGATCCCAAGATAACCAAATACCAGTATTAAAAATGGGGTCCAGAGCTAAACAAAGAATTCTCAACTGAGAAATAGCAAATGGCCAAGAAGCACCTAAAGAAATGTTCAACATCCTTAGTCATCAGGGAAACACAAATGAAAAAATGCTGAGATTCCACCTCACACCAGTCAGAATGGCTAAGATATAAAACTCAGATGACAACAGTTGCTGGTGAGGATGTGGAGAAAGAGGAACACTCCGCCATCATTTGTGGACTTGCAAGCTGGTACAACCACTCTAGAAATCAGTCTGGTGGTTCCTCAGAAAATTGGATATAGTACTACCTGACGACCCAGCTATACCACTCCTGGGCATATACCCAAAAGATACTCCAACATATAACAAGGGCACATGCTTCAGTATGTTCTTTATTTATAATACTGAGAACCCAAATGTCCTTCAACAGAAGAATGTATACAGAGAATATGATGCAATTCAGCTTTATAACAATAACTTAATGAATTCTTAGACAAAATGGATGGATCTAGAAAATATCATCCTTAATGACCTAAGTCAATTACTAAAGGACACATGTGGTATGTGCTCACTGATAAGTGGATATTAGCTCAAAAGCTCAAAATATATAAGACACAATTTACATACCATATGAAGCTCAAGAGGAAGGAAGACCAAAAAGTGGATGCTTCAGTACTTCTTCGAAGAGGGAACAAAATATTCATTGGAGGAAATACAGGGTAAAAGATTGGACAGAGATTGAAAGAAAGGCAATCCAGAGACTGCCCAACCTGGTGATTCCCTTCCATATGCAGCCAACAAACCCAGTCACTATTGCTTATGCCAACAAGTGCTAGCTAACAGGAGCCAGATATGGATTTCTCCTGAGAGGCTTTGCCAGAGCCTCACTCATACAACTGAGGATCCTTGCACCATCATTAGACAGAACATGGAGACCCCACTAGGGAGTTAGAAAAAAACTGTAAGATCTGAAGGGGTTTTGCAACCACATCGGAAGAACAACAATATCAAACAACCATGCTGTTCAGAGCTCCCAGGGAATAAACCAACCAAAAAGTACACATTAAGGGACCCATGGCCCCAAGTGTGTATGTAGCAGAGGATGACATTTTCTGACATCAATAGGATGAGAAGTCCTTCGTCCTATAAAGGCTTATTCCAGTGTAGGGGAATCCCAGGGTGGGTGGGAGGGGGAGCATCCTCATAGAACCAGGGAGAGGGGATATGGGAGAAGGGGAACCTGGAAAGTTGATAACATTTGATACATATACATTTCTATTGGAATATATATACATCCGAAAAATTTGCAAGAACAAGCTGCAAGTTAACAAAAGCAAAACCTCAGAATATCCAAGATACAATTCACAGACCACAAGTTGAGGAAGATCAAAGTGTGGGTGATTCAGTCCTTCTCATAAGGGCAAACAAAATACTCACAGGAGGAAATAGGAATACAAAGAGTTGAGCAGAGCCTGAAGCAAAGACCTTCCAGAGACTGACCTACCTGGGGATCCATCCCATATACAGTCATCAAACCCAGACAATATTTTGGATGCTGAGATGTGCATGCTAACCGGAGCCTGATATAGCTGTCTTCTGAGTAGCTCTGCCAGAGCCTGAAAAATACAGAGGAGGATGCTTGCAGCTAACCATTGGACTGAGAATGGGGTCCCCAATAGAGAGTTAGAGAAAGGACTGAAGAAACTGAAGGGGTTGGCAACCCCACAGGGACAACAACAATATCAACCAACTAGACCCACCAGAGCTCACAGGGACTAAGCCACTAACCTAAAAGCACACATGGAGGGACCCATGGCTCCAGCCACATATGTAGCAGAGGATGGCCTTGTAGGCATTAATGGGAGGAGAGGTCCTTGGTCCTGTGAGGGCTAGATGTCCCAGTGTACATGAATGCCAGGGTGGGGAGGCCAGTGGCTGTGGGTGCATGGATGTGGGAGCACCCTCATAGAATCAGGGAGATGGGGAATTGGACAGAGTGTTTCAGGATAGGATAGGGGAAAGGATTTGAAATGCAAATAAAGAAAATATTCAGTAAAAGAAAAGAAAAGCCATAAGATGCCCTATTACCTCAATCTGTGTCATTTTCTCTACTCCCAGAAACTTTCCAATGCCTCGCAGAAACCCTAAAATGTGGAAATTGTTATACGTAGATGAGCCCACTGAGTGGCAGAAGACTTGGCCCCTGATCCCACCAACAACATCACCAGTTACTAAGCACATAGAATGTCCAATTCGGGTACTTTCTTCCTTTTATATGAGTTGGCTGTGCCATTAATTTTAAGTGTTTTTTTTTTTACTTACAAATAGGAAGTTCTGTCATTAATCAGGTTGCTTCTGTTGTTATTGCGATTTTGGTCCTAAAGCACTCGTGTGAGTCTTCTATCACTTAAATTTTGTTACCGCAGAACTCAAAAGACAAGAAAAAGTAGATTTTCAATGGGATGTATAATGGATTTTCCTAAAGGATATAAGAGATCATGACTTGATAAGCTGTGGAGAGATAAGAGAAGTAACAGTTAACTTTTCTAGTTAGAAGAAACCGTTCTGGAAAAATATTTTTAGGAGTGACCTCTGTCCAAGAGGATCTCTTCTCAATATCCTGCCCTGGGCAACACATACCAATCCAGTGTATCTTAAGCAGCAGAGGTTTTATATGAGACAAACCTCCTCACATCTCAGACTTTAAAAATGCCAGTGTTCACTTATCCCATTTATAACATGGGGTACGATTCCTTTTTCATGAAATATAATGCAGTTTAGAAAGATGATAAGACAATAACCTAGAATACTGGCCATGGACAAGGACTCTCTTTTAAGCTACCCGTGAGAAAATTGTGAGTTACTCCAAAACCAAGTCATTGCTTTTAGAATTCAATTTTTTTCTTTGGAAATCTATTTTCACTAAGGAAAGAAAAGTTGTTTGAGAAATATGGAAGGACTTCACAGAATTTTCCCCTATCTCTACCTGTCCTTCTCTCCCTCTCTCTCCTTGTTTCTTTCTTGCACAGAGGGCAATTTGTATAGCAGTTGAAATAAAAGCAGCTTAACAGATGAAATCCCGTGGTCAAAGCCTGTGGACATCATTGAGGAGTTAATGAAATTTCTGTGCCTGGAACCGATTATTAGGCAACAGCTGAGATTGGAAAAAGATTAAGCTACTGAATTGCTGGCAGAACCAAAGGAAGGAGTCTAAAGTCAGCATTCATCATGCCTCACAGAAGATGAACAATTCAGAAAAAAGAATTGGGCGATTTGTTCTGAGCTCTTAAGCCATTGTGCTCTGTTCTCCCTGACCCAGATGGGTGGACATTGTTCTTCTTGCCCAGTTCTCACATGCTTCCTGATCTAAGCCTCTAAGTAGCTCTCATGCACATGCATACTGATCTGGAACGGCCCTTTTCCAACCCATTTTCACTAGGTATATCTATATTAATTATTCTGTGTGTGCCTTAATTAATTTTCATAGAGTAGGTATTCATTAACTGGTCTAGTTTGTATATCCTGGGCAATCTGCAAACAATGCTTCTATCCATGATAAGACAATATATATGATAGATCTTTCACTAACCATGGTAGACAAAATTGTTTCCCTATCCAATGAACAAGCTTGAGTTGATACCCTGTTGAATTAGAAATGTTTTCTATTTCAGAAACAAATTGAGGGAGATAGTTAAAAAATAGGATAAAGTTCACTTTTCAGTAAACTCTTATGGCATCTTCTCATCACTTCACATGTTATGAATGTCTGTTAAGTGTCCACATTAACTACCTTTTGGGACAACCACATGTTTTTTATTATAAATGCACTGTACATAACTCATTTATCCCTCTACCAAGCCTCACATGTATGTATATTAAATACGTTTTCTAGAGTTAGTAAATAGAATATTAGAGATGCATTTGTTTTTTTTTCTGTTCACATTCCTCTATAGCCTAAATGAAGACCAGAGGAGAACAATGAAAAGGTGATACAGTTGAATATCTCTACAGTATTTTCAATCTGTATATACATATACACAAAGGAGTGAAGATTGAAAGGGGAAAATAGATTGAAATGCTAAGAGGCCTTTAATGATTAGCCTATGGGTGGATACAAATTATATTGAGGGTTTCAGCAAAGACACCAATATTCAGCTCTAGTGAATAAGAATATATTAATAAGAATATATGGAGAAAGAAAATAATGTACTTGATGGAAACATGAGCATTCCTCTAAATCCACTGGCCTAAAATCTCCCCTTGATAAAAGTCCTTCTGTTTCATCAAAGGAGCAATAGACCTCATGCCCTTAATTTTTCAAGGTAACGATCACCAGTGACAATGGTTGGATGTCACCTGCCCGAATCTCTAGCTGCCCTGCAGCCTGATTTCTGCTCTTTCTTAAAGGCAGTACCAAAGGATTACACAAGATCGACTAGCGGTCCCTCTCCCTACAACTTCAGCCACAGTGGGTTGAAGTCAATTGCCCTACACTCGATTTTTTATTTAACTTGTTTGTGTAGTAAAATGCTTTAGATACAGATTAACTTTCCCTGCTCAATACTCCCTAATTGACTAACCTACCTGAGAGCAGAAGTTTGCCAGTCTTTAGAAAGAAGACTGACTGGTTTCTTTACTTCATAACTAATTACGTAAGCAATAACTCAAATAGGTTGGAGAACCAAAATCTTGTACAGTGTTAAAATCTTCCATAGGAATTAGAAGGAATCAGGGGAATGCTGCATCATTCTATCAGGTTTTTGATTCACTTGTGCTACTGTGATAGCCTACTTTGTACAGAAAAATATTAATTTCTCACAAGTCTGAAGGCCTTGAGTCCAAAAGTGCAGTGCTAGAAGATTTGATTGGTGTCATGCATCCATTCCATACCTCAAGATGGAATATTGTTCTTGTATCCTGTGAGGTTAATGGATAATTGTCTTCACATGGCACATTAACATAAAGGCAAGAGAGAGTTCTTTTCAACTGTAAGCTTATCTATTAGAATGCATCCCTGTTAAATTTTTCATCTTCCAAAGGTCTATCCTTCAACACTACTGCACCATCCATTAAGCTTCAACATAAACTTAGGGGAGTGGATATCATTGTATAATACTCAGTTTCAAGTAAGGAAAAAGATTGGTAAATCCATCAGTATGGGAAGTGATATTGCAAGCACACGGTGTACCAGAAATTGTCTGCCTCAAATCTTCAATATTATGCTTGTATACCAGGAAGATCTCATGGGATAGAATCCAGTGCTATGCAAATAGATGCACAAAGATTTTAATTGACCCAAAGAAGACCAGTTAGGAAATGTTGGAACTGAAATTTTATTCAGGATTCTCAAGTGCCCATTTTCAGATGCTTACCTTACTCTGTCTCTTTCTGCCAGTAGAAAGCTAGTAAAAGTTCTTCTTTAGTTTCTGTTGAAATAACTCCCAACATTTGTTAAAACCTACATTGGAAATTACAAAGCCCATATTAGGAAAACATTTTTATTGGATATTTTATTTATTTACATTTTAAATGTATCCCCTTTTCCTGGTTTTGTTTCCACAAACCTTCTATCCCAAGCACCCTCCCCCTGTTTTTATTAGGATGCGCGCACGTGCGTGCGCGCGCGCACACACACACACACACACACACACACACACACAACTCACTCCCACCTCACCACTCTGGCATTTCTTCACAGTGGAGTATCCATTCCTCACAAGACCAAGGGATTCTCTTTCCCTTGATGCCAGATAAGTCCTTCCTTTAGTACATCTGCAGGGGTTGCTATGGATGCCTCTCTGTGTACTCTTTGGTTGGTGATTTAGTCACTGAGAGTTTGGCGGTGGGGTCTGGTTGGTTGATATTGTTTTTGTTTTTATGGGATTGCAAACCCCTTCAGCTCCTTCAGTTCTTTCATTAACTCCTCTATTAGGGTCTCTATGCTCAGTCCAATGGTTGGCTGCCAGCATCCCCATCTGTATTTGTCAGCCTCTGACAGAGCATCTCTTGAGACAGCAATATCAGGTTCCTGTAAGCAAGCACTTCTTGGCATCTGAAATAGTGTCTGGGTTTGGTGTCTGTATATGAGTTGGATCCCTAGGCAGGGCAGTCCCTGGATTGACTTTCCTTCTGTCTCTGCTCCGCACTTTGTCCTCATAACTCCTTTAGACAGGAGCAACTCTGAATTAAAAATTTGGAAATGAGTGGGTAGCCCCAACCCTAAATAAGGGCCTTGTCTCACCTTTGGCTATGATCTCTACAGGTTCTCCCTCCTCTTTATTGGGCATTTCAGTTAATCCCATCCCTGTTAGGTCCTGGGAGCCTCTGGTGTGTCTGGCATCTGGGACTCCATCTACCAATGCTACACACCTCTATTCAATTTTCTGACCTTCCGTATATCATCCCAGTCTCCTCCCATACCTAATCCTACCTCCCTTTCCCTCCCACTCTTCCTTTCGTCCAGAGTCCCTTCAATCCTCTACCTTCTATGAAGGTTCCCCCTTCCAAGAAAGACTGAAGCATCTAAACCTTGGTCTTTCCTCTTCTTCATTTTCATATGTTCTGTAAGTTGTATTGTGGGTATTCCGAGCTTTTTGCCTAATATCCACTTATTGGTGAGTGCACATTGTATGTTCTTTTGTGACTGGGTAACCTCACTCAGAATAATATTTTCTATTTTGTCCATTTGCCTAACAATTTCCTAAATCATTGTTTTTAATAGCTGAATAGTATTCCATTGTATAAATGTACCACATTTTCTGGATCCATTCCTGTGTTGAAGGACATTTGTGTTCTTTCCAGCTTCTGGCTATTATAAATAAGGCTGCTATGAACATAGTGGAGCATGTGACCTTGTTTTATGTTTGAGCATCTTTTGGGTATATGCCCTGAAGAGGTATAGCTGGGTCATCAGGTAGTACTATGTCCAATTTTCTGAGTAACCACAAGACTGGTTTGCAGAGTGTTTTTACCATCTTGCTACCCCACCAGCAATGGAGGAGTGTTCCTCCTTCTCCACATCCTTGCCAACATCTGCTGTCACCTGAATTTTTCTATCGTTGCCATTCGGACAGGTGTGAGGTGGAATCTCAGGGTTTTTTAGTTTGCATTTCCCTGATCACTAAGGATGTTGAACAATTCTTTTGGCATTTCTCACCCATATCATATTCCTCAGCTGAGAATTCTTTGTTTAGCCCTGTACCCCACTTTTTAAGATTTATTCTCAACAATGAATCTCAACTGCTCTCTCCATGCCAGGTAACAGCATCAGCCTAAAGAGTAGGGAGGACACTTCTTCCAGGGGAGTGTGGAGAAGATATCACTGAAGCACAGGACATGGAAAAGTGCTTTTGATCATTGAACAAAGGTGTCACTCTCACACAAAAGGCCATTGGAACCATGAGCCCCTGTCCTGGCCCCAGGATCAGGCAGCAGCCGCAGGGCCTGTCTTCAGTACAAAGTGAACACTAGGTTTCCTCTCCAAACCTGACACTGTTGTTTCTATTTGATCACCAAATGGGTATACCTCCTGCAAAGAAAAAAGGCATCATATAGACTTTGCTCACAGTCATCCGTATGCCTGCCTTTGCTCAGGCTCATCCCCCACATATTCCTGCAGAGTTTCTTTCATGGTGTGTGAACATTCAAATGCACATGGTATCTTGCCCTATCCCACAAGTTATTACCCATTCAAGAGAAAACACAGAGGGAACTGGATATTCTGGAGATCCTTCTCTCATTTATTCTATTTACCAAAGATATTCAATTAAGTGAAATTTGCTTTTGTGAGCAGCGACATATAATTTTGATTTTGTGGTGCTCAGTCATATAAAAGTGATGCAAAATTGAACTGGTCCAAGTGTTTCATGGGGTACATGTATAATATGGAAAATAAATGTAGTATCTTGACTGATCCCAGAAAGTACAATCTACAGTTAGTTTTATAATTTAAAGGAAAAAATGGATAAAACCAAAGGTTTCAGTCCTCCATATTGCTGGAAATCATTACTTCTGGATACATTCCCAGGGCTAGTTTCAAAGTTGAGAATGGATCCGCTGTGAAATCTAGTTCAGTACAGTTATAAAGATAGGTACTACAATGAGTGAGATAATACCAGATAGTAATTCAGGCTCTGAGAAAAGTAAATCAGGTTAATATGATATTGAACTGAGCGTGTTTACAGAAGACCATATAGAGATTTGACATTTCAATTAATCTTAAAGATGCCTGTGTAAGTTTTAATGCCACATGGAAAAAGTGATGCTTTAAAAAGACCATGGTTTAATGATATCTCCCACAACAGTGTATCACATTATATTAATGTTCACTGCTCTGGACTGGAGTGAGGAAAACAGGAGTTTTCTTTCTCTTGCTGTGGGAGAGAGATTACTGAAGTCTATAAACAGGTTCTCTCTCTCTTTTCTCTCTCTCTCTCTCTCTCTCTCTCTCTCTATATATATATATATATATATATATATATATATATATATATATATCAGACTATGCTTCTCCTGGGCTAATTACAGGCAATGCATTATCACAATGGGGAATTGAAAAGTTCCCATAGTGAAATTTGGAGATAAAAGTGTAGTTGGTTAGCCTCGATGTCTCTTCATTACTCTTTCTGAGTTTCCTATTCCAGTCTTCTATCCTTCACTCTTTGCTTACACAAATGTTGGATCAGTGTTATAGTATTCAGCCTTTATCTTCTGCTTCCAACAGCAAATACATCTTTCATATGTATTAACTATTCTTTGTTCCTTAGGGGAGACACATGAACATAACTGTGAGCAGAAGTTACTCAATAGGGAGCCAGCCTTGGGAAAATCAAACGAGAAAATGATGGAAAATTCTAAAGGCTACAAGGCAGTGTAATATGCACAAATGAACAGTAACATGATTTAGATGAATATAATTGGAAATATTGAGGGAATAAGAATGACTCTGGGGCCAAAAGACAAAAATGTAAAATCTACACCAAGTAGCTCATAGTTTGATAAAAGACAGAATATCTAGGCTCATGACAAAGTGTGAAGCTTAGAATTTAGTCAAGATGTGGTCTCGAGGAAATGGATTTTATTATGGTACTTGGATAATTAAACTACTAATTAAAACAAATGAAGCTACTGATCAGAATACAATGATTGGACTCCTAAGCAGTAAATAATATTTTATATGAATCTCTAGAATGTTTTACAGAATTTTATACTGTTATCTGCTTGTCATTTCCTAGTTTGATAAGTGAATTCCTTAAAATGTCTATCTCCTTTTCCTTTTCTCTCATTTGACACACTGAAATTATTTCAGCTTCATGAACTTTTTATAGCATTAGAACAAAGAAATTTAGGAACCAACGTGCTTTAAAATACATTGAAATCAAGTAAGAGGGATAGAGCAAAATAGGAAAATCCCTTTTACAGGAAATTTAAATACTGTTTGACAGAATTCTTAGTTTGGGAGTTGGAAGATACTTGAAGAGTCTTTTCCTACATTTCAAAGGACTTATCTAATGTTCATTAGAATTTTAGGTCACATAGAGTTGTGGGTAGTAATTGGTCATTAAACAAGCTAAAGATTGATGTGTTGTTTTTGTATTACTGGTTGGTTTAATTATTGACACATTTACATTAAATACATGGGAAGTCCTAAAGGACAATTTATGAAGATAGCCTTAACCTTGTCCAATTATTGAAAGCCATTAGAATTAGAATGTCCTATTCTTATTCCACAAAGACATGGCTAAAACAAAAAGAACACTAACATTCCATGACCAGTCTTACTTTGTAATATTTCCATCATAAAAGCATGGGAAAAGTCTAAATATTGTGACACATAAATTAATTTTATTTTTTATGAATTGCTTTTAAGGGACTCTAAGTATAATATTTAATATAAGGTATTGTTAAGTTTCTGTACCTACAAATGAGAGGACAACGGGATAGTATCCAAATTGAGAGTACAGTTGAAATCCATCAGGAATTTATAGTTTCTGAGGAGAGTATGCTGAGAATATTAAATAACAAAATTCAATGTTCAATTAAGAACTTAAGCAAAAAGATCTAGAAAGGATGTTCACAGCAGGGATTGGATATTAAGACTGTGTGTGTGTGTGTGTGTGTGCTTGCATATTTTATTTTAATGATGATGTTCTTATCTACTGACTGTGTTTCCATGAACACTCTAGTTGAGTATTAGCATACAAAACCAGTGGTTTTATTTGCACTTAACCATCCAAGAATAAAATAAGATTGTGATTATAGTTGTTGAAGAAAATTAGATCAAATATTAAGTAATAAATCATAGAGAGATAAGGCAAGAAAAGGAGGATTGTGATAGAAATACCATGAACTCTGGTATTATATATTAAACTATATAAATTAGAGTAAAGACATTAATTTTTCTGTATAGCAAAAATCTAAAACTAAAATTGTTTTTGGTATGTTTGGTTGTTTATTTTTCCAGAACCATAAATTCTTGGTATCATCATTAGCACTGTCTTTCCCCAGTATGAGATATTAAGTTAATACCTCATAGTATCAAGTCAACTAACTGAAGAATGTGTGAAACATTTGAAATGATAAAACCTAAAACTGTGTTATGTAACTAATCCTAGACTATGCAATGCAAGCCTGAGGTTAAAAGTAAGTGGTTAGAATTATACTGAAGGAGACAAAGGCAAGAGTACCTCAAATCCAATGCAAGACTACCTTGATTGACCCAGTCAAAAAAATGGGAAATTGAAGCATATGATATTATAGTAACCTTAAGTGACCTGAAAAATTCCACCAGAGAACTCGTAAACCTGTTAAACAACTTTAGCAAAGTGGCTGAATATAAAATTTCCTCAAACAAGTCTTCTTCTACTCAAAGGATAAACAGGCTGAGAAAGAATTCAGGGAAGCAACACCCTTCATAGTAGTCACAAATAATAGAAAATACCTTATTGTGACTCTAACCAAACAAGTGAAAGACCTGTATGACAAGAAGTTCAAGTCTCTGAAGCAAGAAATCAAAGAATATCTCAGAAGATGGAAAGATCTCTCATGCTGATGGATTGGTAGGATTAATAGAGTAAAAATGGCTATGTTGCCAAAAAGTATCTTCAGATTCAATGCAATCCCCATCAAAAGTCTAAATTCTTCATAGAGTTAGAAAGAGCAATTAGCAAATTCATTTGGAATAACAACAACAACATCATCAACAACAAAAACAAGGAAGACAAAAACTATTCTGAACAATAAAAGAACTTCTGGGGGAAATCACCATCCCTGACCTCAAGCTGTATTACAGAGCAATTCTGTTAAAAATTACATTGTATTGGTACAGAGACAGAGAAGTAGATCAATAGAATAGAACTGAAGACCCAGAAACGAAACCACAAATCTTTGTTCACTTAATTTTTGACAAAGGAGCTAACCATCCAGTGGAAAAAATATAGTATTTTCAACAAATGTGACTCTTCAAATGTAGGTCAGCATGTAGAAGAATGGAAATTGATCCATTCTTATCACCTTGTACAAAGCTCAAGTCCAAGTGGATCAAGGACCTCCACATAAATTCAGATACACTGAAACTGACAGAAGAGAAAGTGAGAAAGAGCCTCACAGACATGGACATAGGGGAAAATTCCCTGAACAGAACACCAATGGCTTATACTCTAAGATAAGCAATAGTCTAATGGGACCTCATAAAATTGCAAAGCTTCTGGAATGTATAGGACACTGTCAATATGACAAAACAGTAATCTTCAGATTGGGAAAAGATCTTTACCAATTCTACTCCCAATAGAGGACTAGTATCAAATATATACAAAGAATTCAAGATGTTAGATTCCAGAGAACCAAATAATCTTATTAAAAATGAGGTATAGAAACCGAGAAGGGGAATAACAATTGAAATGTAAATAAGAAATATTCAAGTTTATAAAGATGAAAAAAATGAGGTATAGAGCTAAACAAAGAATTCTCAAATGATGAATGTTGAACGGTCGAGCAACACCTAAAGAAATGTTCAACATCCTTAGTCATCAGGGAAATGCAAATCAAAATAACCCTGAGATTCCACCTCACATCAGTAAGAATGGCTAAGATAAAAATCTCAGGTACCAGAAGATGTTGGCAAGGATGTGGAGAAAAATAACACTCCTCCATTGTTGATGGGATTGCAAGCTGGTACAACCACTCAGGAAATTAGTCTTGTGGTTCTTGAGAAAATTAGACATAGCACTACTTTATGACTAAGCTATACCATTTTGAGATATATACTGAAATGATGCTTTAACATGTAACAAAGATATGTGCTCCACTATGTACATAGAAACCTTGTCTATAATAGCTAGAGGTTGAAAAGAACCCAGATGCCCTTCAACAAAAGAATGGATACAGAAAATGTGATACATTAACACAATTGAGTACTACTCAACTATTAAAAAAAATGACTTCATGAAATTCCTAGGCAAATTGATGGCAGTAGAAAATATCATCCTGAGTGCGACAACCCAATCTCAAAAGAACATCAATGATATGCACTCACTGATAAGTGAATGTTAACCGAAAAGCTCAGAAAACCCAAGATACAATTTACAGACCACATGAAGCTCAAGAAGAAGGAGGAAGAAAGTGTGCATGCTTCATTTCTTCTCAGAAGGGTGAACAAAATATTCACAGCAAGAAATTTGGAGACCAGAACAAGTGTGGAGCAGAGACTGAAGGAAAGTCCATCCACAGACAGCCTCACCTAGGAGATCCATCACATATACAGTCACCAAACCCAGACACTACTGAGGATGCCATGAGCCTGACAGGAGCCTGATATAGCTCTCTCCTGAGAGGCTCTGCTATTACCTGACAAATACAGAAGCAGATCCTCACAGCCAAACATTCGACTAAGGAATTAGAGAAAGGCCAGAAGGAGCTGAAGGGGTTTGCAAACCAATAGGAAAAATAGTATCAATCAACCAGACACCCCTGAGCTCCCAGGGACTAAACCACTAACCAATAGTATGCACAGAATGACCCATGGCTCCAGCTGCATATGTAGCAGAGGATGGCCTTGTTGAGCATCGATAGGAGGAGAGTCTCTTGGTTCTGGGAAGGCTAGATGACTCAGTAGAGGGAAATTCTAGGACAGGGTGGCAGAAGCAAACAAGTGATTGGGTAGGGAAGTACCCTCATAGAAGCATGGTGAGGGTCAATGGGAGAGGGAGTTTCTGGATGCAAAAGGGAATAACATTTGAAATTTAAATAAATAATATATACAAAAAATATTTACACATTAAAAACAAAATAAACAAAAATGTCATATATAATTATGTTGACTGGGTAAGAAAGAACACTCTTCATTGAAACAAAGCCCAAATGTCTAAGAAAACAAAACAAAAACCCCATTAGTGAAATTGGACCTTCCAAATAACACCCCCTCCAAAAAAAAGAAAATTAAGAAAAAAGCCATGTTCCCAGCCATTTTCAAGCTTTCAATGAGATTATTTTACTGGTATTTACTGGTATTGTTTACTCCTTTATGCTGCCAATCACTATTCAAGAATAATCCTTCTCCTTCATTCTTTTCACTTTTGTCCTGCCCCTTCCTTTCTCTTTCTCCTCTTGCTACACTCATCTCCCTTGCCTTCCTTTAGTTCATCATCAAAATTGATTTCTTGTCTTCCTCCTTCTTGTCTTCCTATCCTTCCCCCTCTTTTTCCTCTCGCTTCCTTTTCCTTTGTTAAATGTCACTATTATGTATATCCGGGTGGTAAGAATTTGACATCCTCCTTCCTCATCCTTTTAAATTTGATCCTTACAAATGTGAACTTTCACATGTCAGTCAAGGATAGTTTCTCATCTGATGTGTGCCCTTGCTTGGTTGTTTCTGATAGAAATAAGAAGGAAAGGAAAATCTTTTATTCATACATAGCTACAAGTTCTGTATTCAAATTATAGGGGTCTTACAAAAATCTCAATCAACTAAACCTCCCTTTAGGATTATGAAATAAATTTGGTATTTCTTTAGTAACAATACTCAACAATAAACTGGTTTTTTGAGTAAACATTCCCATAGACTCGCCTGATGATGTCTAATTCCTTTGTCTACATATACAACGATGTTTCATGAGGATTTGCTGGGCTGATGGAGTACCGAGCTAAGGGACTCGTGAAACACTGACCTCTTGCTACCAGTAAGAAAAAAGAGATGCAGGAAATGGCAAACAGGAAACGACTGGACTGCTACTGAAACACTTGAGGACTTAGGCTCATGAGATTGTGCGAATGTTCTACAGGGCAATAAACACTCCTCTGTAAATAGCATAGAAGAGCCTGTGGGTAGCCAAAAATGGAGTAATAACTGCTGGAGTTTTTATAGATTCTGTGATGCATTGTTTTACCATGGGAGTGATTATGTTGCAATTGCTACTGACTTGTTTAGTATTATTTTGAGTACCTTTGAGCCTTCATGTGGGACAATAGAACCTTTAGCAGTTCAATGTGCACTGAAGATCACAAAGATTTCTCATCACTCTCTGAGTTTAGATTTGGCCATGGAGGTATGTCTGTCCCAGCTCTCATTCCTGCAAGGCAAACTGACTATACGTGACTGAGAGCTGTAAAAGATATTGTCTAAGCAGGAAAACTAGAACGATTTCAAACTAAGTTAGTGACTGTTACTGTACAGTTAAGACTTTGTAAACTAGAGGTTGTAATAAATCATTCACCTGAATTAGATCTTGAGAAGAGTTCTGAAAACATATCCCAAATCAGCACAGAGAGACATTGAGCATTGTGAAAGATGTGATAAGAAACAAGTACTTTTATGGTAAGTGCTTACTTTGAATATAATATTTTAAAGAGAACTTTCATTTGTTCTAATACTTCTGTAAGTCTATCACAAACTTATCTGAACAGTTAGCAATTGGATTAGACAACATAGTTACATTATCATCACACAAAATGAAAAATTTACCTTTTTCACATTTTCCAACAGATTCCCCTGATCCCTTTCTAAGTATAGTTTGCAAATAATAGCTCAGTGTGAATTTCAGGTTAGTTTACACAGCATTGCCCTTACAGTAATGTTACCCATATAACTTAGGTACCATGTTAAGGTATTACACAAATTATCTCAAATCCTGCACCCCCCCCATATAATATAAATATTGTAACATCATAATTTTAAGGTAAGATTAGATGATAAGAAGAAATAGGTGAAGAAACTGAGCCACAAAGGAAATATACAATATAATGCATTTTACACAGTGCCAAAGCCCCAGAAACTGGGTTTTAACTCCAAACAGTGCATTCTCAAGCTTTAGATCCATTTCCTTTCCATTATATCTTAAATCTACCAACCATTAAATCTAATTTTCAGAAATATATTGGGATTGTTTGTAATATGATTTAATTTTAGATTACAAACCATTGTTTCAGAATGTGTAGGGTACTGAGCTATAGTGTAGGTGTAGGGGACGGAGAAGCCTGAGGGGTTGAGATATCACAGGTACTGAGGAAGGAAGAAACTTCAATTCTTTACCCTCCTCATCTGAAGATATAATATAGATACTTCATTACTGAAGTTACAATAAGTTCGAAGGTCCATATTTGTTAGTTTTCTTGACCCTATGATCAATTCCCTGACAAGAGGAAACTTAGGGAAGGTTGTAATTTGGTTTACAATTTAAGCTGAGTAAATAAGAGGCATAACAGTAGGAATCTGAGGGGCTAGTCACCCCATGTCCAGTGAGGAACACAAAACAACATTAATGAGTCACACTTGCACTTGCTTTGTTTTACTTATCTATTTTTATTTCTTCTCTCATTTGTTAAGACTGGGATCTCTTTGTGTAGCCTTGGCTGTCTTAAAAGTTACTCTATAGACCAGCCTGGCCTCAACATCAGAGAACTCCACTGTCCTCTGTCTAGTTTTTATTTCTTTTTTTTTTATCATGTCAAGCCAGGAGGAAGAGAGAGAGAGAGAGAGAGAGAGAGAGAGAGAGAGAGAGAGAGAGAGAGAGAGAGAGGAAGAGGAAGGAAGAGGAGAGTCTCCTGTAGCTTTATTCAGCACTTATATACCCAAGTCTCCAGGTAGAAAATAACTGGGAAGCACAGTGGGAAACCCTGGCTAGTGCTAGTTTTTATTTTTTACTCAGTTCTAAGCCTCTGCTACACAGAAGAGTACCATGATCATTTTCTGTGGATCAGCCCATCTCAACCCAACATAGAAACTCCCCCAGAGACATATAGAGAGGTTTCCATCCCAAGCGATTATTAGTTACTGTCACATTGACAATCAACATTAGCCACCAAAAAAAAAAAAAAATCAGTCAGTTGCAGTAGATATCTGTAGACAGAACAGTTGTTATTCATATGACTGGACAGGCAGTATCACAGAATCACTGCTTCCTATTAATTTACATATATAATGACAGTAGCAGGATAAACTAGCATCTGAGTTTGATCCTGATGTCTTGAGAATTTAGTGATACCAAAAGGTGTGACATTTCATAAATACAGCCTGCTCCGTCTGTGTGATGTTACTTGAATATATATTTTCAGGGCTGGCCATCTGGTAAAGAAAACAGGAAGTTTTAAGGAGGAGAGAAGAGTATATGGGTGAGTTTGAGGAAGGCAAAAAAAAGGGGGGAAATGGTATACTTACATTATAATCTCAAAATCAATAAGAATAATTAATAGAAAGTTTGATACTTCATGGAAAATATTTCATAGCCTCCAGGAACAATAGAGTTTTGGCAAAGAGATGGATGACAGTGTTTATTTACTTGGCACACAAAAGGAAAGATGAGAGAAGCAGATGATAAGAAACGTATTCAAACAAAAGCTTAATGACTGAATAGCTGCAAAGAATGGAAGAGAGAACAGTCCTCCTAGGAAAAACTCTGGAGCCTTTCCAAATTTATCCCTTCCACTTGACATGAAGATGATGGAGATTTGTCGAACATGACACCTGGCTGCTCCGCATTTTAGATTTGAATGGAGAGACAAAAGGGAGAACTAATTGTTTTCTGCACATTTGAGTTTAATTTGAGGCACTTTTAATGAGGCTCTTAGGGGACAGGGAATCAACTTCTGCATGGACAGCACCTGACAACAGGTTACTGTGTCTGGGAAAGGGATTATTATGGCGGCCACTAAAGCCACATTGGCATCATTGCTACAGTCCCCCAAATAATACTGGTAAACGCCAACCCTGGTGCAAAAAGTGATGATTCAGATCAAAGGCACTTAACAACACGTGATGCATCTGAGCACAGACCACAGGGAAAAGAAGACTGGATTCAAAGTAGTACAAGCAAAATCCTCACTAAGAAAGAGAGGTGCTGGAAATCTTTATGTGATTTCAGTACACAGAACTACAAGTTCATTGACTACTAGCTCAGAGATTTTTTCCCATGACAGCTAGCTCTCATGCTTAATATCCATTTGTAAATATGAATTACAAGTGAGTAGTCATGATGTACATTCCAAAATTACAAAGTTGGCTAGTATGAAATCCAACCCCCGAAACTGATATAATCCAATATTGAAGGTGATACTTCACACCCAGATCATCTTCTCCCCCTACCACAGTATCTAGGAAATTCTATTCATTCTGCCTTCTACAATAACCAGTTAATGGTTGTGGAGGGAAGGGTGTCGTGTTCTTCAGTATTGTAGATATTTGTAAGTTGCTCTTTCTCCAGTAAATTGCTCCCCACTTGCATTCTTGCTAGAAATTTAATTAAACCCAGTGGGCAACACATACATAAAAGCATGAATATAAGAGGGAAACTTATTCAGAAAAGGTGCTCCAGTTGGAGATAGAGGAATGAGAGAAAAAGTGAATAAATTGTCGCCATATAAATACATGAAATTCTCAAATAATTTTGAAAGATAAAATGACATTTTCCAATACTGGAGAGAAATAATGCAGGTTTTACATGTAAATTATTAATGTAGTTTATCTGTAGTTATTGTTTGGGTTATAATCAAATTTGTCTATTGCATTTAACTATAAATCAATTTTCCGAGTATTGTGATAGCATTTTTATTAAAGTAAATCAGAGGCCATAACAAATGAAATCTTGATACACAAAGCAGATATATCTATGGAAAACCTAGAAGACAACAATTTGTCACATCTGTTGGTTCCTTCCATGAAAACCAGAATGTTCCCAGTGTAAACCAAGCTGCATAATGTTAAATTGTAAAAATAGACCGGTCAGTACTGCTTCTCCAATGTTTCCAGGAGGCAATACAAAGAGAGAAAATCAGGTAGCTATTAAAGAACATTTTACATGAATGTGCTTATACAAGTGAAAATATGCTTTATGTGCAAAGCCCAATGTAGTGGTTTGATGTGATATCTAATGGAGTGGGAGGGCAGTAAGACTTTAATGGTACAACAATCTTCAGATCCTTCAAAATCATTTGAGTGATTTTCAACAAGTAAGACAATTGCAGCACAATTGACTCTTCTTTGAACACAGCTGATCTTTCCGGGAAGAGAAAGATGAAATCCTGCCGCCCTTGGCCATCAGCTGCAGTGATCACAGTAGTTCTCTAACCTGTTTCCCTGCCTTTGCCCTCTCTTGCCTTGATAATTACTCCATTCTAAAAAAAAAAAATTGCATAACATATTTAGATTTTATTGTAAAACAATACAGATAAAAAGCATGCTATACAAAAGTTAATGAGACATGACTAGGAAAACATCTTTGGGACAAATATAGAATTTTCTCACCTACAGAGAGGCTTCTCTATGTATCTGACTGTTTCTAGTTTCTAATTTCTCCGTTTCCCCAAATCTTACCACCACCAATACTCTTATAGCAATCCTTTCATAAAGGTTTAAAAATATTTTCTCACTAGGTTTCTTGACCTTCTTGGTTGCATTTTAATGTATTTTTATTAAATATTTTTGAATTTACAATCACCTCCAGCTTGGAGCCTGTTTTCCTACAGCCAAGCTGTTGAACAGTTTATATATTTAACTCTTATAGCAATCTGGCTTTCAGTGATTTAGTGATACTATGCACATCAATAGCTGCCTTGGACCTTCAAAACAGCACCTAGACTGGCTGAGAACCTAAATCACCCTTATATTCAGTCCCTTGGAAGAGGATTGGAGTTGCTGGGTATTTGCACTATGAAAAGGTCTTTCATGTCAATATGCTTTTTGATTCAGATTTTCTTACATCTTCATGTTCACTACTTGAATTCTTGCACCCACTCACCTGATAAACAAATACACTCAAATAATTTTGGTTTTTCCTTTAGATTGAAGGTTCCTTAGTAGGGATTTATCTTCTTCCAATTATTGCTTTATTAACTCATAGACTCATATTTGATAGATTTCAGTTAGTATTCTCTTTTTTTATTGGATATTTTATGTATTTACATTTCAAATGTTATTCCCTTTACTGGTTTCCCCTCCAGAACCCCCATTTCATTCCCACTCCCTCTGCTTCTATGAGGGTGCTTCCCCTCTCACCCACCAACTCCACCTTATTGGCCTGGCATTCCCCTAAACTGGTGAATCCAACCTTCACAGCACCAAGGGTCTCTCCTATTGATGCCTGACAATGCCATCCTCTGCTACATATGCAACTGGAGCCATGGGTCCCTCCATGTGTATACTTTTGTTGGTGGGTTAGTCCCTGGAAACTCTGTGGGGGTCCAGTTAGTTGATATTGTTATTCTTCCTGTGGGGGTTGCAAACTCCTTCAGCTAGTTGAGTCTATTCTCTAACTCTTATATTGTGGCCCCATTCTCAGTCCAATGTTTAGCTGTGAACATCCACCTCTGTATTTGTCAGGCTCTGGCAGAAGCTCTCAGGAGACAGTTATATCAGTCTCCAGTCAGCAAGCACTTCTTGGCAACTGCAATAGTGTCTGGGTTTGCTGTCTGTATGTGCCATGGATCCTCAGTTGGGGCAGTCTCTGGATGACCTACCCTTCTCATACAAGAAGCTTTTCTTCTCATCCCCTTCTTCCCCACTTCTTCCTTAAAACTCCATGCCTTCATATCTCTATTTGTGTCTCTTCACTGTCTTCTTCCCCATTTCTTCTCCTCCTCATCGTCCCTCATTTTTTCTTTCTCCTCATTTTGAAAAAGGAATTTCAGACTAAAAAGTGTGTAATGCCTGTGTTCATCACTACTAGTATAATGCTTGATAATGCACCTTCTTTAGACAGAACTGAGAGGTACAAACAACAGTAAAAGCATAAAAATTATGTATATAAATAACTCTGGAGTGAAAAATATTCTTCTCATGTTTCCTATTCAAATTGAAAGCAGGGCCATCAGGCTTTTGGTCCTCATTAAAATCATCGAGTTTTCTTTTTTTTCTCTTTTTCTATATATCCAAAAGTCATAATATTATTCACTTGCTGATGCATATTAAGCAGCATTCTTTTTTAATATTTTATTGGTTATTTTATGTATTTATATTTCAAATGATATCCCCCTTCACAGCTTCCCTTTTGCAAACTCTGCATCCCATTCTCCCTTCCATGACTCTATGAAGGTGCTTCCCCACCCCACCCCAATTCCTGCCTCACTACCCAGCCCTAGAATTTCCCTAGTCTGGGTCATTGAGCATCCACAGGATCAAGGGCCTCCCCTCTCAGTGATGACAGATAAGGCCATCCTCTGCTATATATGTAGCTGAAGTCATGGGTTCCTCTATGTGTATTCTTTGGTTGATGATTTGGTCACTGGGAGCTCTGGTGTTTGGGTTGGATGATATTGCTGTTCTTCCTATGGTGTTGTAAACCCCTTCAGCTCCTTCAGTCCTTCCCCTAACTCCTCCATTGTTGTCTCCATGCTAAGCAGCATTCTTAACTTTAAATATTGTCACTTTATATTGGATATTATTGTCACATGCATGTCATTACACTCTTAGAATTTTTCTGAATTTAAGAAGCTCATACAATTTACTTTGAAAATATTTACCATTCTCAGTTTCTCGCAGAACAACCCTTCCAATTCTTCTCATCTAACTTTTAGATTAATTTTTTTTCCTTTTTAAAATTTACATTTCAAATGTTATACCCTTCCTCAGTTTTCTTCCCAGAAACCCCTATCCCAACCGCCCCTACTTCTTCTATGAGGATGCTCCCAAACCCAGCATCTGTTCACTGCCACTTCCCTGCCCTGGCATTCTTCTACAGTGGGGCATCAAGCCTTCACAAGACCAAGGGCCTCTCCTACAGTTGGTGCCCAAAAGGTGCATCCTCTGCAACGTATGCCCCTGGAGCCATGGGTCCCTCCATGTGTACTCTTTGGGTGGTGGTTTAGTCCTTGGGAGCTCTGGGGGGTCTGGTTGGTTGGTGTTGTTGTTCTTCTTCCTGTGGAGTTGCAAACCCCTTCAGCTCCTTCAATCCTTTCTTTAACTCCTCCATTTAAGACCCCATTCTCAGTTCAATGGTTGACTGCAAGAACTCGCCTCTATATTTGTCAGGCTCTGGAGAACCTTTCAGGAGACAGCTATATCAGTATCCTGTAAGCATGCACTTCTTGGCATGATCAATAGTGTCTGGGTTTGGGGCTCTTATATGAGATGGATACTCACAGGGTGCTGGTTCAACTGGCGGTCAGTATGTGGAAGAATACAAATCTATCCTTTCTTATCCTTTCTTATGTACAAAGCTGAAGCCCAAGTAGATCAAGGACCTCCACATAAAATCAGATACACTGAAACTAATAGAAGAGAAAGTGGGGAAGAGCCTTGAACACATGGACATAAACAAAAATTTCCTGAAAAGAACACTAATGGTTTATGCTCTAAGATCAAGAATAGACAAATGGGACCACATAAAATTGCAAAGCTTCTGTAAGACAAAGGATACAGTTCATTTTCATTCCCTTACTTGTGTATGTTTATTTTTCCTGTACTCTTATATGTGATTTAGAATAACATTAATTACTGATCTGTGATTTCTCACTGTTATAATTACACAGTGGTCAGAAGTGTGATGGCTTGCTCTGAGATGGTTGAATCTGTTTACAGCTCAGATGTTAAAGAAACATTCTCTTTCCTCTGTTTCTGTTGTCATTGTTCTTCACAGTGTTCATATGGTTCCCAGTTGGAAGTCCTGGTTTTGTGAGCATTACTCCCCCTAGATGCCAGTCTTTATCTCAGGACTTGCTTTCATCTGGCTGGCATCTCTTGTAGATTTCTCAAATTGACCCGCTGTGTTTCTAATGGATATTTCTTGACTTTCATTGTTTTTGAGGGTTTTGTTGCTCCCCTTGTTTTCTGTCAGACGCATGTTGATGTTATATATCTTCAATGGGAAGGAGTATCTGAATACCTGGCCACCTTTTTATTGTATATGAAACCAAGCTTAATTTATTATTGTTGTCACTATTGGTTCTAATATCTAGTTTCTCAGTTTAGGTGCATATTAAGCCTGAATGAAAAGTATGTCAACATAAATGTCTTCCTAGAGTGCCCCTACAGTGATTTCTTTGATTAAAAACATATTATATCACAGTTTGCCTTACATCTTGTGTGATTCCCATTTTTATTTATAATGAAATGAATACTTACTAACCCCAGTCATAAATTCTTTCGCCACATTTCCAAACAATGTTTGTTTAAATCTTTTTTGCTTGATAGGTCCTAAACTTTCTCCTGTAAATTCTTCGCATTCTCCCTGTGTGTCCTTTCCATTTCCATGTCCGTCTATCTGTCTCATTAAAATTTCAGCTGGTGTCTACACTATTATTGCAAAGCAAGGAAGATATTACTAGGTCAGTGCTAGATTACCTGTATTAATTATTTACTTAACTCTTACCACTAACTAATATTGTCTTCGTTTGCATTCATTTATATGTTAATTCAAGATTAAGCAAACTGTAGTCTTTAAGACAAATCTGGCCAGCCACCTGTTTTTATAAATATTTGCTCACTGTGTCACAGCTATTTATTTAAATATTATCTATGACTCCTTTGGATTATAATGGTAGAGTTAAGCTATTGCAGGAGAGACCATATGGACTTCAACGCATAAAATCTTTACTGTCTGGCCATTTACAGAGAGAAAAAAAAATATTGTTTGACTACTTGTTAGTTCATTAGTTGTGTTCTCTCACTAGGGTATAAATTCCATCATAATTTGAGTCTTATCTGCCTCCATATTACTTTAACTTTCTCATCAAGATTAGCACTCAGCATATGCTTAGTGATCTCTAAATGCTTTTGCATGAATTAACCCAGGTTTTGTTTTCTCAGCCTCTTTTCTTAGGCCTTCATGCATGTCTTTAGTAGATTAATAGAACTTTAGTGTTGATCATATTCAATTCTCCACTTAATAATCCAGATGATAAAATTAAAAGCAGACAGATAGAGACAATGATTCTAAAACAAACACATCAGTGAATTAGCTTTTGCATTAGTTAGTAAGAGGGCTAGGCTAACTCCAGACAAACTTCAAATTGATAGTACAGGAGACTAGGCCTAAATCCCTTGTTTTCAAGAATTTGGCAAGTCTACACAATTCCAGGCCTCAGTAGTTGCCTGGACACCAGGCCTGAGGGAGGGACAATTGGTCAGCAGAAGTTTCCAAACTTCTTCAACAACAGTTTCCACACCTATGCAGCAACAGTTTCTGGACCCCCCCCCCCAGATTCCAGAAATAGTTCTGGAGTGTGCCTCCAACAAATACCAAGATTAAGATAGAGGTCACTTACCACATCCACAGACTCTCCTTAATGTGCTTTAAATCAGACCTAGCAGCTCACTTTGGGGCCTCCCCATCTTTGTAGATGGTAGACCCCAGCATGCTGTTGAATAAAACACTTTTTGCACTTACATACTATTGAATCCCTGTTATTATTCTTCAGAGAACCATGGACCCTAACATTAGCAAATATATACATGCATAGATGTTTGAGTGTATTCCACCTCTAAAGTCAATATGTTTATATTTAATTCCTAGAAAATTCAGTCCTAACAGCAATTGGCTTAATGAACTTTTATTACTTTCTTTACATATGAAGGTCTACATTAATTACACTGTGAAATGTTAATTGGTTATATCCTGGCGGAACAATACTAAGAGCCTAAAGGTTACATGAATGCTAAAACATGATGAAGAACATAGAAGACAATTATGGTTGATATGAAAAAAATAAAAACAAGCAAAATTGAATATAGAAAAAATGAAAAAAATACAGCCAATATAAACAGCTTAATAAAGGCAAGTCTATACTATAGGAACTTAAAATTGTGAACATAATAATTATAACTTAATCATTACAATAGCCCACATTAGTATTCCATACAACAGATGATTGCATACATATTTTGTTCTCAAACAAAATTATTATAAACAACATATTTAGGTTGTAAATCTAAAGCTGTATTCAAGACCTATGTAACTTTTACCTTCAAAATCTAAATATATTCACAAAAATCTGTCTATTTCTTATTGAAAGGTATATTACACAGGCCTTAGTCCACGGGTATCTTCTACATTTCCTTTCTAAGCATATTTTAAACAAACCCAGCTTCATTTTCATCTATAGTCAGATACTGTTTTCAGCTATATTCAGTAATCAATTCTTCTGTCTTACTACAGAACATGCATTTACTCTCCAGACCATAGATAGCTGTCAAAAGAAATCAATTGTAGAGACAGATTTCCACTGAGATGTTCAAAATAAAACCAGTTTAATTGTTGTTAATTCTCTGCTCTTACAAGCTTGGATTTTGTAATGTTAGACTTGTTGGCCTAGGAAGGGTGCCAACCCAGTGTCAAGGTCTATCAATTTGGTTGCTTGGTAATAAAAAGAACAATGACTGTTCCGAGCCAAGAATCACTGTACCCTTCATCTAGAGGTCTCTACCACCTGCCTTGTGCCTAGTGAAGTGGAGAAACTCATTAATAGAGATGGAAGGAGGATCAGCAGTGGTGATGGGAGGAGGGGTCTCTTTGGGAGCAGGAGCATTACCAGCAGCAGTGGTGGTAAAACTAACCTAATAATGACTAACTGTGCAGGTGCCAAGAAACATTCTAATCATTTTATACCATCATTTCCTATTCTTCCAAAACATTTTGAAGGTAGGTTCATGAAAGTTAAGACTAATATGTGATTTTTTCAAGAGTCACATTGCAATCAAATAACTGAACATGTTCTCATATTCAATTTTAACAGATAAGGATGTTATTTTATTTAATGATGATGTAATATCTATTTTGAATATTTCCATATAAAAGTCAGGGCAAATGTGTAAAGAGGATAATTCATTTCAACTGACAGATGGCAGGCTTGAAAACTATCTGGAGAGTCTCCCAGTATTCATCAATACTATCATATTTATTTTATAGTATATTTTAAGATATTACTAAAGTATACCAAGAAAGCCTTTCTTAAATTAAAATCCTTCCATAAACCACAATCTACATACACAAATACACCACCACCATTAATCAAATATGTTGACCATTGTCTTGATAAATGTTTCATAAATGGTTTTCAGAATGAGGATAAATATAATCTCGTATATTGTAAGTTTTAATTTGAGTTGTATAAATGTTACAATCAGGATAATAGTATGTCTACATCTGAACAAAGCTTTGGGATGTAATACTAAGAGGTTTGTGGGTCTTTACACAAACTCTTTTATGCTTGTTTTCTATCTTGGTATTATTTACTATTATCCAGCCTACTTATACAAGGTGTAAATTCTATACCAACAGTTAGGTCCAGAGAGTTTCCCAGGTCTACACTGAGATAAACACACACAGATATTAAATAAACCATAAAGAATTATACAACCATATGCAGTCTTAGATTTCTTTCTAAAACTCCTTTATTAATATTCTTAAATGCTTCAACCTCCATTCGAGCCCACTGACCTTCGGTAGGAGAGAATGAAGATTAATAGGAAAAGGGGGGTTAAAAGTAGTTCCATAGGGAAGTAGCTCCTTTGGGAGAGTCCTTTATAGAAGTATTTCCTTGGAGAAGTAATTCCTTGGGGCAAGTCCACTCTTCTTTGTCAGGATGCCAGAAGTCCAGTTCAATATCAAACACCAAACACAAATCACTAGTGTCAGCTCAATCCAACAAAACCAGCCAAACTCACTGAATAAGCATGAGTCAGTGGAAATGACCAGAATCAACAGGAATTATCACAAAAAGGATTTTGGCATGTTTCTCTCTACAAAATGAAGACCAGCACAGACCAAAAAGAAGGGAAATATTGCACAGCATAGCAATGGAATTCCATTTAAACTCTTTCCAAATATCACACTGCCTCTCAAGTATCTGCTCCAGCAAAATATCCTCTCATAAGACAGCTTCCAGAAAAACATGACATAAAACAACTGAGTTTCCAAAGAAACCAGAAATTTCTACTTTCAACCATATACTGCTGAAAGTGTCTTATCTACTAGAAATTCTCATATGAAAATTAATAAGAAAAAAGATCTCTACATATGTTATAGACGAAATGCTTGTGATCCTTCAAAGTTATTGTATTGGATCACTATCCCACACTGTGATTATATTCTGAGAGAGCACTTTTACAGTATCAATTATGGTTTAAAAAGCTTATATGTGAAAAGACTAATGACCATATAAGAAAACACATTGAGGTGCTCATTTTTCCCTTGTCCATATTCTCTTTCCAGATGTGCAGAAGGCACAGTGAAAAGGTGTCTCCTTCAAACAAGATAGTGAGCTCCTGTCAGAAACAAGCAGCCTTAGCTAGTATTTTCAGGACTGGCTGCAATGCTCCAAGACTATAGGAACACAAGTGTCTGTATCATCCATTGTGTCCATGTGTGTAAATCCATTGTGTGAGATCTTGCCTTATAGATGAGTGCATCCTATGAAAACATCACTGTGAATTGAGCCATTTATTTCTCCCAAGGCACGGGACCAAGAAATATTTGAAATGTCATATTTAAGTCTTACTGATTTAATTTCCATGATACTGTATCTTTACCATTTACAAATGCTTTTTCTTGCTATAGGATCTTTAAGGCCTGCTGAACATTTTACATAAATACCCTAAAATATATGGATCCAATATTTGTATACTTGCTCTTGAGTGGTTATTATTCTTCAAGTCAGCACATAATAACATGTTCTGGAAACAAAAAAGGAGAGAGAAAGAGAAAAAAGAGAGAGAACAGAAAAACCAAAGAAAATCCTAAATGTAGCCTTTTATAAGGAAACAAAAGGTATGCCCGAGATTTTCCAATGTTGTGGCTCAATGGCAACACATGAGTTAGCATTACCTAGAATAACTTTATAGATCACAAACTATGAAGTGAACCACAGGACTAAACCTTACAAATGTACGGATTCATTTACAATAGTTAGCACAAACAATGCATTAGCAATAAGCAATCGCTAAGAATTGTCAAAGCAAAACATTGGTAAAAAGCAAAAAAAAAATGTGGGCTGACCAACTAAAAGTAAAATAACTATGTTGTAGTTTGAATTCATGATGAAATAATCAAGTAATCTTGGACAAGCCATTTCTTTTATTTGGGTTTCAAATTTCCCATCTATAAAATCAATGAGGTAGATTATATGGTCTTTAATGTACTCTACAGCCCTCAGCACATTAACTACCTACTGATCAATATCAAGGTAATAGACACTTTTCCAAAGTTACAGTACAAAATAGTTCAGCAAGGAATTAAATAGTGAAGATATTTTAAGTCTAACAAGTCATAACATATTGACAATGTTGTCAACAAATTAATATCCTATATACTTTTGGCTTAACATTAATACAATTCTGGAGAAAGAAAAATGGTTTCAGGCATTGCCTTTATCCTGAATCATGAAACAGTAGCTAATAGCTGGTCTCTTGTTTGCATGAACAAAATTTTAATCTAAAAGTCAAGAAGCAATATGACAGTCAGTGATGTGACTCAAAACACCTCCCAAACACCATTTTATTTTATAGCAAACAAACTATATATTATTTTATAATTGTTCTATAAGTTTTGTCCAGGTCTCATATCAAAATTGAGAAAAATACTCTTGTTAATGAGATCTACTACAATTACTGGTAAGTAGTAAGAAGTCCTTGAATTTTTAAAATGCTGTATAATTTTGTTTTTAATTTCACTACTCTGGTGAACTTTGTGTTACCTAGAATTCTAAGGTTAAGGATACAGGAAATGAAAGTAACTATAAGCCTTTCTTTGGTTTTTCTACAAACACAGAAATTGCATAACTTCATAAATAGAACTATATATAATTATCGTTTTGCTGTTTTTGCTTTATACATTTTCCTTTAAGACTATCATTACTTTTTGTTTTTCTTTCCATATTGTCTTACTCAGTTTTTGTAATGGTGTCTATTTCTATGAAGTGATACCATGACCAAGTCATCTCTTACAGGTTCAGAGGTTCTATCCATTATTATCAAGGTGGCAGCATGGCATCATGCAGCCAGGCATGGCACCAAAAGAGCTGAGAGTTCTACATCTTGATCTGATGACCACTAGAAGACTGGCTTCCAGGGAGCTAGCAGAAGGCTTTCAAAGTCCACTCTTACAATGGCATGTTTCATCAAACAAGGTCTCACTTACTCCAACTATGCCACACTTCCTAATAGTGCTACTCCCTGGGCCAAGTATATTCAAATCACTACATACACTGTCTTCATAATAGTTGGAATTCAATAGCTTGGAATTCAATATGTTAAGCCATTATTAGAATGCTAAACATTTGATTATTAAAAAGTGAACCTTATAAAGGAATAAAATTGAACAAATATTCTGCAAGGGCAGAAGTTTAAACCAGCTGAGCTCTAAATAAAACAACGAAATGTGAAATCTGTCTAGGAATAGATCAAAAGTGAAAAAAAGTAGTGGAAGGAGACATCATGAAGAAGATAATTCAGATGATTCAATTTGAAAGTCATTCTTTTCTATGTTAACATGACTTCTGACCATATATATATATATATATATATATATATATATATGTATGTATGTATGTATAATCTTTTGTGCATGTAGAATCCTCTCTTGAGTTATTATTGAAAGTTATGACTTCTATCTTCCCAGTACACAAATAATTTACTTGTGTAGAAGACATGGGAATGTGGACTAGGTGTGGAACAAAGGATATAACTCCCTATTTCATATGTCTAGAGAGAGTTTTTAAATTATCAACATGCATTGTTTCCTACTTCATTTATTCAAACACTGACAACAAAAATAGTAAGTAGTAAAACTACCAAAACAACTTTCTTTCATATCTATTACTAAAATGTTAAGAACTTCCATTGTGTATGCATGGTTTTATTTTATGCACTAAAGACATTTTATATAAATTGTTATTCCATGGCATATTTGTTATGAAGTTTGCTTCAGTAAGTATGAGTACTGTTACTACTTAATATAAAATGTTCCCTCTCAAGCTCATTTTGTTAATTCAATTTCCACATCTAATGGCATTGTTTTGGAAATTTATAAAAGATAGGTTCTAGTTGGAGAAAATAATTTTGAGTAGCTATAGATACTAGATAAAGAGTATGCTATCCTTGGTTCACCCACCCCATTCATAGACATACTCTTTCCTTCTCGCTCTCCACCCCTTTCATGTGTCTCTCTTTTCCACAATGAGTAATGATGAACCACCATTATTTTCTGTACAAGCATGTGAATATGATGAGAAGCTCCTTCTAAAACCATCAACCAAAATAAACATTTTTCTCCTTCAAATTTGTTCTCTCAGGTATTTCAGTTATATTAACAAACCTAATTGATAGAGAACATTAGATCTAGAGAAGGGGGGTCCCTGATGAATTGAAACCACACTAAGTTTTAAACATTTAAAACTGGCTTCAAAAAGTTGGAACACTTTTGAAAGGAATCTAGTGGATAATTAGAATGGGTGATCAGAAGATTGGAATGCCAAGAAGAATGAAGCCCAGACTCATAAGATTTCAATGAGAATAAAGATTCTATTGGAAATAAGATAGAAGCCATTCACATTACATTCTGGCCAAGACCTCCTCCTCATTTTGTCTGTGTCATAACACTTTGAGTAAAGATCAATTACAAGTATTGGTTAACAAATTTAATGTCTGTGGCTGGCTGCTTTTAGCCAGAGTTACAGTAAGCATCAAGCACATAATGATTTGAGTAATATGTGAAGTGATCACAAATACAATGAGTTTGAATTTTTAGTAGAGGTTGGTTTGATTATTCAAAATAAAGCATCATTAAAAATGAAGCCACATACCAGAAAGAATCTAAGAATTGGAAGGAGTGATATGATTGAGGAACACTGTTTCACCAGCACAAAACAACTGTTATGATCTGGACCTTACAACCGCTGTGATAGCTTGTACAAGAACTGCAAAAGACCAGCCTCATCAACATCCTCTATCAGAAAAGAAGAGGGGAAAGGGTCCCATACCTTCCTTATAGGAAGTTAATGTTTACTAAGGGGAGGAGATCATGAAGCCCCATCATTACCAGGAACTTATAGGCATTAAGAGGTTACTGAGGTGCAAGCATCCGCATCTATATTGCTCAATCTCTAGCAAAGCCTCTCAGGCGACAGCTATACAAGGCTCCTGTCAGCAAGTGCTTCTGGTCATCAGCAGTAGTGTCTGCCCATTCATGGAGGAAAGGGGGATGGCAAATGGTATGGGAGGAGGGGAAACTGGGAAGAGGGACAACATTTAGAATGCAAATAAACAAAATAACCAATAAAAAAGATGTTACTAAGATAGGAAGATTCATTTTCTTCAGTGTTATTGACATTGAGAACTTGCTCATGTTTGCCCATGAGACCCACTGTATTTACACAAACCAACCAACCAACCAACCAACCAAACAAACAAACAAACAACACAGAGGCAGATGTGCACAGCCAACCATTGATTGAGAACAGGAGGAGTTAGAGAAAGGATTGAAGGAGTTGACAGGGTTTGCAACACTATAGGAAGAATAACAATATCAACCAACCAGAAACTCCAGAGTTCCCAGGAACTAACCCACCAACTAAAGAATACACATGGAGGGACCCATGCCTCCAGTAGCATATGTAGCAGAGGGTGGCATTGTCTGGCATCAATAGGAGGAGAAGCCATTGATCCTGTGAAGCCTCATTTCCGCAGAGTAGGGGAGTGCCAGAATGTTGAAATGTAAATAAAGAAAATATCAAATAAAAGAAAATCTGAAAAAGAAAATAAAAGATGAACCAATTGTGGATAAAATAGTGATTATTTGGAAAGGCAGAGGAAGAAGAACAATAGTGTGTGATGTCTCTCTCTCTCTCTCTCTCTCTCTCTCTCTCTCTCTCTCTGTGTGTGTGTGTGTGTGTGTGTGTGTGAGAGAGAGAGAGACAGAGAGAGAGAGACAGAGAGAGACAGATAAATGGGAGAGATGGAGAGACAGAGAGCCAAAATAAATTATAAGACATGCATGAATATAACATGATGATTCTAATTATTATCCTTAATTAATGCATGCTTTAAAGCAACCCAGAGTTTGGTCATGGACAAAAGTAAACATGTGAGAACATCTCAGGAATTTGCTGCCCCATGCTTACAACAGACTCTCTACTATAGGAAACATATTTCAGTGAATTTCTTTTGAGAAGAAAGCTACTACAATCTCTTTCTGGTACAAAGACTCTAAAGAGGTACTCTCTCAATTAAGCCCTCAGGCACTCAGTGCCCACGTAAGTCTGGGATCAAGAAACAATATATAACAACCCCGATGGTACCAGACGTTCGCATTATCATCCCAACTGCTCTAATGCAGAAAGCAAAAGTTATAGGTTCAATGAGGCTCCAACTACATATTAAAAGGAAAACCCAGTAGGCCAGAGGATATGTTGTAGGGTTGGGGTCCCTATAGGCAACACACAAGGAGACCATGCAGAACATGTTGCTAGAGGATATCACATAGTTCATGTGCTGAAGAAATTGGGAAAAAAGTGAGTTTAACTAAGAAGCAGGCCATGTGGACTTCCAAATAGAAAGACCTATTGAAATGCTCAAGTTCTTTGGTGATCAGACCCATTCACCATATGCTCACAGTACAGAGCATGAAATTTTAAGTGTTCAAATTCATCACGCTAGGTTTTACTTTTATTTGGTCTGCTAATTTTTAGGTATTTTGCAGTTTATCCACTTTTGAATGAATAAGTCACCCTGAGGAATTGCATCTTGGCAGGCACACACACACACACACACACACACACACACACACACACACACACACACACACACACACACATTTTTTTTTATGAAGTAGCCATGAGGCAGCTTAGGGAACCAGGACAGTACTATTACTGTTGGATTTAAAGTTCAAGCTCTGAAATATTGGTCTTTGGCTAATATTCTTTCTCCAGAGGTTCTGTCTCTCTGACACATAGATAAAGAAATGTCTCCTCCACTATATGCCCCTGTTACTATGGCTTTGTTTATGTATGTCCAGTCAAGTAAATATTGATTAAACCTTTAAAAACAATAACCAAAACTAAATCCTTTCACAAGTTTTTTTTTCTGTTGGTTATATGGTTACAGTCATGATAAATGTAACTAGTAGCAATATAAACGTATGTAGTCATATCTGCTGTGTTCTGACTTTGATAGCTTTCTGTGTATACCCAAGACGGTAGTGTAATAACATAATAACGTGGTTGTTCTAGTTCATTTCTGCACAACCTCATATTTATTTCTGTAGTGCTTACTTAGAGTAATTTACAACTCCATTAAAGTAATCCATTTTAAGAGTTCTTTTCTTTAGCATGCTTCCCAATATTTGTTCTCTTTTGTATTTTTATGATAGCCATTCTGACAGTGAAGGGTGGCATCTAAATGTAAGCTTTAATTTGCATTTCCATGGAAACTAACGACACTGAGGATCTTTTTCACATCCTTTCTGGCTATTTGTAACATCTCTTCTGTCTGTTCAACTCTTGTGTCCACTTATGATTGGTATACCTGTTCATTCGACTTTTTAAATACATAATAAATTCTGGATAATGTCCTGACAAATTTAAAGCTGGCAAATTGTTTTCCAAATTATGTATGCTGGCTGTACACTTTCTTAATTATTTCTTTTGCTAAATCGAAGTGTTTAAATTGCTGAAATCCCACAGCAAAGATTCAGGTTTTGGAAGACTTTAAGGGAGGATACAGTGAAGGAATTATAAAATTATGTCATTATCTCAAGATGGTAAATGAAATAAAAAATTAAAAACCCCTTTGTCAATTCTTGTTTTTATTAATTTGTTTACTTTATAGCCTAATTCCAGCATCCTCTCCCTCCTCTTCTCCCAGCCCAAGGTCCCATCCCCTGTCCCTCCATCCATTCCTCCTCTCTTTCTCCCCACAAAAGGGGAGACGTCCAATGAATATCAACCAGCTTTGGCATAACAAGGTGCAGTAAACTATGTGCATCTTCTCTAATTGAGGCAAGAAAAAGCAGCCCAATTGGGGGAAATGGATTCAAAAGCAGGCACCAGAGTCAGATATCCCGTGGACCTGCTGTGAGAAGTCTCACAGGAAAACTGATCTGCAGAACTTATTTTATGTTACTCCTTGAGCTTGCAGAATTCAGTTCCGAATGTTAATGGCAATGAGTCTTTTCAATTTTTTTCTATTATTATTTTCTAAAAGTTTCACTTTATTTTTTTTCATTTCAGTTTCTTTTCTTTATTTTTTATTGGACATTTTATTTATTTACATTTCAAATGTTATCCCCTGGCCAGTTTCCCCTCTAGAAACCCCCTATCCCCTCCCTATCCTGCTTCTATGCAGGTGCTCCGCCACCCACCCACTTCCCAGCCCTGGCATTCCTCTACACTGCAGTATCGAATTAATTTAATTTTTAATTATCTTCTTATTCTTCATCCTCATTTACTCTCTTCTACTGGCATCTTTTCTTCTCAATGAGTTTCCCTCCTAATTTCATATTGTCGTTTTGTGTGTTGCTCAGTAATTTTAATTTCCATCACTAGATTTAACATGGGTAACATGAAGACAGACTGACAGGGATTTCCTTGTTTAGCAGGCATCCTGTTTTCCAAGCAGAATTTCTCAAATGTGTTATTTTCTTCACCATTGTATGCTTTTTCATGTCTTCTTATAATTAGATGTAGATATGTGAGATTATTTTTGATTCTTCTATTTTATTCCACTAGGATTAATCTCTAGTTTGGTGCTATTCCTCTGCCATTTTTATTCCTGTAACTCTATATTGTAACTTGAAATGAAGTAATATGAACTAATAATGAACTTTGGGGCTTTTGCTCAAGATTGATTATCTGTGGACTTTGGTAGTTCCATATGCATTTTAGCATTGTTCTTTTCATTTATGTGAAAAAAGCAATGGAATTTTATTCCATTACATGTAATATGTTTTATCCTTTGTAATATAACCATTATACGGATATGTAACCTTGGGACATGTTTTCATTTCCTCCTGGCTTTCTTAATTGCTTTCTTCAGTCATACCTTTTAAAGTAAAGATATTTCGCGTCTACGTTAGCTTTATACCCTGATATTTTTTCAAGACATTATGCATCAACTGTCTTTCTCATCTTTCCAGAAGTATTCATTATCAATTTGTAGAAAACCTAACGATTTTGTTCCATTATATTGACTTTATATATCTTAACAGTTTTGAAAAATTATTTTTGAAGTCTAAATTATGTTTATCTGATAATACCTTGTACCTTTTGTGTGTAAGATTATATTGAAAAGGAGGGATGATTTGTGTTATTCATTTTCTATATATTTACATTTACCTCATTATTATGACAAATTTTTCAAATACTCTGCTTTATTAGTGTGAAAAATTGTCATTCTTATCTTGAATTTGAAGAAGATATTTTCAGTCTTCTGTATTTACATGTGTTCTCACACAAACGATCTTACCCACTCCCAACCACCCAAAAATGTGTTTGCAATATCTCACACAAAAAATTAAAGAAGTCTGTCCCCAGTTGGTTTTTGACTGTTCAGTAAAGCAGTTGGCAGCTAATGGCTGGGCAGGGAGAAAGAGGCCAGACTTCAAATTTTTCAGGCAATGGACCACAGGGAGAAGGAGATTTTAGAATTGCCATGATGGGAAGCAGAAAGATCGAACCTGAGAACTGCAGGAGAAAAAAGCATACAATATGTAAGAATTGGAGTAGAGTGACCTCAGGGGGCCACTCCCTGGTTGGGTCTGAGGTAGAAGAGATGGAATATAAATTTTAGAGAATAATAATTCAGAAATGTCAGAGGGGGGAGTATGCTAGTCGTGGGGAGGTTTGGAAATGCCAGACCAGGCAGATATCTGCTATATATATGCCAATGGCCTCAGACCAGCATGAACACTCCATCTCCAGTAGACTGACAGGGACTCAAGAGAAGGAACTGGGTTGTCAAACAACAGTCAAAATTTCTGACCCAGAATTGTTCCTTTCTAAAAGAACTGCAGGGACAAAAATGAAGAAGAGACTGAGGAAACGGCAGTCTGAAGCCAAGGAATGGTATAGCTGGGACTTCAGATAGAATTATTCCTAATTTTCTGAGGAACTTCCAGATTGATTTACAGAGTGGTTATACAAGTTTGCAATCCCACAAGCAATGGAAAAGGATCAAAACTTGTAAATTATATAACCAAAGAGTGATTTCAGATTTATTTAGGATTATAAGAGAGAAATTCCAAAACTCACACTATGTGGCTTTTGCAATTGGGGAAATCAGCTCAGGTTGTGAGACTCTGGTCTACATAGCTTTTAAGAGTCCCATGAATAATGCTGATGGGAACTTAAAAATACTCAAACAAAAATTTCAAATAAAGAGTAAAAGGAGCATTCCAGAATTCAACTACTGTGCTGATGTTATCATCCATTGGTTTAAAGCCCTTATCAACAACCACTCAAGATTGCATAAAGAAAATGCAAATTTCTCCCTCCTGGAACTGTGGTATTCAATGACCATACTAACCCACATGAATGGAGAGACACTGCCACTTTCCTCACTCCCAACAATATTCTTATTCCTTAAACATGAGGTGCTGATGGTTTAAGACAGTCACACTGAGCTAGATCACTGCCAATGTCTTTTAATGAAAGGCATTGATGTTTGTTTTCTTTCCCATCATTGTTCTGGGAATCGTAGTAAAATAGGAAAAAAAAAACAAATTCAGTGCAGAAAGGGGTCATCTAGATTGGGTAATCTAAATGAGGGAAATAATTTTGGTTATTGTCATTTTCTGTCTCTGCTCAGTGTTCAGTCTATATTTTGCTCAGTACTTGTGTCTTGCCTATGTGCTCCTATGAGTACTGGTGTTTTTTTCTATGACAAAAGTAGGCTTAGTTTTCTCTCTTTACATAGAAAGAAAAATCCTACATATCATTCAGTAGAATTGTTAAGTCATTACCGTTTCTCTGAAGCATTTCCAAACATCATATTTTTCCTAATTTTCAATTTGTAGGTATAATATGCACATTATTTTTAATTTAATTGTTATTTATTCACTTTATATTCTAATCACAGCCTCTCTTCCTACTTTCTTCCCAGTTTCACCCTTACCTTTTGACCCCTCCCTTTCTCCTCAGAAAAGAGGACTCCCCCTTTGGGTGCCACCACACTGGAAAATTTATTCCCAGAATGTTTATGTACATCCTCTTCCACTTAGGCCCTGGGAATTGTTCTACCTCAAGTCCAAGCTAGGACCTCATGACCACTGCTTGGAATATACCCCAAAGATGCCCAGCTACACCACAGAGAAACTTGATCAACTCCGTTTATGGTAGCATAATTCATAGTAACCAGAAAATAGAACTAACTAGATATCCCTGAAATGAAGAATGGATAAAGAAAATATGGTACACCTGCAAAGTGAAATATTATTCAGCTATTAAAATCAAAGACATCATGAATTATGCTGACAAATGGAGGAAACCTGAGAATATCATCCCAAGTGAGGTAACCCTGAGCCAGAAAAACACATATGGCATGTACTCAATTATTAGTGAACATTAGACCTAAGGCACAGGACAACCATGCTATAATCCATAGACCCAACGGAACTGGGTAATAAAGATGTCCAAATCTCACTCAGAAGGGGAAACTAAATAGTTACCAGAAGTTGATGGAGACAGGGAACTAGGTAGGTGAAGAGGTGAGGAGGTGAATGGGAAGGGCAATCAAATCTTAATATCATGCTAAGGACCTCTAACATTAGCAGGGAATTTCAATCTTAAATTGCTTATGCTTTTCTTTTTGCATAAGGCAAGAAGAAGGAGGATATGTTGGACAAAGGAAAACCATTGTGGTCATAATCAATCAAGGAACTCAGTCTCCACCCAAACAACTTCATTGATAAATAAGAATAGTAACATTTATTTTGCAGGGCCCCTGTCTAATCTTATTGTGAAACACACCCAAAACTATCTTTTCAACTATTGCTTGATCTTCAATACTTTTCAGTTTTCTTTCTTCATCTTTCTCCATTGTATTTCTGTATTCAATGTACTGGAAGTGGTAAATTTAAAATAATGCCTAATATTTGTAGAAATTTTCTCAGTTTGTACATTGTTACAACAGTCATATGTATTCAAACTCAGTTCTACCCTTTGAAAATGGGATGAAAACCTAAAAGGCTAACTACTTTTCACAGACACAGGAATGTATGAGAGAATATGCTGACAAAGATAGTTTCCAATAGTCACGTTTCTTCCATAACATTTTGATAAGCTTACAAATGTTTTATATATAAATCAGCTTTTATCCTTCTGAGAACAAAGGGCTTGCAACTTGGTAGTCACTATAGCAATGGAAGAGAGATAAAACATTTGTTCGTGAAATTTAGTGACTAGCAACTGGGAGGATGACAAAGCAAAGTAGGTATGAATGGGTTTATTGGTGTTGAGGCCACTCAACCTCACGAAGAAAGCACTGGGATGCTTGACAGGCTAAGATGAGTCACCAGCTGCTCTAAGCAACATGGCTTTATTATCAGCACTACTCATGATAGGATTAGTGGCAACATTAAAATTTACTTATTCCTAGGTCCATCAAACCTGTCATCTTGTCCTCATTAACACATCAAAAATTTCCAGAAGCTAAGCTTTTATATTGCTATAATTATAAAAATTGTAATCATCAGCCTTGTCTTCTTCATAGAAAAGTAATTCTTTGTTGCACAGATCCAGAGACTTTTTCTCATAACGTCATTTTCCTTCCGGCAAAAATTCATCCTGACCTAGAAATGGTTGATATTTTGAGATAACGCTACAGGATGCAGAGACCTAGGTATCTCATACAACCATGTCTAGGCCCAGAGAGTTAGCTAACCTTAGAATGTATTCAGAATATTATGAGTTCCAGTTTTCGTCAGCCAATCTGCATTCTTTTGCACACGACCGAAATCAGGGACATTTTATATTCTCATTGATACCTCTGAGTTTTGTTTGAATCTCAGTCTAGCCTCTTAGACTTCTCTGAAAAATATTGACAAATCCTAACAACAGGAGTGAGACCTCAAAGAAACCTGACTTGAGACACTTACCACTTATTTCAAACTGCATGGCCCTTTGCTTATATCTATATGCATTAGTTATATGCAATATAAGAAAGTATTCTGAAATGTTAAAGAAACTTTAGCTTAGGCAAGAATTTTCATACTGCTGATGTATTTTGTTTCTGAAGCTGAATAGTCAAGGCACTTAGTATAGCAGATTTGTGGAAAACAAAATTCAATGTGATGAATTATTCCTTCTGCTTTTACTACCATAGTACTACCATATGACACTAAGCAAAATAATTGTACTCTTAGGATTCTTCATAATCTCTAGAACAAAATGATGGGATTTAACTTCCACTCTGAATTTTTTTAATTTAATGAGGAGTAACATCCAAGAGAGCAGTGACAAAAAAAGACCTCTAATTTTGCAAGAAAATAAATATTGATAGTTTTTAAGTTATCACCATATTTAAGAGACCCTCATTTCTTAATTTTTCTGTGGTTTTGCTCTAATTAATTAAAGGATTTCCATGTGTTTTGTTGCATTCAGTTTAACTCCTCTAAGCTCTCTCCTTAATTTAAGTTTTCAACAGCAGTTTGTTTGTGAATTAATCCTATAATTACCAAATAAAAATGAAATATAAACAGCTAGCTATGAATATAATAGCGTATTTGGCTCAATTTTACTTAAGATTCATTATTCTAATTTTGTTTCTATTATTATTTAGAATCTAAATACATAGAGCACATTGATACAATTGATTTTCTTAATGTATCCCAGAACATTTAAATCATGTAAGGAAGAAATTTCAGATGTTCACAAAGATATCTGATACCATTCTTAAATCACTATAGAATATTGCCTATTTCCAGCCCATTTTTCCTTTAGTTGAATAGTGACAATGGTTTCACATGCCTTGGAGGTGGAAAAAGTATAAGATAAGCTAGGGTAACACTTACCTTTAAAACCAAGCCTTACTGAGCATAGTTTAAGAGTGATGTGGTAGGCCTATCAGGAGGCTCTAAGCAACCATAAAACCTGTTTACACAACTGAGTCAATGCCACAGAAGAACAGAGGCCCTGGAGATCGATGAACCTATGGCTTAATCAGTACACTTGGAAACATGGCACATGAATGGTCCTACACAGCTGGCATGTTAAATGTCATGCTGAGAGTGAGAAAAATGCTCATTTTGTATTCTGCTTGGTTTGTCTTAGGATGGTCTCCCCATAATTGCCGTGAAGATCCATAGAATTCAGAAAGCCAGGAACCATCCACAAGATTCAGAGACACCTGCAATGTTCCTTCAGGAAATACTTGAAAGCATTTTCTGGTATCACAAAGAACCAGTCTTGTATCCTACCCTGTACTTAAAGAAGACTTGTTGTGATTAATAAAATATCTAGAAAGAGCTGTCTTTCAAACCCATTGGACAGCAAGCCTGAATCTATAACACATCCATTGAACCTTATATTCAATATCAGTTAAATCATTTAGCAATCTTTTGATCTATTGCACTTTACCTCTTATGTCTGCTTGCACAGGGAAGGTCATCTTTCAAATTTCAAAGATGAATTTCATCATTTCCCGTTAGTGTGTAAACTTCAGAAGTAAACACATTTTTTGTTTCCTAACATTGTATGAAATCTAAGGGGATATTTTCTGAATGAATGAATGTATGTATGTACACACACACACACACACACACACACACACACACACACACACACGTATATGAGTTGTAAGGATTTGTTATACATAATTTCATCAAATAAAAAAGTCAAGGTGAGAAGACAATCATTTAAGGTTGATCTAGTAAATTTCAAATATAGAAAAGAAAAAAACCTAACATTTTTTAGGCTCTTATTCCTGGTGTAATAAAACATTTGCTTGTAGAATATCTTATTATGCTAAAGTTTGGCAGAAAAAAAAAACATGAAGCATTTCACTAATATAAGATCAACCTATTATTATAGCTGTTTCTATTTTTGAAAGCTCAAATGTAAAATCCATCTTCTTGCTTGTTAGCTGTGAAGGCTGCCCATCCTTTTATCATGCTATCTTTCTATCTTCAATACCAATTGTGAATGTATAAGTCACTCTCATGTCCTTATCTTCAGGTTTAGAGGTTCATACCACCTTTCCCATAGATTGACTTGATCCATATGGAAGGCATTAGATTCGGCGATATAAGTCACCAAGGATAACATTTTCTTAAGGTGAATTTTTCTTATTAGTCATATTAGGATGATTCTGATTTACCTTGTTTGAGAGAAATACTCCACTTCACATGTCTTTGTATGGTTGTATCTCCATGAGTTCTAGTACTTTAGGAGGTAAAAGACACTGGATTCCCCTAAATCTGTAGTGATAGTTGGTTGTGAGTCACCCAATGTTTATGCTAGGAATGACAGCCATATGTTTGACAAAAGCTATGTGTCTAGTACCTTCGTAATAATCTACCTTAACTACCCCTGTTATAAAAGTCACACAATCATGGATATGTTTGTGAAATCATTATTCTGTTATCTACAGCTAACTCAGGATTTTAGTCCCAGATGTCAAATTGACCATGGGAGAAAAAAATCAAACTGCCAGAAACCTTTTCCCTCAATTATCACTTTTTCTCTCTGTCATATTGATGATGAACCTCTTCCAAAAGCATAAAATTGAACGATATCTTCTCTGTGATTCTTGCTGGGATATCCTTATGAGTATTTATTTTCTCCTCCTTATGTTTTCTTCCAATAGTTTATTTTTATGATGTCACTATAAATCTTGTACAATGAATATGTGGGTTCATATAATGTATGCTCACCTTTGAAATTTCAGGTTCCTGACAGTAATTCACTCATGAATCATCAAGACATAATTTCTTACAGTTCTTAATGTTTTTGGAGTCATAGCTTCTCTAAAATTTTTCAAATTTAATTCTAACAAGCACTAGGCTCAGGAGGGGTCCTCTGATCTTATGTGTGACAAATGGGCTCATATTTATATAAGATGCTACTTTAGGACAGGCCTTACACACTTGTATATTTTCCAGACTTAAAGATATTCCCTGAATATTCTCAGACCTTCTCATTCATATCTGTTATCACACCTCTAGTTCTAATTTCTTGACTCAACCAAATGATAGGTATCTGTGACATTAATGGAAATTTGTTCATCTTCTTTTTGTATGTACTAGAAATTATGTATCTTGTCAGAACCTTACCTTGTTCATTTGAGGTGATGCATATTCTTAAACAATTCAGCCCCATCATTATGAATATATAATATTAATTAGGAATAACCAATATTAATATAAGCTTGCTTATTGAAATAAATCAGCTTTTACAGTTTTAGATCATGGATTGAGAATGAAGAAGCCACTCATGCCTGCAGATCACTTCCTCCACCCCTTTACTGTGAATTAAAAACAAAGGGAAACATAATTTCTGAAATGAATAATTGGTATTTCTACAAAGCATCTTACCCTATTCTACTTGTTCTCTTAATTTACTCAGTTTACACTTAACTGATGACAGAATCCCATTGTTTTGCTGAAACATTAACTTCACAAAGTCATTCCGCTTCCATCTGCAGCACTAAAATTAATGATTCCCTCTGCAACATCTGTTTAATTAACTATCGGCACCATAGAAGAGGCATCCAAATACCCCAGCGACTAAATCAGGCTCAAATTAGGGAAATACAATGGTAAATTGTATCAGGGAGAAGCTGAGTTTATCCTTTTGAGTGCTGGCATTCATTAGCTATTAGCTACCACATGCATCTTTATAATGAAGTAATGTCTCGGGTGCTTGGCTGTTAGGTTCTCATTTAGGGGTGGTCCGAGTCTCTTCAGTCATGGTCACCACAGAAGAACAAGGTTAAAGGGACTTAGTCCAGAAGTGGCCAATAATTCTATAATCTTCATTCCTGTTAAGAGCAATGAGATTGGAATTGGGCATGTGCTGGTTGAAGGATGCTGGGAAACAGGAAAGGTTGTGGTTGAAATGACATTTGTGTGTGATTTCTACCAGAAAAGTGCTCTATGTTATCTGACTCTTTTTAGTATAGGCAATACTATTAGGAGTGCCCACATGACTTTGTGTAGTCTCCAAATACACACTAGAGAAGTTGTAATTGCTACTCTGGTGGGGAATATGTCTTTAAAGCATCAGGCCGGGCACCAGAGAATGTCAAATTTCATGCAGATCTTGCCCATCAGGATTTTATCCCAGACAAAGAACAATCAATGTTAATATAAGCTTACTTATTGAAATAAATCAGCTTTTACAGTTTTAGATCATGAATTGAGAATGAATAAGCTAATATACTGATATATATATATATATATATATATTAAACATATAATGATATGCTGCATTAAACAAGATTAGGATCTAATTTGTATACACAAAGCATGAAAGAGAATTTAAAACAACTAAATATTATTAATAAATCAAGAAAATCACAGGAGACATAGAGACCAAACTTTGCAGGATGTTAGGAACAGATATAACATATTCAGTTTTGAAGGTTATTTAAAATGAAGGGCTGAGGTCATGACATAAGCTGCTTTCGTATTACTTTTAAAGTAAAAAGATTATATAATTATCTGGAAGAAGAACATTTTATTCATAAGCCAAACAAAGGAAAATAATGAGTACACATATAATTTAAAGATGTCCATGATGTTTGAAGAGAGAAGTTTCTACTTTCTCTGACCTTATATACTCTGGTCTGAAATTTGCATAGAAAAGGAATGAGAAAAGGTTGTTTAATACACAGAAAGAGGCTTATTCACACAAACTTTCCTGTAGTCTTTATTTTTTGAGTCTGGCACCTAAAGGGACATGGTTTTCCTACATCATACAACCTGTATGCCTGCGCTTTTCTCTTGGATTCTGGACATGATCTTCTACTTAGCTGTACAACAGGACTTGATCAGTACTTGTAGCTTCATTAGCTTGCCCATAGCATTCTCTTTCAGATTTTGTCTGATTATATTTCATATTTATGTTTGTCTTCATTGGTAGCAATACAATTTGGATGACAATAGTCTGAGTAGAAAAGCAGGATGTGCTAAACATAACTTAACAATTTGGTTAATTCAAAAATTTACCTTCCCCACAACAGTAATATTTACCAAAATCAAATTTGAAGTCTCCTTGACCAAATACAAAGTTTAGACCCAATGAAAATTGGCACAAAAAAGAAAGGCTTGAGATGGGTGGAAATTGAATGTTAACTCTTAAGGACTAAGGGAAACTCTAAGTTCATTGTGAAGCTTACCAAAGACAGTGTTGTCTGACTAGACACCAGAAAGACATAAATTCAACATTTTTGTTCTTGTTATGATATTTTTTGTTGCTATAGTCACAAATGTAGCATAAAATTGCAAGTTTGCAAACTGTATAGTAAGAAAACTCTGGAAGGTCCAAGGAATGGCCAAAGGCAAATGATGTGAGGACATTAGAAGAAATATGATGAACAGTGTCATCAAAAAAGTCCCCACATATCTGATAGGGATACCTACATTAATGGCCCTTTTATTGACAGCTGTTAGTACTCAGATTGAAGTGACTGGACAGAGTACTATATATCAGACATACATATATTTGTCAATTAAGGCACACGGACCAAATAAAAAATACCATGCAAAGCTAACAGTAGTGAAAATACTATGTTAATATCATAAAATCATTGACATAGCATATTTATTGCCTTCAGGATATATGAGAATTTTTTTATTCCCTTTTCTTCCTCACTCCCATGTTCTGAAAATTAGTGTGACTCCATGACTCAGTACATTTGGTGTGTGTTATGGCAAAATTGACTAAGATACAGGTTGTTTGGGGCACAGGAGGCAAGTTGTAATATGCATAGAAACAAGCTCCCAATTCAAACATGTTGTTTATTCCCAGTATAAATTGTTTGTCCTTGACCTGTTATTTCTAAGTCTTGCACTTTAAGAGTTGACTTTAATTTCATATAAAACAATGATTTTTCTTACAATATCTATCTCATAGACTTATTATATCAAGGGAGATAGGAGTTAGAAAGTTCTTAACATTATCATCTGACAAACCCTTGATCCATTTCAGTTTCTATGGTTAGAATCAACTTTTAAAATGGGGGGGGATGTTTATGTTCTATTCTTTTTCAAAAAAAGGAGGTCTCATAGTGATGGGTGTGAATGGGATATATATAGAAAATAAGTGAAATTTAATTTATTTTCACCTCTTATGCACACATTGGCTTAATCTCAACTCTAGAGTGCATAACACAAATTCTGGTTGAGGGTGAAAGAATAGAAAAATACTTTCTGGAATTTAAAGATAATCTCTGGCCAAGACATTTACTGGTGACAGGAAGCTATAGAAGTGAGGCAAAAACCAGTGATACTTAGAAGAGTATGCAGAACAGAAAACAGAAAGGAAACAAATATAGAAAATCTAGAAAATTTGCCTAGACAATTTCAAATTTTAGAATGGAAGGTAATATTGACATCCAGGCTCTCTATACAATCAAATTTCACAACACATTCAGAGAAAGTTTAAGTGGAAGGACAAAGATTTTTCACCCATGTCTGCAAATAAGAAATACACCTCTACTTGAACATAAGTGTAAAGGGAAGTTCATAGATCATTAAATTCTAAAATGACATAAACAATGATCTTAATTGTTCAAAGATTCCAGCAGTGTTGCAAACATGTTTGGTCAGGTTTGAAAATTATTAAATGAAAACTATAAGTCTATTGTTATATTACTATAAAACAGACAGGAGCAACATACACTTGTGACAGTTACAAGGATGCTGTTGGGCTAGGAAATCTTTATGCTATAAAAAAAGATATATGTGAATTTCCGGTGGTGTTTGTCACACAATTTTTGGTTCAGCATTAAGGTAGTAAGAGTTAAGTTCAGAGCTAAACTACTTTGAAGCCAAATTGTCTGACTGATCCACAGCATTTTAGGATACAAAAAAGGGCTTTGAATAATAAGGAGGATATTACACTAGGACCATGAACTCAGGTATGCCCTTCCAGAAAGTCTGGCTTGACACTGTTTCCCAGACTACTGGGGATAAGTTGTTATAGATTCCAACAGAGGGTGGGAATGAATCCAAATTTTGCAGTAACTTGCCTATTTTGATGTTCTCAGAAGATTATATAAGAAGAAATTCGAAAGAAAGATATTTTTACAAGGCTGTATTTTAAGTGTTTACATTTCAATTTTTATACATGAATTTTATTGGAATTATATAAACTCTAGTATCTGAGATATTCAATGTACTGATAGTGTATTAAACAGGAACCTGTAGGAACCAGGTATTGTGTATGCCCATAAATGAAAAGCTCTAAAATCACATCAAGGTTCAGAGTTCTATTCTCAGCAGCCAAGTCTGATGGCTCCCAACTGCCCTCAACTTCAGCTCCAGTGTATTTGAGACTCAAGGGCACTAACACCTGTTCAAATATGCACAGAAAAATAAATGAGTAATTAATGAGAGAGAGAGAGAGAGAGAGAGAGAGAGACAGAGACAGAGACAGAGACAGAGACAGAGACAGAGGCAGAGAGACAGAGAGACCTGCTAGATCTTTGGCCACACTAAGATACTGGTAACTCTTAGCTGGCCTTATGCTACAGTCTGAAGAATCAAGGATACAGCTCTCTACACTTTCCTTCTTGGGACAGACAGTTAAAAACCAATGCCTTGCTTTGATTTTAGACCTTCTAGTTTATGATTGGACCTAACACTTGACTCTTCCATGTTCCTGCTTAATATTCTATACAAAATTAAATAATGTGGTATGTAATTGCAGTTATCAAGGAAAGAAAAGTCATGCATTTTTCTTTGTTTATGTATTTCTGTAAAGTTCTCCTCTGTACTTCCTCCTGTCATCCTTTCAATGGCTACTGGTTTTTTATCTTAAGCTATCTGTCTTAGTGAAACGCCTATTCAGGTTATAAAGAGAAACTCCCCTTCCCCATCAAGATCCCATTATGTCTCTGATATAAATTTCTGTCCAGTTTTAATGTTTTTCCACTTCAGTGTCTGATCATTGCTCCCATGATTCTGAGTCCAACTTTCCTAACAAAACTCAATTCTGTCATGTAATTTCTTGTCAGTTTCTTTTCTCAAACCATCCACAGTTACTCATTTTATTTCTAACAAAGTCTATCAATATTTTTTTCTGATATCTAAAGTCCTGCACTTTTAAAACAGGAATAAATAAGACTGGAGGTTATAGCTAAGTGGTAGAGAACTTTCCTAGGATGCAAAAGGAACTAAGCTCATTCCAACACACACACACACACACACACACACACACACACACACACACACACAGACACACACACACACACACACACACACACAGGTGCAAGGGAGAGAGAGCGGAGAGACAGAAGAAGAAAAGACAGAGGAAAAGGAGGAGGAGAAAGAGGACATGAAAGAAAAATGAGAAGAAAGGAGAACGAAAAGGAGCAAGAGCAGGAGCAGGAAGAGAAGAAATCAGAAATCAGAAATCAGATAAACAGGACATGAATGATAAGACTGGAGCAGACAGAGCATAGGTAAGAGCTTAAGCATATACACATTTGAGTTCAACCAATATTTGAACACACTCAAACAAGTAGAGGATACAGGGAGATGTAGAGATGGTTCAGTTATTAAGATATTTATTTTTCTTTTTATAATATTATTATTTAAGATTTCACATCATGAACCTCAATCACATTTCTTCCCAGTCTTTCCAGTTCTGTACCCCAAACATTTTCTGAAATTACCCTCACAAAAAATGAAGGAGAAAAAGGAAAATTTCCATTTTATGTTATCACTGGAGCATAGTCAATCGCCTGATAGCCAGCTCTTAACAAAAACTAAGTCCTTTCCCACTGGCGCCCTGACCAGAAATATAAGTTATGAAAATTTACACTCTGAAGCATCCTTATCATATTTTTAAGAGTCCTTCTCTTCAATTGCTTTCTCTGTAGGCTGCTAGTTTTTTGGAGAGTGGCGGTATGGGGTGGTGGTAGCGGTTGTCACATAAAGCCTTCTATATTCCTCTTTCTCTGTATGAATCTGAAGCCATCAATATAAAAGTAGTTTCCTTGTCCTTTACAGTCAGCAGAAGCATGCATCATGGGATAATAACATGATCATTTCTCGCATTGGCATTTTCAGTGTACATCAGTGTGGTCTCTAGTGACAGTATAGACAATGGACATTAACATGGCCCTCTGCCACAGCATAGGCCACAGACACTACCATAGGTCTCAATGGCAGCACAGGCCAAGGTCATGCACAAGATCTCAGGTGGCTTCATAGTCACATACTTTCTACCCTTGCAGTAAAGCCTGAATTCAGTTTCCAGAACCCATATCAAGCCTCAGGATTAGCTGTGATTCTTGCTATAGACATGTGCGTGGCCTTCTGTCTTATGTGGGCATCTGCAATTTGTATTTACACTCACACAGGTACATATACTACTTATAATTTAAAATATTAAAAATTAAAATAATAAAAATTTATAAATAAAAAACAGAAATAATATTCTAGAATATATACATAATATTCAAACAAGATAGAGTTTGAATTATAGTTCAGAGTTAGCATTATAGTATCCCCAGACAACGAGGAAACACATACTGAAAGTATCTGTTTTTGATCACTTTCTAGAAGTAACATTTGCTTATAAGCAAACGTAATGGAGAGATTAAAGAATTTTCTCCTGCACACATATTTTTCTTTATGTTACTGCCTGTGTCTGGCTCTGTGTCTAGCTCTATGTCTGGCTCTGTGTCTGGCTCTGTCTCTCTATGGCTCCCTGTTTCTTTCTCCCTCTCTCCATTTATGTTTATCTTTGCTCTCAGCCTCTGTATCTCTCTCCATCTTCTCCCCACAATTAGTTTCCTTTATCTTTCTTTTCTGTCTTCCTGTCTACAGCTAGTCTTTTCCTTTAAAATACAAACTTTATCCAATGATATATATATGGTGATCACAACAATTTTGTTTAATTTGATTATCATTAGCTAGTTTGTTTTTCAGTGTGAGATATTTTATTTTATGCTTTTTTCATACATTATTTTGTTTCTAGAAATATACACAGAATCCAAGAGAAGATATAAATGATTGGCATCTTGATATCCTTCTGGAATTTTCAGAGACAACAGGCTGTCTCTTGCATGCAAAAAATGGACTTAGAAATAAGTCATGGTTATGTTTAAGATTAAGATCACATTTACCCTGAGGTATTTCTTTTTCTTTTTTCTTTTTTTTTTTCTTTTTTTTTTTTTCTTTTTTTTTTTTTTTTTGTACTTCTGACAAGCAATTTCTTTTAGACAAATCTCATAAGTAATTGTCTTGGTTTCCATTTTGCTGCTGTGACAGAAAGCTTTGAAAAACAATTTAAAGAAGAAAGGTTATTTTGGTTTAAAAATCTGGTTATATTTCATCATGGCTAGGAGATCAAGATATAGGAGCTTGAATCATCTGGTCACATTATTTACACAATCTGAAAAGAGAATGAAGAATGAATGTGTGCTTGTCAATGCCAGCTATGTTTCTTTCTTATTTAAAATTACTTATTTTATATTTTTGAGACTATAATTACATCATTTCCACACTTGCTCCTTCACTTTCCTCCCTGTAAGTCCTCTCACATGCCCTCCTTGCTCTCTTCCTAATTCAAATAGTCCTTTGGATAGATGTGATAAAGATCATTCTTTGCAAACCTTCTCAGATTCAATTTCATATTAACTATCAAATAAATAAACCTAACTTATATTTTTAACACACTCACTCAATAGCTAATAATAAATTATGAATGGAAAGTGATCAATGTCTTCTGCTTTAAGGGATACATGAGATATGAAAACTATGGAAATCTGTATTTTGGTTTCAGTTTTCAACTGCCAATCAAACAGCACCATCGAAAGAGGAACAATTAATATGTAAGGTTGTTCATCAATCGTGTGCTAAATTAATTAAAACAAGGAGAACCCAGGCATTCAGCGGCTGTTTAATATATTTTAACCCTATTTTCCCTTTTAATTGTCTGTGATAATAGTGACTTTTTCCACTTTCCAGACCGGCAAACACGGACAGTAAAACTTATATTAAGTTACTTTGTTGGAGAGTCGAATGGTCAGGTTAGTGTTAATACAAATCTTTTGATTTTGATTGAGTATACAATATACTCTGAAGTAACCAATTTTCAAGTTATACTGTCCAATAGAGCAAACCCTAAATTAGATGAAATTTGTAAAATACAAATATTTAATGAGAGGACTAGATAGGATTTTGATTGCCAATCTAAATTAGAAGACAGATTTTGAATCTTCATTCAACCACAATCAAAATGGGTAATTTAAATTGTATTCATTTTTCTTATTAGTAAAGTCAATAAAAACATTAATCCATAATCCTTCTTTTATAAAAAAATGAACACTTTATGAACTAGGAGAATTTTTACAGGAAAAATACTCCCCTTGAAACAATTTTTGGTGAGTCAAACTTAGCAAGCCATAGATTGTTGAGATCTGGTTCTTCAATCTTTCCTGAGATCATCATTTCTTTCATAAATTATTCAATGTCCCTCTGTGATGCACATAATTCACTGTTCAGACTTGATATCACCAAGTGTCTTCTGTTTGACAAAAATTCGAAGTTACTAAACATATGCCTAATAAATATCTTGATTGTGAAATGAGTTACTTTATGAAGTTCTACTAATATCCACTTATGTGCTCAAAGTAACACACAATATAAACAAAAAGGTCCACCTTTGTAATTCACATTTGAGATATTATAGGGGGATTTTTTGTATACTGTTTGAATTAGCCACTTGTCATCTTTACCCTTCTATTAATTACACCAAATTGGTTAGCTAAATGAGTTTGAAATTATCTGTGTCAAGAAGAGGAATATGCTGTGCCCTGGCTTCCAGTTTCCCATTCATTCTGTAGTGTACATTGTTAAAATATCATGTCATATGAACATTATCAGTGTTATTGGTAATAAAATCCTTCTAGAACCTCACTACTTATAATTTACTAGAGATGACACCTGGGTCTAATATAAGAGTTATACATTAGAAAAACTGAGTAAGGCTGTAATACTGGGACAGAAGTTTATTTATGTAAAGAGGCATTTTAAATTAACAATAAGAATTAAAAGGCATTAGCCTCTCATCACCTGCAAGAAACAATTTGACATAGTAGAGAACAAACAAGCAGGATCTGGGTAGCTGCTCAAAGTTAGATATTTGCTATTGAACTCTTTTAAACTGTTGGGGACATTTTTCTTCCTGGTGGGAATTATAAACCTGGCACATACCAGGAGAGTCATAAAATTCCCTCTGGTATCTTTAATCAATCATGACTAGTATATCTACCTTACATTCTCCAAGTTTAAAATAGAATGAAGTCACATAATAATCTTTCTTCTAGGTACTAGACTGCTTTGAGCACAATGACCCACACTCTATGGCTATATTAACAGATATGATCTATTCTTTAATAGAGCTCAGCCGTGGGGATTAGCTACCTGTAATGCAGTTTGTGCTGTCAAGCACTCGACCAAACTGCTAGCACATTACAAGTTACAGGCATCAATTCTTTCTAAGTGAAAAGGCATTTCACATTCAAAACACTTCAAACCTCATAATGGGAAATTATCATGATGGATCCCCTTTGCCAAGGAAAGGTAAAGAGATGGAGAGAGAAAAGACAGGTACCCAATCAAAAAAATCATATCAATTCATTTTGATCTACCTTGGGCCGATTAAACTCTAGTAGTGGATAAGGCTGTCAGAAATGTTACAGGAATTCAGTGTGGATCAGAGCTGTTTCTGTTTGATGGAAGGACGCAAATCCTAATTGAATAGAAATAAAGTCTGATAAAAGGAGTTTGGTCTGCCCAGTCTGACGAGCCTGGCTGGTATAAAATATCCAAGCAATATACACAGTGCAGTAGTCTTAATTTTCTTCATGAGCAATATTACATCAGAGCATTTCAAATACCCCAGGGATCTGACCTGAAGCAAAATCCTAGAAAAGAGATGCAAATTGAAGGGCCAAAGCTGCAAATTTCTATTTTCTCAATGTGAATACAGAAGGCATTCTGTATATGTTTAAAGTATCTTCGTGCTTATAGAATGAACTAAGATGCAACAATGTTTAAATTATCTGACACTTATAACTCTATGAGATAATTAAGAGCAATATTGGTATCTGTCTTGCTTCTACTCATTAGCATGTATGCTAATTCAATTAAGTCTCCTGTATTAGTTGTATATTTATACATGCACAAAATAAAATAGGTTGTTTTTTAAAATTTATATTGAGGGCTATTGGCTTGCCATATATTGCTTTTATTATATTTAGGAATGGACATTGAATTCCTATTCTCCCCAATACTTTTAGCATGAAGGGGTGTTTAATATTTTCAAATGTTTTCTCAGCATGTGATGAGATGATCATGTGTTTTTTTTCTTTGAATTTGTTTATGCAGTGGATTATATTGATGGATTTCCATATACTGAACCATCCCTGCATCCCTGGGATGAAGCCTACTTGACCATGGGGAATGATTGTTCTGATGTGTTTTGAATTCAATTTGCAAGAATTTTATTGAGTATTTTTGCATCACTATTCAAGAGGAAAATTGGTCTGAAGTTCTTTTTCTTTGTTGGGTCTTTGTGTGGCTTAGTTATTAGTGTAACTGTGGCTTCATAGAATGTATTAGGTAGTGTTCCTTCTGTTTATATTTTATGAAATAATTTCAGAAGTATTGGTACTAGGTCTTCTTTGAGGGTCTGATAGGATTCTGCATTAAAACCATCTGGTCCTAGGAATATTTTGGTCAGGAGACTTTTAATGACCACTTTTCCCCCTAAAGGTTATAGGACTATTTTACTGGTACTAACACTGGTACCAGTATTATCCTGGTACTTAGTATCTGTCTAGAAAATTATCCATTTCACTGAGATTTTCCAGTTTTGTTAAATATAGGCTTTTGTAGTAGGATCTGATGATTTTTTATTAGTTTCTTCAGTTTGTGTTGTTATATCTCCCTTTTCATTTCTGATTTTGTCAATTTGGATACTGTCTCTGTGCTCTCTAGTTAGTCTGGCTAAGGGTTTATCTATCTTTTTGATCTTCTCAAGGAACCAACTCCTGGATTTATTGATTCTTTGTATAGTTCTCTTTGCTTCTCTTTGGTTGATATCAGCCCTAAATCTGATTATGTCCTGTTGTCTACTCCTCTTGGGTATATTTGCTTCCTTTTGTTCTAGAGCTTTCAAATGTATTGTTAAGCTGTTAGTATATCCTCTCTCTAATTTCTTTATGGAAGCACTCAGAACATCAAACTAAATGGAGAGAAACTTGAAGCAATTCCTCTAAAATGAGGGACAGAACAAGGCTGTCCCCTCTCCACCTATCTATTCAATATAGTACTTGAAGTTCTAGCCAGAGCAAGTAGGCAAAAACAGAGATTGAGGGGATACAAATTGGAAAGAAGAAAGTCAAGATATCACTATTTGCTGACGATATGACAGTATATATAAGTGGCTACAAAAATTGATGAGAGAACTCCTACAGCTGATAAACAACTTCAGCAGAGTGGCTGGATAAAAATTAACTCGAATTTATCAGTAGCTTTTCTCTAATCAAAGGATAAAGTGGCTGAGAAAGAAATAAAAGGAAATGACTTCTTTTACAATAGTCACAATTAATATAAATTATCTTGGTGTGATGCTAGCCAAGCAAATGAAAGATCTATATGACAAGAAATTCAATTCTCTGAAGAAAGAAACTTAAGAAGACCTCAGAAGAATGAAACATTTCCCATGTTCATGGATTAGCTGGATTAACATAATAAAATTGGCCATCTTTCCTGAAGCAATCTCTAAATTCAATGCAATTCTCATCAAAATTCCAGCTCAATTCTTTACAAAGATAGAAAGAGCAACTCTCAAATTTATCTGGTATAACAAAAAACCCAGAATATCAAAACCTATTCTTGATAATAAAAGAACTTCTGGGAAATCACCATTCCTGATCTCAAGTTATATTACAGATCACTAATGATAAAAAACACTACATGGTATTGGTATAGAGACAGGCAGGTAGGTCAGTTGAATAGAACTGAAAACCCAGAAATGTATCTACACCTATAGTCATTTGATCTTTGACAAAGGATTCAAAACCATACAGAGTCAAAAAGACAGCATTTTCAACCTATAGTACTGGGTGAACTGGTGGTCAGCATGTAGAAGAATACAAATCAATCAATTCTTATTGCCTGTACAAACCTCAAGTTCAAGTGTATTAATGTTCTACACATGAAGCCAGATACAATGATCTAATAGAAGAGAAAGAGGGAAAGCACCTCAAACTTGCTGAACAAGGGAAATTTTCCTGAAGAGAACACCAATGGCTTATGGTCTAATATCAAGAATAAACAGGTGGGGCCTCATAAAATTGAAAAGCTTCTGTAAGGTTAAGGATACAGTCAATAGGACAAAATGGCAGTCCATAGATTGGGAAAAGATCTTTACCAATCCTACATTCTGGGAAAAAGATCTTTACCAATCCTACATTCTGGGAAAAGATCTTTATCAATCCTATATCCTGGGAAAAGATTTTTACCAATCCTAGACCTGATAGAGGGATATTAACCAAAATATACAAAGAACTCAAGAAGTTATGACTCCAGAGAATCAAATAACCCTATTAAAAGGTGGGGTACAGACCTAAGTAGGAAATTCTCAACTCAAGAATCTAAAATGACTGAGAAGCACTTATAGAAATGTTCAACATCTTTAGTCATAAGGTTAATGCAAACCAAAACAATCCTGTGATTCAACCTCACATAAGTCAGAATGGCTCAGATCAAAATCTCAGGTGACAGCAGATGCTGGCATGAATGTGGAGAAAGGGGAACACTCCTCCATTTGCTTGTGGGATTGCAAGCTGGTACAACCACTCTAAAAATCAGTCTGGCAGTTCCTCATAAAATTTGAAGTAGTTCTACCTGAGGACCCAGCTACAGCATTCATGGACATATAGCCAAAATTTGCTCCAACATATAACAATGACACATGCTCCACTATGTTCATAGCAACCATATATATAAAACCAGAACTTGGCAACAACCAAGATGTCTCTAAACAAAGGAATGGATTGAAAAAAATGTGGTACAATTTACACAATGGAGTACTAGTTTGCTTTTAAGAAAATGATTTGGTTGGGGATTTAGCTCAGTGGGAGAGCGCTTGCCTAGGAAGCACAAGGCCCTGGGTTCGGTCCCCAGCTCTGAAAAAAAAAAAGAACAAAAAAAAAAAAGAAAGAAAATGATTTAATGAAATCCATAGGCAAATGGATGAAACTAGAAAATATCATCCTGAGGTAACCCAGTCAAAAAGAACACACATGTTATATACTTGCTGATACGTGGATATTAGCCAAAAAGTAGTTCGGAATACCCACAATACACCTCACAGACAATCTTCAACTCAAGAAGAAAAATTATCACACCCTCTGCAAAGTAGAGGGAGAGAGGAATCTCAGAAGGAGAGACAAGGGGGAGGGAGAAAAGAGGGATAGTTCAAATATGGGAGGAGATGGGAGAGAAGTACAGAGGGTCAAGAAATTGAAAGATTTGTAGCAAAAGGGGCAGGAGAACCAGGGATAGTAACTAAAAAGTCCCAGATGCCAGGGACCCAAGAGTTTCTCCAGACCCAAAAGACAGGACACTAGCCAAAATACCCAACAAATGGGAGATAGAACCTGTAGAGACCATATGCATTGGATAGGCATGGTCCCCAGTTGAGGGGTGGGATCACCCACCCATCTCAAAAATATTAATCCAGAATTTCTCCCACTAAAAGGAAATTCAGTAAAGGGGTAGAGCAGAATCTAAATGAAAGTCAAGACAGAGACTGCCTCACTTAGGGATATATCCCATTTGCTAACAACAAACCCAGAGACAATTGCTGGTGCCAAGAAGTGCTCACTAACAGGAGCCTGGTATAAGTGTCCTTTGAGAGGCTTTACCAGAGCCAGACCAATACAGATGTGGAAGGACACACCCAAACATTGGACTGAGAATGATCTCCCCAATGGAGGAGTTAGAGTAAGGACTGAAGGGACAGAAGGGGTTTTCAACCTCACAGGAAGAACAACGATTTGAACCAACTGGAACCTCCAATTCTCCCAGGGATCAAACCTCTAACCAAATAATACATAGGTGGTACCCCTGGCTCCAGCTTGATATATAGCAGAGCATTGCCTTATCTGGCATCTCTGAGAGGGGATTCTTCTTGTCCTTTGGAGGTTTGATGACCCTGGATAGGGGAAAGGTAGACCACAGAAGCTGGAGTGGGTAGTTGGGTGGGGGATCATCCTCCCAGAGATAGGGGAGGGGGGAGAGTATAGGGAACTTTTGGAAGAAAAACTGGGAAAGTGGATAATGTTTGAAATATAAATAAATAAAATATCCACTATGAAACAAAGAAAATTATATTGATGGAAGTAGTATAGGATGTTATCACTGATCTTGATTGCTCAGCAGAACTTGAGATTATCATTCTGTTGCTAAAAATAACATATACATTAGTTACAGGACAAATAGAAACCAAGTTGGTGCTAACTACAAAAAACTTCTGATATATAGCTTTCACAATATGTAATTCAGGTCCTTCATAGGAAAACAGAACACTTTTACCTAACTTTTGACATTTTTTTTCTCTAATAATGATCGAGATATGTTCAAGGTACAAAGGTACAGATATTTTGAGTGTAGCTATCCACTTCTTGGTCATATTTAAGGACATATAGACAAGAGAAAACACAAACCTTGTGCTCTATATATGGCAAACAACCCACAGGTAGAGACTATTAGAACCCCTTCTGTGAACCGACAACCGTTATTATGCTAAAGGAATATCAAATCTCTTTCAAATCTCTTTGTAAATTTTTATCTCTCAGACCTCATCAGAAAAGCAGGCACAGTGATTAACCCAGAAACTAACTTCTCTAAATACACATAATAAGTGTCTATGGAATACAATGCCATACAGAGTATATTTATATCAGCCTTCTACCTGAAATTTAGGGATCATCATAGAAGTGAAAACGAAAAGAATATAAAAGTCAGAGATAGAGAGAAACAGTATCTTGTAGATATATCAAAACTTGCACTCATGAACCCACAGTAGTTATATCTTGCCTGGATGACACCAAGGCAGTCAACGTTTTACAATAGAGGAGAAAGGGACTCACTAAAGTTGATGATTTCTGGAGGAGAAAAGACAGTTTTCCATGAGTACCCTGATGAGTTGACCAAATTACAGGAAGAAAACTGTTGCAGGAACAAAGCGAACTCCTTGTATATTAAAACAAAGAAACAAAGTTATGTGGAGTTGGACCTTGTAGGAATTGGAGGAGAAGGGAATAATATAACCAGTATATATTGTATGAAATCCTCAATAGACAATACAAAAACTTGGCTAGAAAAGAGTTATTTTGAGGGACTCAGAGAATAGTGTGTACTTAGTGGTTATCACAGCTGCTGTGGGTGAGGTGTCTGCATAAGAAACAAGAGGACCCCAGTCCTTCACTTCTTTTTTTGCTATTGCCATGCTCAGTGCTCCTCTAAACCTTTAGAAACCACTAAACTTCATGTCCTACCATTAGATGATAATTGGTGACATAAGTTAGTGGTTTTATCAGTCTTAATCTTAGCTTGTAATATATTTAAGTGCATTTAACATAGTGTTTCCATATTTTTCTTATAAAAGAAATCATTTAATTTGGGCTTGCTTATAGTTTCAGAGGTACAGTCCATTATTACAGCAGGGAGCATAGTGGTTCACAAGCAGAGGTGGTCCTGGAGAAGTAGCTGAGATTACTATATCTGGATTTGTAGGCAGCAGGAATGGAAGTCTCTGAGGCTGGCTTGAGATTTTCAAAACTCAAACCCGCACTGCAGTGGCAAAGTTCCTCCAACAAGGCCATAGCTAATTTTAAAGGCACAACTCCTAATCCTTTTATGTAGTGCCAGTCCCTGATGACTACACATTTTCTTTTCTATGGGCATCAGGTCTTCGTGCATTATACAAACATGAATACAGACAAAACACCATACTCCCAATAATAAATATGTAGGTAGATAGATAGATGATAGATAGATAGATAGATAGATAGATAGATAGATAGATAGATAGATAGACAGATAGACAATGGATAGATAAATAAATAGATAATCAGCATAAGTACACGCTAAAGGTAGTATTCATGAATTAGAGCATCCAAGTTAATATTGGTGATTTTTAAACCCAGTTGATTTTATACCAATATATGTTTTAACACCATCTCTCATAGAATTATAGAGTTCATATATGGGATTATAGAATAAAGAAGAGGGATAGGACATCATTTAATTTAATTTTTCCTTTGCTTCCTTTTTTCAAATGTATAGAAAGATATTGCAATAATAGCATTTTGTTAGAATTAGACAAATGGTATTTTTACTGTACTAAAATTGTAATGAAGTTAGTGATATATACAAATATGATTTTAAATATGAAACAGAAACCCAATATTTAATTGTTACTTCCTCTCAGCATAATGTTTATTAATCTATAAAAATATGAATATTGGTCTTATTTAACTCTTCCAAAGCCCTATCAAGCAGTCATTACAACAATCTCTGATTTATACAAAGGGTAAATAAACTCAGAGAGGACTTGGAGGATAGATGATGAGGCTAATACTAAATACCTTGATAAAGGAGGAAAACCCAAGAAGGTAAACTGAAAGCTCAAAGCAGTCTTGTCTTTGCCTGGATTATTTCCTCCCAGACACTTGGGAGTCTTCTCTGTTCCAATGCTCTGCTACCCATTCCTACATGCAAAATTGTCTAGAAGCCCACAATCTACGCAAGCTACAGAATACAGGCTATCTCCTCATTGATGCACTAGTATACAATGCAGCTGAGAAGAGACACTGGGGATGAAGTTAATTTTCCTTAGAACTTACTTTCTGAAAATTCTCATGACTGAAACAGTAGTATCATTTACATTTCATACTATGCCCAGAGCCTGATGGGAGGACACTTTTCAGTACTGTCAAAAGTATACATAGGCAAGTATGGCTGTTAGTTCAGTTAGAGGATAGACAGTCTAGGAAACACTGCTAAGATTGTCTCATTCAGATATCTTTTGAACATTGATGACTAAAGGTAGGATATGACCTTAATTGTATTATCATGCTTAACTTGGTAGTTTCCTTCAAACCAAGAAAACCAGAAGTTATGGCTCCCAGATGAAAATACCAAGATGTCCTGAGGCTGATCATTAAGGGAGAATTGTGGAGGCACAGAAATGCAAAAGCAACAGTGCACCTGAAGTGTATTTTGTTTCAAGGCAAAGAAAGTAGTATGATACACACATAGATCTGTATTAAGTAGATATAAAAGCATTTCTACCTAAACAAGCAAACATACACACACACACACACACACACACACACACACACACACACACACACACACACATTCAATTTGTGTTAAAAAGGTAACAAGGCAACAATCAATATCTGTTTCCTAATTCACTGAAGTTTGGCAAGCACAGCGGAAATACAAAGGCACCATTCTGCTATTGTTTAAAAAAACTGAAAATCACTATTGCTGATGCCAAGAATTGCTTACTGACAGGAGTATGATAGGAATGTCTCCTAGGAGACTCTGATGGGGCCTTACTGATATAGATGAGGATGCTTGCAGCTAACCACCAGACTGAGCCCAGGGATCCCAATAGAGGAAGTAAAAAAGGAATGAAGGAGCTGAAGGGGTTTGCAACCCCATAGGAAGAACAGCAATGTCAACCAACCAGACACCCTAGAGCTCCCAGGAAGTCAACCATCAACCAGTGAATACACATGGAGGGACCCATGACTCTAGCCACATATGTAGCCGAGGATGGCATTGTCTGGCATCAACAGGAGAAGCCGTTGGTCCTGTTATGATTTATTTCCCCAGTGTACCAGAATGCCAAGGTGATAAGGTGGAAGTGGGTAGGTGGGAAAGGGAGCATCCTCATAGAAACAGGGGGAGGGGGTATTGGAGAGGGAGAACTGGGAAAGGGGATAACATTTGAACTATAAACACATAAAGTATCAGGTAAAAAAGCTGAAAGTCTCTGACTTTTCTTTCTTTTAAGTTATGAAATAACCAATAAATACAGAAATTAGACTAATAGAAATCATTATTATGCTGTAAAGTTATAATTGTTTGCGCTTTATGTCCCTTTTGAAAAATAATTTAACCAGAGTGAGCCCGTATTTGTGATCCTATACTTACTTCCATAACAACAAGCAGCTGGGTTTGGGACAAGGCACCTAAAGGCAAGATACTCTAAAGCACCTTTTACTGGAGACCATACTCTGATTTTATCATGCAAGAGTGGTTCCAACTATAGAGAGGGACCAAAGTGTTCCTCTCAAATGGGTCCTTTCAAAAAAGGTAACAAGCTGACATGATAACCATGCAAATTTCCAAAATCATTAGGTTATAGAAAAACAGATGAATCACTTTACCATGCTGTTTCTTATAATCCTGTAAATAAACACTTAATGGTGATATATTTCACTTTTTATTGAGATACTAAGTAAATACTCTGTGTGGGGTGCATCACTGCATTGTAATAAAAGTATACGAACCATAGTATTTTAATTAACCTGGTAAGCTCCTTCAAATACCAATCAGTTTTACATATTTTGAATTTTGTTCTCTTTTTTAGTACTTTTATAATATAACATAGATTGTTAGGTAAGCAGTATTCAACAATGCTAAAGAAAAATCTACAGATAATTTGGGAGAATTTGTTCTTTTTTTATTTTCAATTATCCATATATATAATGAGATGGGTATACGCTCTTGAGTACAGATACCCTTGGAGGACAGAAGATTGGCCATATCCTTGGAACTTGAGTTACAGACAGTTGTGAAGAGGTTTGTATGGGCATTTGAATTGAACTCTGGTACTCTAAGAACAATACAAGCTCCCGAACACTGAGATACCTTTCCCCGCCCTGCAAGTAGTTCTTCTCTTTCATTTTGCTGAACTTTATTGAATACCTTTCAACTCTTGTACTTGTAGCAATCTAGTAATTAACAATCACTTTTATTTTGCTACAAGATTGTCTCATTATTTTCTAAAAATAAAGGAGTACATTGCTATGTGTATGTGTACTGTATGTGTGTGTGTGTGTGTGTGTGTGTTAGCCTGTGTGTGTACCTGTCTGTCTTTTTCTACTTCACCTAATGACCACATAGCAATATGTAGCAAACAGAAAACCCGTTTCTGTTTTGTGTCTGAGCAATATTTTCTAATACATGTGTATCAGTGAAATAAGAAAAAGATGTCTATACAAAACTTACAGAGCACTATTGAAAGAAATTAGGGAACACACACACAAAAAAGGCAAAGTTATCCCATATGTAAATATCAGAAAAGTCATCAACTTGTAAAAAGTGGTCTACAGAGACAGTGATATTTTCATCAGTGACATAATTTGCAGAATGCAGAAAATTTCCTAAAGTTCAATAAACAGTATTATGTATCTCAGATATATGTTTGTTGAAATTTTGGTAATATTTTCATCTTGGACTTTCTAGATTAACTTTATTATATTTAAAATTATATCAAATATTGTAATAGTAAAATATTTACCTTCATTTTTTTGGTTGTGCAGTCCTAACATACTACTGAACAACATGTGAAGTTCAGCAAATATGTTTGTCTTGCTTCGTTTTCTTTTTCTTTTTTTTATGTAAAAGCAGATCTGTGTGTGAAAACACACAACTCAAAGCAGGACATCTTTATAAATAATTGTAACAACTTAGTAAGTGACCCATACATTGGTGCAGTGTTCTCAAAGGTTTTAAGATTTAATAAGCACAATCCTTTAGTACGTTGACAGATACATGGTAATTCCATAATCTATCATGTATTTGTATGTATATGCCTCTCTCTCTCTCTCTCTCTCTCTCTCTCTCTCTCTCTCTCTCTCTCTCTCTCTCTCTCCCCCTCTGTGTGTGTGTGTACTTTGTGTTACCTATAGAAATTAAAATATTAATTTAATACAGTAGCTCTGAATGAAGCTGAAAAAATTTTAATTAAATTAATTTAAAGAGAACATAACATGAAGAACACCCTGTGGATTTGGGAAACTGTCTTAAACACATATACATATGACTAAAATTTGGAAGGCATATATATATATATATATATATATATATATATATATATAAATATATATATATATTACTGTATTTTTGTATGAACTGTATGTATTGTAATGCACACACACACAATTTTATGTCTGTAGAGAAAGTGTGATGCACACTCTCTGGTAAATGTAGAAAGCATGAATAAAACCAACAGAGTGAGCAGCACTTAACTCCAAGCTCTTTGGAATGTGGGAAGATTTTGAGGAGAAAACAATGATTGTGTGAGATCTTCAAGGATTGGTAACTGTCAAGAAACAGAAGTAAGTTAATTTCAAAAACTCTGAGGCCCAAACCACTTACTGTATTCTATTCCTGGTTCTAAGTCTGTTTTATTATACCTAGCCACATTGCATAATCATGTGTGAAGATCTGGTTGCATTTCTAATCCCCTGAAGAATTGTGCTACACTTTAAGGTCACCTAGTTGATGATGATAATTTCCCACCTCTCCCTTAACATTTTCTGTATGTCTTCTAAATTTATTTGTGATGCATTTACAGCCAAGAACACAAATAAAGGTGTTCATATCCCCCACAAGTGTGATCAGCAGCACCTGCAAACAATAACAACTTGTTCCCTCACACACCCTCTCTTTGTAAATTTTATGTCACAAAATGACAGCAAGTTATAGATCCATTAATAGAGGTTGTACTGGGAGGGAGGAGTAGAGAGCTCTATCTGGGTTGAAGAAGATAAGCTGCTCTAAGTCAGTGCACCTTGCAGCTGAACATTTCTTTAAATAGCTGAACTGGAGGAGAACATGCTTCTTCTATTAATAGCATTAGAATTTGCTCCTGTCTTTGGCAGAAACCTGCCCAAAATGTGAGGAAGGGGGAAGTGCAGATTTTAAGGCTTAGGTTATGTCAATTTAGCCCTGATTGCAACATTCCAAGGACAGCACTTCTGTCCCTTTCTCATTCATAGTTTCTCACTTTGTTCTCAATTCCACGTTTTCATCTTTTGCAGACACAGAGTTGACACAATGTTAGTGTTGATTTGTTTCAATGGAAGATATGATGCATCATTCGTAAAGATAAAACCCTAATTTACAAAATTACTCTTTTCATGACTAGATCTGAGATGTTTTAAATTACTTTATTATAATATATTTCACACACGCACACCAAAAAGTGGTGTTGAACATAAGAGTAAGAAAGTAATCAGGGGCTAAAGTGATGTCTAAATGTTTCAAAAAACTACCTTTTCTTCCATTGGACTGGCAATTTCTAGCAACAACATGTTGACTCACAAACATACATTTATGCAGTTCCAAGGTTTCTAATGGTTTCTTCTTACCTATGTCGGTACCATATTAATATAGTGCACAGACATATTTGCAAGCAAATGACCAATTAGCAAAAAATTGCCAAGTTTTAAAAAATAATAGTTAAAATTGACTTCTAGTAAAGTCAAAAATTCTAATATGATGACAGATAATAAGTTCATAGTGTCTTATATGAAATTCTTTCCGGTTGGATATATTTCAAAACTAGTTTGAAGCAACTCACTGCAGATTCTAAGACAGAATGATTGAAAAATGTAAACATTTGTATCATACAAGCCACACATATATAAATATGTAATTCTATGCTGGTTCCAGTCAAACTTGTTTACCAACTACGCTGTGAGAGCAAATATTATTGCCCACTAACTGTTTTCAATATTTTGGACTTTTGAATTGCTTGTGTTTATCTATTGTACACACTGTATTTTGGTGTGAAGAAAATATTAGGAACAGATTTCATTGTGAAGAAAAATGTCAGCACCATCCATGAATATCAGGATTTTACTATTAAAACTTTAATACAACCATATTTTAAGAAAATTATGGACTTCTTGTTTCTAGTGGGATTCCCAAACCCTCGGATCCTTGCCTGCAGCAGCTCGCTGCTCCCAAACCCTGTGGGAGAGAGACCTCACCTCCTGGACAGGTGGGCACTCCTGAGACTGCAGAGCAGAAGAGACCACCAACACTGCCCACCCCTGCCCACTTCCCTGGCCCAACAGGAAACTGTATACGGCCTCTGGATAAGGGCACAGCAGCAGCAGGTCCCCTGCGTCTGAGACACCTCCGGACATGAAGGGACCGAGCAGATAAACAGTTCTCTGCACCCAAATCCTGTGGGAGGGAGAGCTAAACCTTCAGAGAGGCAGACACACCTGGGAAACCAGAAGAGACTACACTTGAATAGGAATTCAAGGCCCATACCTAAATATAGTAAAAGCCATATACAGCAAACCAGTTGCTAACATTAAACTAAATGGAGAGAAACTTGAAGCAATCCCACTAAAATCAGGGACTAGACAAGGCTGCCCACTCTCTCCCTACTTATTCAATATAGTTCTTGAAGTTCTAGCCAGAGCAATCAGACAACAAAAGGAGGTCAAGGGGATACAGATCGGAAAAGAAGAAGTCAAAATATCACTATTTGCAGATGACATAATAGTATATTTAAGTGATACCAAAAGTTCTACCAGAGAACTACTAAAGCTGATAAACAACTTCAGCAAAGTGGCTGGGTATAAAATTAACTCAAATAAATCAGTAGCCTTCCTCTAAACAAAAGAGAAACAAGCCGAGAAAGAAATTAGGGAAACAACACCCTGCATATTAGTTCCAAATAATACAAAATACCTCTGTGTGACTTTAACCAATCAAGTAAAAGATCTTTATGGTAAGAATTTCAAGCCTCTGAAGAAAGAAATTGAAGAAGATCTCAGAAGGTGGAAAGGTCGCCTATGCTCATGGATTGGCAGGATTAATATAGTAAAAATGGCCATTTTACCAAAAGCGATCTACAGATTCAATGCAATCCCCATCAAAATACCAATCCAATTCTTCAAAGAGTTAGACAGAACAATTTGCACATTCATCTGGAATAACAAAAAACCCAGGATAGCTAAAACTATCCTCAACAATAAAAGGACTTCAGGGGGAATCACTATCCCTGAACTCAAGCAGTATTACAGAGCAATAGTGATACAGAGACAGACAGATAGACCAATGGAACAGAATTGAAGACCCAGGAATGAACCCACACACCTATGGGCACTTGATTTTTGACAAAGGAGCCAAAACCATCAAATAGAAAAAAGATAGCATTTCCAGCAAGTGGTGCTGGTACAACTGGAGGTCAACATGTAGAAGAATGCAGATCGATCCATGCTTATCACCCTGTACAAAGCTTAAGTCCAAGTGGATCAAGGACCTCCACATCAAACCAGATACACTCAAACTAATAGAAGAAAAACTAGGGCAGGATCTGGAACACATGGGCACTGGAAAAAATTTCCTGAACAAAACACCAATGGCTTATGCTCTAAGATCAAAAATCGACAAATGGGATCTCATAAAACTGCAAAGATTGTGTGTAAGGCAAAGGACACTGTGGTTAGGACAAACGGCAACCAACAGATTGGGAAAAGATCTTTACCAATCCTACAACAGATAGAGGCCTTATATCCAAAATATACAAAGAACTCAAGAAGTTAGACCGCAGGGAGACAAATAACCCCATTAAGAAATGGGGTTCAGAGCTAAACAAAGAATTCACAGCTGAGGAATGGCGAATGGCTGAGAAACACCTAAAGAAATGTTCAACATCTTTAGTCATACAGGAAATGCAAATCAAAACAACACTGAGATTTCACCTCACACCAGTGAGAATGGCTAAGATCAAAAAACTCAGGTGACAGCAAATGCTGGCGAGGATGTGGAGAAAGAGGAAACTCCTCCATTGTTGGTGGGATTGCAGACTGGTACAACCATTCTGAAATAAGTCTGGAGGTTCCTCAGAAAATTGGACATTGAACTGCCTGAGGATCCAGCTATACCTCTCTTGGGCATATACCCAAAAGATGCCCCAAGATATAAAAAAGACATGTGCTCCACTATGTTCATAGCAGCCTTATTTATAATAGCCAAAATCTGGAAAGAACCCAGATGCCCTTCAACAGAGGAATGGATAGAGAAAATGTGGTACATCTACACAATGGAATATTACTCAGCTATCAAAAACAATGACTTTATGAAATTTGTAGGCAAATGGTTGGAACTGGAAAATATCATCCTGAGTGAGCTAACTCAATCACAGAAAGACCCACATGGTGTGCACTCATTGATAAGTGGATATTAGCCCAAATGCTTAAATTACCCTAGATGCCTAGAACACATGAAACTCAAGGCGGATGATCAAAATGTGAATGCTTCACTCCTTCTTTAAAAGGGGAACAAGAATATCCTTGGCAGGGAATAGAGAGGCAAAGATTAAAACAGAGGCAGAAGGAACACCCATTCAGAGCCTGCCCCACATGTGGCCCTTACATATACAGCCACCCAATTAGACAAGATGGATGAAGCAAAGAAGTGCAGGCCGACAGGAGCCAGATGTAGATCTCTCCTGAGAGATACAGCCAGAATACAGCAAATACAGAGGCAAATGCCAGGAGCAAACCACTGAACTGAGAACAGGACCCCCGTTGAAGGAATCAGAGAAAGAACTGGAAAGCTTTAAGGGGCTCGAGACCCCATATGAACAACAATGCCAAGCAACCAGAGCTTCCAGGAACTAAGCTACTACCTAAAGACTATACATGGACTGACCCTGGACTCTGACCTCATAGGTAGCATTGAATATCCTAGTAAGATCACCACTGTAAGGGGAAGCCCTTGGTCCTGCCAAGACTGAACCCCCAGTGAACGTGATTGTTGGGGGGAGGATGGGAGGGAACACCCATAAAGTAGGGAGGGGAGGGTTAGGGGATGTTGGCCAGTAAACCGGGAAAGGAATAACACTAAATGTAAATAAGAAATACTCAAGTTAATAAAAAATAAGTCTATCAAGAAAGAAAAAAGCAAATTATCATGAAGACCAAACAAAGATGTTAAGTTCTAAGTGACATATATACATATATATATATATATATATGTCACAATCAAAGAAAAAGAGGTCATGAGTTTGAAAGTGTTCAAGGAGGGATACATGAGAGAGTTGGAGAGAGAAAAGGGCACGGGAAATATGAAAAATATAATTTCAAAAATAAAATAAATATTAATTTATAATTATAAAAGTCATATTATTCTATTTATTTTTTTCAGTGTCAGTTTAAAAAATGCAATCTGAACCTTACAAAACTAGTGAAATTTCAATTGTGTTGGCATGTTTTAAAATTACATTTTGTACTATTAATATATTAGTTTCATTGTCTTTTTAAAAATTTATTGGATTTTTTATTTACATTCAAATGTAATCCCCCTTCCTGGTTTCCTGTCCATAAACCCCTATCACAATCTCCTCCCCATTCTTCTATAAGGTTGTTCCACCCCATTCTGCCTCCATGCCCTGACATTCCCTAAGACTGGGGTGTGGAGCCTTGGCAGGACCAAGGGATTCTTCTCCCATTGGTGCCCAAGAAGGATATCCTCTGCTACATAGGCAGCTGGAGCCATGGGCTGGTCCATGTGTACTCTTTAGGTGGTGTTTTTTGTCACTGGGAGCTCTGGTTGGTTGGTATTGTTGTTCTTATGGGATTGCAAACCCTACAGCTCCTTCAGTCCTTTCTCTAACTCCTCCAATAGGGACCCTGCTCTCAGTTCAGTGGTTGGCTGCAAGCATTCGCCTATGTATTTCTCATGTTCTGAATGAGCCTTTCAGGAGACAGCTATGGCAGTCTTCTGTCAGCATGTACCTGTTGGCACCAGCAATATTGTCTGAGTTTAATGACTGTATATATGAGGGCTGGATCCACAGCCGGGGCAGGCTCTGAGTGGCCTTTCCTTTAGTCTCTGCTCCACACTTTGTCTCCCTATCTCCTAGGAATATTTTTGTTCCCCCTTCTAAGAAAGACTGAAGCATCCACACATTGTTTGTCCTCCCTGAGTGTGAGTGCATTGTGTGTGTGTGTGTGTGTGTGTGTGTGTGTGTTTGTGTGTGTGTAAGGCTTCTTTTGTTGGGTATTGGGATACTTCACTTAGGATGATATTTAATAGTTCCATCCATTTGCCTATGAATGTCATGAAGTCATTGTTTTTGATAGCTGAGAAGTAAGTACTCCATTGTGTAGATGTACCATATTTTCTGTATCCATTACTCTGTTGAAAGATATCTGGGTTCTTTCCAGCTTCTGGTTATTATACATAAGACTGCTATGAACAAAGCGGAGCAAGTGTCCTTGTTACATCTTTTGGGTATATGCATAGGAGTGTATAGCTGGGTCCTCAGATAGTATTGTGTCCAATTTTTTGAGGAACCTCCAGACTGATTTCGAGAGTGGTTGTACCAGCTTCCAATCCCATGAACAATGGAGGAGTACTAATCTTTCTCCACATCCTTGCAAGCATATCATGTCATCTGAGATTTTGACCTTAGACATACTTACTGGTGTGAGGTGGAATCTCAGGATTGTTTTGATTTGTATTTCCCTAATGACTAAGGATGTTGAACATTTCTTTAGGTACTTCTCAGCCATTCAATATTCCTCAGCTGAAAATTCTTTGTCTACCACTGTACCTCAATTTTAAAGGGGTTCTTTGGTTCTCTGGAGTTTAACTTCTTGAGTTCTTTGTATATATTGGATATTATCTCTCTATTGGATGTAGGATTCTTAAAGATCTTTCCCAATCTGTTGGTTGCCATTTTGTCCTAATGACAGTGTCTTTGCCTTACATAAGCTTTGCAGTTTTATGAGGTCCCATTTGTTGATTCTTGATCTTAGAGCATAAGCCATTTCCTGTTCAGGTAATATTCCTCAGTGTCCATGTGGTCAAGTATCTTCCCCACTTTTTCTTTTATTAGTTTTAGTGTATCTGATTTATGTGGAGGTCCTTGATCCACATGGACTTGAGCTTTTCACAGGGAAATAAGAATGGATGAATTTTCTGAGGAACCTCCAGACTGATTGCCAGAGTGGTTGTACCAGTTTGCAATCCCAACAACAATGGAGAAGTGTTCCTCTTTTCTCCAAATCCTGCTAGCATCTATTGTCACCTAAGTTTTATTTTTTAAATTGGATTTTGCTATATTTACATTTCAATTGCTCTTTCCTTTCCGAGTTTCCTATCCATAAGCCACCTATTCCTGTCCCCTTCCCTTCTTCTATAAGGGTGTTCCCCTTCCCATGAAACCCCCTTCCACCAACACCCCACACTCGACATTCCCTTACACTGTGGGCCAAGCTTGGCAGGACCAAGGGCTTCTCCTTGCTTTGGTGCCCAACAAGACCATCTTCTGCTACATATACAACTGGAGCTAGTGAGTCAGTCCATGTATAGTCTTTAGGTAGTGGTCTAGTCCCTGGGAGCTCTGGTTGGTTGGCATTGTTGTTCTTATGGGGTGTCAAGTCCCTTCAGCTCTTTCAATCCTTCCTCTAATTCATCCAATGGGGGTTCCATTCTCAGTTCAATGGTTTGCTGCTAGCATTTGCTTCTGTATTTGACATGCTCTGCCTGTGTCTCTCAAGAGACATTTATATTTGGTTCCTGTCAGCATGCACTTCTTAGCTTCATCAACCTTATCTAGTTTTGATAGCAGTATATATATATATATATATATATATATATATATATATATATATGGGTAACATGTGGGGCAGGCTTTAAATTGCTGTTCCTTCACATTCTGCTCTAAACTATGCCTCCACATCACCCTCATGAATATTATTGTTCCCCCTTTTAAGAAGCAGTGAATCAGCCTCACTTAAAGTCATCCTTCATCTGGTCCATGGATTGTATCTTGGGTAATTTGAGCTTTTGGGCTAAAATCCACTTATCAGTGAGTACATACCCTGTGTGTTTTTCTGTGATTGGGTTACCACACTCAGGATGATATTTTCTAGTTCAATCCATTTGCCTATGAAATTCAGGAAGTCATTGTTTTTGATAGCTGAGTAATACTCCATTGTATAGATGTACCATATTTTGCATATTCATTCCTCTTTTGTAGAGCAGCTCTTTCCACCTTCTGACTATTAGAAATAAGGCTGCTACAAGAATACCCTTGGCAGGGAAGAGAGAGGCAAAGATTAAAACAGAGACTGAAGGAACACCCATTCAGAGCCTGCCCCACATGTGGCCCATACATATACAGCCACCCAATTAGACAAGATGAATGAAGCAAAGAAGTGCAGACCGACAGGAGCCGGATGTAGATCTCTCCTGAGAGACACAGCCAGAATACAGCAAATACAGAGGCGAATGCCAGCAGCAAACCACTGAACTGAGAAGGGACCCCGTTGAAGGAATCAGAGAAAGAACTGGAAGAGCTTGAAGGGGCTCGAGACCCCATATGTACAACAATGCCAAGCAACCAGAGCTTCCAGGACTAAGCCACTACCTAAAGACTATACATGGACTGACCCTGGACTCTGACCTCATAGGTAGCAATGAATATCCTAGTAAGAGCACCAGTGGAAGGGGAAGCCCTGGGTCCTGCTAAGACTGAACCCCCAGTGAACTAGACTGTTGGGGGAGGCGGCAATGGGGGAGGGTGGGGAGGAACACCCATAAGGAAGGGGGGGGGAGGGTATGTTTGCCCGAAACCGGGAAAAGGGAATAACACTCAAATGTATATAAGAAATACTCAAGTTAATAAAAAAAAATAATATAAAAGAAATAAGGCTGCTATGAACATACTGGAAGGAGGCATGCGTCTCAGTTGTATGTTGTAGCATCTTTTGTGTATATGCCAAGGAGAGGTATAACTGAGTCCTCAGGTAGTGCAATGTTCAATTTCCTGAGGAACCTCCAGACTGATTTCTAGAGTGGTTGTACCAGTTTGTAATCCCACCAACGATGGAGGACTGTTCATCATTTTCCACATCCTCACCAGTGTCTGCTGTCACCTGAGCTTTTGTTCTTAGCCGTTCTGACTGATGTGAGGTGGAATCTCAGGGTTGTTTTGATTTGTATTTCCCTGATGAGTAAGGATGTTGAACATTTCTTTAACTGCTTCTCAGCCATTTGATATTCCTCAGCTGTGAATTCTTTGTTAGGCTCTGTAGCCCACATTTCAATATGGTTATTTAACTCTTTGGAGTCTATCTTCTTGAGTTCTTTGTATATTTTGGATCTTAGCCCTCTCTATGATGTAAGTTTGGTAAAGATCTTTTCCCAATCTGTTGATTGCTGTTTTGTCCTAATGATAGTGTCCTTTGCTTTACAAAAGCTTTCCAGTTTTATGAGGTCTCATTTGTCAATTCTTGATCTTAGAGCATAAGCCTTTGGTGTTTTGTTCAGGAAAGTTTCCCCAGTGCCCATGTGGTCGAGGCTCTGCCCACCTTTTTCTTCTATTAGAGAACATCTGGTTTTACGTGGAGGTCCTTGATCAACTTGGACTGAAGTTTGTTCAGAGTGAAAAAGAATGTGTCAATTTGCATTCTTCTACATGCTGACCTCCAATTGAACCAAAATCATATCTTAAAAATGCTATCTTTTTTCCACTAGATGGTTTTAGCTCCTTTGTCAAATATCAAGTGATCATAGGTATGTGGGTTCATTTCTGGGTCTTCAATTCTATTACACTGATATACCTGCCTGCCTCTCTACCAATACCATACAATTTTTATCACTATTGCTCTGTAATACAGCTAGAGGTCAGTGATGGTGATTTGCCCAAAAGATCTTTTATATGTGAGGATAGTTTTCACTATCATGTGTTTTTTTGTTCTTTGTTTTTCTTTTGTTTGTTTTTGGTATTCCAAATGAATTTGCAAATTGTTCTTTCTAACTCTATGAAGAATTTACTGGGGATTTTGATGGGGATTGCATTCAATGTGTAGATTGCTTTTGGCAAACTGTCCATTTTTATTATGTTAATCCTGCCAATCCATGAGCATGGGATATCTTTCTATTTTCTGATATCTTCTTCAATTTCTTTCTTCAGGGACTTGAAGTTCTTGTAATTCAGATCTGTCATTTGGTTAGTTAGAGTCACAACAAGGTATTTTTAAATTATTTTTGACTATTGTGAAAGGGGTCGTTTTTTCTATTCTTTCTCAGCCTGTTTATCCTTTGAGTAGAGGAAGGCTACTGATTTGTTTGCATTAACTATATATCCAGCCACTTTGCTAAAGTCATTTATCAGGTTTAAGAGTTCTGTTGTGGAACTTTTGGTGTCACTTAAATATACTATCTTATCATCTACAAGTATTGACATTTTGATCTTTCCAATTTCCATCACTTTGAACTGTATTGTTGCCTAACTGTTCTGGAAAGGACTTCCAGAATTATGTTGAATGGGAAGGAAGATAGTGGGCAGCCTTGTCTAGTCCCTGACCTTAGTGGAGTTGATTCAAGTTTCTCTCCATTTAAGTTGATGTTAGCTAATTGTCTGTTCTACATTGCTTTTACTATGTTTAGGTACAGGCCATAAATTCTTGATATTTCCAAGACTTTTAACATGAAGGAGTGTTGAATTTTGTCAAATGCTTTCTCAGTATCTAATGAGATGGTCATGTATTTTTTTTCTTTGCGTTTGTTTATATTGTGAATTACATGGATGGATTTCCATATATTGAATCATTCCTGCATCCCTGAGATGAAGCCTACTTTGATCATGATGGATGATTGTTGTAATGCATTCTTGGATTCTGTTTGGGAGAAATTTATTAAGTAATGTTTCATCAATATTCATAAGTTAAATTGGTCTAAAGTTCTCTTGCTTTATTGGATCTTTGTATGGTTTAAGTATGAGCATAATTGTGGCTTCATAGAAGGAATTGGGTAGTATTTCTATTTTCTATTTCTATTTTTGTTTCTATTTTGTGAAATAGTTTGGACAGTATTGGTATTATGTCTTCTATTCAGGTTTGACAAAATTTTACACTAAACCCATTTGGTCCTGGACTTTTTTGTTTTGGAGACTTTTAATAACTGCTTCTACTTCTTTAGGAATTATAGAATTGTTTAGATGGTTTATCTGATGCTGATTTAATTTTTGTACCTGGTATTTGTCTAGAAAATTCTCCATTTCATCCAAATTTTCAAGTTCTGTTGAGTATAGGCTTTTGTAGTATCTGATGATTTTTTTGAATTTCCTCAGATTCTGTTATGTCTTCCTTTTCATTTCTGATCTTGCTAATTTGCATACACTTTGTGCCCTCTGATTAGTCTCACTAAGGGTTTATCTATCTTGTTGATTTTCTCAAAGAACGAGCTCCTGGATTGTTGATTCTTTGTATACTTCTTCTTTTTTTTTTTTTTTTTCTACTTGATTGATTTCAGCCCTGAGTTTGATTATTTCCTGCAGTCTTCTCCTCTAAGGTGTATTTGCTTCTTTTTCTTCTAGAGCTTTTAGGTGTAGTGTCAAGTTTCTATGATGTGCTCTCTCCAGTTTCTTTATGGAGGCACTCAGAGATATGAACTTCATTCTTTGAAGCAATAACAGTTTACATATCTGAATTTATCTCTCTCCTTTCTTCTTTATTTCATATCTCCCTCCTTTTCTCTGTCCTTCATTTCTTCCTTCTTTGCTTTCTTAATTCTATTATTTCCTCCTTTAGTGCTGTTGTCTTTTCAGATGAAAATGAGCATCATCTTTAATTTTAAGACTGTAGAGAATAAGAAACTTCGAGTTTCAAAAGAAAAAATACACAAACCAAAAAAAATCTAATAAATATTATTTTAAATATTGAGGTGAAAACATAGTAAATGACCTGCCATTCTGGAGGTAGTTCTCTCTGAGAAGTAAACACAGTGAGTTCACAATATTGAATCAATGAAGTGTTACATGGTAAATTGAATACATCATATTAGTGTGCCAGCTAAGTTTGGAAGAAGATCCATCCCAATGAGAGCTATGGACGATGATTTTGCTGCATGAAATAACTTAGAGTGCTCTCATAACCTAAATGAAATTAGTAATGCAAGAACCAAATAACAGATTTGAGAATAGGTGAGAATTATCAGGAATGTGGTTTGTGAAGGTATAGATATAAGTATTTTTAGTGATAATGACATTATAGGACACAGAACGAACTTGGAAAGATGTAATAAAAGTTACAAAAAAAGATTTTGCTAAACTGACATCCAATTCAGTTGCATCTCAACTGAATTGTTTTCCTGCGATAAAAAAATCAAAATCTATTTTTATCTAAGTATTTGAATGTGGTTATGATTTTTTCTTCTGTCTATCTTCTTTTATACCTTCTTCCTTGATCTCAGGAGCTGGTAAATAAATAAAGTAACCTGATAAATGATATATATTGGATGGGATAAATTTTGTACTCTGAATATGAGAAGTCCTGGAAAGGTCTGGAGTGTCATAAAAGGCTTGATTATGGGATGTCATTTAAACGGAAAATAAAGGCTGATCTATTTTTAGACACAACAAGAAAAAGAAAGTCAATGTATAAGTGAAACATAATGAATGAATATGGAAGAATAAAAGATGAACGATATTCCTAGATTACCACGTTCACCTTATAGAAGAACCGGGAATATGAAGAGTAGTAATACAGACAATTTGATTTACTCGGGAATCAAAAGCTCCAAGCAAACTAGAGTTTGTAATCACTTTTCTGTGAGTCAGAGTCACATACCCCTTCACCAAGCGGCTTTAATTGCTGTACTCTATTTAGAGGGGTGGAGCCTTGAGGTCTCACCTTTTCATCCAATCTTGTGCGATCTTGTGCAGATTACTGTAGTTTCAGTGAGATTATAAGAACATTGACTTTGTTTTCTCCAGGAGACATGTTTTTATGTTTACCTCACTATTTTTAAGATTTTAACACTTTTGTCCATACCATTTTCAACATTATTACTTGACCTTGGGATGAAGTGATGTGGTTGTCTCATTTAGGGCCTGTTGTTCCACATTCTTATTCTTTGCCTTGTATTCTTTGACTAAGAAGTCAGTCTTCTCTGGAGTCATTTTCTATAGCAGGATAGAGGCTCATGCAGATTTTATGTTGAGACTCTGAGTTGTATCTGTTTTTAAGCAGTTGGAATCTTTACAACAGTTCAATGAAGATGATTCTTGACTGTGATCTGTGCCAGGACATGCCCTTTATCTCACATTTACTAACTGAATCACTTGTCCTTACAAGTTATCAAGAATATCCAACACTTGTGCCACGACTTAGGAAATAAACTCTATTAGGTTTCTCTTGCCAATTCCAGATGGCTCTGCTTCATAAGGATATAGATATGCACAGATGTATTCCTTGAAATCAATTTTAGAATTATATAGCTTTCCACTAAATTTTGCTCAAAATTCTTTTGTTTCTAAATTCATTTGGTGGCCATACCATGTACAAATGTTTAAACAGCTAGATAAGGCTTTGGTTACTAACATGAATATTTCAAATAATTAACCACTGACCAGTTGTGCCATGTTTATTGAGATTAAAACTGAAAGAAATTTGGATTTTTTTTTCAAAATTTAGAATCCATTGATATCACATCAGTCTTCCTTAACCATGTGCTCATGGCCATGAGGAAGCAAATTTTACTCTAGCCTAGACTAAATTCAAACAAAATTTAAATTTGTGACCTTTTACTATTTTTAATTAATTAGCTTATTTTTTAAGTTTTTTCTTTTATTGGATTTTTAATTTACATTTCAAATGTTATTTCCTTTCCCGGTTTCCCAGATATAAAACCCCTATCCCTTCCACTATCCCTTCTTCTATAAAGGTGTTCCCCACCCCATCCACCTGCTACCCCCCCAAAATTCCCCTATCCTGGGTGTCCAACCTTGGCAGGCTCAAGGGCTTCTCCTTGCTTTGGTGCCTAACAAGACCATTTTCTGCTACATATGCATCTGGAGACATGGGTCAGTCCATGTCTTTAGGTAGTGGTTTAGTCCCTGGGAGCTCTGGTTGGTTGGCATTGTTGTTCTTAAGGGGTGGCAAGTCTTTTTAGCTCTTTCAATCCTTTCTCTAATTCATCCAATTAGAATCCCATTCTCAATTCAATGGTTTGCTGCTAGCATTTGCCTCTGTATTTGACATGCTCTGTCTGTATCTCTCAGGAGACATCTATATCTGGTTCCTGTCAGCATGCTCTTTTTAGCTCTATCAATCTTATCTAGTTTTGGTGGCTGTTCACATATGGGCCACATGTGGAACTGGGTCTGAATTGCTGTTCCTTCATTCTCTGTTCCAAACTTTGCACAGTTTGAACTAGAAATTATCGTCATAAGTGAGGTAACACAATCATAGAAAAACACACATGGTATGCACTCACTGATAAGTGGATATTAACCCAAAAGCTCAAAATACCCAAGATACAATCCACAGACAACATGAAACTCAAGAAGAAGGATGACCAAAGTGCAGATGCTTGACTCCTTCTTAAAAGGGGGAATCTTTACTCTTTTATTAGTCCCATTTTATAGAGAATTATTTACCTGTTAGTTGAAGTCATGTGCTACCTGCACAATATGCTAGGGTAATGGTAACAGAATATTTGTGGGAGGAACCAACTGATGTGTGATTTAACTTAAACCTCATTCCATGTGGTGGAACTCATCTAATAATGCTTGAGTGACTAAGAAACAGACTAAATAGCCCAGAGCCTTTGGTTAATACCAAATCCTACAAGGGTATAAAAAGTAATAATAAAATGATTCCTAATGACATTTTGCTGTATTCATAGATCAGTTTGCCTTATTCATCCATCATCAGAGAAGCTTCATCCTGAAGTAGATGAGAACAAATACAGAGACCCACAGCCAGAATTATGCAGAAATAGCAACTTTGAAGAACATAATCCTAGATGAGACGTGTCTTTCAAATTGCTCCCCTCAGAGCTCAGGGAACCCAGAAGAAAAAGAGTCAAAATGATGTGGAAAACCAGAGGAGATGGAGGACACCAGGAGAACAAGGTCCAGTTAAACAACTGAAGGATGCTCATAAGAACTGAGACTGAAGCAATAGTCATAGAAGGTACACAGCTGCTTACCAGATCCTCTAGATATATTACCCCATTTCCAGTTTAGTACTTCCGGGGGTCTCCTAAATGTATGAATGAGTGAGTCTCTGATTCTTGGGCATTTTCTTAGAGTCTTTTTATTTTACTTCTGACAACTTGTCTGGTCTAACTTCATATGATGGTTTTATTTTATTTGATTGTACTTTGTTGTGTTTTGTTATCTTTTAGTAGCCTGTTGTTTTGTAATGAGAGAGAGACAGGGAGTGGATTCAGATGGGAAATGCGATGGAGAAGAATTGGGAGCAGTAGTAAAGATCTATGCTGCATTATAAAGGAATAAAATTAAGAAGAGATAATCATAAAATAAAGTGATATTCTCTAAGATTCTAAGTTATCAATTGCTAATTCTTAGAAAGTCACTTGTTTTCTGAAAGAGAATTCAATTCTGGGAGGATAAGGCTTGCAAGTTTAAGAAAATGATCTCACTTTAAATGTATTCTGCATTATGCTATGTTCAGGTATGATCCCCATAGACTCATGTTTGGACAAGCCTATAGGGACCAGGGAATAGAATGTGATGATTTGTATATGATTGGCCCAGGGAGTTCCACTATTAGGAGGTGTGGCCTTGTTGGAGTAGGTGTGTCACTCTGGGTGTGGGCTTAATACTCTCACCCAAGCTAACTGGAAGTCCGTATTCTGCTAGCAGCTTTCAGATGAAGATGTAGAACTCTCAAATTTACTGGACCATGACTGCCATGTTCCCACTTTGAAGACAATGGACTAACCCTCCGAAATTGTAAGCAAGCCCCAATTAAATGTTGTCCTTTATAAAAAAAAAATAAGTAATAAAAAATTTAAAAAAATGTAAAGTCTAGTAATTAAAATCATATGGAAAGGACATAATGAGTTAAGGTTTGAGCTGCATTTTCTATGATTTTGCACACAGTGAGATTTTATGAAGATTTGTTTTAAAAGGCCTACAATTTGGATATTACTGGTGCTTAGACTATAACTGATTCACGGTTCGCTTGTTTGTTTGTTTTTTTTTTCTTTCAACACATTTCTATCCAGCATTAACATGCAATGCATCATGTAATAGGCTTTGAAGAAATACATCCAAGTACATAAATCCATGGAAAGAGGTGTGGTTCTCTCCTTTGTCAGTTATAAACTATTTTAGAGAAAAAAGAAAAATTACCCAATATATGAAAAATAATGTGCTAATAGTGACTACTTGTAAAATTCCTCCCTTTTTATTCATCCTATACAATGAAAAACTTTTCAAATTTCTTAATCAAGACTTCTCTCTGATTAACCCATGATCTTAATAAAATTTGTAACATATTCTTTCCACACTGCCTTATCTATTTCTTCATCTTCTCTAAGTACTTAAATGTTCTTAAACTCAACAAATACTTGATTTAGATTATCTTTCAATGTTTTCTGAATTGTTGGTAGAAAGAAAACATAATTATTTAATTAACCTTACATCCTGACTGGAGTGTCCCTTTCCTCCATTCCTCCCAGCATCAACTCCCATCTATTCCTCTGTTTCTCCTAGAAAAGGGGAAGTCTCCCATGGATATCAAGCTGCTGTAATATTAGGTACATCCTCTGCTATTGAGACTAGACAAGAAAGACATCTTGGTTGTAGTAATTGGTCCCAAATTCAGGAAACAAAAATTTAAACATTATTCTGCCTTTTAAAAGTTAAAGGCTTAGTACAGTCAGTTAAGAGGATTTTCTGCTATTTCAGAGAGCAGGGTTTCAATACCCAACACACATATAATGTCCCATAACCATCTGTAAGACTCTCTCCAGCATATCTGACACCCTCTTCTGGATTCCTCCAGCACCTATCATGCATACGGTACATACATCAGGCAGGGGAAGTACTCATATACACAAATAGCTTTATTTTTAATAACATTTTCTAGGACATACAGAAGAATCTTTGGAACCCTGAAATGTGCTACATACTCTTACATCCAAAACAGGTATTTTAGGAGTTACACAATTTACGGACATTTGAATGAGAGCAGAGCCAGGAAAGCAATTCCTGTGTGAGACAATGACTGGAAAGCCTGCACTGAAAAGGACAATGAGAACAGTTGGTTTTGACTTTCAACTTTCAGGATTTTCTATGATTGGCTTTGAATTCCTACTCAATGCTCAGTAATTCTGAGAAACTCTACCTTTATCCACACCTCAGTTTCCTCACCTAGTGAACATAGAGTATGAGTCTTAATAGCTGCCCTGCTCTTAAAATAAAGCCTGTATTAAACACTTATCACATTACCTAATGTATATTTAAAAAAATGAAATAAATGGAGCCTATTGATACTGCCTTCCATTGAGACATCTTAGCAGTTGGTTTATCTTCTATTTCTCCATTGTATGTTGGCAGACCTTTGCCCCTTCAGAATTGTGCTTGGATCAGAGAAGAAAATATCAGACAAAGGCCAGTTCTCTTACATCCCTGAGCCAATGCTGTAGAAAAAGAGTTAAGAAAATGACCCAAGGAAACCTCTCCACAGGAGATTCCCAACACAGTCTGAGGGTCTTGTGGATGTTCAGAACACACCTCAAAGTTTAAGTTGTGAAGATTTGCCTTCCTTGAATCAAAGAAACTGTTTAGCATTCAGAAACTAGCTCCAGCTGTTTCCTCTTGGAGCAAGTTATTCACCTTCTCCTTCTGTTACCATGATGCCCTTTGTCCCACTTTGAAGGTGTATCTGTGAGACTGGGTCATGTCTCCCCTGTATTCTCCACAATGCCTGAAACATTTTAAATGCAATTCATTAAAAGTTGCAACAATGGTGACTGTAGTTATTTGAAATCTCTAAAAGTTTGAATATCCTTATTTAGTATTTAGTACAGAAATATTGCATACTCGTTCACTTATTCTTCACTTAATAAAATGGGTCTCACATGGACTAATTCCAATAATCAATGGTAAAATGATGTAATTATCATTGCATGACAGAGCCGGATACTGAGACTAGTGCATATTCACCCATCCATTCATTCACTCATGAGCCTCAGATAGAACCAAGCTCCATAATATTTGAAAAGCACAGCAGATTTTAACAAATGCACCATGGAATTAAACTTAATTCAGTAATTACAATTTGCCATGCCATCTATGATCAGCTGATGGTGGATGCTTCCTCACTTGATCTTAGCCAAAAGGCCAAAAAGTGATGGATGCTTCTAATATGTCTGTCAACTAACAGTGGAAAAAGCAATGTAAACTCTCTAGACTATAATTTTTATGTCTATATGATAAAAACTGTGATGATTCCAAATTCTCTAGACCATTTTGATGATTAAATAAGTTACTGGACTTCTAAGTACTATTAATTACTTTAAACTGAATCGTTTCCAGACAAATCCAAAAGAAACAGAGATTGTAAATGGAGAATAAATAATTTATTATATATTATTAATGTAGAATTCATTAAGTTAATGATGGATCTGAACCAAAAAATGTTTTGGTACCTTAAAAATATAATTACACACACACACTTACAGAGAGACGGAGACAAAGAAAGAGGAATATGCAGAGAGGGAGAGAGAGAGAGAGAGAGAGAGAGAGAGAGAGAGAGAGAGAGAGAGAGAGAGAGAATACTAGGCATTAAATTCTTATGGCATATATATATATATATATATATATATATATATATATGCAGTAATACAATTCTTCCATGTAGGAACCTTCCTCAAAATTCATGAACATTGTAAGCTCAGTAGCATCACCAACCAGGGGCCGATTGTTGAACACATGTGCCTCTTGGGAAAATTTGATCTTCACACAATTATCTCTATTTCTGCCTGTTCTCATTCTCTACTTATTGGGTATAATCTTCCTTATTTACAGGACCTAAGTTTGAAATTTTACCCTGGGTCAAGGAATGTAATTCTGTTAGCAGTTTTCTGGCACTTTATCTCAAGGGACAAAGTTTAATGGGAAGATTGTTATGAAATGATAATAGAGCTATTTTATTTGTACCTATTAGAATCAAGACATATAATTTATTCAGTAGAAATAAGAGTGACTTCAGCCCCGTTTACTTGTATACTTGGACTCTTTTTTGTTGCTTCTTTTTTAATCATTCGCTGTCCCACTGTGTCTCGGTTCAGCCTTTCTTGTTTAACTCACTTTCAATCACAGGCTTTATGATATCTGAGAAATTTAATTTAACTACTTCATCTTTGGTTTTCCCACTATTTCTGAACAAATTGGGAGTGTGTACCCTATAATATTATAGCTTGAAAGTACATTTTTATTTTGATTTTCACAGGAACTCACAGGTAAATGCATCTTGAAGCTCAGATGGGATTTTGGACCAACACATTTGAAAAAGGCTATAGTTAAGGCTTGGATTACCTAAGATACAATTCACAGACCACATGAAGCTCAAGAAGAAGGATGACCAAAGTGTGGTTGCTTCACTTCTTCTTAGAAGGGGCAACAAAAATATTCATAGGAGCACATACAGAGACAAAGTTTGGAGCAGAGAATGAAGGAATGGCTAGAGACTGCCCCAAATGGGGATCCAGCCCATATACATACAGCCACTAAACCCAGTCACTATTGAGGATGCAAAGAAGTGTATGCTGACAGGAGCCTGATATAGATGTCTCCTTAGATGCTCTGCCAGAACATGACAAATACAGAGGCAGACTCTCACAGCCAACCATTGAACTGAGAACTGGGTTTCCATTGGTGGAGTTAGAGAAAGGATTGAAGAAACTGAAGGGGTTAGCAACTCCATAAGAACAACAATACCAACCAACCAGAGCTCCCAGGGACAAAACCACCATCCAAAGAGTAAACGTGGACAGACACATGGTTCCAGTTGCATATATATCAGAGGATGCCTTGGGGGGGCATCAATGGGAAGAGAAGCCCTTATTCCTGCGAAGTCTCAACCCCCAGTGTAGGGGAAGGTCAGGGCAGGGATGCAGGAATGGGTGGGTGGATGGGTGGGGGAACACCCTCATAAAAGAAGAGTGACTGGGAATAGAATAGGAAATGGGTTTATGGACAGGAAAAAGAAAAAGGGAATAATATTTGAAATGTAAATAAATAAAAAATATTCAATAAAAAAGAAAGACTTGGATTTGGACTAAATGCACTGGCAATGTACTCAGACAATTTGAGACCAGAAACAGATTGCTATCACAGATATTGTTCAAAGCTCTATATGTTAGACACTTAGGGCCCATATTATGTATTTGAGAGGTAGTGGAAAGTTTATGAATTGAGAAGTGGTAGACATTTTTTTTCTCACTGGGCTCATGTTCTTAAATACAACAGCATTACATTATTTCCCAGACCAATTGTCTTTCAAATTTTGTAGTTTTTTTTTTTCTGTCATGCCATTTTACCATGAAGGACTATACCTCCTACCATCTAAAGTTCTAAGAACACAAGAACAATTATTTCCCCAGTCACAGCCTGAAACCTCTAAACTGTAAAACAAACAAACAAACAAAACAGCCTTTCTCTTTGTCAATAGATCGCAAGAATTTTGTATAACAATAGAAAGTTGAATTATAATATCAAAAAGCCAAATCTTGAAGCTAGTTTCTCATGATGAAGTTTGGAGAAATAACCTGATATTTTGAAGTTGGTCAAGAGAACTCTAGTGTATAGTAAGATTATATGGATATTTTTGTAATAGAACTGTTCTCTGTTCTTATCATTCCTGCCCTATATGATTGACAGATTAAATGCTTCAATTAAATCTTCTGTGAACTTATACATCCTTTTAACCAAGCTTCTTTGTTCTGCAATCAAGGAGTCTTTTATCATCACATGTTCTGAAGAAAAAAAAGCTTCTCAACTTTATTTATGCCTCTCTATTAACATTTTATGAGCACTCATCTCTTATAAAATTCTTATCTCAGACTGAGAGCTTACAGTCAGCCTCTGTACAGTTCTTTGACATCTCTAAGCAACAAGACAGACAACCGCAATCAATTTTCACCACACAAAGATACACAATTTTTTCTGTTATTTTTTAGAGTATCCTTTTTATATTATTATTATTGCTTAATTTTATTATTTCCTTAGTGTGATCATTCTGCTACATGTACAGCTGAATGCACTGAATCATTTTTTAGATGATTATGAGCCACCATATGACTGCTGGGAATTGTACTCGGGACCTCTAGAGGAGCATCCAATGCTCTTAACTACTAAGCCATCTTGCTAGCCTCAATAAACACTTTAATGTTGTCATATACACTTCCTATTTGGAAAGTTTTCATCAATAAAATTATACACATTAGATATGTCTGAAAGGCCTTTGTGTTTTTCTCCCTACTAATCAAATTTTATTGAGCCAACAAAGTAGTTTTCCTATTTGATACAAGAATTGAAGAAATGACAAGACTGAGAGGCAAACTCTAACCAGTAGGTTGCTTTGCAAATTTTTAGATGAATGTAATATTTTACAACTAAGTTGATAACAATGTCTCAGTTATTTCCTTTGTTCCTGAAGACATTTCTAGAATTCATAAGAATAAACTAATGAAAATGAATAAAATGGAGGCATAAAACTGCATACATATACCTTAGTAACATTAAATGTGTAAAATCTAATAATGCCCACAAAAATTCATAGAGCGGTTTAAATTATTAAAAAATTATGTATCTGTCTATTCATTCAGCATAAGCCCAGAGAGAAGATATTCAAAGTTATCACTTTTCTTTTTAAAAGTCCCCAGGATCACTTTTATTGTAGCTCAAATAATAACAAACTCCTTGGACTACTAAAATCTGTCCTTGAATATCTCCTGCCATTAAGCATTTTTTCATTTGTACTTTAGCCTAATTTTTAACCTATTCATGTCTCTCCTAGATATTGGCATTCCCATTTTTTGTCATATATATCTTATCTCTTTATTGCTTGAGTACAGTTGAATATGTGTTAGTCACATTCACTAGCCTGTACCATTTTTGACTCATAAAGTTTCCCCAGACAATCAAAATTAATTTTTTAAAACCTCACCATAAATAGCAATGTCACTGAAGAGCACGTTATAATCTTTCAAAGCCATCTAGTTGTACTATACCAACAACTACATGCATTTGTAACATCTGAATAGATTCTGGTCTTCAATATATATAACATTAATACATAAAAGTATCCCTCATTAAATTATGAGGATGTTTCTTCAATATGTAAAGTATATGTGCAGCCCTGGAATGGTGTCAAACACTTCATTATTAGACTTACAACATAGTAGCTAATTCAAGAAAAATAATGAAGAGGGGTAAGATGCACATAAGTGTCATAAAAATCCAGAAAATATTTCTAGTCCCCACAAAAAAACATAAAACTTGTTGAAACTAAAATTCATTCACATAAGTACCTGTTCAAGATTATATTTTGACAAACAGGGCTTTCTAGAAAGTTAATATAAAGAGGAACTGCATCAATCTGATAAAAAAATAATACCTCCAGAAAATCTTTAAGTGAACCTCATAGAAAATGATAAAAGCCTGAGAACCTTCACTCTGAAAATATGGGCAGTGTGAGGATGATCACTAGCTCTACTCTTACGAACAGAGCATTAAAAGCTAACAGCACCACATTGAGGCTCAATGAAGAAATGAAAGGCATGTATATTTGAAAAGAAAACAATCCCTGTTTGCAGAGGACTTTGTATATTGGACAGTCCACTGAGAATATATACCTCCTGGAACTAAAATTCACTAAGAAAAGTCATAATGTGAAAATAGATCACAATAAATATTTGTGTGTACTAGAGGTGAACTGATATAAAAATTAAAAATAGTGTTATTTACTAAGTGTTATCAAATTCGAACACATTATATTAAAAGACATCTGTTCAACTTCAGTTGTATTCACAGCCTGTCTGCAGAAACTGTAACATATGAATGACACAGATTTTTCTATGAATTTCATGAAGACCTTGTTTTTGATAGCTGAGTAGTACTCCATGGTGTAGATGTACCACATTTTCTGTATTCATTTTTCTTTTGCAGGGCATCTAGTTTCTTTCCAGCTTTTGGCTATTATAAATTAGGCTTCTGTGAACATAGTGGAGCATGTGTCTTTGTTGTATGTTGGGGTATCATTTGGGTATATGCCCAGGAGAAGGTATAGCTGGGTCCTCAGGTAGTGGAATGTCCAATTTTCTGAGGAACCTCCAGACCGATTTCCAGAGTGGTTGTACCAGCATGCAATCCCACCAATAATGGAGGAGTGTTCCTCTTTCTCCATATCCTCACCAGCATCTGTTGTCACCTGAGTTTTTGATCTTAGCCATTCTGACTGGTGCTGATATAAGGTGAAATCTCAGGTTTGTTTTGATTTGCATTTCCCTGATGACTAAGGGTGATGAACATTTCTTTAGGTATTTCTAGGACATTCAATATTCCTCAGCTAAGAATTCTTTGTTTATCTCTTTAACCCATTTTAGTAGGGTTATTTGATTCTCTGGAATCTAACTTCTTGAGTTCTTTGGATATTTTGGATATTAGCCCTCTATCAGACGTAGGCAAATGGATGGAACTAGAAAATATCATGCTGAGTGAGGTAACCCAATCACAAAATAAATAAATAAATAAATAAATAAATAAATAAATAAACAAACAAACACATGGTATGCACACATTGATAAGTAGGTAATAGTCCAAAAGCTTGAATTACCCACGATCCAATCCACAGAACACATGAAGGTCAAAAAGAAGGACAACCAAAGTGCAGATGCTCAGTCCTTCTTAAAAGGGTGAACAAAAATATTCATAGGAGGGGATATGGATACAAATTTCATGCAGAAAATTAAGGAATAGCCATTCAGAGCCTGCCGCATCTGGGGATGCAGCCCATATATATACAGCCAACAAAGCTAGATAATATCTATGAAGCCAAGAAGTATATGATGACAGGAGCCTGATATAGCTGTCTGCTGAGAGGCTCAGTCAGAGCATGACAAGTACAGAGGTGAATGCTAGAAGCAACCAGTAAACTGAGAATGAGATTGCCTGTTGGAGAAATTAGAGAAACGACTGAAGGAACTGAAGAGGCTTGCAACCCCATAAAAGCATCAATACCATCCAACCAACAGCTCCCAGCGACTAAACCACTATCCAAAGACTATATAAGGACAGACTGCAAAGACTGGGTCCCCCAGTGTGGGGAAATCTTATGGGGGGAAGGTGGGTATGGGGGAGAAATGAATGACACAGATTAAAATAAGCAAAAGTGAATTTTGATGCATACTATTTCTATAGATTATAATTTGAAAAAACAATAGGATATGTCTTGATTTTCTAATCCATTTCTTTTATAAAATTTATTTTATTGGTTATATTATTTATTTACATTTCAGTTATTTCCCTTTCCAGTTTCCCCTACACAAACCCACTATCCTCCCCTTCACCCCTGATCTATTAGGGTGATCCCCCACCTGCTCACCTACTCCTGCTTGAGTTCCCTAGCATTTCCCTACCATGGTTCATTGAGCCTCCAGAGGACCAAGGGGTTCCCCTCACAGTGATGCTAGATAAGGCCATCCTCTGCTACATATGCAGCTGGAGACATGGTTCCCTCCATGTGTACTCTTTGGTTGGTGGTTTAGTCCCTAGGACCTTTGGGGGTTCTGGTTGGTTGATATTGCTGTTCTTCCTATGGGGTTGCAAACCCCTTCAGCTCCTAGAGTTCTTGCCCTAACTTCATTATTGGGTCTCCTGTGCTCAGTCCAAGCATTGGTTGTAAACAACCAGCTCTGTATTTGTCAGATTCTGGCAGAGCCTCTCAGGAGTCAGAAATATCGGGCACCTGTCAGCATGCACTTCTTAACATCACCAATAGTGTCTGGGTTTGGTGTCTACAAGTGGGATGGATCTCCAGGTGGTGTAGTCTCAGGATGGCTTTTCCTTCAGTCTCTGCTCCACTCTTTGCCCTGTATTTCATTTTGACAGGAGGAATTCTGGATTAATATTTTTTGAAGTAGGATGGTGACTCCATCCCTCAGCTAGGAGGCACTGCCTATCCATTTGATATGGTCTCTACAGTTTCTATCTCACCTTGTTTGGTTATTTTTGCTAGTGTCCTCCCTGTTGGGTCCTGGGATCTTATTTTAAATTTTATATTTAAAAATGTAGCCAAAATGAGTATATCCCACTAGCTTGTGGTATAATAATACTATAGAATATAATCTGTGTTCACAAGTGATAAATTATAGGAATCTAGATTTGCTATTTAAATTAAAGAAATTTCCACTGATATGCTCAAACTAAGTAATAGTTGGAGATTCAACTATGCAGAAGAACAAAGGGGACAAGTCTCTATCTTCTTTTCTGATCAGATTTGCTTTCATATATTTCTGGTTTTATTTTTCCATAGGGCAACATGTAAGGTTGCAAAATATAACTGCTCATTTGCATTTCTAAAGTCCTGTTACATCATAGATACATGTATCATTCACTTAACCACTAGTAACATTCTTAGTCACATTTTTGAATTTACCCATATTAACTTCTGGGTCATATTCTAGGATTAGAGAGTGAAAATGTATTGGTACTCTAGGTTTGTTCAAATGTCTGTTATGTCTATTGTCTATGTTTATTCTTAAATGTTAAATGTCTAGCAGAAACAGTTCCTGGGACAGCCACATTTAAACATATATATATATATATATATATATATATATATATATATATATATATATTAGTGAGAAGATTATTAATTAAAAATAAAAGGCAAGTTTGTTTTAGATGACAACCTGTGATTAAAATAATGACTATGGACTAAGTATAATTTTCAACATAGCATTTCATTCTTCTTACCCTGGGCTTGAATAGACAGATATGGTTATAGTATTATGAACAGAAATAGAGCAATTTTATTTAAGGAAGATTTGTACAGACACTATGAGGACAGAATATAATCCATTAGGTAACTGAGGTTGGAAAGAAACTGATTAGGTTACTAAATGTCACTAAAATATTTAGAAAATAATTGGTGTATGTATTATTTAGTGATTGTATGGTTTGGTTTATTCTTAAGTGGCAAAATTAAAGTAGTATTGGAAGTCTAATAAAATATAATTACTGTGAGGTTTATCAAGATACCATGAATATCTGAAAGTCCAAGATGTGGACTCAATATCATAGTCTGATTCAGATGGTTAGCAAATAAACATCCTGCCAACTTTACTAGGAGGAATATAAGGTGAAAAGGTTTGGTTATTTAATCCCTGGGTTCCAAATGTTCCTACCACACAGAAGTCTGGTTCACAAATGCAAAAATACAAGGAAAAATTAGATGATTTCGGCCATATTCTTACGTATCCTTTTAATGACATGGAGAAAGTGTTCCTTTGCTCTTTTGCTTCTGTGAAGGAGGATAGCCATCCTCAAATACCCTCTAAAATCAATTTTTATTTATATATAAAAAGTAACAATTATTTAATTATCAACAATTAGATATGTAATAACATATACTTATTAATAATGTACGTAAGAGGTCTCAGCAACCTTGCTTGAATGTTCTACTAAGTCTCTCATGGCCAAAATCGGGTGGTGCCGTCATTAAACTATCATTTGGAATCTCTGGTATGAACTTTCTTCCAAGCTCATCAGATTGTTTAAAAAAGTCTGCTATTTCATCAGATTTGTTTGAAAAATTCTGATACAGGGACTCCTTGAACTCTGCCTCGTGTTGGGCTATGAGTCTCTTCATCTGTTTCCATGAGCTGTTAAATGAAGCTTCTCAGGTGACATTTGAGTTAGATTTTAGTGTGAAAACATAGCAGAGTATCATGGATAGTGTGAAATATTGGTTCTTTCTCATGGGGTGTGGCTGGAAGAGGGCTGGTCATTGGCCTTTCCTAAAATTTCTGCTCCATCTTTATTCCTGTAATTCTTGTAGGCAGGGCAATTTTTGGGTTGAAGGTAGTTTTGTGGAAGAGTCGGGGGAAGGATTGAGGGAGCCAAAGCAATCGAGAATATCACACGAAGATCTACGGAGTCAACAAACTTGGACCCACCGGCGATCACAGAGATCGAACCACCAACGACAGGGCATGCATGGACTGAATTCAGGATGCGGGTTCCCCAACAATTGGACTGTGTACTGTCTCTCATTCAGACTCTGTTGTCTGCCTTTAGATTCCTTGGTGCTAGCTAGGCTATCTTGTTTGGCCTCAGTGGAAAGGCATGCTTTAGGCCTGATGAGAATTGATATGCCAGGGAATCATGGTAAGGAGAGGCTCCTCAGAGATGGAGAGCCTCCTCAGTTAAGGAAATGGCAGAATGAGAGAGGTGGAGAGGGAGGATGGGTCTGAAGGGAGAGAACAATGGGACTATGTGATCTAGATGTAAAGTGACCAAGTAAATTACCTCAATAATAAATTAATGAATAAAAAATCGCATTCTGGTATGCTGTTTGCTTGCTGTTTTGAGTTAGAGGTCACTTTCTGCTACTGCAGAATCTGAGATGTTGGCATTTAGTTTTGCTACATGTATACAAATTTTTTTCAAAGCCATATTCTGGTTCAGTCTCTGTGGCTTTTTTTTTTTTTGACTACCAATTGAGAAAGGAGCTGTTTTATTTTGTTTTAAATTTATTAATTATTTTATTTATTACGTTCCAAATATTGTACTGCTTCCTGAGCTCCCCTCCATGAGTTCTTCACATGCTCCCCCTCCCCTTAGCTCCACCACCCAGCCAGTCCCACCTCACTGCACCAGTCTCCCCCTTCCCCGGGCATCAATTTTCTACAGGATTATGCTCATCCTCTCCCACTGAGGTCAGACAAGGCAGATCTCTGCTACACATGTAGTGGGGGTCCATGGACCAGCCCATGTATGGTTGGTGGCTTAGCCTCTGTGAGTTACGATCTCTGGTTAGTTGACATTATTTGGCTCTGGGATTCCCATCTACTTTTTGCCTCAAGTCTTTCCTAGGTTATACCCAATCAGTCTGATGGTTGACTGTATTGTTTCTGTCCCAGCCGCTTATGGTAGAGCTCAGAAACCAGCAATGCTAGGGTTCCTTTCCATGGCACCAGTCAGTGTTCTATGGGCCCTCCATTGAGATATATCTCAATATTGGCTTGTGTCTGGATGGCCTTTCCTTCAGTTTCTGCTCCATTTTTGTCTCTACATTTCCTGTAGGAAGAATTTTGAAGATAGGTGGGTAGACTCATGTCTCAAATGGAATCAAAGTCTATTTACTGGAGGTGGATTTCTTTTTAGCTTCCATCTCACCACTGTTGAGCATTTCAACTAAGGTTATCCTAATTGGGCCCTAGAAGCCTTTCACATCCCTGGTGTCTTGGACTTTCTAGATATTTACCCTGTTCCCCACCCCCCATTCCTGCATATTTTTATTCATACTCCTGGTCCTTTGGGCTCCTTTATTAATAGGGAAATGAAAGTCAAAATGATTCTGAGATTCCACCTTATACCAATCAGAATGGCAAAGCCCAAAACTAAAACACTGCACATACTGGCATGGATGTGGAGAAAGAAGAACATTCCTTCATTGCTGGTGGAATTTCAAACTAGTACAACTAGTCAGGAAATCAATCTTGCAGTTCCTCAGAAAACTGGCAAAAGTTATGCCTAAGGACCCAGCGATACCACTCCTAGACATATACCCAAACGATGCTCCACCCTATCACAAGGACACATGCTCCACTATGTTCTTAGCAAGCATTTTTGTAATATCCCGGAGCAGGAAACAGTCCAGATGTCCCTCAACCAAAGAATGGATACAGAAAATCTGGTTCATTTACACAATGAATACTACTCAGCTTTTAAAAGTAAGGATACAATGGGTTTTGCAGGCAAGTGGATGTTACTAAAAAATATTATCCTGGGTGAGGTAAACCAAACTCCAGAGGACATACTTGGTATATACTCACTGATAAAATTTCAGGATACCCATGATACAATAAATAGACCATTAAAGCTTAACAAGGCAAAAGATCTTTTTTAAAAAATTAGTTTATGTTCAAGGAACAAGGCATGAGTTTCATAAGGAAATTTTTGTTCAGTTGATCCTGTGCTTTGATCATATTTGTTCTCTACTATGCTGTCCTACCCTATGTCCTCTCATTGCTTCAATTTCAATTCCTAAACAGTTATATTATGGCATACCTGTGTGTTTATAAAGCTACATCCTACACATGAGAGAAATGATGAGACTTAAAATGATGATCCATTATTGTATCCATGTTTGTACAAAAACCCATTTCAGTCTACTTTGTGGTTCAATGCAATTCCATTCCTCTACATATCATATTCTCTTCCTTCAGTGAGATGGTATGAACTTATAGGCTATGGTGAGTTATACCACAATAAGCATGGATTAGTATATGTCCTTCTGTCCTTCTGGTATAATGACTTAGATTCCCTTTGACATATTACCAGGAGTGAGGTAGCTGGATTCTATGCTGTCGATATTGAGCATGTTTTCATGTGGCTTTAGTACATCTCTCGATCATCTTTTCCAAAATTTCTTTCCATTCCATTTGCCTTGATATTTATAAACTTTTTCTTTTACCTTTAATTCTTTATTTTTTTCAAAATATAAATATTGTAAGGATTTTCTATTCTGTGTGTTCTTTTTTTTAGAAAGATTATTTTCTTTATGGTACAGAAGCTGTCTGTTTTCATGCAGTCCAATTTGCCAAATATTGGAATTATTTCTGAGCTGTTAGAGTCATTTTCAGAAATTTCATACCATGTGTATTGTTCTCACTTCGTTTCTCTATCTGTGGCAATCTTCTTTGACCAAAGCAACATAGGTAAGAAAGGTTTTATTTGGCTTATGCTTTAGATCAATGTCCATCACTGAATGAAAGAGATCAGAGCTGGAATCCAAGCAGTAAGTTTAAGCAGAGTCCATGAAAAAAAATGTTGCTCTCTATCTCCCTTACAAACCCATTCTAACTAACATTCTTATATTCCTCAATTTAGCTCCCCAGTGGGTTATATCATCGTATAGTAGTTAGCAATCAAACAAGGCCATAGATCAACCTGATCTGGATAATCCCTCAACTGAGATTCTCTTTTTCAGATATTAGGTTATATTGAATTGACAGTGCCAACCACATCATACGTGTTTTGAAATCCTTCAAAATGTAGCTTTTGAAGGGCTAGTATGCTTTAAATAATTCCATGTGTATAATTTGTGCAACTCAAATCAGTTTCTTAGTTCCTGAAGTGTATTATATCTGCAAATTCCACAACACAACCTAAGTTTGATATATCAAGAGGAAGCTATTTAGGATTCTGCCTAAAATACTCTCCATTACAAAGAAATATGATGAGGAAGAAAAAAATGATACCAAGCAATATCGAGGTATTAAAGGTAGACTTCCTTAACATTACAAGCAATGTCCTAAATAACAAGTGCAGTTTATAAAGGTTATTTTTAAAAGTACAATGCATACCTTAAATTTATGCATGAATGCATGCATTTTGCAATATGTTAACAAAATATTAAAAATTATGTTAGTTATACACATGCCAACAGACTCGGAAGGGGGTGATATATTAAAACACTGAATATGTTGAAAAATCAATACTCAGTTTTCTGCTTCAAATGAATGTACTTAAATATCTTGAATAAATCACTGGCTTTCTTATTGCCTCAGTTTTTTGAATTTAAAAAAAACAAAATGGGCTAACTTGTTTCTAATAACCATTTCCAACTCTGACACTTCAATATGTTCTTAAGAATAAAGTATTGAAAGGGTTAGTTTGCTTGAAAAATTAAATTATTTAGTTGTACACGTGTGCAGATATGAGAGATAATATAATGAACTAGTATAGTCATAAATATATTAATTTTATTTGATACTTTTTGCAAAATAATTTTATATTATATCCTGAACTTTAAAACCATTGTTGTAGATTACTGAAAAACATTTTTGATATCATGCCCATATAAAAGGGTTATGCATTTGTATTCTGTGTCTTCTAAACCATGTATAAAAATATATATTTTTATGAAACAAGGTATAGTAATGTGAAGAAATTTAATGTATTCTAAATGATTAAGGTTGGTTTACCTAAATAGCCAACAAAAGGGAGAGAGAACTGTAAAGACCTGTAAAGACCATACCCAGAGGTGAGGCACAGCTCCTGGTTGAGGAATAGAGTTACTCACTCATCTCAAAAATGTTAACCCAGAATTACTCCTGTCTAAAGGAAATACAAGGACAAGGAATGGAGCAAAGACTGAAAGAAAGGCCATCCAGAGACTGCTCCACCTAGGGATCCATCCCTAGGTGTCCAAAGCCAGCCCCTATTCTTGATGCCAAGAAGTTCTTGCTGACAGGAACCTGATGCAGCTGTCTCCTAAGAGGCTCTGCCAGAGCCTGACCAATACAGATGTGGATTCTTGCAGCGTTCCATCATATTGAGCACAGGGAGCCCAATTGAAGAGGGAAGGGAAGGACTGAAAGAGCTGTAGAGGTTTGCATCTCCATAGGAAGAACAAAAATATCAACCAACCAGATCCACCAGATCTCCCAAGTTCTAAACCACCAGTCAAAGAGTACACATGGAGGAACCGATGTCTACAGCTGCATATGTAACAGAGGGTGGTAGAGAAGGCCCTTGGTCCTGTGAAGGCTCAATGCCCCAGTGTAGGGGAATGCTATGGCAGTGAGGCAGGATTGGTGAGTGGGTTAGGGACCACTCTCATAGAAGCAGGGGGGAGGAGTTGTGATAGGGGGCTTGCAGAGGGGAAGTCAGTAAGGGGGACAACATTTAAAATGTACATAATTATAACAATCAATAAAAAATAAAATGACAAGCAAAAAACTAAAATTAGAGATGTTGATTTTTCTTTGTACATTTTCCCAAAGCTTTTGATCTGCGTGGATTAGAAGTATTTTATTAGCTCTCAAAAAGGAATCTAACTTGATCAAGAAATCTCTTTGACCGTCTATTTTCCAGCTCATTCCTCCACCCTCACTAGAAACAACTGAAAAAAATTCAATCATAATAATTTAAGCATTTTAGAGATAATATCTATTCCTATGGAGAAGAGGAGACACAATTTACTTTGGTATATAAGGTCCTCAAACAAAATCTTACTGGTAATAATTTAGGATCCTGTCTTCATACATGTTCACAGCCATACTTGGTATCTGCCATAGACATATTGCCCCATATGAACATATACTATGATACCCGTGCCCAGTCGCCTTCTTCCAATTGTAATCCTGAGCACTAAAAGATTACTTTCACTGAACTTCTTCAGTCTCTATTTGGATTACATGATTAGGGACCTTAAAGATTTTTTTTTTGTTATTTTGCTATTATACACTGTTGCTAGAATGCTCTAAACATTAGACTTAAAGGTGAAAAGGAATTAATGAATAACTACCAAAACTACAAGGCTAAATAGAGGAATAAGGTAGTTTGAAAGAAATGCTCTTTATGGGTTCAAGTATTGATCTCCGGATAGTGATTGGTTTTGGTGGTTATAGGCTTGCTTAGGGAAGTATATATATCAGTGGAGATAGGCTTTGAAAATTTATAGCCTCACACCACTTCTAATTCACAATGTCTGCTTTCTCTGTGTTCTTGAAAATGTGATTCTCAGGTTTAATCAAAGCATTCCCCTTTCATTATAACCCTTCCTTCTAGAAGAGTAAACTAAAATAAATTACATCTAGCATATGGTATTTTGTTGACAGTAACAAACTATAAGTAGTACAGAGACTAAGGTGTGGAGTAGCCAAGAGTCTAGTACTGAGAATGAAATCAAGAAGAGAAAGGTTAAGAGAGCTCAGGCTAACACTTTCTTTTATGGTGTCAACTAGAAAACTGAAATTTCTGACGAGCAATTTGGTGTACATTTACAAAGGAGACAAAGGCACACACACAAACACACACAAATACAGAGAGAGAGAGAGAGAGAGAGAGAGAGAGAGAGAGAGAGAGAGAGAGAGAGAGAGAGAGAACATTAAGAGAGCTTTAGGCAGGTGAGTAAGCTAGTTGAAGTAAAGCACAACTCCCTAGGACATGAATTCTCTGCAAATAATCTCCAAAAACAAACACCTCAAATGTTAGCACGACAGACTTCCAATAATATTCATGACTAAACACAATCACTTGCAAAATATTTGTATCCCAAATTCATTCGCCAAGAAACAAAGCCTAACAGATTGAAAATTTATTGGCACCTGATGTGTTGTGATTATAGCTTTTAAAATGATTCACATCACACATGAAAAATGCACAAATACATTTCACCATTGCAGAATGCATGGCATTTTAGTCATATATAATGACAGATTTTTATCTAACACAGGATGCTGCCTCTTTTATTGCTCCCTACAGAGAAAATGCTTGGAAAGTTATTATTGGTGTAATATAATAATAAAGTGAAATTGCACCCAATACAAAAGCCAGAAGGACATCTATATTGAAGGAAGTAGATTAATTGATTTCTCTGAGGACATAAACTATCCTGGCGAAGTTAAGAATATGCGTTGTTTGAATAATTGTGCTCTGAGTTGTCCATTCTCCAAACACAGTTCCCAGTGCACATGGAAAATATTATTTTACTCAGCAAATACAAAATGTTTTATATGTTTATGTGACCCACTGTGATTTCTAAGGTGACCCATATTTACTAGATGAGGCATTGAAAACCATCAATTGAAAATTCTGATTATACTAATATTTGAGTTTCATTAAGACTGGTTTCTACTTGTTCATTAGCAAATAAATCCATAGAATATCTGAGCCTGTAGTGATTTAGACTACTTGGTGCTTTGTATTTCTCCTGGGGAATAAGAACTGTAAGATAACAGTGAGTTTTTGAGTTTTCCTGAAATGAAATAATAACTTTTTATGAAATTTAAGTAAATAAAATGTGAAGAAAACAATCCAACCAGTATGGTAACATGTCTTTTGCTTTCAGAAGTGACAGACACATGAATGGATGAATAACTGAATGTGTATTTACCACATGGTAAGTACACAAGTGTGGATTTATATTGGTTCTTCTACAACACAAATATCCTGTTCCTGAAATAATGTAGTATGATCCCATAGTGACATTATATATTATTTATGCGGGAAGGCTGCAGTAGTAGAAATCACCAACTCTTCAGCACATTAACCGTCTACCTATAGACAGGCTATTTAACCTTGCTATGCTTCTGTTGTCTAATGAAAACTACGTTCTGTCTTGTGGTAATTTAAGTAAGATCATGGCAAACTCTAGATATTATTTTTTTATGTAGTGTCACTGCAATGCACCTGAGTTTAGAAGTTTATATCTATTCCTAATTCTCTTTCCTCTGTCCTATTATCTGTACTTGTAAATACACAGTGACACAAATTATTGTTGAAAACTTCAATGTGTAGATTTGTATCATTTTAAAGGAGAATTTTACATAGAGCTGAAGAGGGGACACAAGAAATTGCCCATCTCGGTGACTTCCAAAATTCTAAGCAACAAAAATAAATTTTAAAGAGATTTGAAATAAAAACTAACATCTTAAATATAAAGCTAAACTCACTAACTTCAGGAAAAAGCAAGGACTAAGGATTCCACTTTAGTGAGTTTCAGCTGTGTTTTGTGGAATAAGCCAAGCTACCTTTAATAGAAATTTATATTTCAAAAATAAAACGTCACTATTAATTTCTCCAATTAGGAACTCAGTATCCTGAATGTAAAAATGATATCTCCCAGCAGATCAAGAACTATAAAACAAGAATATTAAAAGAGAAAAATCTAAAACTCTGAAAATCAACCCCATTGTATATAATTTTATTAGCCCTCTCCACATTATTTTAAATAATGTTATCTTCCAAGAATTAGATAACTTTTCTCAGAAGACAGGGTGTTTTCATGTACTTTCAGCTGGCCTGAAAATCATACTGTATAACACACTTACCTTTAACTCACACAGTTCCATCTGCATCTGCCTCCTAAGTGCTGGGAATAAAGGCAAGTGTCACCATGCAAGGCAGCCCTAGAAATATTCTTAATGATGAACATCTTTTCTGATTTATGTGAATACTATCTTTGTGTTTAAAAATAACTGATTGATTTCTATACAACTCAGTACTGCAAAGTGATTATTGTTAGCAAAAAAAATAGCAACCTGTTTTAAAATACACGCTGAAAGTATTATTAATATTTCTGTTTAAAGTGATACATGATTGAGAAGTTATATCTATATAACTTTACAAACCATTACATAATGCATGTATGCATGGATAGAAATATCACATTTATATTACATGTATAATTTTATGTTTAGAGAATCAGTTAAAAATTTAAAAGGATAACAAAGAAGGAAGAAAGAAATAATACATTAAGGTAGAACCTGGTGATTTTTGACTGAGTTATTATGGTGTCTTTCCAAAGAATTAGCAACCTGTCTGCCTCTTGTCAGTTCCCTTCCCTCGGATAACCAAGACTAGAGGTCTTTGTGGGCCTTATTATCTGCCAATTTATCATTGAAACTCTATGACAACATTGGCAGTTCTGTGGATGTTGCCTCTTTGAGATCCCTTCCCTGTGTTCTACTAACATATGGGACCTTCTCTAGTGGATATAGAAACAGACTTGTGTTGGTCAATAAAGTAAAATGTTTTGTCCATGTCCCTCTCTGGATACATCATTCAGTAGAAAGAATGTCCTATGGATGTTCTACAGAGCTAGCTTTATTCTTCCTCTGGAAGCTTTCAACATCCTAAGGTCAGAATATTCCTCTGCTGAGGCCCATGTTTGTCAGCTCTGCATGTGTCACGGACCAAGCCACATCTGAGATGTTAGAAGGTGGTATAAGCTGTGAGTGTGTCCTGAGTACTTCCTCGTTGCCTTTTACACAACAGAGCTCCTTAGGTGATTTAGTCTTGAATTTGAATGTCTATTATTCACATGTGGGAGAACTTGCTTAGTTCATAGGAAATCACTACTGAATCCCTGATTTCTCTCCCATTTCTGAACTAGCCCAAGTACACTCAGGCAATCAGTCATACTTACACAAATGCACACACACACACACACACACACACACACACACACACACACGTATGTACACTTAAATACATACATATTCTTAAATCTTAGATACACTGCATTTTATCTTTTACCTTTGTTCAGAATTAAATCACTGACATCCTCATTAACTGCATAGAAGGTACAGTGAATGAATACAGCAAAGGGCTCTCAACATTTGAAGACTGAAAATAAAATGACTTCATTGCACCTTATTGCAGCTCAATTAGCACCACAGTGCTTAATCTGTGCTTTCACTCTGTGATGACTTTATGTGCTGAGAAGGTGTTATGTTCCAAGAGACCTGCAATGGATTTTGTCAACACTGCCAAATAAATCATCATAAGAAAGACAAACCCACAAGCCCTAATGCTCATACTTTGGGTCAATTTCCATTTAAAAATTCAAATTAAAGACTGTTCCAAATTACCAGCTATAAACTGCTACATCTCAGCTGCTCACCTTACTGTCATTATTTATGGAGAGGTAAAGGATACTGAAGAGAAAAATCAGTCAGGGTAGAGCAATGTAGCTGACAAAAAAAAAATCCTTTCTCTTTCTTACTGATTGTTATTTGCCAATGTAGTCAATAGGTGCTTGAAAATATTCACAGGAGGAGATATGGAAACAAAGTTTAGAGCAGAGACTGAAAGAATGGCCATTCAGAGCCTTCCCCACCTGATGATCCAGCCCATATACAGACAGCTACCAACCCAGACAATATTGCTGATGCCAAGAAGTGCATGCTGGCAGGAGCCTGATATAGCTCTCTCCTAGGAGGCTCTGACAGAGCACGACAAATACAGAGGTGGATGTTCACAGCCAACCAGTGAACTGAGAATAGGGTCCCCATTGGATGACTTACACAAAGGATTGAAGGAGCTGAATGGGTTTGCCACCCCATAAAAACAACAATTCCAACAAACCAGAGCTCCCAGGGATTAAACCACCACCCAAAGAGTACACATGGACAGACCCATGGCTCCAGCTGCACATGGAGCAGAGGACAGCCTTGTTGGCACCATTGGGGGGAGAAGCCCTTGGTCCTGACAAGGCTGAACGCCACCAACCCCAGGGTAGGGGAATGTCAGGGCAGGTAGTTAGGAAGAGGTTGGTGGGTGGGTGGGGGAACACCTTCATAGAAGAAGAGGGTGGGGTAGGTTTGGGGACTTAAGGACAACAAACCAGGAAAGGGGATAACATTTGAAATGTAAATAAAAAATATCCAATAAAATAATCAAAAAAGAAAATCATAGTGAAAGATAGAGATGATGTTTTGTTTCTATGAGTCTCATAACTTTTGAGGTCCCTAAATGATTCATCTTTGGCCTGCATCTATACACCCTTTAGAACGTGGAATTAAACTCAAAATTTAAGGCCGGAGAGATAATCATTTATGTTTCTTCAGTACATTTTGATTTAACATGTAACAGGAGAAATATGTCTCTCATAAAGCCATGTTTTTTATTTTTTACATTAGCCTTATGATTACTATAATTTATTTCTTTGTATTTTAACCTCTGCATTGTTAAGTTCCATATATATACAAGAGATTACTTTATTTCATTATATATTATATGACACAAGTAGAATATTAATGAATTTCACTTGTCTTAATAAATTACTGAAAGTATAATGAAGACATTTTCTTGGGAGGCATGATCAAGGAATCAGTAAGTAAAATCACATGAACAGAAAAGCAAATACCCTCCCCTTTTGTTTTGTTTTATTTCTTTTATTATTTTATTTATTTACATTTCAAATGTTATCCCATTTCCCGGATTTGCCTTAGGAAGCCCCCCAGAAAATCCCATATCCCATTCCTCCCTACCCCTATTTACAATAGGGTGTTCCCCCCCACTCTCCATACTCTCCGCCCAGTCATTTTCTACACAGGGGCATCGAGCCAGAGAGGACAAAGGATCTCTCCTCCCATTTATGCCCGACAAGGCTCATCCACTGCTACATATGTGGCTAGAGCCATAGGTTCCTCCATGGGTACTCTTCGGTTGGTGGTTTATCCCCTGGGCGCTCTGGTTGATATTGTTGTTCTTCCCATGGGTTGCAAACTCCTTCAGCTCCTTCAGTCCTTTCTCTAACTCCTCCATTGCAAACTCCATGCTCAGTCCAAGGGTTGGATGCAAGCAATCAGCTCTGTATTTGTCAGAGCCTCTCAGGAGACAGAAATATCAGACTCCTATTTACAAGCACTTCTTGGCATCAGTAATAGTGTCTGGGTCTATTGTATCTATATAGGATGGATCTCAGGTGGGGCAGTTTCTGGGATGGCCTTTCTTGATCTCTTCTCCACTTTGTCTCCATGTTTCCCTCCTTGTATTTGTTCCCCCTTATAAGGTGGAAAGCATCCACACGTTAGTCCCTGTCTTCTTTGGATATCTTTATTATGGTCTGAATTGTATCTTGGGTAAATCAAGCTTTGGGCTAATATCCGCACTTATCAGTGAGCGCGCGCATAAGATCTTTTTGTGATGGGTTACTCCCAAAGCATGATATTTTCTAGTTCGACCCATTTGCCTAAGAATTTCATGAAGTCATTGTTTTTAATAATTGAGTAGTACTCTATTGTGTAAATATACCACATTTTCTGTATCCACTCCTACATTGAAGGACATCTGGGTTCTTTCTAGCTTTAGGCTATTATAAATAAGGCTGCCATGAATGTAGTGGGACATATGTTATATGTTGTTATATGTTTGAGCATCATTCAGTTATATGCCCAGGGGTGGTTTAGGTGGTGTTCAGCTATAACTATGTCCAGTTTTCTCAGAAACTGCCAGAGTGATTTCCAGAGTGGTTGTACCAGCTTACAATCCCACCAACAGTTGAAGAGTATTCCTCTTTCTCCACATCCTCGCCAGCATCTGTTGTCACCTGGTTTTGATCTTAGTCATTCTGACTGGGGTGAGATGGAATCCCAGGTTTATTTTGATTTGCATTTCCCTAATGACTAAGGATGTTGAATATTTCCTCAGGTGCTTTTAAGCAATTCAATATTCTTCTATTGATAATTCTTTGTTTAGATCTGTATCCCATTCTTAATAGGGTTATTTGATTTTCTGGAGTCGAACTCTTGAGTTATTTGTATATATTGGATATTAACCTTACAAAAGATATGTAATTTTATGAGATCACATTGGTTGAGTTTTGATATTACAGCATAAGCCATTGGTGTTCTGTTTAAGAAATTTTTCCCTGTGCCCATGTGTACAGGGCTCTTCCCCACTTTTTCCTCCATTAGTTTGAGTGTTTCTGGTTTTGTGTGTAGGTCCTTGATCCACTTGGACTTGAGCTTTGTACAAGCAGATAAGAATGGGTCGATTTGCATTCTTCTACAGCTTACCACAAGAAGAAACATCACCATTTGTTCAAAATGCTATCATTTTACCACTGGATGGTTTCTAGTGCCATTTATTTATTTATTTATTTATTTATTTATTTATTTATTTATTTATTTATTTATTTATTTATATTTCTTTACTTACATTTCAAATGTTATTCCCTTTCCCGGTTTCCTGTCCATAAACCCCCATCCACTCACCCTCCCAATACAGGTATTCTCCCATCCATCCTCCTTATTGTCCCCCCCATATTCCCCTGCAGTGGGGGTCCAACCTTGGCTGAACCAAGGGCTTCCCCTTCCACTGGTGACCCAACAAGTCTATTCTCTGCTACTTCAAAGATCAAATGACCGCAAGTGTGCGGGTTCATTTCTGATCTTCATTTCTATTGTATTGATATACTTTTCTGTCTCTGTACAAATACCATACAGTTGTTACCACTGTTGCTCTGTAATAAAGCTTGAGGTCATGGATGGTGATTTCCCCCAGAAGTTCTTTTGTTGCTGCAAATAGTTTTCACTGTATTGGGTTTTTTGTTATGCCATATGAATTTGTCTTTCTAACTCTATGAGGAATTGAGTTGGAATTTTGATGGGGATTGCATTCAATCTGTAGATTGCTTTCAGCAAGATGGTCATTTTTAATATATTAATCCTGCTAATCTATGAGTATCTATCTTCTCTTATTTTCTTCAATTTCTTTCTTCAGAGACATGGAAGTTCTTATCATACAAATCTTTCACTTGCTTGGTTAGAGTCACACCAATATATTTTATATTGTTTGTGACTGTTCCACAGGGTGTCATTTCCCTAATTTCTTTCTCAGCCTGTATATCCTTTGGGTAGTGGAAGATTACTTATTTGTTAAATTTAATTTTATACAAAGCCCCTTTACTGAAGTTGTTTATCAGGTTTAGGAGTTCTCTGGTGAAATTTTTGGGGTCACTTAATTATACTATTATATCATCTGCAAATAATGATATTTTGAATTACTCCTTTCCAATTTCTATCCCTGTGTCCTCCTTTTGTTTTCTAATTGCTCTGAATAGGACTTCACGTAATATATTAAATAGGTAGGAAGATAGTGGGCAGCCTTATCTCTTTCCTGACTTCAGTGAGATTGCCTCAAGCGTCTCTCCATCTAGTTTGATGTTGGTGCTGGTTTGCTATATATTGCTTTTACTATGTTAAGCTATGGGCCTTGAATTCCTAATTTTCCAAAACTTTTATCATTAAATGGTGCTGAAATTTGTCAAATGCTTTCTCAGCACCTAATGAAAAGATCATGTAATTTTTTCTTTGAGTTTGTTTATATAGTTGATTATGTTTATGAATTTCTGTATATTGAACCATCCCTGCATTCCTGGGATGAAGCTTACTTGATCATGATAGATTATCATTTTGCTGTGTTCTTGGATTCAGTTTGGAAGAATTTTGTTGAGTAGTTTTGCATCTCTATTCATAAGTGACATTGATTTGAACTTCTCTTTTTTGTTGGTTTTCGTGTGCTTTAGGTATGAGCATAATTGTGGCTTCATAGAACAAATTGAGTAGTGCTTCTTCTGTTTCTATTTTGTGGAACAGTTGATGGGTATTGTTATTTAGTCTTCTTTGAAGGTCTGATAGAATTCTGCACTAAATCCATCTGGTCCTGGGGAATTTTTGGTTGGGAGAATTTAAATGACTGCTTCTATTCCTTTAGGAGTTATGTGAATGTTTAGATGGTTTATATGATTTTGATTTAACTTTAGTACCTGTTATCTATCTAGAAAATTATTCATTTCCTCCAGATTTTCCGGTTTTGTTGAGTACAGGCTTTTGTAGCAGGAAATGATGATTTTTCAGTCTGTACACAATCTATGACCAGGTATTTGAGGTGCTACTCAGCAGTAGACATAATGGGAAATTTATTTACTTATATGTTTCATAGATGCAAGAAAAAATAGAAATTGAGGATTTCAATGAACTTCATCTGATTATTCATCTACAAGAAATTCAGAGAGTTATGGGGACTTCCTCCTCTTGCAGAAGTGCCCAGTGGTACTTCAAAATTGTCTGTGTCTCTTGTTTGCAGGTATCCAATGCTTTCTCTGGCTTCCATGGACACAAAGCATAATATCATACATAGACATACATACTGCTACATATACAAAAATAAGAATATAAAAATCTAATCATGATTTCAAAGTCATAGTTTTATTAATATTGTGAAAATTTTGAATAGAGTGGCTTAATTTAAAATATTAAATGTAAAAATGAATAGTGTAGGATTTATAAATACTATCATAATGCTAAGCTGTAAAAAACACTAAGAGAAATAATTTTTGTCAAAAGAATGTTAAATCAGTGTTATTCAGAGAGTATATTTTTCAAGAAGATTAAAGAAAACAGATAATTGAATTTTTAAAGAAAATGATGTGCAGTTTTGCTTATAGTTTCTAAAGAATAGGTGTTCATCATGGCCAGGAGACATGGCAGAAAGCACCAGACATGATGGCTGGTGCAGAAAACTGAGAGCTCATTTTGAGCCACAAGCACAAAGCAGATATAGAAGAAACCTGTCAGAGGGAGAGCTTTTGAATCTCAAAGATTACTACCAGTAACACACTTTGTATAGCAAGACTCTATCCCCTTTACCTACACAAATAGTGCCTATAACTGAGGAAACATGGCGATTTAGAGCATTTCTAATTCAAACTAGTAAAAATGACAGTCACATGTATAAGCAGGGAACTTTTACTCATAAAAACTTTACATGAATACAGGCCTTCCTTCAGGCCTGAAGGAAGATACTGATTCTTCCAAAATCTTAAAAGGAAAGGGCATGATTTGTTAACTGAGAACAACTATTAGCATATTATTTCTTTAAAAACAGGCTTATAACATACATAAATAATTATTCTAATACTGGGTATCAAATTTATAATAGAAAATTTGCCCAACAAAATTGTACCTTGAGAAAAAAAAGACCATTTTTAAGGAGGAGAATGACTTGTCTATGAAGAATAAAAGTATGACATGAGGTATGATAGAGATGGGTTGAAGTGATCACAGTCTTACAAAGACAGATAAAAATATTATGAGCACACAATACAGTGAAATGCAATACAATGCAATACTACTTTATTTAGTCCTAAAATTAAATGGTTAGTAATAGTTTAATATGAAAGAGTCTTTAAAATTAATTTTAGGTAAATTGGAAAGCTAACATGCATACTTAGTTTAGTTATCTCAGAATATTGTAACTTCATTTTCCTTAGAAATAACTCAGGAAACATCATAATGTCACAGTAATTTCCTTGTTTAAAATAATTACAACCTGTTTGAAGTATAGCGAAGTCACGAAATATGTCACTTCAATGTCCTGCAAGTTCATTAAAGGCATTTGTTAGCATTCTTAACATTTTTCATGTTGCCCACGCAGAGGTAGTGAACACGGGTTGGCAAGAGTTCATTTTCAGTGAATCAGAGTTTCCATGAACAGTGGCAGCATTGTTCTTTGCTTAATGTAAATATAATAGCACAAGGAGTGTTTCAGAACTTTGTTGACAATAAGATCAGATGCTGAAGTTTAGAATCTCTTATATTCCCCAATTCCCATACATCAACTGAAAAGCACTGGAAAAATATCTTATTCCAGAATTCTGTTTATGAATATTAAGTCCAGATAATGCTACATAGCCTTAGTAATACAAATAAAACAAAGCTAGAATAGATGACAGGTAGATAGATGATAGATGATAGATAGATAGATAGATAGATAGATAGATAGATAGATAATATATATGTAGATGATACTTATAGACAGGATAAAAATAGATAAATATCTAGACTATATAGACATATAGATATATGGATGATGATATATAAATATATAGATGATATAGATGATAGGTAGATACACACACACACACACATATACACACACCTAGGTACATATGCTCATAGATATATAGATATCTATATATACAGAAATATAGATATATAAATACATAGATGATATATAAGTATATAGATTTACAGATATAGATATAATCAAATACCTCTATAATATTTTCTTTTACTACTCTATGAAGTGAGGTGATTGAAAAAAATCATGTAATATATGCCTTTGAATATACAGCCTTGCTGTATTTTTGTTTATGTATACATGCTTATCCATGCATGAAACAGTCATGTGTCACACATGACTGAAATTCTCTGTGCATAACATCTTACAGTACAGATTTATGTGTGCATCAGACCCCTGAATTGAATGGACCGGATGAATCATGCTACCTGTTAGAGTATAAAGGAGCAAACATTAGTAAAACTGATAATACGCCCTGTGGCGGTAACTCAACCAAAGCAAGCACATCTGTCACAGAGGAGCAGTCTGCCAGCTTTTCACCAGGGGAAATGCAACTGAATGATAATGCACCATACATAAGACACTTCAATAATGTTCTCCACCTACTTACAATCCCTTGGTTGCAAACATGTGCACAGACAAATGCAATGTCATATGATATAATCCGTCTAAAAACAAGTATCAGGCGTGAAATTCAGAACTGAGGGCACAAGAGTAAACACAAAATAGCCCATACATTTTGTGGTCTTTCGCCATACATTGGGGAACATATAAAGTACTTTATTTGGAAATAAAAGATGAAGCTGCAGGGGAAACAAGTAAATTCATAGAGCCCTGTAAGATAGATACATTAAGAAGTTTAAAGGTTTCCTTGCAAGTGGAAGTAATGCTAAGTGTTGAAAAGTTTCAAAACAAAAGGTGTAGTTTGCAACTTTGAAAGGACACTTGAAGGACTAAGATATAGCTCAGTGGGTAGAATGGCTGTTTAGCATGCACAAAGTCCTGTGTTTAATCCAAAACATGATGTAAACTGAACATTCTGGGACACACGTGTAATTCCAAATTTTGAGAAGGAAGGAGACTTAGAAGTTCAAGGTAATTTTGACTAGGCTGTATTATTTGAAACAATGTATCAAAACTTACTGGTAAACAAAGCATAATACAGAATAAACAAAATACTCCTGAGCTACATTGTAGGGAAAAACGACCATTCACAATGTGTGAAATAAAATAATTAAGAAATAGTTGTTCCCTTGACTATAGGGTTTATGTTTATTGATATCCATGCATGCTACAGGCATGTTAACATGAAGGATAGTGCATTAGACCTGTTTTTCTGTCTTAAATATTCTCACTATTTGTGTCCCAATCTTAATTCAGTGATTTCACCTTGGCAATTTGAAATTGATGTGTTTATTGTATTTACTACAAAGACATTGACTGATGCTAAGATTATTTCAGCTTAAAAATGTTTGATAAACCTTTTCCTATATACATATTGTTGTCAAATTTACTTTAGTGCTTCTCAAATTATAAATAAAACACCAATTCAAAAAGACTAATTTCACAGACTAATTCATGAGGAAAGTCTAATTTGTGAAAGAGAAATTTATTGATCAGAATGATTATTGGTAATAAACGTATTAGTTTGAAATGTAACTTTATATTGGTTTTAATTTACATTTGTCTTTTATAAAAGGGATATAATTATTGTTTAGAAAAAAGATAGAAAGGTTAACAGAACAACTGATGTTTTTTAAAGTGTAAAAGACATATATTCAAGATATTACATAAAACGTCAGGCATATAATAAGTATAAATACATTTTACTTATTCAACTTAATTTTTTTTCTTTTTTTTTTTTCGGAGGTGGGGACTGAACCCAGGGCCTTGCGCTTGCTAGCCAAGCGCTCTACCACTGAGCTAAATCCTCAACCCCCATACATTTTACTTATTATTATAGATATTGTTTAAAATATTTTATTATCAAAATTTTTCTGCACCCGGGCCCTAGAGTATTTCCTAGGTGATGGACCTTTAACTAAAACAAGCCTTGCGCTTGCTAGCCAAGCGCTCTACCACTGAGCTAAATCCTCAACCCCCATACATTTTACTTATTATTATAGATATTGTTTAAAATATTTTATTATCAAAATTTTTCTGCACCCGGGCCCTAGAGTATTTCCTAGGTGATGGACCTTTAACTAAAACAACTGAAATAGAGAGACTGACCCCTACGTCAAAAAGGACAGGATATTGACTTACAAATAAAAGCAACATTTATTTCTTATCCAAGGTAGGTCCACATGCCTACTAAAGCTTATTATTTATTAAAACATTTGGAAATACATACAGGAACCTAGTATAGGCTCTGTGTTGAAGAAGGGAGAAGAGTATTTCATCTTAAATAAGCACCAATCTCAAGAGAAAGAGGAGGTATTTGAATGAACACTGAAAATAGAGAACAGCTAATGCAAAGGTCTTGAGCTACCAGAGGACTTGTTAGCTAAAGAAATACATGGAGATCACAGTAAATGCAGGAGAGAGAGAGAGAGAGAGAGAGAGAGAGAGAGAGAGAGAGAGAGAGAAGGAGAGAGAGAGGAAGAGGAGAGTCAGAGGAGGTGCTTTGTCACATCCCCTGTTGACATGTGTGCACAGCATTAAGGACGGACTGATTAGAGTGTGGTGGGTGTCTCACCTAACATTCTGAAAGGCTTTCCTTGCAATCTAATAGAGTCTTTCCACCACGATACGGAGATTGGTTAATATATATTATTTCAATTTCTCAGTAATTTTATTGAGTAAATTGTGTGTGTGTGTGTATGTGTGTGTGTGTTTGTATGTGTGTGTATGCATGTACTCCCATGCATACATGCTATGAAAATTAGAGGGCAGCTTTCAGGAGTTGGTTTTCTTTCCTTATTGGCTATGAGGATTGAAATTACACTCATGTCTTCATGATGGTGACAGTGCCTTTATATCTGATAAGCTGGAGTGTATATTTTTACCAAATGAATTGTCTCTTGTTTAGAATGTGAATACTATGTTCCAATCATTGTGTTAGTCTTTGGAAGAAATCATTGATCTAGACAAGAAAGACTATTTTAAGGTATTATCAATTCAGTAGGAAATGAAAGCCTTATAAAAATACAGTCTAGAGGGAGAAAAGTTATGTGTGTGAAAATATTCAGAAAACACCTGTATGTATTCACTACCATTACTGCTTATAGCTACTCTAGTCATGGCCATTTTAAAATGCAGTTCTTTGGTACACAGCATCACAGATGATGTGAATGAATGCATAGTGTGCCTTTTTTTATTTTTCCAAGTCTAGAGATATTAGCAATAAAGACAGGAAGACATGATTTTGTTGTTGTTTTTAACTAAATTCAATAACTTGAATAATATCTCCCTAAATGAGGCTGGGGAACTTCCTCTGAGAAGTCTAAAGCCCTTTGCTGATGCTTTTCCATTAATTTTCCTTGTATCTGGAACTTGGCACCTAAAGCACAATGCATTATGCAAAACTAAAGTACACTTTGCACAGAGAAAGGATTGCATTTCAATATTTCCCTAGTGCTCAACTTCAAAATACCAGCAGGTCTGCCATCAGGACTGTGCCTTTACCCATGCTCTTGATATTGAAATCATCCTAAGTGGCACATATAGTTGAGAATTTTTATATACAACATAAATATAAATATATACACAATTATAAAGAGAGAGAACAAGACAGAGACAGACAGATGGAAACAGGATTTTACTTGGTACCCATGGGCAAAATATTGTATCTCCAATCCTTTATTAGACTAATGGAGAGAAATATAGACAGTATCTAACCTAGCAGCACTGTTTATAAAGACTGTGAAGTTCTAAGAAAACTCTGAGTGCTTAAAAGCTAAGTTTATGTCTAGGGATATGACTCCATCAATAAACATCTTGCAAAGCAAGTATAAGGACCCGAGTTTGGATCACATCCACATAAGAAACCAGATAGAGGGGCGTGCCTGTAGTACCATTGCTGGGAGGGTGAATCCGGGAGATTACAGGCCAGCTAGTAGGAATTAATTGATGAGCTTTGTGTTCAATGAGAGATGTTCTTATTGAGGAAGACACCACAAATCAACCTCTTGATGTATATTATACATGCTTGTCCATGTGTGCATACCAACTATGTACCAACACATGAGCACAATCACATGAGCATATACACACAAAACACCACACATATACACAAAATGCCAGTGTATGAACATATGAGCAAGTAAGTTTTGTTACAAACACCATGTGCCTATGTACTAGATATTTTAAAGAATCAGAAAATAAGATTAAAGCTACAGTGAATTACAGTTTTTCAAAATGCATTCCACCACATAAAGTTAATGCAAAGGCTAGATTGGGTTTGTAGTACCTATGTACTTCTTGGGTTCAAAGACAGCAGACATCAATATCACCTGAAAGAGGTCTTTATTGTTAATCTTAACAATATATTTGAAGTGATCTCTGAAGATTAAAAAAAAGTTTCAACGTGGCATTTGTAATGAATTTCCAAGGATAGAGATGTTGTATGACATGTGAACAGTCTTAAATCTGTTTGCAAACACTAGATACCCATTCTCTGTGGTGACAGACATAGGTGGATTCAGCATCATGTAGATTACCTCCTGTTCCTAAAAATTACCTAAGCAGTGGTGTCATTTCAATGGTTTTATTGGCTACATGTTTGCAGTGTATCTAAATTCCTTCTTTGTACTGTTTCTTTCCAAATTGGGATAACTTTGTACCATCAAGATTCACACATGCTGTGCCACTTTTAGTCATCATATCTGTGACTTATCCCTGTTTCATCTCCTTCATGAGTCATTTAAGTACATAGATAAATGTGTTCTTCAATGCTTCACTTCTGAAATACCTCTATCCACATTGTTTATAAGAGGTTTTCTTCATTTTTTCTAAGCTTTGATAGATTGGAGTAATGGAAAAGGAATAAAAAGGCCAAGAATTATCTTTCTTAAAAGCTCATACAACGTCTTGGAAGAAGGGGTGGAAAGAATGTATAAGTCATAGCATAGAGAAGAACGTTACATAAAATGCTGCACTCTCAATAAAACATGACTGTTGTACATATACGAGCTGTACTAATCTACACAAGATCCCACCAGTAAAGAGTTCTAGCCTGGCGTCCAGTTAGATTACTTCCCTTGTAAGGTTGTAGTGTCACTTGCTACTAAGCATGGGAATTTGGGTTTGATCCCTAGGTTCCACATGTTGTAAGGAGAGAACCAAATGCTACAAATAGTTTAATGACTTCCACATATATGTCCAGTTTAATGGCTTCCACACAAATGTCCTGGCATGTCCATCTACACACACACACACACACACACACACACACACACACACACACACACACACACACACACACACCTGCACACATGCACACAGAGAAGGGGGCTCCTTTCTCTGTAATAAATCATTTAACCAAACATAATTGGAAAAGAGTTTAATTTCACCAGACACATCAAGTGCATCACTGAGGGAAGTCAGAACAACAACTTAAGACAAGACCTAGTATAATCTATTCTTTGTCAAAACATATCACTCTTCAACCATACTACTTCAGTTCTAGTTAGTTCCTACTATCTCAGGTTAATGTCATAACATAAGATACAGAATTATTTTAAAATTTCGATTTGAAGGAGACTGGGGAGGGACATCTGAGAGGGTTTGGAGGGAAAAGAAAGAAGTGCTGAAGAAACAGAAAAAGAGAAAGAAAAAGGGGAAGAAACAGAAAGACAAAGACAGAGAAAGAGAAAAAAAGAAGGAAGATGGACATGTTTCAATTTATTGTTGTTGGGTTTTTTATTAGTTTTGGATGTATGCTTTGTTTCGCCTTAAATTTTACAGCAGCCTAGAATTCAGACTTTGGGCTTTGAAAAATAACTTAGCTTTTAAAAAATTAGAACTTTTTACAAACTAGGACTTTTAAAGCCTACTAATAGCTATTGAATTTGAATATTTTCATATATATATATATATATGTATGTATATATGTATATATATGTGTGTGTGTTCACATATTTAAATTATATCATATCTACTATTGACATCAAAACTACAGCTTTAAAGACTCATGAACATGACTTCTCAAATATGAGCTAAATCATGATGATAACAAGAAACTTGCCAAAGTGGGCAGGGAAAATCCCATGAGGCCTTAACTCTACACAAAACTCTACAAGAAACTGAGTAAAATCGGGAAGCAGAGAACTGGTAGTCTATATAGAAGAAAACACTAATTGTTTCACTGCCAAACACTCACACCTAAAGAACTACATACATTTTATATTATATGGGTCATATATTCATAATCATATTATATGGTTTCATATTTCTTGACCCAAAAGCAAAAAAAAAGGGAATAGTTACAGACAAATAAAAGAAAAATCAAAATGTAGCAATGTAAATCAAATCCTTTCACTTAGCATCTGAAATGTTTTAACTTAGAAACTTTTGAACTCCAAAAGAGAGCAATTTTAGGTTTCATGCTCTGCAATTTACAATACACACAACTTGTCTCATAGGTTCACTCTCCACACCTCGGGCTGTTCTAAGATATCATAGCATTGTGTGTTTACAGCATTTCTTATATCTGCTATCTACAGTGCAACCAAGGCTACATTTACACTAATGGCCTTTCTTCAAGAACTGTGACCTTGTCCAGTGATACCAAGTTTCAACCACTTTCCTTGATTTCTTTCATTCTGCCATCTTTGCTCCAAGTACAGTCTTGTATTCACCAAACACTCCCAGAGCTTCTCTAAAGAGATTTTAACACCAAGGCATTGTACTCAGCTTCTCTACCTGACATTTTCATGGCTTCTAAACCAATACTATATGGGAGACTCTTGCACATTATTTTCCAACTTCTGCTGTCATTTTGAGATGCTGCCTTAGTGCCTTTGGAACACAGTTTCTCTATGCTAATTTTATTGTCCCAGGGAAGCATAAAATCTTTTACCTCAATGCTATTGATCTCCTGTTAATCACAACTTGTTGTTCCATTTCAGCTGAGTAGTATCTATTTCCCAATATTTTAAATGTATCAATTTCACAAATTCTGAGCCAAATATGTCTCAGAAAAGACCCCAAATGACTATTTGTTTCATTATGAATATAATTTAAATCACCATTATTTGCATTTCTCTTAAAACTCTTATCTTCCACACTTCAACTAAAGCAAGTCATTTAATTCTGATAATTCACTGGCTTTTCCAATTCAAAGTTCAGAACTCTTTCACAAACATCCTCCAAACATGTTGTCAGATCCGTCTCAGCAATACCTTACTTCTTCCTTTGGTGCTATCTTCTAGTTTCCTTACTGGTGCTGTGGTAAAATTTTATAGCCAGGGGCATTGTGAAGCTGGAAAGGTTGTATTTCAATTTCTAGTTCCAGAGAGGAGGCCTTCACTATGGTAAGTTATGGTAGGAGCTCAAGGCATGTACTTGAAGCAGCAGCCATGAAAGAATGTGTTTTATTGGTTGCACTCTGGATTACTCTCAACTATCTTTCATATGCAGTTTAGTCCTACCTGCTCTAGGATGATATTTCTCACAATGGCTAAACTCTCCTAAATTAATCATCAATCAAGACAATTAATCACAAACACGGCCACAGGCCAATTTGATCTAAGCAGTTCTTCAAATGATTCTGTCTTCCCAAATGACTTTAGGTGGTTTGAATTTGGCAATAAAATCTACTCAAAACACACATACATAATCATTAAAAAATGAATATAGTCAAGAAACTTGTATCATGGTGTGGGGTGGGTAGTTCTCCTAGGGGCTACCTCTGCAGCTAAATAAGCATTGGCGGCTGGGTGGTAATGAGAGGAGAAGAGTCAGGTTAGTTGGTGGAGATTGCTAAAATGATTATGGCCCTATGGATAAGTTGATACACAGGCTCATATGGAAATGTCATATTGGATTCAGTGGGAGGGAAGGAGGAGAGAGAGAGAGAAAGAGAGACAGGGGAGGGAGAGAGAGAGAGAGAGAGAGAGAGAGAGAGAGAGAGAGAGAGAGAGAGAGAAGGATGTATTGTGTATCTGTGTGGGGTCAGACACACAGAGAGAAGTAGGGGTAAATATAAGAATGATATACTTTATACATTAAATAATTTTTCAAAGATAAGGAAATTCTTTGAAAAAATCTTAATAAAATGAATTTCTGGAGAACATGTACAAAAAGTGTTCTTTTAAAGAAATATATAGAAATAAATGAATAAAAATCTATATCACAAACCAGCACAATTTAAGACATAGAATAGCTCATTCACTGACCCCTCCAGGTGTGTCTCCTATAACATGCTCTTATTTTGCTGTTAGAATAACTCAGTGCCTTCACAGTAGTGATATGAGAATCTGAACAATTCCTTCTCATGTCAAATAAAAATAACAGTATGTTCCACAAGGAGTTATACTAAAGACTGAACAAGTTCATATAAAAGACTAAACAAGTTCACCTATTGTCTTTCTAGAGTATCAGACTACTATTAGCTATGAACGTTAGAATGACTCCCAGCAAATGACAGCTCTGTGTGTGTGTGTGTGTGTGTGTGTGTGTGTGTGTGTATGTGTGTGTGTGTGTGTGTGTGTTCATTTCCCACAAGACCCTAGAGGAACATAGAATTTATTTTAAGACTCACACGGATTGTGTTACCTGTTCCTATTTATGCTGCATTAGTCCCTCTGTTCACAGTCTTTCCTAAAGTCCATTTAAGATTCTTTCAAAGCAAAGAGAATTATCCCTAAAATAAATACAGAATTTTTCTATAGGTATATTTTTTCTTACCATAGTTGTGAAGAATCAAGTAATCATAGGAAAACATAAATCTGAAATGTTCCTTTGGGATCTATAGAGGATAACTTCCTCATTTCTCTGATGAAACTGATACTCAAAACGGGAATGTAATTTTCCAAGAACACTCACACAGTTAATATGAGATGAAATACAAGCTATGATTTCCAACATATATACATACCTATGTGTGTGTGTGTGTGTGTGTGTGTGTGTGTGTGTGTGCTTGTTTATTCCTGGGGAATGTATCACCACCAAATTCTTTTCTTGAATGAAAATACATCTGCTCATTTTGAAATCAAAGCATACTATATTCAGAGCCTATGACCAATCCAAACTCTTGATTTTTTGGAAAGAAATTTGAAGTCTACTGATCAAATTTGCTTTAATTTTTTTCCTTAACTTGGTTAAATTTAGAGAAGTTTCACCATAACTATGAGATCCTGATTTCTTAGGATGTTTAATTTGGAAGAATTGTAAGTTTAAATTGCTTCCAGAGCTCTTGATATATAAACTGAGCCAAGCCTGATGCCACAACCAAAAGAAAAGAAAAGAGCTTTCCTGGAGACCCTGGGGGCCACACTCCCTTTCCTTGTGCTTTATGGGAGGATAGTTGGCAAGGCTCATTTAGGAAAAAAATTAGCAGATGCAGATGCCCTCACTTTGACCCACCCACACCCACCCCCACACTAATTTTCTGCAGTAATTTTCTACTATTTTTTGCAATGCTAAAGAAAAATCCAGCCTTTTTTTCCTTCAGTAGAGTTGAGCTCAATATTCTGAAGATCTCTTTCTTGTGTCACAGAAGCCTTAACAATAACAACTAAAATGTGTATTGCCATTTTTAACAAGTGTCCTGTGCGATTTTATTTGGATAGCACACAGTTTAGGACAAAAGGTTGCTCTGGTAGAGTTTCCCTTTTCTTTTGGGAGAATGCATGTGAGTTAACTGGAAGCAGACCAAATATTGCCAATTCATTTGCATTTAAATTGTCCAAATGGCATTTGGTAGGAGCTATTTGATGTCCAAAGAGCTTTAGAGGCTTTTAAACTTCAAAACAGAAGGTCAGAATTGATTAGCAGGAAAAGAGCCCCAGTACTAAGTGTCAGAGTTGGTTCCAAGCTTCTGAGTTCAGACTTTAGGATCAGGCTGAAGCCCTAGAGAGCTTGAATTGCACTGGCTCACTTCAGGAAGCTAAGCCACTGTTGAGTGGTGGAGGAGTGTGGGCATTGTCTTAAGCTATGACGTTTTAGGATGCCTTGGTACAGCCCACATTCTTTCACAAGATTTCCAGAAAACAAACAAACAAGCAAATAAAACAGGCCCAGGAAGCAATTAGAATACAGTTAATACTCCAGTTTTCTCTTAGGTAGTATTTACAGGTGCTCAAACGTCATTTTAAGACCCACTGATGTGAGCTGAGGTTTGACATCTTAAACATAGATTTAGATAATAAAACTGATTATTTAAAAGGGACAGGCAAGCGACTACTTTGCTTTCTTATAATTCCAGTACTTTGAGGCTAAAGGAAGGAGAATTGCAAGTTAAATGTCAGCATAGGCTATGTGACAAGTTCAAGGCAAGCCTGCACTACAAATCAGACATAAGAAAGACAAGCATACTTGTCAACTAATCAAACTACAGAACTGAAAAATACAATGTCAAAGAGAGTGAGAAATCTGAAAATTTCAGGAAAAATAGGAAATGGATAAAATGTTTATGTTTCAGTCTTAGTAAACAACATGTTAGAAAGAAATTGTGGCAGAGGCTTGGGGACAAGAGATTGTCAAAGAGAACTAACATATAAATAATGGTTCCCTTCTGATGGAAAAACAGAATATCACTGTTCTGGTGCCACTAAGGCAGTGACTTAGAAAGGATGCATAATATAAGATTAGTAAGAGGGCTGGAGAGATGGCTCAGCGGTTAGGAGCACTGACTGCTCTCCCAGAGGTCCTGAGCTCAATTCCCAGCAACCACATGGTGGCTCACAACCATCTGTAATGGGATCCAAGGCCCTCTTCTGAAGTGTCTGAAGACAGCTACAGTGTACTCATATAAGTAAAATAAATAAATGGTTATTTTTTAAAAAAAGATTAGTAAGAGACAATTACTATCAGATTCTTCTTTGTATCATATTTAATTCTGTATAGATCTAAAACTTGCTTTCTCAAATACATTATCTAAATTACCACCATAGAGAGGAGAAGAGGACAAATACGTGTAGGTTCCATTCCAAATTTCACCTTAACATCATTAAAACCATCTAAATGTCTTCAAGGCAGAGTGCATTTGCCTGCCACCTACCAAGTTCTGTGTGTTTAGTTTATCTGATCTTACTTTGTAGGCCAACAGTGATGAAATGGCTCTTGGAAATAATCTTATTCAATTTCTTTGTTTTACTACTAAACACAATTGGGTTTAAAGATGAAAAGTGAAGAAGTTTAACAATGTCTCACAGCTCTCTAGTGGCAGACAAGGAATAGAATTAGGGTTAAGACCTTTTAAGAAAGAGGATTAAGAAACATACTGAAATTGAGCACACTACATTTTAGAAAAGTGCTTTATCTTTCTTAATTAAATCATGAGTCAAAATTTTAAATGCACACTATTAAAAGATTTCTTTCCAAGATGCATTCAAGAGGTGCAAATAAGTTCATTTAGAGACCGTTATTTACATAAACTAATTTAAAAGCCATAATGGGAGAAGAGATGTAGGAGGCAAACACACTAATATGAAATAAATAATTCCTCATGGCTTCCTTTATTTCAGTGACTAAGAAGGAGCATCAATATCTTAGCCACACACACTACACAGATAGTAGAAATGACATAATCAAAATAAAGAGTAGATAGGAAAGAGTTGGGGAATGTGGGAAGGACAGGAGAAAGAAGAAATAAGGAGCAAGAAGACTTTTGTAAATGTTGCTCTTCAGTGCAAACGATTCTCTTTATTTCATTCTCTTGTTTAAGCACCTAGGCTATACTGTTGCAGATCTAACACAAACTCACTATTACTCATACTCCACATAACTGACTGGTGTTACCAGAAGTGACTGGATTACCCCGATTTTCTTCCTTCTACAGATATACAAAATAAAGAGGAACCTGGGAATAAATGTTCATAACTGTTCATATAAAGACATAATCTTCTTAGTCTCCCCCCATGTCTGACTGCCGGTCTCTTTCAAACTTTTGCATCTCTCTTTCTCTTCACTTTTCTGAAAGTGCAGTAAATGCCCTTAACCACAGATCAATCTCTCCAGCCCTATGATAAGTTTGCTTTAAGTCCTTGCTTTGTTTAGAATCTGTAATAAAGTAATGCTACAAAATTGCTGAATTGTGATTGTTCACAAGAGGAAATAAAAATAATTCCTTTGATATGATATAAAGATTATAGATTTCACTTCTTAATTGGCTACATTAATATAAACAAAGAGTAAAAAATCAAGTTTAACTTCCTCTACAAACATTTTCATTTTTTTAACATCAATTCACAAAGTTTGATGCTATTCTTTAGCATTCCTCAACAGCCTTGTTTGTATGTATATGACTTAAGTACTATACCTACACTCTGACTAAAGCCAAGAAAAAAATTTTCTCCTGCACATGATCTAAATGATAGCTCTAAGTGCAAAAAGATATTCTTTCTGTCTCTGACTCTGTCTCTCTGTCTCTGTCTCTCTGTCTCTCTCTCTCTCTCTCTCTCTCTCTCTCTCTATCTATCTCTATCTTTTTATTTTTGAGATAATCCCATTATATAGTCCTAATGGGTGTGGAACTCACCATGTACCTCCCAGTGGCCTCTAACTCACAGAGATCCACTTGTCTCTGCCTCTGTCTTCCAAGAACTGTAATAAATGGTATGCACCACCTTCCCCAAGCTAGAAATAATGTTTTCTGCCTTTGGAACTTTATTAGATTTTTATATTTATATTTCTTTTCTTGTCTCACATGAAACTCCATACCACAACTATTTACATACTTATTCTACAATTAATTTAATTTCAGACCCTCCTTTGAGATTGAGAATTCTTATTATTCTCTGCTTACCTCACTATATACTGAAACATATGAAATATTAATTGTTTAGTCTATAAACAAAGTCTATGAGCTAGGTGCAATAAACACTCTAAGTCCATGTCTTCTATTACCAAGAAGTGTTCAAAGAGCTGACACGTATGTGCTCCATCTTCTTTATGCTTATATCAAATCATACAAGTTTTACATTTCTGGTAAAATTTACTATTCTAGTTTATTTTATTTTACTTTTCTGATAACCACGCTTTTTAAGTATTATAGATTTAGGTAATTGAAAGGGTTGGAGCAATGAAAGGAAAGGGAGGGAGAAGTTTTTAATTTAAAAACGAGAGAGAAGTGTCTTCCTTCCATTGCCTGAAATTCAACCTAGTTGAATGGGAAAAATATAATGTATCACATACAAATTGAATGAGTGAAATGCATGTCTGGCAGTTAAGAAATATATTTCAAAATGAAAATTCTCAATCAACAGGAAAGTTTATTCTTTTACACAAACCATTGGCTAACAAACATTATTTCTTGGGTGTTTTTCCTCTATTCCATGAAATCGTATAGGAATGTGGATTACTCAGTCTTGTCCCTTCTTCCTGACCTCTTTTGTTCCCTTTGAATTGGTTCTCAGACCTAACCATGTTTCTGTTAGCATAAAAAAATGTATAATTAAGATTCATTATTTTCAGCTTCGAGAGAAGATGCTGAAGGCACATGCAGAATTTCTGTCATTATTTAGTGAAAATGAATCAGTATCTATGTTCATAACCAACTATGATATCCTAAGAAAGATATAGTGGAACAGCCAAAAGTCAACTCCAACTCCACTCCTGTAAAGAAAGAGTTAATGATTCTTGGTTAAAAAAAAAATGAGTAATCAGTAATCATTAGACATGAAAACTCAAAGTACGTTTGATAGATAGGTTTTGTGTAGGCAGAATGATGTAGAAGACTGTTATCAGAGCAGTTCAATAAGCATAATGAGGTTAATTGGCTTGGAGAGATGATAGGGTTATTTGTATATGCTAATTGCGGGTATCAGTGAGCTGATGTAAGATCTTGGGAGCAAGTGCAGCTGTAGAATATTGTACCATTAAAGCAGGTGATGTCATGCTGCTTTCAATAGCCACCTCAAAAAAATATTTTAGTAACCTACAGTAAAAAGCTCGTTTTTGTTTTATGCTTTCCCTCTTGTAGCTGCATGGCACCCAATAACATACGTTACAAATGGAGTGGTTAGTCATATTACGCACTACCAGGGGCAAAAGATTAAGAATAGTTCTGTTATATACCCGAGGGGCCTCTTATTAAGGAATTGTAAGAGATGTTAACATTTCCTTTTAGGAAAGTGTGGTGTATCACATGTGTAGATGAAAGGGTAGGCAAAAGCCCCTCACAAGGACCTCATATGTAGATGACTTTGAAACACACAGTAGGAGTGTGGGGCTGATATAATGCAGATGTGCTTTTGCAATAAATGTCAGATATTCAGTGAGATAAACACAGGCATCCGAGAGCAACTCTATATCCCACAGTGCTAACAGTTATTTGTCATTTCTTATTTATTTCCAGTGAAGGCATATTTTTAGAAACTGCTTGGTAAATTTTAATTATTAACAGATGTAATAAAAATGTTTATAAGGAAACAGCTATGAAGTAAATGAAGGAGCATTTAATTATAGACATTGCAAGAGGCAGATTAACACAACGAGGCCATGAATGAGTGGATATAGACAAAGTTTCAAGACCTGAGTGTCAGCCTTTCTAAGGATGCATGTGAGTGAAATGGGGCTGCCTTGGTATGGTTGCCACATGGAACAAGAGGGATGGGATTGTTTGTGTTAACCTTTCAGCAAGTAATTTTCTGTTTTCGCAGTTCACACTTAACATTAGAGTTGAGGTTATTTATCTCCTGAAATACCGTATGCCATACTGAAGTTCTCGTATTTAATAATCATATGTGAATAGAAAATTTTCAATTGGTTATGTTTTCTTTGATTACATTAATTCATCAACTTGTATTTGGGAAAATAAGGGATTTTAATTAGAAAAGATTTAGCCAAACTTTCCAAGATTATGACTCAAAGACTTGCTCTTACAAAACCTTCATTCCTTCTTTCTATAAAAATATTCATCCAGAGGGGATGAAGATGGTTCATTGGTAAAGAGTGCTTACTATTACTGTGGAAGACCTGGGTTCAGCTCTCAGCACCTTCATTATCCAACTCACAACCCATGTAAATCAGTTGTAGGGAATCTCATGCTTAACTCGGGCTCCATAAGTATTTTCACACGTATAGTAAACATAAAATGATGTGGGCAACCATTGCCTACAAAGATTATAAATGTACTTGTGTGTATGTGTGTGTGTGTATGTATGTATGTATACATGTATACATGTATGTTTGTATGCATGCATGCATATAGTATTCTCCTGTTACGGGTCTTTTTCCAGTTCAGAGCCACCATAGCATCACTGGAGCATCATCTTTTACCTACAATCCATTAGAATAAACAACTAATTTTCAAGAATTTATGGTTAACTACTCACAATCCTAAGGGGCATTTGACTATCAGACAACAGATCTCTGATGAAATAACCCAAGCCTTTTTCTATTGAGTGGTACAATTAGGACTACACTGGACATCACCTGAACTAGATCCCAGAGTATTGAAGGCTGAGAGCTTGTCAACACTTTCAAATTTTAGCCAATTAAATACAAACATGTCTGTATAGGGGGAAAAGTAAGCTAAAAAATAAGTGATAAAAGGAGAAATAATCTTGAAGCCTTGCAATTGCTTCTACTCCAGTGATTTCCAATTCTGTCCAATATAGTCACCCAAGGATGTTTTAAAACTTATAAAGCCTAACCCACTTTCCAGATGCAAAATCCTTATGTCTGAGTATAGGACTCTTGTATCAGAATTTTAAATCTCTCTAAGTTATTTCAATGTATAGAAAATGTTAGAACCATTTCTCTTGCTAGTCTGTAATGGAGTTCTCAATGTTTGTGCACACTACACATGTATTATTATAATAATCTAACTTTACAGTTAAAGTTAATTAAAATCAGACTGGACTAGCCTGAGTTAATTCATATTCGATAAACAGTGTTTTAGAGGACCCGTGCCATACCCTTAAGGATACCATTATGTGTGTACCCTTTAAATATTTTCAGTACAAATGCAGAAGCAGTAAGACTCTGTCCATTAGAGGACAAACGACACCATCTTTCTAGTACAGCCCATAAAATCGGAACTTATTCCTAGAAGGAGATAGATGCCCATCCAACAAATGTACCAGAATAAATTGGGACCGAAGGAGCCTAAAAGCCTATTGAAATCACATCAATAAAGAAAGGTCTGAAACTCGCCAAATATGCCACACCGAGAAAGGGAACAAAACCCTTATGTGGACTTCATAAAGAAATTACTCAACATTTCCTGCTGACAGCCTCAACAACAGGCTATCTTACTATTTGATGTGAATATCAAGAATGAACTTATTATACCACAAAATATCACAGAACTCCTGGCTCTCTCAGAGGCTTTTCCCTATTTTGGTTTCTGCTGTTATCTTTACCTACGTAAATTGCTGTTCCTTCCTCTGTGCTTTTACTTCTTCTGGACCTGATCTTACCATGCACTTAAATTCTTTCCACTCTACCACATTGCCCTACAGTCTGACTCTACGGAAACCTTGGCAGTCCAGCAGCAGCAGCAACAGCGGCAGCCACAGCTACTCATCCAGACCTCTACCCTTCATTATTTTTATTCCCACAGAAAGTGTCTCCATCTTTATCATTTTGCAAGCTTCTGCATGTTGAGGAAAGGACAGTCACTTTTATTTAGCACTTTTATTCACCTCATCTCCCAGTGGGTGAGTTTGCATTTACATGTTTATGGGTGCAGTAATTGGACTTAGTTGTTTAAAAACAAATCAATTTTTTTTAAAGATTAAAAGAGGAGTACATAAAGTCAGGAGGAGGATATGAAGTATGATGCTGTAGGGAGCACTGGATGGATAAGAACAATGTATTTTTTCAAAGAATTGCAAAAATATATATTAAATAACCAATGTTCCAGTGTGGAGCCCCATATATATATATCTCTAATTAGTTCCAATGCATATATTTTTTTAAAAATGACATGAAATTAGGAGGAAATTTAAGAGGATTAGACTTAGATTAGACTGGAGTTTGAGGAAGGAGTCAGGAGAATATAATGAAAAAAAAATATATATGTGTGTGTGTGTGTGTGTGTGAAATCTCAGATTAATAATAAAAGTATTGTATTAAAATTAAACATGATAAGATGGACTCCATTTCAGACTTCAAAAATTATATCTTATGATATTCTCAAATGGTATCATTATTCCCTACTCCTTATTTTCATTTTTAGGCTCTATTTATTAAAACTATCAGATCTAGGCACTACATTCTCATAAATATATTAAATCTTAATATCTTAAATATATTTTTATAAAATGTTTCAAAGATAAGCGTTGACTTCCTTATTTCAAACAAATATTTAAAAGTATTAGAAAAATTTAGTGTTTTCAAGTTCACAAAAGTGCAGAAATTATAAAGGTAAAATAAGACATTCTTTCTTAAAGTAAGACATTTAGATAATGCTATTTTGTTATGCAGGAATTTGTGTATCATAGAGTAAGAATAGTCAAGAATCATATAAGAAAGTCAGTGAAGCTCATGCCTCAGTTTCTTCACTGTCCAATTAAGGATAACACTGGTTTTAAATGAAGTTAGATGACTTCAGGGGAAACATGGATTCCAGGTGCAAAATAAGATTAGTATGACAAGAAGCATAACAAATTGATCAAACTGCTGGTTAGACACCCAGAGTTCTCACAAAGCATCATCTAGTAGCACTAAATGCCAATCAATGAGGATTAAATGGATTGAATTTTCCTTGGAGAAAGGTGAGTTTTTAAAATGAAAGGGAAAGAGTCCTAGATTAATGGTTACTAAAGCTTTCAGACACAGCTCTGAAGAAATCAGGTACTTGATGAACTGACTTTCAGAAGGAAAGGCATAGAGCTCAGAATCATGGAAATACGAAGCATAAATAAGTCTAAAAGGAACAATGGGAATGAATGTCACTGCTGTAAAATTCAGTTGTCAGTGTAGCTAAAGTACATGGAAGACAACCATTACCGACGCTTTCCTTGAATTTAGATTTAATATGAAGGATTCTCAAAAATATAAACAGAAAACATATTATTATAGAGAATAATTCTTATAGATATGTTTAGAGAGGATATTTATGTAATAACATATTTTCCCTTTGTATAACATATATTTGTTAAGGATCCTTTTTTTTTTTTTTTTTGGTTTTTTTTTTTTTTGGAGCTGGGGTTTGAACCCAGGGCCTTTCGCTTCCTAGGCAAGCCCTTTACCCCTGAGCTAAATCCCCAACCCCAAGGATTCTTTTTAATGACTTGTGTATACCTAGTATGGCAGTCGGAGTAATATTCATCATAGCCTCAGGCATTGGGACATTTGATCCTCAGTTAATGGTGCAGTCTCTGGAAATGATGAAACCTTTAGGGAGTGGAGTCTTGGTAGAGGATGTAAATTATTGGAGGTTTACCTCGTGGGTTCAGAGTTTCTTCCCACTTTCGGTTTGGTTGCTTTGTTTCCTGTTTGTAGTTAAAGATATGTTCGCTCAGCTTCCTATTTCAGTCTCCTACTGCTGGGCCTCCCCTGCATTATGAACTCTTCTTCTGAAACCATAGTCCAAAATAAACTTTCCTCCTCATTTCACTTTTCTGGTAGTGTTCCCAAGGACTGGCAACCAAACTTGGTCATGAAAGTATTACCCAGGTAGTACTGGTTTTGAAGGCATAAAATAGTCATGGGAAACAGTTGAGATATGAAACTTGTGAAATGTCAGTAAAGGTTATTGATATATTTGCTTGCCAAGGTTGAAGGAACTATAGAATGTGTAGTTGAGGAAGATAGTTATAAATACCAGATAAGGACACACTACCAGTTGCACAATAGAGGATTATAGTTGACAAAAATGTTTCAGTAGTATTTTGTTAAGAACGCATTTATACAGATATTTGTCTTTTCTCTCCTTGAGTTCTTTATCATATGATCTATATGATTACCATATTTCATTTTCAGATATTAAAATAACGGTCCTCAAGAGACTTCAAGCCACAAGGAAAGAAGATGAAGTTTGAATAGTTCCTTCCATCCCATTCTTTCCCTCTTCATTTTAAAGAAAGGACTCTGGAGTTTTTACTCTGTTACCTGTTGAATGACAGAGCCTTTTAAGGACATTCCAAGACATTAAAGATCCTAAACTCTGCTAAAAAAAAAAAGAGAGACATTGCTAACTAATTTAAAAGTATAATGGGTTTGTAGTTACAGAAAGGCTAGTCGTATCACGTTAGGCATAATTATGATCTGGTTAAATATACAATGTGTTTGCAATTTTGTATAGGATAGTTGTGTAGGATAGCTATATCATGGGATATGATCTGGTTATGGTTTTCATTTGGAAATGTATGAATAAACATAGAAGATATGATTGTATCTCAAGTTCAAAAGGAGTGGATCTGTGATAGGTATTCTTGTTTTTGAACTTGACTACATTGGGAACCGTAACATAAAATGGAGGGCACAACTCTAAGGAAATATAATTTAATCTGGGGAAGGAAGAATGACTTCTAATACTGATCCCTTTGGTGAAAAGACATGTCTTTAATTCAGATATTTTGGGGGGAGCTGGGAAAGAGATGGGAAGACATTTCTGTAATCCAGGTGTGTTCTGGGCCACTCCTGATGCTAGAAGCCTTTTTAGGACACAGAAGAAGGGAGCTTTTGATTTTTGTCTGCTTTCTCTTGACTTTCAAACAAATTCATACCAACATATTTAGAGCCTACCTCATTGAGATACCAACATATAATGATAACCAGTCAACACATCCAGCTTTGTGGACTGAATAAATACTGGATTTTTGGACTTTCAGTTGACATCATTTTTTGAAAACCTGAACCATAGATTGTAGGTCATTCTAGTAAATTCTTTTCCTATCTATAGAGAGATTCTTTCTGTAAGTTTTGAAACTCTACAGCAATGTTTCTCAACTTTCCTAATGCTGGGACACTTTAATACAATTACTCCTGTTGTGTGACCCATTAAATAAAATTACTTTTATAGCTACTTCATAACTGTCATCTTTTTTGAATCAGAATGTAAACACCTGTGGATTTGATAGTCTTAAAAGACTCAAGTGAAAATGTAATTAGATCCCAAAAGGGCCACAGCCTACAGGTTGAGAAACACTGGCATAGAAAATCCTGACTCATACAATAACTATTATATTTGCATGTATAGAATGGTCTATCAGACAAAAGGGAGCCAAAATACTTAGAATAACACAGATTCACTGCTACTTTTTAGAGTTTAATCATTGTTTAACCACTAAATGTGTTACTAAAGTGAACCACAAAAAAATAACAAAACAAAAAAAAGTTTATCTTATTTGGTAAAACAAGTTGAATTATATCAATAATCCACTGAGTATAATTAATACATGTTCCATATCCACAGAACTTTTTAATGTATTTTAAAGCATTCGCAGAGACTTTTAAAGTACCCTAGTAACCAGTGATCTCATACTAATTCATAAAGATAAGAGAAGCACTATGTGTTACATTGTTTCCATACTTCATAAAACTATTTAATGGAGGTGTTTGTGTCCCTATAGCTACCATTTCAACCCAGCCCTTTAATGTACGGTTCTCTTTACCTTTGTTATTTCATATCTGAACGGTTAATAACTTCACTTCCTTTCAGGATGACAGCTGACTGCACCACCTGTCTGTCAACAGTCTGGCTTTTTACATGATCTATAGTCACCATGCAAAATTTTCTTCTTGCTCTTAACCTTGTTTGTCCCTGCCTTAACTTTAGTCTTCATTCTCAGGAGTTGATTAATTCATTCTGTAAAATGTGTGTATTTATGGACTCTTCTGGGATGTTAGAAGGGGCACTCAGGAGTTGCCACATCAGAAAGATTTGCATACTTTCTGCCCCCTTGAAACTGAAAGTTTAAAAGGCAAGACAGACGATGAAAGAATACATTCCCATTAGTGTATTAAGCAATCTTGTGGGAAGAATAACAGAAAGGCTCCTGACATGTTATATTGGAGTCACAGAAGAGATTCTGATGGAGGTGGCAGTTAATATAAAATGAGAACTGTGAAGAAAGTAGAGACAACAAAATTGGTGTTCGAGCAGAGAAAACAGCACATGCATGGGCTTAGAGGTGAAGGGATCAAGTGTCTTAAAGGCAGAGAAGAAAAGGATGTGCAACTGGGCAAGTCATTCAACTAGAGTCTTTACTCAGAAAGGAACTGGAGAGGTTGACAAGAAAGAGCCTTGAAATCTGTGCTAAAAAATACAGAATCTGATTGCAGTATAAGTCAATTACCTTAGAGATATTTATAGGCCAAGTAAGGTGGTAAGAAAAAAATATTAGGAAAAAAATCTTGTAGCATGAAAGAAAAAGAACCATCCTCGTTTCCTACTCTGAATTTGGTAATGCTGGAGTGAATCTGAACAAATTTGTGTGGATTGGGTATTCTATTATGGGGTGTGGCATAGTTGGCTACGTTTTGAGTACCATTAATGGGCAATGAATATGCACCTGGTAGAACTGTTTCCTCCTCATTCTAGAGCTAAGACTTGGAAGGCTAGGTAAGTGGGACCTTGTAACAACAATAATGCCAAGTGAGGCCTGCCATTCCTTATATAAGCAAGCAAGCAAGCAATGACTCAGACAGTAACTGAAAAATAGACATTTTATATATCATTCCAAAGACCGCTGAGGGTAAGTAAAAATCTAAAACATGCCATCCATCATCGATCTAGGCAATTGTCTGCTTTGACAGCTTACAGAGGGACCAAGGACATATTGCTGGAAAGCTTATGGCTGCAGGGGTGGATTCTGTGCTCTGTGCCCTTATAGGTGAGTTTTAGATTAGGACTATCAATCAATTTCTCATTTGCAAAAATACATTTATCTAATAATCATGTAAGAATTTTTTCTAACTGATTAACATTTTAAAATCACATAGAAAACATTGTGAAGGCCAGTATGAATTAGCTCTCGATTAAAAAATTGGAATTTTTAGATCTTATAACTCAAGAAGTGTGATTAAGTGCCAGATACCCACCACCTGTTTGTGAACAGCTCTATTATTTCAACTAATATATTGCGATACACTAATATATTTAATTAAACAAACATTTTTCCTATTGGGGAAAAGCACTAAAATTTATTCCGGGAGAAAGAAACTGTGAGACTTAAGTTTAATTACCTGCTTGATGTTTAACAGGTAATTTTTTACTCTTTCATCCACTATCTGAATACTAAAAAGCCAAGATGGATAAGCATTAGGGTTGCCTTTAAATTCGTGGTCCTGATATATGTCTTAAATACTAAATGAAAGTAATGCAAAAGTATACCAATATCTTCTGTGAAGTATTATTTTTTCCAGGCCGGAAATTTGATCATATGTTTTAACTCATAGACGACCCCTTTAAATTAAGATTTATTGGATCCATTGACTCTGCCGTTTCTTCATAATGTTATTCTATGTATTTCAAGCTAAGTGGTTATTAAAGAAGTTGAAATTGTAAACATGCTTCCAATAACTGTACATGTATATATTTAAATTTTCATGCAACCCAGACAAACACTGCAGCCCACCTGCATCCCAGGAGGCCTTTGGTGACCAAAGACACAGGAAGTTCAGAGTAAACAGTAGCACAGAAGGCCTGTTCAAACCAAGTGCACAGAAGGCCCACCTTAACAAGAAACAACACTACCTGCATCAAGAAGATGAGCTCTAACTCAGGTCACAGAGCTCCACTTGCCTCCAAGGAGAATGAGATCCCTAGGCCGGTAACACCAGAGAGACCCAAACTTCAAGGTCCAAGCACAAGCACATAAACAACAGAAGGCAACATTATTGGCACCATCAGGAACTAGTTCTCCCACAACAGCAAGGCCTTAATATGCATGAAGAGCAAGATAGTGACCTAAAATTTCCATTTCATGAAGATGATAGAGGTCTTTAAGGAGGAAATAAAGAACTCTCTTGAAGAAATACAGGAAAACATAGGCAAACAGGTAGAAGCCCTTAAAAACAAAACAAATAAATCCCTTAAAGAAATGTATGGAAATATCATCAAGCGTATGAATGAATTGAACAAAATGGTCCAAGATCTAAAAACGGACATAGAAACAATAAAGAAAACATAAATGAAGACAACCCTGGAGATGGACAACTTAAGGAAGAACTCAGGAACTACAGACGAAAGCATCACCAACAGACTATGAGACATAGAAGAGAAAACAGTGGGCATGGAAAATACCATAGAAAAATTGCCAATTTGCTCAAAGAACAAACAAAGTATAAAAAGCTCCTAACTCAAAATGTTCAGGAACTTCTGGAAACAATGAAAAGATCAAACCTAAGAATAATAGAAATATAAGAGAGTGAAGAATTCCAGATCAAAAAGCTAGAAAATATCATCAACAAAATCATAGAAAAAATTTACCTAACATAAAAAGAAGTACATAAATGTACAAGATGCTTATGGAATACCAAATAGATTGGATCAAAAAGTTCTCTTATATTTTGGGTTGTGAGCATAACCTTTAATGCAAATCAAAACAGCCCTGAGATTCCTCCTCACACCAGTCAGAATGACTAAGATCAAAAAGTCAGGTAACGACACATGCTGGTGAGGCTGTGAAGAAAGAGGAACACTTCTTCATTGTTGATGGGATTGCAGACTGGTACAATCACTCTGGAAATCAGTCTGGAGGTTCCTCAGAAAATTGGATATTGCACTACCTGAGGACCCAGCTATACCCATCCTGGGTATATACCCAAATGATGCTCCAACATACAACAAAGACACATGCTCTTTTATGTTCAGAACAAACATATTTATAATAGCCAGGAGCTGCAAAAAACCCAGATGCCCTTGAACGGAGGAATGGATACAGAAAATGTGACATCTACACAGTCATAGAAGTACTACTTAGCTATCAAAAGCAATGAAATCATGAAATTCATAGGCAAAAGGAATGAGCTAGAAAATATCATCCTGAGTAAGGTAACCCAATGACAAAAATACACACATAGTATGCATTCATTGATAAGGGGATATTATCCCAAAAGTCTGAATCCCCAAGACCACATGAAGCACAAGAAGAAGGATGACTTAAGTCGGATGCTTCAGTCCTCCTTAAAAGGGGACTTATAGGAGGGGATATGGAGACAAAGTTTGGAGCAGAGACTAAAGGAATAGTCATTCAGAGCCTTCCCCACCTGGAGATCTAGCATATATATATATATATATATATATATATATATATATATATATATATATATATATATATATATCTCCACCAAACTAGACAATATTGATGAAGCCAAGAAGTACATGCAGACAGGAGCCTGATTTAGCTGTCTCCTGAGAGTCTCAGCCACAGCATGACAAATACAGAGGCAAATGCTGTCAGCAAACCATTGAACTGAGAATGTGGTCCCAGTTGGAGGAATTAGAGAAAGGATTGAAGGAGCTGAAGGGGCTTGTAATCCCATAAGAAGAACAATACTAACCAACTAGAGCTCCCAGGGACTAAATCACTACCCAAAGACTACACATGGACAAATCCATGGCCCCAGATGCATATATAGCAAAGGACAGGCTTGTTGGGCATCAATGGGAGGAGAAGCCCTTGGTCCTGCCAAAGCAGGACTCCCAGTGTAGGGGAATGTCAGGGATGGGAGGCAGCAAGGGGGTTGGTCAGGGAAGGGGCATGCCCTTATAGAAGAATGGGAATGGGATGGGATAGGGGGCTTATGGACAGGAAACTGGGAAATGGAATAACATTTGAAATATAAACAAAAATATCCAATACAAATTTTATCACATAATAATCAAAACAATAAACACACAGAACAAACAAAGGATATTAAAATGTGTAAGTGAAAAAGGCCAAGTAACATATAAAGGCAGACTTACCAGAATTATACCAGACTTTTCAATAGATACTCTAAATTCAGAAGATTTTGATAGATCTCATCTAGACCCTAAGAAACACAGTGCCAGCAAAGGATTCTATACACAACAAAACTCTCAATTACCATAGAAGGGGAAACCAAGATATTCCATGACAAATCCAAATTTAAACATCTTTCTATTAATCCAGCCCAACATACTGAAATATCCAACACAAAGGAGGGTAACTATTCTTCCCAAATCACAAGAAAGTTAAGAATTCACAAACAAACACACAAGAAATGATTCATACACACGTAATGTCACAATCAGTAACAAAAATAACAAAAAACTAATAATCATTGGTCTTTAATATTTTTCAACATCAATCAACTCAATTCCCCAATAAAAGAACACAGGCAAACAGACTGGATATGTAAACAGGATCCAGCATTTTGCTGCATACTAGAAACACACCTCATTGACAAAGACTAAAAAGTTGAACAAAAGTTTTGCAAGAAAATGCTTCCAACAACCAAGCTGGAATTGCCATTCTAATATTCAATAATATGGACTTTAAACTGAAAGTTATTAAATGATATGGGGAAAGACACTTCATATTCTTCAAAGATAAAATCCATCAAGAGGAATTCTCAATACTAAACTTACCAAATGCAAAGGTACCACATTTGTTAAAAACAAAATTACTAAAGCTCAAAGCACACACAATAATAGTGGAAAACCTTAAGATTCCAATCTGATAATGGATAGATCATTGAAACAGAAGCTAAACAGAGACACAGTGATACTAAAAGTAGTTATGGACCAAATGGATTTTACAGAAATCTACAGAATTTTTTGCCCCAAAACAAGAGAATATATCTCTTTCTCAGCACCTCAGTCTTCTCTAAAATTGATCATATAATCAGACATAAAAACAACTCTCAATAGATACAAGGAGATTGAAATAATCTCATGCATTCTAACAGATCATTTCAGACTAAGCCTAGACTTCACTAACAAACAACAACAACAACAACAACAACAACAACAACAAAGCAGAAAACCCGCAAACCCATGAAAATTAAACAACTCTCTGCTCAAGGATAACTTGGTCATGGAAGAAATAAAGAAAGAAATTCAAAGACCATATAGAATTCAATGAAAATGACAAAGCATCATACCCAAACTTATGGGACTCGAGTAGCAGTGTTAAGACGAAAATTCATAGCACTAAGTGTTTTTCTAAAGAAATTGGAGAGATCCCATACAAGCAACTTAACAGCATACCTATGTGCTCTAGAACAGAAAGAAACAAACACATGCAAGAAGAGCAGAAGTCAGGAAATGGTCAAACTCTTGGTGAAATCAACCAGTTAAAAAAGGAAGAGAACAATACAAAGTATCAACAAAACCTCCAAGTTCTGTCTCTTTGTAAAAAACAAAAAGATAGATAAACCTTTAGGCAAACTAACTAAAGGGCACAGTGACAGCATCCAAATTAAGATCATCAGAAATGAAAAGGCAAACAACAACAGAAACGAGAAAAGTGAAAAGAAAATCAGATTTTTCTACAAAAGCCTATTCGTAGCAAAATTGGAAAATCTAGATGAAATGGATGAGTTTCTAGACAGATACCACTTATCAAAGTTAAATCCAGTGCAAGTATACTATCTAGACAGTACCATAACCCCTAAGGAAAGAGAAATGGTCACATATAAACTTAATAACATCAACAAAGCCCAAAGACAGATGGTTTTAGTGCAGAATTCTACAAAATCTTCAAAGAAGAGTTAATATAAATACCCTTCAAACTATCCCACAAAATTGAAACAGAAGGAACACTACCTAATTCATTCTCTGAAACCACATTTACTCTGAAAACTAAACCAAAGAAAGACCCAACAAAGACCATAAACTTCAAACCAATTTCACTTATGAATATCGATGCACAAATACTCAATATCATTCTTGCAAATCAAACCTAGGAACACATCAAGAACATTATTCAGCAAGATCAAGTAGGCTCCAACCCAGGGATTTAGGGATGATTTAATATAAGAAAATCCATCAATGTAATACCTTAGGCAAATAAACACAATGCAAAAACAAAAACAAAAACAAAAACAAAACAAACAAACAAAACACATGATCATTTCATTACATGTTGAAAAAAACCCCTTCATTTTCAAAGTCCTGGAGAGATCAGGAATTCATTGCATATATCTAAACAGATAATTGTAATATATAGCAAACCAACTGCCAACATTAAATTAAATGGTAAGAAACTAGAAGTCAATCACTCTAAAATCTGGGACAAGTAAAGGTTGCCCACTCTCTCCCTATCTATTTAATATAGTACTTGAAGTTCAAGATAAAGCAATTAGACAACAAAAGGATATTTAGAGGACACAAATTGGAAAGGAAGAAGTCAAAATGTCACTATATGCAGATGATATATTAATGTACATAAGCAAACCACACATTTTTACTAAAGAATTACTACAGCTGAGAAACAAGTTCACCAAAGTGACAGAATATAAAATTACCTCAAACAAATTAGTAACCTTCTTTTATATAAATGATGAATAGGATGAGAAAGAAATTAGGTAACTAACACCCTTTCCAATAGTCAAAAATCGTATAAAATATCTTGATGTAACTCTTAACAAGTAAGTTAAATATCTGTATGACACAAACTTCAAATCCCTGAAAATAGAAAACAAAGAAGACCTCAGAAGATGTAAAGGACTCCCATGCTCATGAATTGGTAGTATTATCATAGTGAAAAGGACAATCTTACCAAGAGCAATCTACAAATTCAATGAAATCCTCATCAAAATTCCAACACAATTCTTCACAGAAATCAAAATAGTAATTCCTAATTTTCAAATGGAAAAACATCAAATCCCCAGAGAGCCAAAACAATTCTCAATAGTCAAAGAACTGCTGGGGAAATCACCATCACTGACCTCAAGATGTAATACAAAGCCATAATGATAAAAACTGCATAGTATTGGTACTGACACAGAAAGTCAATCAACAGAATGGAATTCAAGGATGGGGAGGGGAACATCCATAAAGGGGAGGGGGAGGTATTAGGGGGATGTTTGCCCGAAAACCGGGAAAGGGAATAACACTCGAAATGTAACGAAATGTAAATTAGAAATACTCAAGTTAATAATAAAAAAAAAAGTATGGACACTTCTTTGACAAAGAAGACAAAAATATACAGTAGAAAACAGAATGCACCTTCAGTAAATGATACTGGTCTGACTGGTGGTTTGTGCGAAGGGCAACAAAAATAGATCCATATTTATTACCTTGCATAAAGCTCCAGTCCAAGTGGATCAACATAAAGTCAGACACACTGAATATAACAGAAGAGAAAGTGGGAAAGAGCTTTGAAATCATTGGCACAGTGGACAGTTTACTGATCAGACTACCAGTGGCTCAGGTTATAGGATCAACAACTGATAAATGGGAACTCATGAAATTGTAAATCTTTTGTATGCAAAAGACACCACAAATAGGATAAATCTGTATCTTAAGGATTGGGATGATACCTTCACTAATCCTATGTACCACAGAGGGCTAATTTCCAAAATATAACGAACTCAAGAAATTAATCTCCAAAATACTAAATTTTAAAAATGTGGTACAGAGTTAAGCAGAAAACTCACAAGAGAAGAATCTCAAATAACTGAAAAGCTCTTGAAGAAATGTACAAAGTCCTTAGCAATCAGAGAAAGGCAAATCAAAATGACCATGAGACTCCAGCTCGCACCAATCAGAGTGGTTAATATGAAACACCCAAGTGACAGCACATGGTGGTGAGGCTTTGGAGAACAGGGGATACTCCATTGCTGGTGGAATTGAAAATTGGTACAACTCTGGAAATCAATCTGGTAGTCCCTCATAAAATTGGAAATAGTTCTACCTGAATACGCAGCTCTTGGGCATATATTCAAAAGATGTCCCACCATACCAGTAACAAGAACACATGCTCCACTATGTTTATAACAACTTCTATGTAATAGCCAGAAGCTGAAAACAACCCATCAACCACAGAATAGAGAAAGTGTCATTCATTTACAAAGTGGAATGCCATTCAGCTATTAAAACAATAACATTTTTACTCACTAATATATGGATATTAACCAAATCTATAGATTACCTAAGATACAAGATATAAACCAGCAGAAATGCCCAAGTGAGGATGCTTCAATGCCACTTAGTAGGGAGAAGGAAATAATCACAGGAGACACAGGGAGGTGAGGGACCAGGATGAAACAGGGGAAGGGTTATGGAAAAGGGTAACAGGATCAGATATGTGGTGAAGAGGACAAAAGAGAAGCCCAGAAGGCCAAGAGAGTAAATGGAAATAAGCAGCCTAGGAGAGTCACAGGGACCCTATAGAAAGTGCCAGAGACAGGGGAGGTGAGATACTCCCAGGACTCATTGGAGGTGACCTTAGCCAAAGCGCTCAACATTGGGGAAAGGGAACTTGAAGAGTCTACACCCAGTAGATAAGCAAAGTCTTAAATGGAGGAACAGTTCTACTAACACAGAGTCGAAATTCTTGGCCCAGAATTGTTCCTGCCTAAGAGAACTACAGGGACAAAAAATGGAGAAGGGACTGAAGGAAAGGAGGTCCAAATACCAAGTCAACTTGGAATCCATCTCATGAGAGGTTGTGGGGGCATCACCAAGACCCGACACTACTATGCTGTGATGTGCTAACAGATGGGATCCTGGCAAGGTTGTCCCTTGGAGGCCCTTCTAGCAGCTGATTAAGACAGACATAGATACTTACATCCAACCATGGAACTGAAGTCAGGGACCCCTATAGGAGAAGGATTGAAAAACCTGAAAGGTAGAACAACCCCAGAGGAAGACCAACATTCTCAACTAGCCAAGACTGCATTGAGCTCCCAGAGATTGAGCTACCACCCAGGAGCATACATAGTCTGATATGAGGCCCCTTGCATATAGGCAGCAGGGATCTACCTAGTCTGGTCTCAGTCAAAGAAGACGTGCTTAGTCCTTGAGAAACTTGAGGCCCCAGGGAAGGAAGAAGACCAGAGAAATAGTGAGAGAACCTTTGTGGAGGCAAGGAGGAGGAAGAGTAATGGGATAAGAAACTGGGGGAAGGACAACCAGGAATGGGGAAATGACTAAAATGTAAATAAATAAGATAATCAGAAAATAGTAATAAAAACTTTTCATGAAACTTTAGATTCCAGTATTTCCTACATGTCTATGTTAAAATTAGCATATTTTAACCAAGGATTTATCATTTATTGCATCACAATTTACTTGCATGGAAATAAAAGAGAGAGACAGAATTATCTATGTAGGGTTGTGTTTTATTAGTCTAGACAATCACAATCAATACACACACACACACACACACACACACACACACACAAATAGATTGTCTGTAAACAAGACAATGCCCAAATTGTGGCAGTAACTGTTGTATAGAGGACAGAGTGGAGAGCTGCCAACTACAGCCACCTCTTGTATCATTGCCTAAATGTGTGGGTTGTTTTTTTTTTTTTTTATTTTATCTATGATAGCAAGAGATGGCAAAATTTATTTTAGTTTTGTTCTTTGAAGGCCATCAGAAGCTTGAAGAATACATTTGATAGTTCTTGACTAGAATCATTAGGATACTAAATTACACTGAAATAATCCATAAATCAGCAAATGAGTTCACAATGTTGGCAAGTGTCAAAAGGATTTACCACAAACTGGAGCAACCAGGATCAGGATGGAGATTTGTAGAGTACTTGTAGGGCTCATGCTAAGAATGCAAATTGTTTCCTCTTGGTATGTATACTGTCCAAGAGAAGACATTATATTTCTAATCTCTAAAATTAGTAGATCCAGTGCATGATCAGAAGACTTGGTTTCATTTTCAGGATTTTCAATGTATCATGTGACATTGAGCAATTTACACTACTTTTCAAACGTATTTTTCTATCTTCTATATCGATTTCCATATATTTAAATGAGTCAGATAGAAAGACAGAGAGAGAAAGAGACAGGGAGAAAGAGACAGAGAGACAGACAGGCAGAGACATAGAGAGCCAGAAGAAAATTTAACTTTTGCGTACTATATATCAAGTGAGACTCTTCCATAAGCTTCTCAATTAGGAAGGTGCCTAGTGAGCTCTGACTATCATCTATGCCAAAATTTTGGTTAGATTTATTATCTACAGATCTTACACAAGTAATTAAACCTAATGTTAGCTAATAAGTATAATAGTTATGTCCAGAATTTGTACTTTACAACATTCCACTGCATCCTCTAGTTCTTATATTCCCTTACATGTCTTTTCTTTTTTATAAAATTTTTTATTAGATATACTTCTTTATTTACATTTCAAACATTATTCCCCTTCCGTGTTTCCTGTCCACAAGCTCCCATTCCCTCTCCCCTCCCCCATACACGTATTCCCCCTATACATCCCCCTTATTGCTCCCTCTATATTCCCCTGCACTGGGGGTCCAACCTTGGTAGGACCAAGGGTTTCCCCTTCCCCTGGTGCCCCAACCAGGCTATTCTCTGCTTATATATGCAGTTGGAGTCCTGGGTCAGTCCATGTATAGATTTTCAGTACTGGTTTAGTCTCTGGAAGCTCTGATTGGCATTGTTGTTTTTGTGGGATTGCCTGCCCCTTCAACTCTTCCAATACAACCTCTAATTCCCACCAAGAGGGTCCTGCTCTCAGTTTGGTGGTTTGCTGGTAGCATTGACCTCTGTATTGGACATGCTTTGGATGAGTCTCTCAGGAGAGATCTATATCCGGTCCCATTCAGCATGCATTTTCTAGCTTCATCAATCTTATCTACTTTAGGTGGCTGTATATATATACAGGGTTAGGCGCTGAATGGCCATTCCTTGAATAGCTGCTCTAAACTTTGCTTCCATATCTCTTCCTGTGGATATTTTTCCCCCTTTTAAGAAGGAGTGGGAGCATCCGCATTTTGGTTATCCTTCTTCTTGAGCTCCCTGTGCTCTGTGGATTGCATCTTGGGTAATTGGAGCTTTTTGGCTAATATCCACTTATCAATGAGTACATACCAAGTGTGTTTTTCTGTGATTGAGTAATCCCACACAGGATGATATTTTCTAGTTCATTCCATTTGCCTATGAATTTCATGAAGTCATTGTTTTTGATAGCTGAGTAGTACTCCATTGAGGTCCCATTTGTCGATTAAAAAAATGTACATGTACCACATTTTTAAAATCCATTCCTCTGTTGAAGGGCATCTGGGTTCTGGCTATTATAAATAAGGCTTCTATGAACATAGTGGAGCATGTGTCTTTGTTGTATGTAGGAGCATCTTTTGGATGTATGCCCAAGAGAGGTATAGCTGGGTCCTCAGGTAGTAGAATATCCAAGTTTCAGAGGAACCACCAAACTGATTTCCAGAGTGGTTGTACCAGTTTGCAATCCCATAAACAATGGAGGAGTGTTCCTCTTTCTCCATGTCCTCGCCAGCATCTGCTGTCACCTAAGATTTTTAGCTTAACCATTCTCACTGGTGTGAGGTAGAATCTCATGGTTGTTTTGATTTGCATTTCCCTGATGACTAAGGTTGTTGAACATTTTTTAAGGTATTTTTTTTTTTTTTTTTGGCCATTCGATAATTCTCAGCTGAGAATGTTTTGTTTAGCTCTGTACACCATTTTTAATAGGGTTATTTGGCTCTCTGGAGTCTAACTTCTTGAGTTCTTCATATATTTTGGATATAAACCCTCTATCAGATGTAGGATTGGTAAAGATCTTTTCCAAATCTGTTGGTTGCCTTTTTGTCCTAATGACAGTGTCTTTTGCTTTACAAAAGCTTTGCAGTTTTATGAGGTCCCGTTTGTTGGTTCTTGATCTTAGAGCATGAGCCATTGGCTTTTTGTTCAGGAAATTTTTGCCAGTGCCCATGTGTTCGAGACTCTTCCCCACTTTTTCTTCTATTAGTTTGAGTGTATCTTGTTTGATGTGGAGGTCCTTGATCCACTTGGACTTCAGCTTTGTACACGGTGATAAGAATGGATCTATTTACATTCTTCTACATGCTGACTTCCAGTTGAACCAGCACGGTTTGTTGAAAATGCTATCTTTCTTCCATTGGATGGTTTTAGCTCCTTCGTTGAATATCAAGTGACCATAGGTGTGTGGATTCATTTCTGGGTCTTCAACTCTGTTCACTGATCTACCTGCCTGTCTCTGTACCAATATCATCCAGTTTTTTTTATAACTATTGTTCTGTAATACTGCTTGATGTCAAGGATGGTGATTCCCCCAGAAGTTCTTTTAGTGTTGAGAAACGTTTTCACTATCCTGGGTTTTTGTTATTCCAAATGAATTTGCAAATTTCTCTTTGTATCTCTATAAAGAATTGAGTAGGAATTTTGATGGGGATTGCATTGAATCTGTGAATTTCTTTTGGCAAAATGGCCATCTTTACTATATTAATCCTGCCAATCCATGAGCTTGGAAGATCTTTCCATCCTCTGAGATCTTCCACAATTTCTTTTTTCAGAGACTTGAAGCTCTTGTCAGATATATCTTTCACTTGCTTGGTTAAAGTCACACCAAGATATTTTATTTTATTTGGGATTATTGTGAAGGGTGTCATTTCCTTAATTTCTTTCTCAGCATGTTTATCCTTTGAGTAGAGGAAGGCTACTGATTTGTTTGAGTTACATTTATACCCTGACACTTTGCTGAAATTGTCTTGTGGAAGTATTTCTCTGGTGGAACTTTTGGGGTCACTTAAGTATACTATCATATCATCTGCAAATAGTGATATTTTGATTTCTTCCCTTCCAATTTGTATTCTTTGACCTCCTTTCACTGTCTGATTGCTCTGGCTAGGACTTGCAGACTATATTGAATAAGTAAGGAGAGAGTGGTTAGATTTGTCTAGTCCCTGATTTTACTGGGATTGCTTCAAATTACTCTCCATTTAGTTTGATGTTAGCTACTGGTTTACTGTATATTGCTTTCACTATGTTTAGATATGGGCCTTGAATTCCTGATCTTTCCAGGATTTTATCATGTAGGGGTGTTGAATTTTTTCAAATGCTTTCTCAGCATCTAATGAAATGATCTTGTCGTTCTTATCTTTGAGCTTTTTTATATAGTGGATTACATTGATGGATTTTCATGTATTAAACCATCCCAGCATCCCTGGGATGAAGCCTACTTGATTATGATGGATGATCATTTTGATGTGTTCTTGGATTCGGTCTGCAAGAAATTTATTGCGTATTTTTGTGTCAATATTCATAAGGGAAATTGTTCTGAAGTTTGCTTCCTTTGCTGGGTCTTTGTGTGGTTTTGGTATAAGAGTAATTGTGTATTCATAGAAGGACTTTGGTAGTACTCTGTCTGTTTCTATTTTGTGGAGTAGTTTGGACAGTATTGGTATGAGGTCTTTTATGAAGGTCTGATAGAATTCTGCACTGAACCCAACTGGAAGTGGGCTTTTTTTTTTTAGTTAGGAGACTTTTAATAACTGATTATATTTCTTTAGGAGTTATTGGGTTGTTTAGATAGTTTATTTGTTACTGATTTAACTTTGGTACCTAGTATCTGTCTAGAAAATTGTCCATTGCCTCCCGATTAACCATTTTTGTTGAATATAGGCTTTTGTAGTAGGATCCGATGATTTTTTAAATTTCTTCATATTTTGTTGTTATGTCGACCTTTTCATTTCTGATTTTGTTAATTTGGATATACTCTCTGTGACCTCTGGTTAGTCTGGCTAAGGGTTAATCTATCTTTTGATTTTTCAAAGAACCAGCTCCTGGTTTTGTTGATTCTTTGTATAGTCCTTTTCATTTCTACTTGGTTGATTTTAGCTCTGAGTTTGATTATTTCCTGCCTTCTATTCCCCCTGGGTGTATTTGCTTCTTTTTGTTCTAGAGCTTTTAGGTGTGATGTCAAGGTGCTGACATATGCTCTCTCCTGTTTCTACAGGCACTCAGAACTATGAGTTTTCCTCTTAGTACCGATTTTACTGTGTCCCATAGGTTTTGGAATGTTGTATCTTCATTTTCATTAAATTCTAAGAATTCTTTAATATCTTTCCTTATTTCTTCCTTGACCAAGCTGTCATTGAGTAGAGCATTATTCAGCTTCCATGTATATGTGGGCTTTCTGTCATTATCGTTTCTATTGAAGACCAGTCTTAGTGTGTGGTGATCTGATAGGATGCATTGAGATCATTTCTTTCTTCCTGTATCTGTTGAGGCCTATTTTGTGACTGGTTATATGGTCAGCTTTGGAGAAGATTCCATGAGGTGCTGAGAAGAAGGTATATCCTTTTGTTTTAGGCTGGAATGTTCTATAAATATCTCTTAAAACTAATTGGTTCATAACCTCTGTTAGTTTCTCTATGTCTCTGTTTAATTTCTGTGTCCATAATCTGTCCAGTGATGAAAATAGGGTGTAGAAATCTCCTTCTACTATCTTGTGAGGTGCATTGTGTGCCTTGAGCTTTAGTAAGGTTTCTTTTATGAATGTAGGTGCCCTTGCATTTGAAGCATAGATATTTAGGATTGAGAGTTCATCTTTGTGGATTTTTCCTTTGATGAATATGAAATGTCCTTCCTTATATTTTTTAATGACTTTTGATTGAAAGTCAATTTTATTTGATATTAGAATGGCAACTCCAGCTTGTTTTTTGAGTCATTAACTTGGAAAGTTGATTTCCAGTCATTTACTCTGAGGTAGTATTTGTCTTTGTCTCTGAGGTATGTTTCCTGCATGAGGCAAAATGCTTGGTCCTCTTTACATATCCAGTCTGTTATTCTATGTCTTTTTTATTGGGGAATTGAATACATCGATGTTGAGAGATATTAAGGAATAGTGATTGTCGCTTACTCTTATTTTCATTGTTAGAGTTGGAATTATGTTTGTTTGTCTCTCTTTTTGTTTCATTGCAAGGAAATTATATTCTTGCTTTCTGTATGGTGTAGTTTCTCTCCTTGTGTTGGAGTTTTCCATCTATTATCTTTTGTAGGGCTAGATTTAGAGAAAGATATTGTATAAATTTGGTTTTGTCATGGAATCTTGGTTTCTCCATCTATGTTAATTGAAAGTATTGCTGGATACAGTAACTTGGGCTGGCATTTGTGATCTCTTCTAAGCAACAATACTGAGGATGGGTAGGGGATGGGTTGCGGGGAATAGTCACATTACATTAAGGGTTAAATAATTTATTTATTTATTCTCATCAATTTGCACAGCTATGGATCTGATCATTGAATGATACCCATTGAAAATTGATAAATGATAGAAAGATGGATAGATAGATAAATAGATAGTTATCAAAATTAATCTCTCTGGCCAATTTTGACTATTCCCAAGAATATGAAGTATATGGATACAACATAAATCTTTATAAGGTAATTTGACCATCTACAAAATAGCAGTAGTAGATTGTAGTCTATGGACTATGTCTTCTCTACCATAACTCTTTTAAAAGTATGATAGTATTGCATAATTCAGTAAATTAGTATCAATACTGTATTTGTAAATTTGTTTACTATGTTAAGACATCTCAGTAGGCTTGATATACATTAATAGGATTGGATGAATATTATACAGCACAACAGAGTAGATTATGTAGTGACAAAAGTGTGTTTTATTACTGTTTTTCGAGGGTTCTGTTGTAAGTTCAACATGGTAGAATGAACTGTGCTACAAAAACTCTATTTGTAAGACAGACCTTTGATTATTTTAGTTTCTTTCCTGTACGTATGATAGATAAAACATCATAAGCTATACCACATGAATAAGGAAGGATTTAAGTTTACGGTTTGAGAAAGTCACTGTCTAAGTAGAGTCATGGCTCAGGAACAGGTTATAGCTCACAGTCCAACCACAAACAGGAAATAGAGAGAGGAACATAAATGTTTTGAAACCACAGTGCCTAAGCTCAGTGACATATTTGCTCCAGTGAGGTGGGAACTTCTTAGCTGTCAAAAACATCTAACAACCAGGGGTCAAATATTGTAATGGCTTCATTTCAGGGAGGAAATCTTATTCAAACCACAACACTAAACTTCACCTAAGGTCTATCTTTTGATTATGCCCATACAAGTGTTCTAAAGAAGTCAGCCATATAGCAAGAGGAAGGATTCTAATGTCTGTAAACATTATTTTCTCTTTGAAAGTTGTGTATGTGTCCAAATAAAGTTGCATTCTGAGGTAATAGATGTTATGACTTAGATTGCATCATTCTTAGGGAAAGCCAAGATTCAGCTCACAGGATAAGAAGACAGTTTTGTATTTTGTTCTGTTTATCAATCTTTTCCTACCAAGGTTTCATTTAATGCAAAGGCCCCATCACTTAGAAAATGTGTCCTATTTGATTCCAGAAAAAGGACAATACTAGTGCCAACTGTCATCAAAGAAGTGGTGATCTATGGTAAAGGTGGTCTCAAGATTATTGAATAAGAGTGGATCTATATGATAAAAGTACTAAAACCTATAGTCATTGTTGTGATTACTAAAATAATCAAAGGCCATCTGTCTTACAATTTATATGCAGATCACGTTTGAGCCCTTATAGAAAAGCTATAAAATAATATTTCAGTGTGCAGAAAATGAGTAAAACTGTCTTAGAATTATCTATATTGACCTGCTGTGCTTAATGAAAGATGTATATTGAATTATCAACTACTTGGTAAGCACTTGTGGTAGATCCATCAGACACTGCGCTAGATGTAGAAGTGGTTGCAAAACTTTGACTCTAAAATTTTGAATTTGAAGAGGAATTGAGATCAAGGCTGTCCAGGTAGAGCAATATAAAAAGCATCAGTGTGCAAGAGAACATTACTCTAATAATCTTCTATAATTTTTCTAACTGTCCTGTTTATACTGTGATTTTAGACATTTTTTAAAGAAGGTGTACTGGAACTCATTGTTCAGCAATCCTGTCCGCCATAATATTTTCCTATTTGACTGCTTTATGTCATAACTGTAGAGGCTCCAAACTTCACTGTGATGATTTAAGGTTGATGTTATGATCCCATCTTTCTCATCTATATGCAATTGTTGAGACTGCTTGCCATTTATGCTTGTAGGTGGTGACAGAGTTGAGACAAGGGTGATTCAACATGATATGCCTGACAGAGACCACAAATTGAAGTCAGTATTATGACAGAAAAGTCATTTCAGTTAGCAGATGAGGCCATGTCCATATGGTGGAGGTCAGAGAGTCAGCGAGACAAAATTACCGACAGGATTAGGAATTGTGGTTCCTGGATGAAAATAATTCACTTGATGTTTATTTAGAGTCTGAGTCTTTCTAAAGAAACTTGATATCATGCATTCTGATTCAACAAAAGTGTAAGTCATTGGCATCCCCAATTTGCAAGAAATTTTAACAACTAAACAAATATTAAACTTAAAGAATATTAGAATTCCCTGCTTGCTTTTTCAACACAGTTTATAAGTAGCCTGCTTACATACAAAGGTCAACATTGTTTCTTTTTATTGGGAAGGACTGAAGTCTTTATTTTACCTCATATTTTTTTTCTTCTGGTGTTATCTTGCATAATAATTATGTTTAACTAGCATGGAATCTGTGAAAATTTGTAGGTTAACTAGAAAGAGGATTAGGAGATTTGGCTTATTATTAAATGCTTATTTTTAATTCATGAAAAAATTTGTCTTTCAAAATGGTCAAGGTTACTTGCAGTACTAATATGCCTTTCCAAGACGCCAGCAGTTTTATAAACTGTCAGTTCTAAATAATTCCTTATTTAAAGAAAAAATCGAGCAAGCCTCATTAACAATGGGATGAATAGATTCTTGCTGAGGAGGTGAGTGTCTGCTGTGGGAACGAGAAGTTTAAGATCTGCCATATGGTGAACATCCCGTGTCAGTGCTGACGATGGGAGATGCTCTTTGGGTGTAATTCTCAATTAATTGTACTCAGCAATTCAATAATAATTTATACAAAATACTTAATTAAATAGGAATACATATAAAGAAAAATCTAATTTATCTGTTCTTGTATCTATCAATAATAGTCAGAAAAAGGTTTTATTTTGAGGACTTTTACTTCTGTTCTTTTATTTTGAATTTGTCTTTCCCTTGGCATTTTTTTGCTCTGCTACTTCATCCTTAGCCTTTAATGCATACATTTCACTCTCTCTTCCCCTCTCTCATTTTAATCAATCTCTGATGCCTTCCCAGTTACACACTCACTTCCTTAATCTCACAGGCCAGGGAGCTGTCTCTGAGTCAAGCTTCCTTCCTCTAAAATAGCAGCGCGAAGAAGACTGCAACCAGAGCTTATGTCAGAGTGAGATAACAAGGAGTTGAAAGTATGTGGCTATTTTCTGCCATCATCAACAGAAAATACAAACAGGAACAATTACCTGTTCAATGAAATTTTCTCCACGTTCCTTTCCTGAATATCTCCTTATGAGAAGGTAAGGAGCAGTTGAAAGGGCGAGTGTGCTTGCAGATTTTCCTAAACGGTGATAGACAACCCACCGACATCCTTTACTCCGTCTACAATCTGCTGTGAGGGCTGGAGCAGATTCAGCAGTTTTTGCAAAATTACCAGCACAGCAAGAAAGGCAGGCAAACAGATTGCTAGGACGGACGGACTTTTAATAACTGGATCTATCAAGTCCGAGATTCACTGCTTGCTGCGAGACTTCAAAGTGGAGCTGCTTAAACTGTGTGATGTCTTCACATTAGGAAAAGCCCTCTGTGATAAGTAACGCTGTGAGCTCTGCTTTGCAGGACCAGGAGAAGCTGGCTGTGATGTTGTCTCATGAGCTTCATTCTTCAGTTTCTCTAAAGAATTGTGTAGACACCCTTTTTCTTCATCTATGAAGTATCCAGCTCTCTATGTACAAAGACTAGCGTATTCCACATACTTCCCATACTCGGACTGTGCCCTAGAAGTCTAGTTTTTTATCTTGTAGATGATAAGTCTTATGGTAGGTTTAGGCAGTAGATGACACTCATAATGTAATATGATCAATAATGCCTATTTATCAGGCCTCTTCTTTTTAAATTACTGTATTTCAACTCCAGAGCATTACTATAGCCACTGAAATGGTTAAATGGCCTTTGATCTTGATAATTATAATATAAGAGTCCAGACTCCTCAACCTTTTATTCAGTTTAATTACAGATTGTCTTGAGACTACAGACATCAGTAGTATTTTGTGCCTCCCAGGGCTATAGTACTTTTTAAATGTTATGAATTTTCTGAAACATGTAATTAAAAGTCATTATGTTAAGATTTTCTTAATCTATTTTGAGATTGGTACTTTGTCTTTGGCTAATAAAAAGTAAGTATAGGTATTATTTGCCAGAAAAGGCGCTGATGCAATGTATAAATAAATTTGAGTTTATATGTACATATAGAGACTTAAAGTGATTAAGTGTTTTACTCAAGGTCACAAAAGAATCTGATAGATGAAAGAAAATTCACCTTATGCACTTGTGTATCTGACTTATAATCCCAAGTGTAGTCTTTGGACTATAGGCTCCATGGATTTACTTGTTTCTAAAGATAAAAATAAGTATGTTTATTATAAATATGCCAGGGAGTCACAAAACATATTATCACTTTATAGTCTTTGAGAAATCCTGTAGTAGGGAAACTGGTTAAATGCAATTTTATTTAAACTAGAATTTACCACACACATACTGCAGAAACCTTCTTTTTCTTTCCTCCTAACATCCAATTGCAACTCATAGATGTAATGGTCTGTGAAATCCAGATTGGATTTCTCTGCTCCCCTAAGCATACTTGAAAAACAGCCCTACTCTAATACTTTAGAATTCTTTCTCCTTTTTCTTTCCAGCTACTGGAGCACCGTGGTAGAAGCTCACACCCAGTAGTGGGGGTGGGGATTCTGGTGATATTTCCTGTTGTCAGGTCCAATACTGAGTGTCCATATCGATAAACACACATAATTGAAATAACATTGATGAAAAGGCGTGTTTTTTGTGTGTGTCGTGGCATGCCTAGACCAAAACTATTGCTTCTGCAAGAAAACTGCAATCTTCTCCCATTTTATGCATATACAGGAATTTCTACACACACACACACACACACACACACACACACACACACACACACACGTGTACATGAATACATACATGTAGCATATACCGATAATACACAAATGGGTATGACTTATTTATAATACTTTCCATTTTGTGTTTCTTTTCAGTCACAATTGCCACTTTGGGTTATGTATTACAGTTTCTGCCATTAAAGCAAGGGGAAAGGAAAAACAATTGTAAATACTTAAAGTCTACATATGCTAACTTACTTATATCCTTGTATTCTATTTATTCTTCAGTCACTTACATGAGAGATCGCATTTTTGTTAGTAACTTAATGATGTAAAGCTGATATGTGTACAGATATAGAGTGTACAGAGGCAGTGAAAAATGCAGTGAAAAGGATCGAATTGGAACAATCAAAATCTATCCATAAAACAAGGAGTCTAAATTAGACAGTATAGTTAATGTATAAATGGGATATAAAGCAAGTTGATTTTTTTATAGTGCATCATTTAAAAACTGTGCATGATGTGTTTTGAGGGTGCTATATGGAAATATGCACATACTGTTGTATGGTAATGGAGACTTGTATGTGGAAATCTCCCATGTTGGAACAGGATATATGATTTAACATTTTTATACCAGGCCAGCTGGCCTGCAATTTTTTGTTTTGTTTTAATTTATTTTTATTTTTTCTTCCATTTTATTAAATTGGATATTTCTTATTTATATTTCAAATGCTATTCCCTTTCCTGGTTTCCTATCCATCAGCCCCCTAACCCCTCTCCCTCCCCTTCTATATGGGTTTTCCCCTCCCCATCTACCTCCCATTTACAGTCCCCTAAACGATCCCCTAGACTAGGGGTCCAACCTTGTCAGGACCAAGGGCTTCCGCTTCAACTGGTGCCCCAACAGGACTATTCACAGCTACCTATGTACTTGGAGCCCACGGTCAGTTCATGTATAGTCTTTGGGTAATGGTTTAGTCCCTGGAACCTCTGGTTGGTTGGCATTGTTGTTCTTATGGGGTTGCATACCCCTGCAGCTTTTTCTTTAATTTCTCCAATGGGGGTCCGGTTCTCAGTTCAGTGGTTTGCTGCTGGCCTTTGCCTCTGTATTTGACATGTTCTGGCTGTGTCTCTCAGGGATATCTATATCAGGTTCCTGTCAGCATGCACTTCTTAGCTTCATCCATCTTATCTAGTTTTGGTGGATGGAGGCACTATATATATATATATATATATATATATATATATATATATCCTACAATTTTAAGAGGATTCTTGGGTCTCCAATGCTCATCTTCCTGTACAAGCATTTAGATTACTGGTGTATGTTCTACACCTGTGTCTCCAAACTTCTGGGGATTCAAACTTAGCTCCTGGTTCATGTGTTGTAAGTGGTTTACCCACAGAGCCATTCCCTCAGTTCCTATAGCATTTTGTTTTTCTGGAAAAAATGAAAGAGTACTCACTGGATATGATATGGCAGTATTGCCTAGGAGTGAATCCTAGAAAATGGGGAAGAGCTGGAACAAAGGCAAGCAGCAAGGCTTAGCAGATGTATTTAGGAAAAGCATTGAGAGAAACGAGGAAGAAAATGAAGCATGCCCTACAGACATTGTTTTCATAGCACAGAGGCTTATATCTCAGTCTAAAGCTAGCAAGGAATGTGAAAGCTGTACTTAGGCAGCCCAGCAGAGCAAGCTGCATGACAGTTGTGATGACCTGTGCTCTGATGCAGGAGAGAGAGCTTTCAAAACGTGTTCTGATGTGAAGAGTAGATGAAAAGAAAGGGCAAATCTGTGCTTTGCTACTGTGCTACATATCTTTGGTTGAAAGATGACTCAGAAGGACCTGAATTACATAAACATTTGTCTTTCAACAATGGAAGCATAATGGCTGAGGATTGGGAATTCAGTATAAGTTTCAAATAAAAGATCTGCCTCAATTAATATTTCCCTATTGCTATGTACACCAACCTATAGAATGTGTAGTATAGGAAAATTGTCAACAACATCCGTATATTAGTCCAATTCCCTCCCTGGAACAATAATGTTATCAAACTGAGTTTACGGGAAACTAAAACTAGTTAGCTTTAAAGCCACTAATAGGAATTTGGTTTTCTCTGTTCACATACCACACAAAGGTTGCAATCTTCTGAGTTTAACACTGTTCCTGCCTATAGGTTGTACAAGTCTCCAAGGACCTCTTGTCCAGAAGAGCATATCAACTTCTCTTTCTGTAGGCTAATTGATCATAAACTTTGTGAAATAAACACTTTCTTTTATGCTACTTGAGTTGGAGGCATTTAGAAATAGTTGGAAATAGTATATGGATACTGCTAAATATTTGCTGTTCATACAATACTAACTCAGAACAGTGACATTCTCCAAAGCTCCGCAAACAGTTTAGCCTTTGACTTCAAGATTCTATTACAAACCAAACAGTATTTTATGAAACTCTAGCTAATTAATGAACTTTCAAAAATAGATTTAAGCAAACAAAAAAATAAAAGTTTGCTTAATATATTGCATTTTTTCTATAATTATTCATTTCTATGTACCTGCCCATTCACTACCTAATTAGTTATTGTGACACATTGAAGTAGGCATTATCAAGAGTGATCTCACATGATAGTGTTATTAGAATGTAAGCTCTCAGAAAATAGGCACAAAGGAGATTTTTAACATGGTTGTGCAGCTACAAGCTAGGACAAAACATGGAACATACTGAAAGTTCGAAATTGTGATGTGGTTTGGTAATTGACCACACACTTTTCTTTCAGTAGAGATAAAATACACATGTATTTGTAATTCCATCTGAATGAGTACTACAGTATAAAATATTGCTGATGTCTCAGAGTGGGTTTTTGTTTATATTTGAAAAAAGTATCATATTATGCTCAATATAATGTGCTAAAACAATTCTTTGGGAAATTTCAAATTCTACATCTTCATGGAAGGTGGTCCTATTCTGAGACTATTTTGCCTAATCAATGCAGACATTAGAAGTAAAATAAATAAATCAGAAAGAAATGGAACAATCCTCATTTTCCAAGTCTTTGCATAACATTTTGTAATTCCAGTTTTACAGAAACAAAGAGTACTGGAGAGATTAAAGATGGCCATAAATATTTGACCTAATTTCCCTCAATCATAAGAACAGGGTTAGCAGGTGCTTACATTTACATGTTGCTTTGGAATTAATTGCAGTTCTGCCTACAGTCACATCAAGCCATATAAATATCTCAGCATTTTATGTGCAAACTAAGTCCAACTTGGAATTAATTGACAATGAGGCTTAGAAGTTTGAACTTTGTCCTGAAGGCCAGTGTGAGGTTACAGTATGGCAGCCAAAAAGAAGGGGCACCGTGAAGTGGTTTCTTTGTAATGCTTGAGCAGTAGTAGAGGTCTTCTTATTAAAATGGTGGCTACATACCTCTATACATGGGATTTAATCCCATAGAAACACACACACATGCACACACACACACCTGAACACACAAAAGTACCTAGATATGAGCAAGATCTGCTGACTACCTGGCATTAATATGCCAATGTTAATATTTTGGTTGTGACACCATTAGAGTTTCACAGCATGTCACCATTAGCTTCAAGAACTTAGAAACATTTCTGGAGACCTGTATAGTACACACCATTCTTTGAACATTTATTTCTAAAGTGTATTTTTGAGAAAGTTTAGATGGGTATATATCACAGAGAGAGGGCATAGAGGAGACAGTGATGGACATAGGTAGAAAGAAGTAGAGAGAGAGTGGGGGGGGTGGATAGAGAGATTTCTACATTACTGCCCTTTCTTTGCTTGGAGAAGTTCTGAAGTTGGTAACAGGAGGAGCTAATGTAAGGGAAGGACACAGAGAAAGTCTGTAGAAATTCATGTCTCATTTTTCTTTCACAAGTACATTAACAACCAATTTTCTAACTCAAAATTTTTGACCTTTAGAAAGGAAGAGCAAATGTGTCTTTGTCACATACGATATTCAAATAGAAAGAATAAATATGTTTATATATGCTCAAGTTTATTATAGCCACTGTGGAAGAATAGCCTAAAGTCAAGAGAAATTGGTAAATGCTGGGTATGAGTAGGCTGTTGGAAAACAAAGGATGAGTTCTTCCACATTGAAGAGGTGTCTTGACTATGCTTTAATAGCATGTCAACTTTAGTAAAACTTTTCCAGAACCAGGACAAAATATACCTCAAGGCAGAGTCCACAGCACAGAAGTATAACATATATAAGAGAGGAGTTTCTAACACCTACGTGTTTTTTCACCGATTTCTGTGATTGCAATAATTATTTAAGGGAATTACTGACAGGTTCTTTAATTATCTTTAACATATGTAATAATAAATTGGTTCTTTATTAACTCTACTTTACTCAGAGGAAAATAAAGTACAAGGTGAGGAAATGACTGTCACTTGCATCAGCCCTTAAAAAGATCATGTGAGTACTGAGACAACTCTGACCTCTGTTAGTAATGTAACTTGACCATTACATTGGTTAGGCATCATTTGCTGTGATAAACACCACAATCAAAAGAAGGGTTGCCAGATGCCCTTCAACAGAGGAATGGATACAGAAAATGTGGTACCTCTACACAATGGAATATTACTCAGCTATCAAAAACCATGTCTTTATGAAATTCATAGGCAAATGGAGGGAACTGGAAAATATCATCCTGAGTGAGGTAACCCAATCACAGAAAAACACACATGGTTTGCACTCATTGATAAGTGGCTATTAGCCCAAATGCTTGAATTACCCTAGATGCACAGAACACATGAAACTCAAGAAGGATGACCAAAATGTGAATGCTTCACTCCTTCTTTAAAAGGGGAACAAGAATACCCTTGGCAGGAAATAGGGAGGCAAAGTTTAGAACAGAGGCAGAAGGAACACCCATTCAGAGCCTGTCCCACATGTGGCCCATACATATACAGCCACCCAATTAAATAAGATGGATGAAGCAAAGAAGTGCAGGCCGACAGGAACCGGATGTAGATCTCTCCTGAGAGACACAGCCAGAATACAGCAAATATATAGGCGAATGCCATCATTAAACCACTGAACTGAGAACGGGACCCCCGTTGAAGGAATCTTAGAAAGGACTGAAAGAGCTTGAAGGGGCTTGAGACCCCATATGAACAACAATGCCAACCAACCAGAGCTTCCAGGGACTAAGCCACTACCCAAAGACTATACATGGACTGACCCTGGACTCCAACTGCATATGTAGCAATGAATAGCTTAGTAAGAGCACCAGTGGAAGGGGAAGTCCTTGGTCCTGCCAAGACTGAATCCCCAGTTAAGGTGATTTTTGGAGGGAGGGTGGTAATGGGGGGAGGATGGGGAGGAGAACACCCATAGAGAAAGGGAAGGGGAAGGGTTAGGGGGAAGTTGGCCGGGAAACCAGGAAGGGGAATAACAATTGAAATGTAAATAAGAAATACTCAAGTTAATAAAGATGAAAAAAAAAAAAAAAAAAGAGTTGCAAACCCTGTCAGGTACTTCAGTCCTTTCTGTAACTTCTCCATTGGGGATCCTGTTCTCAGTTTAATGGTTGACTGTGAGTTTGCCTCTGAATAAAAAGAACAACAATATCAACCAAGCAGATCCCCCAGACTTTCCAGGGACTAAACCACCATCCCAAGAAAACACAGGGATGGACCTATGGCTCCATCTGTATTTGTAGCAGAGAATGGGCCATGTTGAGCATCAATAGCAGGACAGGACCAATCCTGTCAAGGCTTGATGCCCCAGTGTTGGGGAATGTCATGGCTTAGTGGGTGGGCAGGTGAGGGAGAGGGGGATAGTAGGTTTTTCGAAGGGAAACCAGGAATGGGATAACATTTGAAATGTAAATTTAAAAGATCCAATAAAAGTTTTAAAGTTAAAAAACAAAGCAAAACAAAACAGAAAGCAGCTCAGCTTGAGGGCCTGAGTCTGCTTCTGCCCTCGGGTAACCAGGCACCATTGTGTACCTGGCTAGATTGGACAGAACAAGGCTTAACCAGGCTGGTGGGATCTTAATCGGTAGTGAATACGAGGAGAAACTGCCTTCTCCGTGACAGTTTTCAGTGAAACATCTCTCTTTATTGAGGATGAATGGGGCTATCTAAACCTTGGGAAGTGGGAAGGGGTTTTCTGGGTGAGTGTACATCATTGGCTAATGTTGAAATGCTAGGAATGCTTCATTTTTATGAAAAGGAACTTTTGCTGTACATGTCAATATAGGGAGAGAGGAAGTTAAAATTGTACATTGACTACCAGCGTACTTAGCTATCTCAAGAGTGGCAGAGGTGAGGGTCATGCTGGCACTGGGACATGCAGGTCCAGACCAAATAGGGATCAGTCCTGCTGTTCTTGCGATGAGATTTTTGGTGTTTGGACAAACCTGGACCTTACTCTTGTTCTGTTCTGGCTCCCTAAATTGCCTTCCTGACCCCACAGGAGCTTGAGCAAGAAATGTCTTATTTTAGCACACAGCTTACTGTCCATAATAAAGAGAAGTCAGGGCAGGAACTTAAACAGGAAATTAGAAAGAAAACTGGAAAAAAATGCAGGAATGATTCTTACTCTCCTTAGCAGCTTCCTTATATTCCAGGGCCTTCTATCCATGTCACTGCAGTCCACACTGAACTGCACTTTTCTATATAAATCATTGATTAGGATTGTGCCCCTCAGACTTCCCAACAGGCTAACCTGATGGAGGACTTTTGCTCAAACTTGGAGTCACTCTTTCTAGATGACCACCCACTCCCTGCATGGGTTGACAAAAACGAAGCAGCATGGCCTTTATTCTTTGTGACTGCATTCAACTGTTGTTTTCAAGAACTATCAAACTAACACTTTATAACGATGAGAAAAAGATTAAGCTGTATGTTCAGAGTGGGTGGGGGGTAAGGAGATTCTTTCCCTCAGATTTGGCAAATGGAATTGTATGCATTTTCATAGAGCTTTCGATTGGATCACATTCCAAAAATGTTAAAGTAGCAGAAATTTAACTAAGTATGTTTTATTAGAGAAATCAAGTGTATTTCATTCTAAAAGTTTAGATTATCAAACATGCAACAGAATGCTGATTTTTCCCACACCTTGACAGAGGAGAATGTAATTCCTGAAAAATTTACTAGTTCACTCTTTGGATGAATTTAAAGTGTCAAGGGAAATCTGATCCTTTCCTTTGGACTAAAGGCTCATTAGATATTTTTTATAAAAATGAGAAAATATTGTTCAGCTTCAAAATAAATATTGAATTCAGGATGAATTTGAACCGGAGGGCAGTATCCATTAAGTTTACACCACCTGTTAAAAAGTAAAAGACAATAAAAGGCCTCGGTCAAATAGAAAGTAAAGCTAGTTTGCAGGCATTAAAGATTTCCATCATAGAAACTTCCGGGAACTGGGAAGACCAGAAGCCATTAAGGGTTTATGTGTTCATTTGGATTGAGGGTGTCCCATCTGGTGATCTCCCTGTGTCTTATTTTTCTTTTGGAGTAAAGGTGTCTGTAGGCTGTTTCTAAACTAGCAGTTGGTTCTCTGTCCCTCTCCACGGGCACAGACATAATTGAATGATTGACTGTTTTAAGTGATCACCCTATTTCCTCTGCTCTTTGTGGAAAATCAGATACAGAGACACCTATTACCTGCCCGTAGAAATAAGCTACAATGTAGAGAAATAGAAACTTATTGCTATGGATAAAATTTATACAGAAATGAAAATATACCATCTATTTATGGCATTAAAGAAAACAACATTAAATTGGCACTTTAATGCTGTTTTTCCCAATTTGGGACCTAAACACACAGATTATTGTCCCAAACAGTATAGAAAAAAGATAAAACTTAAAGAAAAAATATGAGAACAGTGAGAACAGGCAAGGAATTTTAAGCAGACAGACAGAGGAAAATACAAAATGGAATTATGATTCAAATCAAGTATTTTTTTTCACCAAAAGATTGTTTTTTAAAGTGTATCTCCCCTCTCTCTCTCTCTCTCTCTCTCTCTCTCTCTCTCTCTCTCTCTCTCATGTGTTTGTGTGTGTGTGTACCACATACATGAACGTTGTCTCCCATGCAGGCAAAAAGATAACATCACACTCTCTAAAGCTGTGGTTACACACAGCTATGACAGACCCAAAATATGCACTATGAACTCAACTCAGATCATCTGGTAGATAAGGAAGCCCTCATAACTTCTGAACCATCTCTTCAGTCCCAAAATCAAATCCAGTTTTCTTACACCGAATGATGACATATCTGGAATCTACCCAATCATGTGATTACATGATTATGAGATGCTAATAAACATCCTTGATTTTATCATTTAAATTAAACATGAAATTTGGATTCTATTTTGGGATGAAATCATTGGACACATTTAGCATAACAGTACTTGGGGACAGAGCAGGCTTTTCATTTGTCTGAGATGACAGAGCAAGTCAGTGGAGAAAATCAGAATTAACGAATTCATGCTGGTGTCTTAATTTCACCTATTAAAGGTTTTTGATGTTCTGAAGGTTCCCGATGCAAGACCTCATTCTACTGAAACCTCTGTACTTTCCATTCTCCACTCATTGTCATGCCAGCTTGTCTCAGCTGGTCCTGTTTGCTAGTTCTGTCCATTTGCATTCTGGTAATTCCATGGCCAATAGGTATTCACCTTGTCTCCTTTTCTGAAACTCTACCTATTGTTATATTCACCCCAGAACACTGTCTTACAAAGACCTCTTGAAAGCCCTCAGTTGTGCTTTTCGACAATAGGGCACAGGTTGCAATCTGACATTTCACTGAATTAGGCCTTGATCTTGTGGTATGAACCTGCTTTTCTATACACACACTTTATTACTCTAGGACATGGGTTATTTACTTTTGTCAAACCCAATTTACCTTAATTCCATTTTATTTTCTCATGAATTTGAAAGTTTATAGTTACTTATTTTGAACCATTTTAGGTCTGTTTCTCAGTGTTTGTGTTTTGATTGAGACACACAGAAATATGGTTATAGTATAGTTAGTTATAAAATGTTCCGTGGAGCTTATGATTTATAGGTTTTTTCCAATTACTGTTGGTATTGAAAAGTGATAAGAACATTAGAGCTTTGACATAATCAATGGATTGATCCAATCATAGATTCATACTTTGAGGTATTATTGGGCAATGATAGAGACTCAAAGCCAAAACATTTCAAGTCACTGGAAAATGAGTCTTTGAATGGCTACACTGGATTGGTCCTCTTACTATGTCATTCAGCCACTATAATGACTGTCTATGTTTTTCTCACACTGCTGGCTGTGAGTGTCCCTCAGCACAGGGCCATAGCAGGGCAGTAAAAGTGACCATTCAAAGCTCCAAAAACCCCAGTCAAAATATGTCCTATAAATTTTAATTTTTATTGTTTTTAAGTATGTCTGTGTGTATGTGAACATATGTCCACATATCTATATGTGGTTGCCAAAGCCTGAGGCATCTTGTTCATTCCTTGGAATTGAATTTGCATGTCAACTATAGGTGAAAGATCTTAGACACTAGAAGCAGTGTGTTAATTCTTTTATTTTTATTTACACTTCAAATAATATCCCATTTCTTGGTTTCCCGTCCCTAAACCCCCTAATCCACCATCCCTCCCACTTCTATGAGGGTATTCTCCCACCCATCCACCCACCCCTTCCTGCCTCCCTGCCTTGACATTCCCCTACACTGGGGAGGTTTAGTCTTGGCAGGACCAAGGGCTTTGCCTTCCATTGGTGCCCCACAAGCCTATCCTTTGCTACATACGCAGTTGGAGCCATGGGTCTGTCCATGTGTACTCTTTGGATGGTGGTTTAGTCCTTGGGAGCTCTGGTTGGTTGGTATTGTTGTTCTTATGCATGGTGACAGGAGCCTGAGATAGCTGTCTACTGAGAGGCTCTGACAGAGCATGACAAATACAGAGCCAGACTCTTGCAGCCAATCATTGAACTGAGAATGCAGTCCTTTGGAAGAGTTAGAGAAAGGATTGAAGGAGTGTTAATTCTTAATCTTGGAGCCATGACTACTGCTCCTATTCTTCTTACTTTAGATTGATTGTGTCAAATATATCCTCATGGTAATGAAATATGATGAATACATTTGCTTTAGTTTGAGTCATTTTCAGGGCTGAATTCTGTCGACCCTCATCCTTTGTTAGATTATATATCCCTCTTTTTCTTTCTTCAATATTATCTGTTGCCATCCATCAGACAATATAATAATTATTATTTATTTTTTATGACAGAAACTGCATTTTTTACAGAAGCTGCATTCATTTTCCTTTATCCCAATGTAATTATACTTAGATTCTAGAACATATAGTTCAAAGGTTGTTAAACTGTTCAACTGAATTGGCGGTGCTATAAGAACATCTAATGGGCAAAAATGGACATACACATTTTTACAAGCCTGAATAAGTTCAAATAGTTTCTCATTTATTATCTCAAGTAATTTTAGAAACAATTACCACTATTGATCATACTGTACAATCGAGGTCCTGTCATACATTTTTATTGAATCAAAGTAACACAAAGAAAAATTAGCAGTGAACATACCTTTAGGAATACTACCTTAAATACACTAAGTAAAATTAGAAGATCCAATGTTTAATAAAGTTTTTATTTCTTTACTTATTGTCTGTCTTTGCAGATAATTATCTATCTGCATGTAGAAAAAGATCACTATGGTAAAAACTGGAATATTGGATGTGTCTTCTTATTTTTTATTTTGTCTTTTTCCCTAGGGAGATCTATGTGAAAAGCAGATGAAAGTGAACTAAAAGAAAGGGTTTAGGGTTATGGGAGTCATCCAAACCAGTACTTATCCTTCTGAAGTTGCAGGCATACGATCTGTTGAAACTTACAAACAGTAGTAAAGAATAGCACGACTCACAATATACAGTGAGGATTTCAGGCTTAGAATTTATGATTACATGGACTTTCTAAACCACTAAGAAAAATTTTTACACACACACACACACACACACACATGTGTGTGCGCGCACACACGCACACACACATGCATACGCACATATGTGTATAAGTGTCTACGCTTTTATTCTAGGATAAACTAATCTATTTTGGAGAGAGACAAAAGTGAATGCAAAGCTCCTTTTTATAGTCAGAATGTAAACAATATTGAAGGAGGATGTGTGAACATCTACAATCACTTTCAATGACATTTACTTCATGAATGAAAGACCTCCCAGTGGCCTCTGCTTCTTAAATACACAGGCTATTAGAAAACAGTGATGTACATATCACAATAAGTATATTTATATACATGTGTTTACTAGTTGGTGCCAAATGTAATGCATTCTACTGGTTTATTGTGGAGCTGTGACTATACCCTCAGTTGCATAATTACTGCTAGGTTACTGAATAAAATATTCATGTGGGTTCACTGCATTGTTTCTTTGGTTTTAGATGGTGAAGTAAGCTTTTAAGAGCTGATCCATCTCTCTAGCCCAACTGCATTGTTTCTTATAACTGTGCAATAATATATAATTATTTCAAATTTAATACTCAAGAAGATAGAAACTATATGGAAATGTATTTGCTGGGATTAATGCCTATCTCTGATATTTGAGTGACAGTGGACAAGCAGTAATGTTTCTCCTGCATATATGACATTTCTGATAAGGACAGGGTCTATATTACTTAGCCAGATAATAAAGAAATTCTAATAGAAGGAAACATAAAGGTTCTAACTAATAGAAATTTATTACAGAAGAATATATACTGTAGTATATGGAAAACAAAATAAGTATTTGGGATCCTCTGTTTTCAATTTATTATAGGACATTTTAATTGAGATTTTTAATACATGTATATATTTATACATAAATGTGTTCTGATTAAATTCACCTCCATTTACCTAGTACCACTTCACTTCCTACCCATTATCCCTAATTTCTGCCCAACTCCATTTTTCTCTCAGAATTTGCATGGGTGCAGAACCATCTATTTCAGAACCCAAACTGGTCAACCTGCAGAGGAGAATAGCCAATGTGCAGCTCTAAACAGAACATGTGTCTCACATATCACATCTCTCATTTCATAAAAACTCAATGACCACAGAAGTGGCTGTGGTACGATAAGAGTCAAAAGCAATGTATATCTGTGGTGAAATGTTATTACAGGACATTCTAATGAAGAATTCTTTGTTTTAGAAAACTATTCAACAGGCAGTGTCACAGATTACTGCAAGAATTGAAACTATGTCCCCTAATTGAATTAAGAGGATTAATTTTAGTAGACTTTTATACTGAAAATGTGAATGAAAGGAAGAAATTTTGCAAATTCTTCTTTATATAGATATATGTTAAAATCTCATACATGATATATTGAGTTTAATCGGCCACTATATATAAAAGGGTACATCATCAGTATGATCAGGTTGGTAATAGTGATGGTTTCTATGTTTCCTTGCCATTTTACGGGAGTAAATATCGATATTATTTATTTTACACAGGGCTGAAAAAGGGGAGACAGTTTGTAGATGGCATCTAGGAAGAAATCATAGTGTATTTTTCTGATTAAATATGTTTTCTAATGAGTAAGTATAATGTTCTTGTTACAAAAACCTGAAACAGGCTTATATCATAGAGAAATTCAAACACAATTCCCTGATACCACATCCCCAGGGTCACTTCTTCTGAGTGGATGAGACCTCACTTAATGGGCTGTATTGCAAGCTACTCATTCTGGGTTGAGCTATAAACACAAGCCCTCCTATTAATTTCAAATGATGCATTTCTATCTCTGGCTATGAATAAAACAGATCAATGCCACCCGCATGTTTTATTGGGCCTCCAGTGAAATGAATCTGTAGGGAGACAGCCAGGAGGATGGAGTTGACATGCAGATGAGATTTGTAAGTGAGGACATATTGATTATTTCCATCTCAGCTCAGGCAGTAATTCCACCCAATGCCACTTCCCCTGTTTGAGCTCATTATTTATGCCATAAAAACACTATCTCAATGATAATAACAGGCTTCATTTACAAGCCAGAACATAAAACATCAGCGCTTACAATTTCAGGAGGTAAGAGAAGAGGGAGAGAGAAATCTACCAAGTCCTAGAAAGATACAAAACTGCCAGGAGTTATCTTACAGCTTTTATTCTCTCAGCAGGTAAGAATGAGAGCTGGACCCAGATTGCCAGGCTCTTTCTTTATAACTCCAGACTATGTACATATTTGAAACATCATCTTAAATTTTATCCAGAACTGACCTGGAACTTCCTAGGTAGACTCGGGTGCACCATAGTATATAACCCTTCCTTTTTTCAGCTTCTGGGCTCTGATAGATATTTCCTCTGCACCTCCATTCTCACCTCTGAATCTCTCAATTTTACTGTGCACACCATTTCATGTGTTAACATGATTCCATCCTCTTGGGATATGCTGCCTTGTTTTGAAAACTGACTATCTTTAATTACGTATGTATATGTCCACTCAAGTAGTATCTGTTCATGAACTAAATAACTCTTCAATTCAATATTTAAGTGTTATATTCAGTGTCTGAGTTAGTCTATGCATATGACTTTGTTATAAATTAATGTAAAATATCCCTGTGTTTTTTGAAAATGCTTGACCCAGGGAGTTGTTTGAAAATGCTTGACATTATTAGGAGGTATGTCCTTGTTGGAGTAGGTGTGCCCTTGTTGGAGGAAATGTGCCACTCTTAGGATGAGCATTAAGATTCTTGTCCTATCTGCCTGGAAGTCAGTTTTTTCCTGTTTGCCTTTAGAACAAGATTTAGAACTCTCAGGTACTCCAGCACTATGCCTGCCTGGACACTGCCATGCTTCCTGCCATGATAATGGTGTGAATCTCTGAACTTATAAACCAAGCCGATTTAAATGTTGTCCTTTATAATAGTTGCCCTTGTCCTGTTGTATCTTCACAACAATGGAATTCCTAACTAAGACAATCCCTGTTTCATTATTTTATTACCTTTTGCTTTCTTATTTATCAATTTCTTTTTGTGCCTGGGGTAGGAATTGTCATTATGTCGGCTTGGAAGAAAGAGAACGACTTGAATAGTCTGTTCTTTCCTTCCACAATATGGATTCCATCAAACTTAGGCCACTAGATTTGTTAAAAAGCACCCGTACCTGCTGGAGATCTCAGTGATGTAATTCCACTAATCTCAATAAATGTTTTTTTTTTCTCTTTTTGATATCAAGGAGGAGGGGTGCCTCAGTTGATGAAACATGCACTCTACCATGAAAAGATTTGTGCCTTAAGCAGGAGTCAAAAATACACTATAATTAATAAATCTAATATAACAAATATAACATGAAATTGTGGTCTAAACAAATATAGTCAGATACTTCAGGAAGGTAATAAAGAGGGGTAACAGTGAAGCACAACGTCATTGATAGATAACTCCTTAGTTAGATGTAAAATAAAAACTACTAAGATTCTTCTACTGTGTATCTTCATATTAAAATATTTAATTATCCTAGAACCAAAGAAATGAATTCATGGGGTACATTTAATAACATAAAGCTATGTCTGGAAATGAAAAATATATAAACCAAACCATCATTTGATACAGTGAAAATTGCTACTGATGTTTGAATTTTTGCTGTAATTTCCTATTTTGATGTTAATTACAAAAACAGATATGTAATTTACATGCTGTTTTGAACCTATAGATTTTTACCTAGATATATGTGAGGAACCTCATTATATTGTCATTGTACATTTTTCCCTAAGGACTGAAACATTTTCATTGTACTGATATTTTAAGCCTTGTATTGCCAATTTCCTAAAACTGAGACAGCATTTTTAATGGCCTTTTGAGTGTGAAATTAGTCTAATGAATACACTAAAAAGTAACTAAGTACTCACAGGCATGATGATCACTTTAGAATGAAGTCTTAAGGCGGTAGTAGTCAATTTCAGAAGCATTTTTAAGTGAGATAGCGATATCACACTGTCATATTTGAGAAATGGTCCATCAGTTTCTTTGCTAAACTGTGGAAATCATAAGAGTATTATTTCATGGACAGCTTATTAATAAGAAGATGGTGTCTATTCAATGACCAGTATTCTTAGTGATAATAAAAATAATTACATACATTCAGGCTTCGTGTCTGGGTGTGGGTTAGACAAAAATGTGAGAAAGGAATGTTGGAGCAAATGAGAAAAAAAATTATTGGTTCTTTTTAAAAATTTACACTAATTACATGCAAATGTTCTAAATTCTTGTTATTGCATTACTAAATTATTTATTATCATTACTAAAATACTATAAGAATACCACAAAAGTAAAGCTGAATTTTATGATCATTCTGGAATAACAATAGTTGCCTCAACACCTGGTCTGATTATATCCACTAATCTATTCAACTCTTAGACATTGGCTGATTATTCCTAATGAGCAAATTATTCAACTTTTTTCTATGAACTAAAGTCATACACAAAACGGGGAGTTCTATTTACAATTTGTATTTAAGAGTAATTCTTGGAGTTCCTTTGTTTTATGTGTAAGTGGAGTGAACTATGTGTTGTGGGGAGGGACCTCTATGATTCCCGCAGTGAATGTTTTACCATTCACAGAGAGAGATATAGAAGAATAACTTTGGCCTTCCTTTCTTTCTTTACTTTCCCACAAATGAGAAGTGCTCTTGAAAGGCCTTATTTTTAAGACTGCAACTGTTAGACAAAATTGCCCAGGAATATGTTTCTAAGCTTATTGCTTTTGGCTTTTTCAATAGTGTTAGCCCAAGAAGTATACATCATATATAGTCTCAGAAAAAATATCTGCCTTAATGGATGAAATCTAAGTAGTGGCTACTCAAGGAACTCAATTTCTTTGTAGATAACATTCATATTATCTGTATGTGACCTTATTGATAATTCAAAGTGCATTTGCTAACTGCATGCATGTGCCTTTTCACTTTTCTTCAATTAGTTCTGATCTTAGAAAGAAAGATTGGTTTTAAAGGTGTCTTCTGAAATAACTCAGTGAAAACGGTGGTGGGAAATACAAACAGCCATTGTCTGTCCCATACTTGATACTTGTGTGTGTGTGTGTGTGTGTGTGTGTGTGTGTGTGTGTGTGTGTGTGTGTACAATTATTATCTCTCTGACAAAAGTTGAAAATGCAATTACCAATATATGAGTATATAGGTATTCACATGGATGGATACGTAATGTACATGTATGCATATTTAACATGTATAGGAGAAGCAAAGAGTTCATTTAAATATGGTATATCCTTTTAAGCTGTGATGTAATAAAATTGACCTCTTAGGATGTCTTTTAGTTTTCACAAGTTTGCTATATCATAAATAATTAAAACAGACATAGTTCTCTTTACAACTTCTAAATCTACTTTTCTCAGGTTCTGATTTATTTTGACCAGTGACAAAGATCCATTAAACTCAATTTGCATTTTCTTAATTACATGTTAGAAGGTGCTGTTTTTCATGTTTATTGGCCCACTTGCATTATTCTTTTAGCAGACTGTTCAAAATTTTTCCCATTTTTATACTAGATCATTTGTCTTGTCTCTTATTGATTTTCAAAAGCTCTTTGCATATTAATGAACTATTTGGGATTCTTCTGTATCATGGACTGTGAATAATTTGTCCATTTATTACTAACATTTTAATACTTTTAGAAATTTTTGTCTTTTAGTAAGTGACCTTTGGAAATTTCCCAATTATTTTCATGATATATTGATGTACATATAATTATTGCCAAACAAATGCACCTTAAATGCAGATATTAGAATGAGAAAAGAAAACAAAATCACTGGGTTTGTTCAGAGTTCAATGTGTTATTAAGAGAGATAGAGATACTGGATTTCTGCCCTCACTACTGGCTTCAGTATGAAAAACATGTAGCCAGATGTTGGATGTGGAATGTTAGTAAGATGGATTATGATAGATTCTTGAAATGCCAATGTGACTAAATGAGGTTTTAACTCCATTTTAAATATTTTCATGTATTCTTTGTTGTAGAAAGTTTTAATCCCAATCTGAGATTTCTATCCTGCCCTTAAATAATGAGTTCCCAGACAAATGGCACATAACTTTAGAGTAAGCCTTAAACAGCAGAAGTGCTGGGCAGATGCCTACTCTCTACTTGATTAGGATCTGCTTTCATATTGATAACACCAAGTTATTATTTATTATGTCTTATCTGGGCTGTTCTTCTCTGCAATTGGACAGCCCTCGGGGCCATGTTTTTATGGCTTATCTGACCTATAGCTGCTTCTCTTTCCTCCTTTATTTTCTTTTTCTCTTTGTGGTTCTCCTCCAACACCAAGCAGGGGAAACCTAAACACCAACTATAGCTCTTCTGCCCAACCCAACTAATGAATCTTGGCCTCTTTATTTACCTATCTGAAATAATTTGGAGACAGGGTCACTTAGGTCTTGGGGGCCGAAACTTAGCATTACAATAGACAGCAAGAACAAAGCTCAACAATTCCCACTTGTAGTACAAAAAAGGATGCTTTTCTTTCAGATATAAATTCAACACAATTATAACAAGTATAAAAATTATGAGGTATAATATATATTTATAATTTCATTCTTATATTTGGCAATTTAGATAAAGTGTTTTATCATTTGTCTTAATGAGTTTGTAATTTCTTATCTTAACTTTTTTAAATTTTAACTTGTATTACTATCTGACAACTATCTTTTTAGACCTTGAACATATTTTTAAATCTTAAACAAATTAAGTTTAATTGTGAGACTATAATGATTTAACTATTTAGTTAATAACTTTGTCAGAGATTTGAGAAGGAAATAAATAATATCTGAATTACAAAGACATAGCTTCCAAAATTAAACATTTTATAGAGACAGTTAACTGCTTGGGCAGTCTCTAATACTTTTTATAACATTGTAATGTCTATCATTAGCCTTCTGGCCCAGAACATCTGACAGACTTTCAGTGAAATAGGATGTATGAAGTTTATCTTTTCTTGGCAAAGCTTAGTAGTCAACTATCTTGTGTCCATCTGTCCTTCTTTTGGCCAGCATTCTGTCTACAGGTAGAATTAGGGCATTTTTTGCCCTGTGGCTAGTTTGTCACATTGAAGCAGCTCCACATTGATATTCATTAGCTCTTTGAAGTGAAATGTGGGATGCGGGTATTATCAGGAGTAGACATGTCTCATAGTCAAAAGATCTTTTAATAATGAGGTAACCTTAAATGTCATATTTTGTGGATATATGACACTTTTGAAGACATCTATCTATCTATCTGTCTATCTATCTATCTATCTATCTATCTATCTATCTATCTATCTTTCTGGCATAACTAAATTGTTAAACCTTGATTATATTTAGGTCTTTATGATTTGAATAATCTTGAAAACATTTCATTGTACTTAAATAAATTAGAAACTAATATAACCATAAGTTTGATTGTTAACTTGTATAACTTGAATATTTTAAACAGTTTATAATAGTAGTTATTAAAAGACTGGGATTAAGCCTTGTATTTTTAAATGAGTTGTATGAACATAATGCCTAAGAATAACAAATCTTAAATTTTATAGGACCATGTAAAGATTCATAGCAATGAAAACCTTAAGCCTATATCAATATATAAAATTTTATACCAATGTAATGAGATTTAACCTCAAGTATGATGATAAAATATTTTGGTTTTAGAATAGGTTAAATAATTAATCTCTATTTGTCTAAATTTAATAATATTATATTTCCCTTATTGTTTATATAAAACAATTTGATATCCTTTCTTATATTTAACTTTATTTAAATATCCTTCTATTTACTGTATAAGCCTATTCTCAAGCCAACATATATGTGTCATATCCTAGGTTAAGTAGTCCCAGGATTCCTGTGGAGCCCACGTTATAAGAAATCAGTTTCTTAAGATAGCCTTGATATAATTTTTAATTATTTCTGTCTTCTATATATAAAAACATTTAAAGCAATTTTTCATTTAATTTCTTTCTTCTATGGAAGTTAATATTTCTGTGGATAAATATATTGATATCCCTTTCCTTTATATAAATTGAATTAAAATATTTTATATTAAATTCCCCTACATTTTTTGATCTATTGTATAGTACTATTCTCATACCAATATATATGTGTTGTGTTTTAGGCAACATAGTCTCAGTAATTTTGTGTAGCACACATTGAAAGAAAAATTGTTTATGATAGTATTTACATTTTAATTTATTTTATCTTGTAGAGTTTTTTGATTGTGGGAGTTATGTAGCTCAATTTTATACATTTGTATGACATAACATGCTTTTTATTATTATTCTTCTACCTCTCTGCCCTTGAATTCTTCTTTCCCATTTGTTCACGTTAATAATTGAACAGAATGGTTGGAAATTAAGAGATATGAGAAGATGAATGTATAAGATTCTGTTTAACAAAGTCATTATTAAAAGATAGCAGAGTGTAGAAGATATTCCACATACAGGCAAAAGGTTTTGTGGCAGCCCCGTCCCAGTTGCTCAGGACTCACATGAAGGTCAGGCTGCACCTCTACTACTACATTGGAGCAGGGAAGCCTAGGTCCAGCCCACATATGCTCTTTGGTTGGTGGTTCAGACTCTGAGAGCCACAAGAGTCCATGTTAGTTGACTCTGTATGTCTTTCTGTGCAGTTCCTATCCCTTTTAAGGCCTGCAGCCTTTCCTCCTGTTTTTCTATAAGTGTATCCAAGCTCCATCTACTCTTTGGTTGTGTCTATCTGAGTCAGCTGCTAAGTAGATCCTCTCAGAGGACAACATACTCCTGTTTGTGAGCATAACAGAATATTAGTAATAATCTTAGGGATTGGTGCGTGTCCAGGGGATGGGTCTCGGGGATATGTTCTATTCACTGGGCTGCCTTGTTTGGCCTCAGCGGGAGAGGAAGCACCTATCCTCCCAGACACCTGAAGTGCCGGGGTTGAGTGGATACACAGGGGTTCCTGATACACTCAGAGAAGAATGGGAGGGTAAGTGGGGGAAGGATTGTGAGAAGAGGTGACAGGGATTGGGCAGTGAGTGGGATATAAAGTGAATAAGTAAAAAATATAAAATTAAATAAATAAAAAGAGTAGCAGAGTGACTGGAAAATTTTGAAGGATAAAATCTTAAGGCTAACAGAAATATGGAACTAGGGATTTGTACATACATTTTTTTAAATAAAAATGTTTTCTACTTTTGCTCAAGTCAGGCCCTTCTTCATTCTAAGCAATGATGTTTACCATTAAACCATAGCCCAGACTCATAATTAATTTGTTTAATGGCCTATCTCTTAGCAACAATATTTTTGCATTGTTGGTATTCCAGTAAGTCTTTTTGAAGTGATTAGCACCCTCCCTTCATATAATACCACTTCATTTTTGAATAAATTTTAGCAATTATAAAATAAATCTCACACACTATTTTGTTTGGATGTTGAATGTTGCAATAACTCTGTAGGTTAGGCTTTATCTCTATATTATTGAGGAGAAAACTCGGGCTCAAATCTGTAACATGACATTTCCAAGATCATAGAAGAGAATGAAATAATTACTACAGCCCACAGTTTTCCTCAGTGTTGTTCCCACAATGTCATTTTTCAAGTTTAGAGTCCTATAAACATCACTATGAAAAGGTTAAAATCTTTCTAAATGCTTCCAGGCCCCATAGTTCATAGGACTATGAGGAGGTTGTAAACAAATAATGGAAGAATGATACATTCTCACAAGATAGTCTATTCCAATTGCTGTGGGGACTTTTCTGTTCAGACTATGAAGTTTTATTAAGAGAGATACTGAATTTCTGTCTTCACTACTGGCTTCAGTATGAAAAACATGTAGCTTGAGATTGGATGAGGAATCATTCTGGCTTACAAGTATGATGATGATAGACTCTTGAATTGCTAATGGGCATAAATGAGGTTCTAACTATATTTTAAATACATTTTTATATTCTTTCCCAATTTTATACTTATGTATAACATGTTTTATTTATTACTCCACCTCGCAGCCTCTTGAATTCTTCTTCCTGATATGTTCCCATCAGATTTTCAGGTATATTTTTTAAAAGACACCTACTGTGTTCAATTAAATTTGCTTACATGTACATGGATGGATTATTTAGCACTTGATGGACAACTTACAATAGCATAAAACTGAGGAAAATGTTTTCTCCTTTCTCAGGAATCATTAACTGCATAGAGACCCTCAGCTAGGGCTAATCACTCATGCTTCTGCATTCATCCTATTCTGCTTACAGATATCTTACATAGGGTTTGGTGAGCTAATCACAGTCTACATCTATTCAAAAGTACGATAGCCATGCCATGGGAGACACTGTTTTCAGCACTCCATCTCATCCCCTGATGATTACATACTATGACCCATTTTCTACAATTTTCATTGAACCTCTTTGTGTGTGTGTGTGTGTGTGTGTGTGTATGCACATGTGCACATGCATGTGTTGATGTGTCTGTGTATGTATGCACATGTGCACACACATGTGTTAGTGTGTATGTGTGTGTGTGTGAGAGACAGAGATGGTCTGTTTAAGGATTAACCCTAAGCAGTGACTATTCTCAATGCTTTGACCACTTATAAGTCTATATTTACCACTGGCCAGTACAGAATGTGAGATCTCTTTTCAAGTGAGAGTCCAGCATTCATCTGTGAAAATAAATATAAACATTTTAAAACCAATATAGCTATTTTTCCATTTAGTTTATCCTAGACCCTGTGATTTTTTTTTTTTTTTTTTTTTTTTTTTTTTTTGCCAATGGGCATTTGATAAGGTTCCCAGTTCCAGGCAAAATTTCTTTCTTTATAGTGAGTCTCAAACATGCAAAATGGGTGCTACTTTCCTCGTGAACCACAGGGTACTCCTTGTCTAGCAGATCAATATTGTGAACTACAGGATCTACCACCAGTGAAAACTTGGTGACCTTTGTTCTCTAGAATTTATTAGCAAACTTTTCCCAGGGACACCATCTCTGAAGAAAATGACTCTTTCTAAAACAGCCATCCTTTGCAAATAGCTCTTTAGCAGATGTGGTTATTTCTTGGGCTATTTTTAAATCCATGATGATTTTGTTTTTTGTTTTTTGTTTTTTTGTTTGTTTGTTGTTTTTTTTTGACCATGTACAGGTTTATATTAGCAGTCACAGCCCATGTGAGTTAGACAAGGCCTTAGGTTGGGGTATGGGCCTACCCACTCATCCCCAAATTTTCAACCCAGATTGACTCCTTTCTAAAGGAAATACTGGGACAAAATGTGGAGCAGAGACGGAAGGAATGGCCATCCAGAGACTGCCCCACCTGGGGATCCATCCCATATACAGACACCAAACCCAGACATTATTGCAGATGCCAAGAAGTGCTTTCTGACAGGAGCCCGATATAGCTGTCACCTGAGATGCTCTGCCAAAGCTTGACAAATAGAGTGAATGCTTACAGCCAACCATTGGACTGAACAGGGGACCCCAATGGAGGAGTTAAAGAAATAACCCAAGGAGCTGAAGGAGTTTGCAACTCCATAGGAAGAACAAAAACATCAACCAACCTGACCCCGCAGATCTCCCAGGGACAAAACTACTAACCAAAGAGTACACATGAAGCTATCCATGGCTCCAGCTGCATATGTAGCAAAGGATGGCATTGTCAGACATCAATGAGAGGAGAGGCCTTCCATCCTGTAAATACTCGATTCCCCAGTATAGGAGAAGGCCAGTACAGTGAGGTGGGAGTGTGGATAGGTGGGGGAGCACCCTCATAGAAGCAGGGGCAGTGGCCATGGGATAGGGGGTTTCCAGAGGGGAAACCGGAAAAGGGGAAAACATTTGAAATTTGAATACATAAAGTATCCAATAATTTTTTAAAAAAGGAAAAAAAAAGAAGAGGCTAAAAAATAAATATACATGTTCCCTTTCTACATAAAAAACAAAGAAAGAAGTAAACAAGATGGAATAGACATTATGTATTGTAAAGAAAAAAAGAAAAAGAAAGAAAGAAAAAGAAGATGGATATGTTAATTCAGAGTCACAGAACACCAGAACCCATTGAGATTTAAATTGGGAAATGTTTCAATGTCACATATTCTTTTTCTATTTGACTATGATTTTAGATTGAAAATAAAATGATAATCTTCATAACTATGCACATTAACAAAATTTTAAAAATCCCTTGCTTTAGAGGAAGTGTTAAAATCTAAGTGACATCAATACATTTAGAAATAAATCAAAACAGGGTAACAAGGTTAAGCATGTGATTTTGACATGAAGAATTTTCAAAAAGAGAAGTGTTGTTAGTGGCAAACTTCTCAAAGAACCCAGTTTAAAAATTGATTTATTTATGTTACATCCTAATTGTTCCTCCTGCTCCCCCATGAGGGATAGGTAGTACCTCCCTCTTACATCACCTCTCCACCATCCTCCTGTCTTCCATTTCTTCTCAGAAAGTACAGGTCTCCCATGGCTATCAATCCACCTTGGCATATCAAGTTGTAGTAGGATTAGGTGCATCTTCTTCTATTGAACCTTAAGGAGGCAGTCCCATCAATGGAAAGGGATCCAAAGGCAGGCAACAGAGTCAAAGACAGCCCATGCTATGGCTATTATAAGTCCCACATGAAGACCCAGCAGCACAACTATCACCTCTATACAGAGGGTTTATGTCTGTCCCATGTATGCTATCTGATGGTTTAGCTTCTGTGAACCTTATGAGACAAAATGAGATGATTCTGTAGGTTTTCTTGATACTGGCTCCTTTAATCACTCTTCCCTCTCTAATGTTTGGCCTTTGGTCTTTGCATGTGCTTTCATTATTTATTTGCTGGATGAAGCTTCTCAGATAGCAGTTATACTAGGAACCTGACTGCAACTATAGCAGAAAACCATTAATCGTATCAAGGATGGGATCTCTCTCATGGCATGGGACACAAACTGGGACAGCCATTAGTTAGCAAAAGCACCCATTCTTTAAAAACAAAAAGAAAAACAAACAACAAAAAAAACAATGCAAAACAAAATAAAAAAAACCTTTTTTAGCCTCTTGTGCTAAAATTGATCACAGTATATCCTGGTCACTTAACTATAAGAAGTCTGAAAATTAAAGTGGGAATCATAGTGTTAGGCTATATGATATTCTTCTCTGAAATAAATGAATGGACAAAAGGATAAAACAACCATGCAAATGAAAGGCCCACTGTGCTTCACTGAAATATTTGGAGGCAGTTTATTATGCATATATATATATATATATATATATATATAAACTGTTTACCATGTTTTGGCCTAGGAGGGTGCCCAAATTAACACAATGATTTCCAAACGTAGCCAATCCTAGGAGACCTTTGGAAAGCTTTGTTAAGATCAAATCTTCTAGGTACCACTTGTCTGAATCCTCAGCTATGGGTCAGGAAAACTTTGTACACAGGAATCTGTATTTTTATAGATCTCCATTAGATGTTGAAATTCAGCCAAGTCTGAGAGTCATTGAATTTAATAACCTTGCCAAGACACATTCAGCCCATTGAGTCTGTAAATTATCAAACTGCAGTTGAACCAACATGAAACTGTAGCTTGATGGTACTACTGTGGATTGCCAAATGTTTTTATTTTAAATTTCATTTAAGAAGAAAGCCAAATGATATTAGCAAATTAAAAAAAGTAATTAGTGGCAAATTCCCCCAACTGCTAGGCATTGCAGACAGAAACTATTATATATACATATAGCCCTGTTATCATAAGGAGTAAGTATATTTTGGCTGTGTTTGAGTTGTGTTTAACCACAGGGAGAATGTGAGTATTTTATGAATTACTGATTTTGATTTTCAACCAGGTTTTCACCTTGGACAAAATTTTATTCATCTGCTCCTCTCTCTTCTGGGTACTAATTATTCTGTGTAATCAGAAAAGAAGCTGATTTCAAAAGCATGCCACAGATTTAAGACGATATCAAGAGTTATTAAAATATATTTTCCCACATGGGATATATATTATGAATTATATAATTAGACTCTCTAGATAAAAGAATAGCACAAATAAAGAGAAGAATTAATCAGTCAATTTGGGGGTTACTATGTTTTATCTACCATATTAAAGTCTTCTATCATAAGTCTTCGAGGTAAATTTTCTTGGATAAATTACAGGAGCTAGAGAGGAAGCAGTAGGCAAGGCATTTGCTGGTTATGATTTGTGGTTCATTTGCACATTGGAATACTATTCAGCTACTAAGAACAAGGATATCCTAAGTTTTGCAGGTATGGGTGGAACTAGAAAATACCATCCTGAGTGAAGTAGCTCAGACCTGAAAGGACATGCATGCTATGCACTCTCTTATAAGTGGATATTAGCCAAAGCAAGTACAGAATATCCAGGATACAGTCCACAGAAATCAAACGGTTAACAAGCCAAAGGGCCCAAATGAGGACACCTCAATCCCACAGAGAAGGGAGAAGGAATCAATCACAGGAGCAGGGAAGAGAGGGAGGGTCTTGGGTGGGAAAGGGGACAGGAAGGGGAAGAGGGCAACATGATCGGCTATTGATTGGGTAGAAGCAAAGGACTGAAGTCTTGAGGACCAGCAAAAAGAACGGAAACAGCAACCTTGGGATGTAGGAGGTAGGGCGAACCTCCAGAATATACCAGAGACCTGGGAGGAGAGAGACTCTCAGGACTCAAATGGAGGCACCTGAGGTGAAATGCCCACAGTGGAGAGAAAGAAATTGTAGAGCCCACCTCCAGCAGAAAGAGAGGGTATCAAGTGAGGGATGGGGTTCCCATCCATAGTCAAAAACTCTGACCCATAATTGATCCTGTCTGAAAGAACTGCAGGGACAAAAACGGAAAAGAGCCTGAGGAAGAGGAGGTCCAGTGACAGACCCAAAGTGGGATCCAGCTCAAGGGGAGACCCCAAGGCCTGACACTATTACTGAGGCTATGGAGTACTCAAAAAAGGGGCCTATCATATCTGCCCCCCAAAAAACCCAGCAAGCACCTGAGAGAGTCAAACGCATATATTTACACCCAACCTATAGACAGAAGATGGTGACCCCTTTGGTTGATTTAGGGAAAATATGGTGGAAGCTGAGGAGGAGGGCAACTCTGTAGGAGAACCAGCAGTCTGAATTAACTAGGAGCTCTGATATCTCTTAGACAGAGCCAAAAAGCAGGCATCATACACCAGCTGATATGAGGCCCCTAACACATATACAGCAGAGGACTACCAGGTATTATACAGTCAAAGAAGATGCACCGAACTCTTCGGAGACTGGAGGCCTCAGGGAGTGGAGTCTGGTGTACGGTGGGCATAGGGACATCCTCATGAAGATGAGAGAGGAAAGTATGGGATGTGAAACAGTCAGAAGTTAGGCCAAGATGGGAATACAATCTGGAGTGTAAAATTACAAAGAAATAAAACTAAAAAAGAAAAAAAAAACTTCTATACTGCTGTGGAAATATCTGAAATGCCACTTTTTAAGAAATAATTTAGAATAAAATATATATTCTTTCTCACAAGTATTTTGCGAGAATTCTGGAATAGGTTAATTCATTAACTGCAAGACATATGTATTCACTGTTTGATATGCTTTTGGGAGAGAATGACAGAATCTGTCCATTGATCATCAACAGAATACCTACTATGTATCAGATACTACTAGGAGTGCAATAATGTTTAATATACCTGATTTGCTATCAAAGAGATCTGAGCCAATAGCTCTATATATACTTTAGTATCCCATGCTTATATCAATAATTCTGTAGTAGGTAATAAAAGACTTTGAACCTTTGCTGAAAAAGGCAAATATAAAACAAATCAAATTTTAAACAATCAAAACAAACAAGATACCAAAAAGTAAATTAATAAAAATAAAGAAATAATAAAGATGGAAAAAATTACAAAGAAAAAGAAACCAAAAAATAAAGAAATGTCCAAGAACATATTTAAAACAAATTATAATTTCCTGACGTTGCAATGATATATTTTTCCTCTATACATTCATCTTCAAAGCAACCAGCCCAGATTGAATTGAAGCTTATCTAATAAAAGGTGGGAGCCAACTACTCTCAAAGTACTTTGACTAATTATTATTAATTATTAATAATAATGATAATAATAGAAAATAAAAGGATTAAATTATTACTACTACAACACTGTGCTATGGAACTGATTAGCCAATTCATCAGTGACTTCAATTTTTAAATGGTCATAAAATGCTATTAATGTCTTTTAAGTTCATCTAAAAAATGATGGGACAGAGATTTATAAAAAGTGTGAATTTTACTAGGAGACATGTCTCTAAGATCTTGCCTCAAACAATTTAAATAATGCCTTAGCCCTTTAACTACAATTTAACTAAACTATTGATTAATTATTGTTCTTATTATCTCTTTCTTCCCTACCATCTACTCAGCTTTAAGCATGCACAGTGCTGTTTAGAGAAAGAGCAAGGTCATAGAGAAAAGGAAAAGGGAGGGATGGAAATGTAGGAAGCAATAGAACGATTGCAGACGTGAGATGTGTGTTTCCTCATCTTATTTTATATCTTGCCTTTCTTAACTTTAATCATTTAGATCAATTTATTTACCAAGTCTAATTCTCCTCATTTTGCAATAGAAGTTTATAAGGAATGTTGGATAAACAAATGAATTGCATATATTAAGTCTTAACAGTGTACACAGTTGAAGTCAAGCATTTAGTCATTGTCACTAATTGTCATCACAGAAGCAGTGGTAGGACTAATAGGAATAATTCCATTACTGTCATGCTTCGGATGACAAGATATATGCAAATTGTACTTTTTTTCTGGGCTGTAAATTTTTTCTCCTTTATGTGTGTTGTTCTGTCATGGATCTTTTCATTGTAGTTTAGCCATTAGCATGTCTACAAGTGTTTTGTTTTGTTTTCCAATAAAATAATGCAAAAACAATAATAGTGGTGCTTTAGAGATCTAAAATGTATGAGCTTTGAAGCTCCAGCTATGTGCCATGCACATTTTATATCTTAGGTGAGCAAACTTTAAATTAAAATTTAAATTCCTACAGCTTTTGATAAGTATAAATCATGTAAAACAACAATTTTAAGGGATGGAGAGGTGCCTCTGCAGCTATCAGTGCTTGCTGATTTTCCAGAGGACTAGAACTTGATTCCTATTACCTATGTCAACAGGCTCACAGATACTTTGATCTTCAGAACTAAGAATCCTGACACTTTCCTGTAGCATTCACAAGAATGCTCTCACATGTGTCTGCATATATTCCTGGGAATATACCCCAAAAATGCCCCACCATGCCACAAGTGCACATGTTCCTCTATGTTCATAGTGACTTTATTTGTGATAGCCAAAAGCTGGAAAGAACCCAGATGTACCATGACAGAAGAATAGATACAGAAAATATTGTTCATTTATACAATGGACTACTACTCAGCTATTAAGAACAAGGACATCCTGAGTTTTGCAGGCAAATGGATGGAACTAGAAAATGTCATCCTGAATGAGGTAACTCAGACCCAAAAAGACATGTAAAGTATGTTCCTATTAATAAGTAGATGTTAGCCAAAAAAAGAAAGAAAGGAAGAAAGAAAGAAAGAAAGAAAGAAAAGAAAAGAAAAGAAAAGAAAAGAGAAGGAAAGAAAAGAAAAGAAAAGAAAAGAGTACAAAATACCAGAATACCCAAGATATAGTTCACAGAACTCAAAAAGTGAGGCCCAAATGAGGATGCCTCAGTTCCACTTGTGAGGGAGAAGAAAGCAACCACAAGGGAGGAGGGAGGGAGGGACAGGGGAGGGAAAAGTGATGGAGTGGGGACTGAAGGGAACATGATCTGATATTGACTGGGGGACAAGGACTGAAGTCCTGAAGGCCAGCAGAAAGAATGGAAACAGGTGACCTCGGGAGGAAGGAGGTTGGGAAGACCTTCTAGAATGTACCAGAGACCTGGGAAGTGAGACATTCTCAGGACTGAAAAGGGAGGTGGGCTAGATGAAAGGCCCTACAGTAGGGAGAACAAACTTATTGAATCCACCTCCAGGAGAAAGACAGGGCATCAAGTGAAGGATGGTGTTGCCATTCCACAACCAAAGCTCTGATCCATAATTCTTCCTGTCTGATAGAAATGCAGGGATGGAAATGGCAAAGAGCCTGAGGAAAAGAAGGCCTAGCAACAGGCCGAAAGTGTGTTCTAGTTTAACGGGAGGCCCCAAGACCCAACACCATTACTGAAGTTATGAGATATTCCAAAAAAAAAAAAAGACCTACCATGACTGCTCTCCAAAAGATCCAACAAGCAGCTGAGAGAGTAAATGCAGATATGTGCACCCAACCATTGAATAGAAGCTGCTGACCACTGGTTGAATTATGGAAAATCTAGAGGAAACTAAGGAGGAGGGCAACCCTGTAGAAAGACCAGCACTCTCAATCAACCTGGACCCCTGAGATCTCTTAGACAATGGATCACCAACCAGGCAGCATATAACAGCTGAGATGAGGCCTCCAACACATATGCAGCAGAGGACTCTGAACCACCTCAGAGAAATGTATTCAAAGATTCTTTGCCTTATCATATATGCACGTCCATATAGAAGTTTATTACCATATAAATAACAAAGTCTAAGAAATAGGACCAGATTGGAGAAGAAATAAATAAGAACAAATAATGAATATGCTATAATGAAATTGACCCCTTTACACACTCAAACATCAAATTGAAAAATTATAGGAAAACTTTACCAATAGGAAAATATAATGTAATAATAAATAATAGAATGTTTAATGTGCTATAGTAAACGTGTAAGTGTTGAAGAGCTAGCAAAATAGTCAAGAAAATATTCATGAAGAAAAAGGAAGATATGATCTCGAATGAACAGGGATGACTCTCTCTTCCTACTGTAGGAAACAAGTTAGCAAAGGACAAGCATGTTGTATATATTTAGTAATTGTTTTACTTTATGTGGGAACATTTAGATTAAAGAACCAAGTCTAAGAATGAATCTTAACCTGTAAGCCCCACTATCTCAAGGACAGATCATTTCCCGAAATTTTGGGGGCTTTGGATTTGGAGAGATAATAGGCTACATGTTTTTGCTCCCTTAAATAAGTTTGTTTTACTCAACTGCACTGGATGTGCTTGATTGGATGTATTCAGGAGATATTCAGGCAGGAAGTTAAGTCAAGGTGTGTACTTGCTCTTAGACCTGATGAGAATACAGAGATCTTATGGTTTTTCCCTTTGAAGTTTCTGAAAAATGTTACATATTACCATTTCCTGAGTATCCTGGAATGACCTGGCCCATCACTCTGGCCAGTATTTATTTAACTCTTGTTTCAAATCTGGTTCAAACCTTGTGGAATTGGCTTTTCTCTTATGATTCTCAGATTAAACTAAAAAGATTCAGGGTAGACTATTTTTGTTTGAAGACTCATGGACAACTATTTAGTATGACTAAGGCAGTATATCAAAGAATATCAGACCAAGTTACAAAGCACAAAGAACACTCTGCTTAGGTTCTTTTTGACCCTTCACATACACTGTTCATTCCATCTCCTGTATAGTAAACAATTCTTTAAAGAATAGGGCTTGGTTTTTTTTCCTATAATCAACAAAGTCAGTCAAGTAGTTTGTTAACGACCAGTTCTAACACATGAAAGAGGAAAAATTCTAAGTTTTATACTTGGGATTTATATCTGGTTTTGGAGGAAAGAAGCAGTGCTTTCTCTGATTCACATTGAAAGAAGTATTTTAATCTGTAGGTTGCTGATTTGTCCTATTAATGCAGTCTTTTGCTTTACAGAAGTTTTTTATTTTCATAGGTCCCATTCATCAATTGTTGATGCTAGAGCCTAAGCCTTCGGTGTTCACTTCAGGAAGTTTTCCTCTGTGCCAATGAATTCAAGGATCTTTCCCCACTTCTCCTCTTCTATTAGATTCAGTGTATCTGGTTTTATGTTGATCCACTAGGACTTGAGCTTTTTTCATCCTCCTACATGCAAAATGGTCAGTTAGAACAGTACCATTTATTGAAGATGCTTTCTTTTTTCCACTGTATGTTTTTGGCTTCCTTGTCAAAGATCAAGTGTCCATAAGTATATGGGTTTACTTCTGGGTCTTCAATTCTATTCCACTGATAGACTGTCTGTCTCTGTATGAATACAGTGCACGTGTGTGTGCTTTTTTATCACTATTACTTTGTATTAAAGATTGAGGTCAGGAAAGGTGATTCCCACACAAGTTCTTTTAGTGTTGAGAATTGTTTTAGCTATCCCCAGATTGTTGTTTTTCCATATGACATTTAGAATTACCTTTTCCATGTCTGAAGAATTATGTTGGAATTTTTATGGGGATGGCATTGAATCTGTAGATTTCTTTTTTTTTAAGATGGCCATTTTCACTATTTTCATTATTAATTTTTTAAATCAATCATTTCACTCATTTACATCTCAAATGATATCTCCTTATAGGTTACCGCTCCTCAACTTCTCCATGCTGTCCACCGTCTCCCTCTCCCATTTACCTCTGTAAGGGTACTCCACAACCCACCTACCACCTTCTGCCCCACCTCTCCAGGATTCCCCTATGCTGGGGTATCAAACCTACACAGAACAAAGGGTCTCCCCTCCCGTTAATGTCAGACAAGGCCATATGTCTACAACATATGTATCTGGAGCCATGGACCCCTCCGTATACATTCCTTAGTTGATAGCCTAATCCCTGGGAGCACTGGGTGCTCCAGCCTCCTGATATTGTTCTTCCTATGGTGTTGCAATTCTCCTCCATTCCTCCACTCCTTTCACCAGCTCCCCCACCAGGGTCCTGAACTCAGTCTGATCATTGGTTGCGTGTACCCACATCTGCATTGTTCAGGTGCTGGCAGAACCTCCCAGGGGACAACTCTACCAGGTTCCTGTCAACATGTACCTCTTGGCAGTAGTAACAGTGTTTGCATTTCCTGTCAACAGACAGGATCCTCAGGAGGCATGGTCCCTAGGTGGCCTGTCCTTCAGTTTCTGCTCCATTTTTCTTCATATCTTTCCTTAGGACAGGAAAGGACACTGTCAATAGGAGAAAACAGCAACCCACAGATTGGGAAAAGATGTTTATTAATGCTACAACTGATTGTTAGGTTATTACCAATCCATGAGCATGGGAGATCTTTCCATCTGAGTTCTTTAATTTCTTTTTAGAGGGATTTGAGGTTCTTGTCCTACAGATATTTCACTTGCTTGATAAGAGTTAAATCAAGACAACTTATAGCATTTGTTGCTATTGTGAAGATGTTGTTTCTATAATTTATTTCTCAGCCTGTTTATTATTTATATAAAGGGAGGCTACAGATTTGTTTGAAATAATTTTATATTCCGCCACTTTGCTGAACTTGTTTATCAGCTATAGTAGTTCTCTGAAGGAATTTTAGAGATCTCTTATATATACTATCATATCATCTGCAAATAGTGACACATTGACTTTTTCCTTTTCAATTTGAATCCCCTTGATATCCTTCTGGTGTCTTAATCCTCTAGCTGAAACTTCTAGTACTATACTGAATAAATAGGGAGAGAGTGGGCAGCCTTGTCTTGTCCCAGATTTTAGTGAGATTGCTTCTAGTTTCTCTCCATTTAATTTGGTGTTTGCAGTTGGTTTGCTATATATTGCCTTTATTATGTTTAGGTATATTCCATAAATTCCTCATGTCTCCAGAACTTTGAGAATGAAGGTGTATGGTATATTGTTGAAGGTTTTTCAACATCAAATAAGATGATCATGTGGGTTTTTTTCCCTTGAGTTTGTTTATATCGTGTATTACACTGAAGGATTTTCATCTATTGAATCATTCCTGCATTCCTGAGTGGAACCCTACTTGATCGTGGTGAACGATGATTTTGATGTGTTCTTGGTTTCAGTTTATGATAATTTTATTGAGTATTTTTGCATCAATTTTCATAAGCGAGATTGGTCTGAAATTATCTTTCTTTGTTGGGTCTTCCTGTAGTATAGATACCATTTTAACTGTGGATCGAAAAAAAAGAAAAGAAAAAAATTATTCTAGACTCTATGGCTTACATCCAGAAAAAAGGATGAATAACAGAGTGATCAAAGGTCTAAGAGCATCTTTGGTTTTAGGGTTGTTTGTAAGGCCTTAACTTTGGGGTATCATTTTGACCTCTCCAAATGCCCTAAGGTAGCTAACACAAGAGAAACTAATGCAACTAAATAGAAATTTACAAAAGGAGAACAAGATCTTATAGCCAGTAGGTGGGTTTTAAGCACCTCTGTTTCCTACTCAAGGAGCTGATGCTGTAGTGAAGTATGAAGAGGCTCTCTAAACCTTATCAGCACTCATTAATTAGAAGTACTCATTGGAGACAAAGAAAAGCTGTTGGGTTTTTTCTCCCTGGGGCCTGAGCTAGGATGATTCCCCACTGGGGTATTTTCACTTTGCTTGAGTTAATGATTCCAATGTAATCAACTTCAGCCAAAAAGAGTACAAAATAAAGAACAAACAAAGGAAAATTGTAGGGCTTATACACAAATTCTCTTTGGACATATGTAGGCTTGCACAGCTAATGAGATCCCCATTCAAGCTCTCCAGTGGCAGCCTATTGTAATGGCCATGAACATTCAGAGAAAAGTGCTGTGGAAGTTGGAGAGGGGTGCCTATTATAGATGGATTTCTAAGGATGGCACTTTGATTAGGGAGGGAGGCCTTCTTCCTGCTGACTGCCTTTTATAGAGAGGAAAAGTGCCGGGCCTAGGGAAGGCACACCAGATGCTTGGCAAGATCCATTCTTCCCTAGTATAAAATCACAAAGGGGATGGGTAAAGGAAGAGGGAGGGAAATTAGGGTACAGAATCTTTGCATTCTTGGAAAACCTAGACTTTCCTGGGGTTTGAATAGAACATTTTCAGAAAAATTCAACTGCATTTAAGAAAGAACAGTAAACACAAAACTCATTACACTCAGTAAATAGAAATGGGGCTGAAAAAAAGATGAATTTTGTGATTACTAACTCCATTGTTTGCAAAGGGAAAGGGGAGTTATTTTAGATATATAAAATGTTATTCTTCAGCTTGGATATAGCAATATAGAGTAACAGTCTACACATTAAAAAATATGAAGACAAGCATACGGTAATCTTGCTTACCATTTCAACCTGTAAAACACTAATTTAGAAAAGTTACCATGTTGGGAGAGAATAGCTCTCCTAGGATTCATGCCTTCCTATGAGCACATGCTGTTCTGAGATGTCCCAGAAATCATCTACCTTGATTTTTACACAGGTATTGGCATAAACTATGCAGAACTACTGGGCAGGCTATTTGAACTTGCAGAGCCTCTCTTCTGTCATCTTCAATGGGACAAAATGAAACCCATGAGGATTGTGGGAGGCTAAATGAGACATGGAAGCTGGCACTTGGCAAGGAGAGATCTCTCAGAATGAGGTAGTTTTCATTTTGCCAATAAATCCACCAATTTCTACCAATCTCCCTTAGCACTTCAGCGTATGCACACATATCTATTCTATAACTGTTGTTGTACTTTACATAGTAGAGCACTGCATAATGTGACCATCTGCAAGTGTTATTATTAAAATGATTACAGTTGCTGCTGTTAATAATTATGTATAATATATACTCAGCCGTCACATTTTAGAATAATTACATTTCCTTCATAATCACACAGGATATATGAATTAAATAGTTAAAGGAGACATTTATTGATTGTCTGAACCATGAAATGTGCATGTGGTATAGGAAGAAATGGACTTACGCTGTAAAAAAAGAAAGTACAATAAGCTCTACCTGTCTTTCAGTGACAGTTTATTGAAATGAATGAAATGTATAACTGGGCATACCAATAGAGAGACAAAAGTGAGGACTATCCTTTACCTTTTCAGAGCTTCCTACCTTAAAATTTCCCACCCAGAATTCTTTCCATGAATCACAAGCAAAAATTTATTACCAGTATAGTACATAGTTAGAACATTCCCTCCTGATTCGTGAGAGAGAAGTTTGCCTATGTAAAAGGTCCTTGTTGGGCATTGAACACCTAGTAACATTTTTGCCAGAAACATGTTTCCTAAGGGCTGGAGTCAAAAATTGTTTGCCATGATACTAGTTTCAAAAGGGTTTAATGATATTCATTCTTTAGGAATTGATAGTAGCTCAAGAAGCATACTACTGGATCACAGAGAAAATACAGAGATTTTAAACTCGTGCATTCAAATCAGAAAATGTATAAAGCACAGAAAAATTCCCAGACAAGTACTTCAGGTTAGCATTCTTAAAAAAGGAGGGAGGGCATCTTTGTTCTTGTTGATCTCTTAGAATGTGAATTCACTCCAACTGCTCTAATCTAGAGCATGTGGTAGCTTTTCACATTTACAATATGTGCTTATTTTCCTGTCCACAAACAATTCCAAAGTCTTCATGATTAAACTTCTTGTTTGTACAGTGACTTCCTGTGGACAAACTCTAGAACACTACAATGTTACTAACATGAGCAATATGCTTGGTCCATGAATATTCAGGAAATGGAATACCTCTTAAATTCTTGCATGCTTGGAGGATTCTAGAGATCCCCATATTTTGTGAAGCAAACAATATTTTTAACAGGCAATAGAAACACATTCTAAGAGTTCAGGGATCTTAGGGTTAATTCTTTATAAAGAATCTAGGATAATTTCATCATTTATATCACTGATGAACTATCTATTCTTCATATAAATGAGGACACAAGTGTGATATTTTGGATATACAATTATTGGAAGACATTTAAACTTGAGTTTATATACAATTATCATGTCATGGAAACACTCATTACAAATATTTTTAACAGAATTGAACCTTACAGGATGTGACATAAAATAATTTGTTGCTACTATAATTCTGTTAAGAATTTCATAATTTTTAGTCTATGATTTTTTTGTTTGCCTTTCTCTTCCACTATAATAATCATTCCTTATATATCCAAAGTTTAAGGCTGGTGATAGTTTAATTTAGTATAGTATACCTAATGTTTTATATACATAGTGACCAGTACTTGGTGATGAATACAGACACACACACACACACACACACACGCACACACACACATATATATATATATGTGTGTGTGTGTTAGATTAATGTAAAACTTTTCCTTGAACTTATTGGAATATGCCAGGCACTGATCTAAGCACATCGAGGTCTGTGTCAAGAGACTGAGTGTGTTGAATGTGTATGCATCTCTTATTTTATCTTTTGTGTTCATCCCAGCATTCCTGCTTAAGGAATAGGTATGACCACAGTGGAACATCTTCCTATCACAATTAACAGAATCAAGAAAATCTCTAGTACACATACTGAGAGACTTTTCTCCCAGGGAATCTTAGCTAACGTCAAATTGACAATTAACAGTCACATGTCTACTAATGGAATTACCATATTAGAGTACTATTTTTAATTGTTCAGTATATGATACACTTCTTTTCACAGAGGCTGATCATTTTAGATTCTCATTGCTAATGCCTGAAGGTCCATTTTCTCTACCACCTTTAACATTACTTAAATTTCAGTCAAAGCTTCCCAAGAGGAAAGAAATGTTTACCTTTGTGGGTATGAATTTCCTTTCTCTAATGACTACTGTCTCTAGAGAAGATCCTAATTATAAATGTGCACTTGACTTATTTTTGAATGATCTCCCCTACCTCATGAAAGTCTTGTTCTTCCTTTAAGGCTAAGACATAAAGTGTGCCTAAGTTGTGTGTGTGTGTGTGTGTGTGTGTGTGTGTGTGTGTGTGTGTGTGTGTCTGTGTGTGTGTGTGTGGTGTGGTATGGTGTGTGTGTGTGTGGTGTGTGTGGTGTGGTGTGGCGTGTGTGTATGTGTGTGTGTTTGTGGTTTTCTATTCTGCGTTTGTCTCCTGTTTCTCCGAGGATTCCTTCTGTCTAGTGAACATTATAATCCATTTCCATCTCAGATTAGATGCTTTGCTTCTCTAAGGGTCCCATCCCATAGGAAATAAAAACATTCATTTCAGCTTGCTCACTATGGTCTGTAGAAGGCAATTCTACATTCTTGCCTTGATCTATTCAACAGTGTATGCTCTACTCACTATAACACTTTGTTATGCTGGACAAAATTTAAAGATAGCCCAGGGTCATTATCCTGTTACTTTAGGCAGATATTCCAGGCTGTATTATCCATTAATGAGTAATCACACATATGAATCCATATGTGGAAACACAAAATACCCTACTTTCTCTGTGAATTGAGTATAGGAGGTTGTCCCTTCCACCTTTTTTTTTAAGAGTGAAGTAGAAATGGAGCCTCACAGTGATGAGAACGCTTGGGTAAAAACATCTTTTTAAGGATCTCTTTCCTCTACACTTTCTGGGTTACTTTCCATTTTCAGGATATAACTGCTATGAAATCCATCCCATGACATGTTCTTGTTTATAAATTATACTTATGGTTGCAGGTGATCAGACGGATGTATTAGTGCTTACATTTTATTTAGTAACCCAGGATAGGCTGGATTGTACCTTCTTTGAATTTTATGTGCTGGTGAGTTTGGAGAGATGATTAGATCATTCAGCAGTTAAGAAGGTTTGCTCTTCTTGGTATAAGACCCAAATTTGGTTCCCAATACCCATATGGCAGGACATAACTATAAGTAATCCCAGTTCTAGGGAATCAGATACCATCTTCTAACTTCCACATGTACCAGATATGCCTATGATCTACACACACACACACACACACACACATACACACACACACACACACACACACATATATATATATATATATATATATATATATATATGTGTGTGTGTAGGCAAATGGTCGAACATGAAATATAAACATGTAGCTTACTTATAATTAGCTTAAAACATGTCTTGGATACTAAACTGTAGTGATATTTGTAGTGATATCAAATGTACTGATATTTGAATATGTAACCTATTATGTTAAAATATAGCTGCTAAGATAGGTCTCAGTAAATTCCTGCTTATGTAAAAATAAGAAAAATTGTACATAAAACAGAAAATTCATATATATTTGCATACAGCCTGACCACATAAAGGTCAATATGTTGAACACTATGAAACACCTCAAAGAGATCCTGCTATGAGTGAAAATAAATTTCTATTGTTTAAAGAGGTACCAACTCTGTGGTACTCTATTTTAGCAATCCTGAGAAACTAACCCAACCTTCTTATTGAAAATCTAGACAGAGAGCAACCTATTTCAACGTCTTAAAGCATTCAGTTAGCTTGGTGATCACTGGTGCTATGGCTCTATGTGCTATTAATAATTTCCCCCAAATTCATATATTGAACCTATTTCCCCTTGTGATTTTTGAAGGTAATTAAGCTATTAAGTAACCTTATGAATGGCAGTAATGTACTCGTAGGAGAATTATTTTCTGACAATGTAAGTATGCCATCAGAAAGAGGCAGTAAATGAGGAACCATTCCCTAACTAGACATTTTAATTTACTTATCCCTTGTACTTAGCACATCTGGCAACCAGAATTATAAAACTCTGAGCATGTAGAGTCTTAAGAGGCAGGGAGCAGAAGGGGAAACATGATCAGATACTGGGTGGGAAAAACATGACTGAAGCCCGAAGGACCAGCAGAAAGAAAGGAAACAGACAATCGCAGAAGGTAGGGGGCATGGGTACCCTACAGAATGTACCAGAGAACTTGGAGGTGAGAAACTCTCGGGATTCAAAGGGAGGGACCTTAGATGAAATGCCCTAATGAGGAAAGGGAACTTGTAGGTCCTCCTCTAGTAGAAAGACATCAAGTGTGGTATGGAGTTGCCATCCCACAGTCAAAACCTCTGACTCATAATTGTTCCTGTCTGAAAGAACTGCAGGGACAACAATGAAGGAGAGCCGGAGGAAAAGGAGGTCCAGTGACAGGTTCACAGTGGGATCAAGCTCAAGGAAAGGCCCCAAGGCCTGACACTATTATTGAGGCTGTGGCGTGCTCAGAAAAAGGGACCCATCATGACGGCCCTCTGAAAGACTCAACAAACAACTGAGTCAGATGCAGATATTTACACCCAGTCAATGGACAGAAGCTGGTCATTCCTGTAGTTGAATTTTGGAAAACCTGGAAGAAGCTTAGGAGGAGGGTGACCCCATAGAAAGACCTGCCATTCAACTAACCTGGATTCCTGGGATTGCTCTGATATTGAGCCACCAACCAGGCAGCTGATATGAGGCCCCCAGTACATATGTAGCAGAGGACTGCAGGGTCTTGACTTAGTGAGAGAAGATGCACTTAATGCTCAGGAAGTGGGGAGGTCTGGTGGGATGGGGGTGGGGAGGTGGGGCCATTCTCTTGGAGACCGTGAAGGGGGATGATATGGGATGTGAAACAGTCAGAGGGCAGACCAGGAGGGTAATAAAGACTCACCGTTAAAAAAAAATTAAAGAATATTAAAAAAAATAGTCTTGATTCTAAACCACTTACCCTGCAGTACACTTCCAAGAGCAGCCTGAATTTCAAAAAGTGCTCTAGAATCCTGGATTTTTGATGTGGGACTGCTTTTAACCCTTGATTTCTGAGATCCATTAGTCAACAGACCTCTGTTTTAGAATAGCCAACCTCTTGTGTAAAATAAACATAACATTGCACAAATAAGATTATTCTGTTATTACACAGAGTTTTTAATTAATATTCACCTACTTATTTGCCCATGTGAATCTCATTCCAATACTTGAAGAATTGTGAAACTCAGATAAGACAATTCATGAGACGGTGGTTTCTAAATTCTAACGGGTTATAAAATGCTCATTAATACAATTACAATGTCTATAACACTGTTATTGAGAGGGAGACAAAATCAATTGGTTTGTTATTTTGTTTTGAGTGTAGAGTGGGGGTATAAAATGGTGGACATACCCCTTTGTCTGTCAGTAGTCAACAATTAATCATTCTCTGGGTATTTTTTTAAACAGAGAATTGAGTGCTTTCCATCCTCCAGCTGGAAAACTGCCATCCAAAACAGCCAACATCAGCTACAAGCTGAGTTAATACTTGTTGCTATGAAGAATTCATTTCCTGCACTCATTCCCTCACTTTTAGCCTATGCAAGACAACCACAATAAGGCTTTCTAGAGCTGAGCTCAGGCATAAATCTGAATCCATAATCTTCATATCTATATTCATGGGATCACAAACCCATCATCTGGTGAGTGTCCATATGGGATAGAAAAATGTGCTAGACATTTTACATATATTTTCTCACTTAACACTCATGACAGCCCATTATGGCAGGGGTTAATAACTTGATCTTAAGTTTAAGTAATTTGAAGTTTAGCAAGATCAGTGATTTTTCATGCACTCAGAAGTCGCGTTTCTAATTGGGCAACTTCTCTGTGCTAAGTACAGAGTTTGTGCTAGAAATTGCAATACTGAACTTTGCAATCTTGGTAGGAAAAAAGGCCATGACAAAATAAAAAATAAGGATAAATATGGTACAAATTTGAGAAAGGTAATTTATGATATAGACACAAACTGGAGCTTTGAAATTCTGGAGGAAGAACTTGACAGAGGAAGTGGTATAAACACAAACAACTATAGAGAATTAAGTCACTCTCCTAACTGAACTATGAGAAGTAGGCATTGGTCCGAAAAGGTGTCATGGAGGCAAAGCCCAAATTCAGTCTGTTAAGCATTCATATACAATTATGAGGAAACTTTTTGGTTCTTGTATAGAGCTGATATTTATGCCTTTAGACAAAAACAAAAATATTCATATGCACTCAAAGTCAGAAAAACCTGAAAAGGCACATTAAAATATTTGCCATGAATTTATTTAATGTCATCTGCAATATGATATTGAATATAATTTTTGAATATTTCTATGAATGTTTCCTGTTTTTCTTTTCTTTTGTGATGTCAATTTTATCTTTTTCAGCTTTGGCTTGTTAACTTTCTTATACATAGATGTTAAAATAAGAGTGAATAATTTAGAACATGGCACTTAATATGCTGCAAAATGTAAAATATTACTGAAAATATAAATTTCATCTTCAAGGAGAGCAGTTAGGATCCCAGAATGCCATTCAGGCTGAAAGTACCCCAGTAGTATGAGAATTCCAAGGGACTTGATGAAACCCATTACAATGATGTTAAGCAAGTATAAATAAAACATGAGATCTAACAAAACTAATTCTTAGACACTGCTCTGATTCTATACAGCTTGACACTTTTCTAGATCCCAAATGTTACCAGATGAGAAACATGACAAAGTACCACTGTCATTTTCAGTAAGTCCACACAAAATTGAAAAATACCTAGGGGGGAATACACACACACACACACACACACGCACACACACACATTATGTATCCATATTTATGTGCAGGCATGCTCAGTGGTTTTCTCATTGCTGAAGCAAACTCTTTTGATTGCCTCATGCCACATTTTTTTGTAAGCTAAGCTGTCCTATATCATAGCAATAAAGCAGATTTGAACTGTTGCAAATTATAATGCTGTGTAAAGTGTGGGACATCCCTTTGTCATAATGTGGCTCCAGATCATATCCTTTGTTTGCAACTGTCATACATCAACAGAGACCAGTCTGAGTGAGGAGGACTGTGCAGAGTGTAGATCCAGAATTATATGAAAGTAGAGAGGAAAGCCTTGAGCAAACGATCCCTGAACCCTGTTCTCTGAATGAGTTATGTGTTGTAATACTCACTATGACTGAAGCTAACGACTAGTGATTTTAGCAGCAGCTAAACAAACTGGGTTAGCCAATCTATTATTTGTACTTTTATGATAGTGTTTCTGTCCGGGTTTATTGCTTTATGTCTTCCTGTTTTCAAAAACATTATTATTTTTTATCTGATAAATTTGGAACTACTTTCATTGATTTCTGTTATTTCATTGCATATTGGACCTTTCACCTACTTACATTTCTAAATGAATATAAAATCATTTAGCTAAGTTTCAAAGATAAAATATTTAAGATTTAACTTGAATTAAATACTAAAAACCCCACAAGGTTAATAAAATACTTCTCAATATTTTCTCTTGTCAGTTAGGATGTACTCTCTGCAATCATTTGATCAAATCTTCTTTTAAATTCTATATAATATGATTTTACAATTTTATTTATGAATGCATATTGCAACTTCAATTTGTATTTCAGTACTTCTCATCCTATTGCTCTTATGAGAGGATTTTAAAATGTTTTCCAAGTGGTATTGTCATTATGCTAATATCCTTATTGGATTAGATCCTAGCTCAGTTAAACATTGCGTTATGTCACTGGGCAATATAACTAATACCCCATGCCTCAGACAGTGTATCTCTAAAATGGAAGTACCTCATATGGACGATGCCAGTAGGAAGTCAGGGCAGCATCTGACACACAGAGAACATTACTGGCTATTGTGTTTGCTGCTGTGATCAGTCTATTACCTTTCCCTCTAGAAGCAGAAATGGATTGATATTAAAAATACATCTCTATGTTTGTATATGTCTATCTCTCTGTCTTTCCGATGAATTATCTTATGTCAGTACATTTATGAATGAGCATAAAATTAAAGCAGCAATGGCAGTCTTGGTATCATATTAAATTTATATATTTAAAGAAAAATTGCATAAAATTTTATTTCATCCACATTCCTAATAATTGTTTTAGCAGTATATTTTTGTCACATTAAGAATATAGGCCTCCTAATTTCCCCTTTACATCTTGTTCCTTCTATTTTACCTACCACACAGGTGATATGTTTTGTGTGAAAAGGAGAGAAATGATGAAAGCCCTCAACAGTGATTCTGTCATTCATCCCTTCATCCAAATTTCCTCACGAGAAAACCAGTATGTATTGTTTTAGGTGTTTAGTTGAATATTTATTTATGCATTTGTATACTAATAAAATGTAGACAATTTGGCTTACCTTAGCAGTAGTTGTTCTAATTACCATTTATATACAAATTAATCTAGGCATTCTTTACAACTGCTTTATTATAATATTGCATAGTAACTACATATTAATTTGAAACATGATACTGTATTTTATATAATAACCACCATTTTCCATATCATTTGAGTTAAAAAGTACTTTCTTACTGTTTATGCTTTTTCATTTTATTCATACACACACACACACATATATATATACATATATATATACATATATATGTATGAATTAACTTAAGTAGGGAGAATGTAATGACAAAATAGATAAAAATTGCACACTTCATTTTTATTTGAAAAATACTGTTTATTTTTAGAATATTTATACAATTCCTATTCATTTTCAATGTTATTTTAATTAAGGGTTAGACAAATTAATCATCATTTAAGAGCACATACTGCACTTATAGAGGACTGAAATTCACCTCCCAGCACACATGTTGTATGAATCACAATCACCTGTAACTCCAGATTAAGCAGCTCCAATGTTACTGGCCTCTGTAAGCAACTGTGCCCAAATGACTCTAAACCACACTCACACACACACACACACACCAATACACACACACACACGTACACACACACACACACACACACACACACACACACACACACAAACACACACACACACACACACACACACACACAAACACACACACACCCACACACACACACACACACAACAACACACACATAAACACACACACACACACACACACACACACACAAACACACACACACACACACACACACACACACACACACACACACACACACATCACACACACACACACACACACACACACACACACACACACACACACACAACACACACACACACAAACAAACACACACAAACACACACACACAAACACACACACACACACACAAACACACACACACACAAACACACACACACACAATTTGGAAGAGAAAAATGGAGTCTCATAAAGGAGGGTTTTTAAAGGGGGAAGGGGAAAAATAATAGCGATTATTTTAAAAAGAAGTCTTAGTACTCTTAAAAATAAATGAACTTTTTTATTAATCATTTTATTTATTTACATTTCAAATGATAGCTCCCTTCCTGGTTAACCTTCAACAACCCCCCATTCTATCTTACTCTCTTCCTCCTCCCCTTTGCTTCTATGAGCCTGTTCCTCCACCCACACACCCACTCCTGCCTCACCACTCGAGTATCTTCCTATGCTGGACATCAAACCTCCACAGGACCAAGGGCCTCCTCTCCCAATGACATTACATAAGACCATCCTCTGCTACATATGACTTTGGAGCCATAACTCCCTCCACGTGTACTCTTTGGTGGTTTATTCCCTGGGAACTCTGGGTGGCCCAGTTAGTTGATATTGCTTTTCTTATGAGGTTGCAATCCCTTTCATCTCCTTCAGTCCTTCCCCGAGCTCTTCCATTAAGATCCCCAGAATCAGTCTGACGGTTCGCTGTGAGGATTGGCATCCGTTTTGGTCAGGTGCTGGTAGGGCCTCTTATGGAACCTACCATAACCTGTTCTTATGGAACAGCAATACTAGGTTGCTTCAGCAAGCACTTTTTGGCATCAGCAATAGTGTGGTGATTTGGTGTCTGCAGATGCAACGGATCCCTAGATGGGTGGTCTCTGAATGGCCTTTCCTTGTCTCTGTTCTATTTTTTGTCCCTGTCTTTCCTTTGGACAGGAACATTTCCGGGTTAAAAATTTTGAAATGGGCGGGTGGTCCTATCCTTCAACTCAGGACTGTGCTTACTTATGGTAGGTGTTCTCTATAGGTTATAGCTCTCCTTCCTTGGGGATGGCTCAGCCATTAAAGGATAGTCTCACAACCAAAAATAAATAAACTTTAAAAAGTATGTCAGTTGACAAATTGTATACACACCTAATAGTACATGACATGTAGTTTTGTAATAACTATGTAATATTTTACATTCTTGATATTCATGTCAGTTTTTAGAAGAAATTCTGTTTTATTTCATTTCTGGCCTCAGGCATGCATCTGTTTAAGCATTTGTCTTTCCTAATTTCTTATTTTCATAGTTTATATGTCAATGTGATTCTTAATTCAAATCATTCATGTATTTCTGTTCATAAGTATATGTATTTGAATGATAAGAAAATTTATAATGAATTAGGAAATATTAATTAAACTATTATTTATGAAAGCATAAAATGTGAGAAGTACTGCTTTATTTCTTACTGAAATAATTGCTTAAAAATAAAAAACTCTGTGACCATGAATTATACAAATTAGTTGTAGAAATGTAGAAACATTAAAAGATAAAATTACCAAATTTTTAGCCATAAAGAATAGACTGAGTTTATGTGATATTAAGAATGTTTGCCAATTATTTGAATAGTGATGAATAATTTTGAAATGGTGTTCTTATGTCCTACTTCATTCTAGAGTATAAAACATAAAAATCTATACATCCAGAGATACTAAAACAATAAATACAAAATAAATGGGTTTTTAGGCCAATAAAAATGATGATTGGCAATATACTGTTAAAATGATCTACATAGCCCGAGTTCACTCATTAGAGTTATTATGGGCACAAATGCTTTGAGGAAAAGACCCAATAAGTCATTCCTGATGAGGAATATTTCTAGACCAAAACATTGCAATAATGATGTCTGTAAACAAAAACTCTCACAAACTGATAAAAAATTATTGGGAAGCCAGGAAGTCCAGCAGTCTTAACTAACCAGGATACCCGAGGTCTTTTAAACACTGAGCCACCAACCAGGTAGTATACACTAGCTCGTCAGAGGCCTCCGACACATATACAACAGAGAACTGCCTGGTCTGGCCTGAGAAGAACCTTCTAAGCTTTCAGGTCGCAGGGAGTGGAAAGGATGGATGGGAGGAATGGGGAGGAACATCCTCTCGGAGACAAGGGAGGACAAGGATTGGGATGCGGAACTGTGGGAGGGGGGACTGTGAGAGGAAGCTATGACTGGACTGTCAAAAAAATAAAAGTAATGAGATTATCACAGTAAAACAGATTGTGTCATGCTTGGTCCTGATGATCTGTGCTTATGTGCTAAGTCATTCAAGGGAAAGAAATGTAACAAAGGAGAGGTATGAGGGAATGCTAGACTATAACAAAACACAGTGCAAAAACAAGGGGTGGAGGGGCTATGCCATCACACCAAGATCGTGGTAAAAGTACAGAGTTAGTTTGCTGGGCTTTTCTCATAGAGTGAAACACAATGCTCCTTCCCTAGCTCATTTTTTCTATATATCTCTGAATATAATGTTCTGTAAGATGTCTGTTGTACCATGATGGCAGAAATGATTGAGGAAAAACATGTGACATGGTTAATCTTAGAAATATGGAGTAAAAGTCTTGGTACATAAGGGAATAGCTAATCAAAATACAAAACAAAACATAATTAAAGTTGTCAGATTCATCAACACTGGAAGAGGCTAACACCCAGTATCAAATCAATGAAAGACTTTTTGATGTCAACTTATTTGTTAATTATATATACTCTTGAATTAGGCAGACAATTTTCATATTGCTCCCTCTTCTGTGTTTGTGTAAACATGGTCACAGACTATTCTACTAAGTACTCCTCATTGCAGGAACACAGCACAAATATAAAGAAGTTTGCTTGGTTTTAAAATGCAAAAGGAAAAAAAATGACCAGTGAAGCAGTGTTCTTCCAGAACGTACACGTGTTCATTTTGCTGTAATAGAGAGCTGAGATAAAAAAAAAAAGGGAAACTGCACTAACAAAATTGCAGAAATACATGTACTACAAAGTCTAAGAAAAGTTCTTATGACTTAAAAATTAACAACGGGATAAACATGGAGAAGCATTTGAAAGCAGTTTTGTGACTTGAACACTAAACTAAAAGACAAAAATCAAATTGAGGAAAACAGAGAATAAGAAATTTTAAATATGAGAATGCTTCAAAGTGTTTCTTAAGCGTTCACAGTTTAATCTAAAATGAATTCTAATTTTTAAAAAAAATTTACTGCACATATATTTATTTATAATTGATTTTATAAATGACACCACACATACAATTTAAATGACCGGTAATTGATTAAAGCAAATTAGAAAAAGCCTAATAATTTTAGGAAAAGTGGGGGCAACAGACAAAAAGGCAACATATGGATCCATACTGAAAGTCTCAGGGAACTCTTGCCTTAAACTTCCAAGAAAACTGAATTGAATATCGAGCATCATTAGTCTGGAACTTTCCCTCTTAACACATTGGAAATAGACAATACACAGCTTCTGCAACTGGAAATTACATTTCTTCATGAAACTGAAGTGAAGGGAAGTGAGCAAAAAGAAATGTCACCTGGCAGAACACGATGCAGGCAATTGAAAGAAAGTGTGGCATATGTGCAAATGCACCTAAGGAGTAAGGAGGCTACCGGCACTATCCTGCAACTTACCTCTTTGACAGGTAATGATACGGAATTTCTCCAAATTGGAGATTTAAAATTTCTCTGAAGGGAAATTCATCCAGTTAATACATGAAGAAATAATAACTCTTCAAAATTATATATATATATAATTTTATACATTATATATATATATATATATATATATATATATATATATATATATTTCTCCAGTGTAGCAGGAAGCATATCATGGAGCACAGCATCCCATCGCAAGGTTGTTAGGGAGCAGAGAATGGAGAATGTTTAACTCTCTGGTTTTCTTCTTCATCTTCCTTCATTCACTTCAATCTAACAACCCATAATGTGTGTCAGCTCCTGAATGGGATTTTTCCACTCACTTAATACACTTTGGAAACACCTTGATAGACAAAATCATAAACATCTTCCTTAATCTCCTAGGTGATTTTAAATCTATTTGAGTTGACCCTGTACATTTATCATTTTAGTGACAAAATTAAAGTTAAACTACGAAAGAAGAAAAACTAGAGCTGCAGTGTAGAATAATCAAAATCTAACCACAAAATATAAAAAAGAAAATAAAGGATACGAGAGCAGAACTATTGGGAAAGCATTTTTGTTTAAAAGGAAATGGCATCCTGAAATGGATTAAAAAGCCAATTACTTACACTCAGAACAACAGAAACATCTTCTATTTGTTTTATCTCAATATGGATTCGTCATCCCACCTCAAACACTCACCTATAAGCATTGATTAACATCAGAGAATAAGCCGGGAAATTCATTCACGCTTCTTCTGTTTCTTATAAATAAGCACTGACCTTCAAAATTCAAGTATAAAAAAAATCTGCTTTTTCATATGAATCTACATTTCCATCCTGGTCATAGCTTTTTGTAAATATAATTCAATGAATTGTAAACATTTAAGGTCTATAACACATGTCAATATATTTTTCAGATTGATGTACTTAGGGTAGAAACATGAAACGGCACTTTGTGTATACATGGTGAAATGATCATTAAAATTAAGCCAATAATCATTACTAAATATACCAATGTAGGGCTCATGCACATGTCAATAGAATTCTAGAGTTTATGTGTAAAATAATAAGCATTTACATCATCTTTATCATTGATATCAGCATAATTGACCCTGTTAAATGTTTAGGATAATGGTTTGTTAATCAAACAGCTTCCTAATGTTCCTTATTCTTTATATTTGAGTGACTAAAATATTAAAATATTCCTTACTGGGTCAAAAAAGGATGTTTAGATAAATATTTCAATAACAGAATAATAGATTCAGCAGTAGACACCACATGAAAAACTTCAAATCACCAAAGAAAAGCGATTCCCAATCTAGAATGAGAAACGTAGTCCAATTGTTAGTTATATATTGATACAATATAAATTAATTTTAATATAAAATCCTGTAATATGTGCTTCAAAATATTTGAAAATTCTTTGATCCAAAAGTTACTATGGAATAATGTATAACAGAGAAAATATTAAATGAAAATTTATAAACAAAATATGGAACCCAGAAAATAAAGACTGCAACCAAAGTAAGAAAGGGAATATTTTTTGGATTGTGAGGAAACCTAATCTAGTAACAGGAGGTAGGAACTAAAGAGAGGAAGAATGCTCTAAGGAAAGAAATTGGATTCATGCGTAAAGAAATCCAAGGCGCTACCATGAGCAGGAGAAATCACTAAATGAGAAAGAAAGCTAAACAACAACATGAAATATAGTTGGTTAATAATTTAAAGGATAACTTTTATAAATAAAAGATATTTAAGAATACATCTCAATGTGTCTTTTTGGAAAATATTTACATATTAATGTTTGCAGAATAGATGATGTATAATACTGACACTTATAAAGGTTATTTACTTCTACATCAGGGAATAAGCATGTAATATTATTTAATAAGGGTAACAACACTTAATTCTCATATTTTCAGATGGGAACCATCTGAAATGCAACTTACACCTGGTAAAAAAATGACATACATTATTTGAAATATGAATGAATTGAGGGTATTGGCAAGCTGAATTGAACCATGAAGAGATCTATGACTGGACACTTCTAGATTTAAATGAAATACTAAAAGATTTGAACATTCATAAAAGTAAAAAGAAAGGTAGAATGTGTAGCATGGGCACGTATATACAGGAACAGGTCACAATGTTTCCCTAGGAATTAGACATGAAAGCAAGCTTTCCTAAAGCTTTCCTAAAGCACATAAGGTAGGTCAAAAGGCCAAATGTGGGAAGGAAATGCAGCATATTGAGCACAGAATGTTAAAAAAAATCATTTTCAATTAATTTTTTAAAAAAAATGAAAAACATATCAGTTAGCAGAGCAAATTCTATTTGAAAAGATAATCTATAAGAATATGCCTTGAAATATACTGATGTATTTTTGTCCAATAAACTGTTGTGGTAATTATCTGTGGACAATCCTCTGCTTTGGCTCTCAGATATGTGAGCATGAAGAGTGAAATCACCATGAGATTTGTGTTACAGGGATTCCTGACCCCTGAAATAATACACAAAGTTATGTGTGTTGAGTGCATTTACTGTACTGTCTGTGTGAAAATGGTGAGTAGACAGAGGGTAAGGGGAAAAGACGGAGGTAGAGAAGGAGAGAGATTGAGAGAGAGAGAGAGAGAGAGAGAGAGAGAGAGAGAGAGAGAGAGCGAGAGATAACAGGTAAGACAGAGACAATAAGGGAAGTATAATTTCCTAAAATTCTCATGAAATTCTAACTATGAGAAACTTTGCTTTCTTTGATGCCAGATTTTTTTTTTAACTTGTTACAGCTGAAGTTTACTGAATGTATGGCACTTGCCTTGACCAACCTAGGGAGGGGAAGAAATATGAAACTTTGTTCCCTGCTTTACTGAGTAGTTCTGGGTCCTCTTCCTTATGAGCTCACTCACTATTACTTACTTTTATTACTTTTTTGTAACAAGCATTTGAACAAAAGATTTACTCTCAACTAAATTTAGCATAGTATATAGGTAGAAAAGGAAGGAGAAAGGAAAGAAAAATGGTTATTGATTTAAAAAACTATTATTCATCCATTTATTGGTCCATTTATTTTTAATTAATATTAAGTCATTTTTACAGTCTAGTCATTATTCCTCCCCCATTGTGCCCTCTGACAATTCCTCATTGCATTCCTCCTCCCCTGTCTCCAAGAGGATATCCCCAAACTCCACAGTGCCCATACCCAACAAGAACTCCCTACTTCCTGGGGACACAAGTGTCTGGAAGACTAGGTGCATCTTGTCTCACTGAGACCAGACCAGGGAGTCTTCTGCTGTATAAGTGTCAAGGGGTCGCATATCAGCTGATGTATGGTTAGTGACTCAGTGTCTGATAAATCTCAGGATCCAAATTAGTTAGGGGTTTTCCTATGGAGTCACCCTCGTCATCAGCTTCCTCCAACCTTTCACTAATTAAACCACAGGGGTCCCCGGGTTCTATTCATCAGTTGGGTATAAGTATCTTAATCTGACTCTTTCAGCTTCTTGTGCAGCCTCTCTTATGGCAGTCATGCTAGGCTCCTGTTTGTAAGCACAACAGACCATCACTAATAGTGTCAAGCCTTGGAGTATCCCTTTGAGTTGGATCCCATTTTGGGCCTGTCACTGGACCTCCTTTCCCTCAGGCACTTCTCTATTTTTTGTCCCTACAGTTCTTTCAGACAGGATCAATTCTGGTCAGAGATTTTGACTGTTGGATGACAACCCCATCTCTCAACTTGATTCCCTATATTTTTATTGGAAATGGACTCAACAAGTTCACTCTCCCCACTGTCGGATATTTCATCTAAGGTCCTTCCCTTTGAGTCCTGAGCATCCCTCACCTCCCAGTTCTGGTACATTCTAGAACCCCCCCCACACCTAAATCCAAGGTTGCATATTCAATTATTTCTGCTGGCCTTCAAGGCTTTAATCCTGATTCCCCACAATATCTGATCATGTGCCCCTTTCCCCCTCTTTGTCTCCTTTCCTACCCAGTTCTTTACCTCCCTCTACACCCCAAGACTGTATTTTTCTTCCTCCTAAGTTGAATTGACACATGCTCACATGGGCCCTTCTGGTTGTTAACTTTCTTAAGTACTGTGGATTTTATCCTGGGTATGCTATACTACTTTTAGCTAATATCTACTTATTAAAGAGTACATACCATTCATGCCTCTTTGTGTCTGAGTTACCTCACTCAGGATATTTTCTAGTTCCATCCAACTCATGATGTCCTTGTTCTTAATAGCAGAATAGTATTCCATTGGGTAAATGAACCACATTTTCTTTATCTTTTCTTCGATTGTGGGATATCTCAGTTGTTCCCAGCTTCCAAAAAAGCAAATAAGGCACCTAAGAACATAGTGTAATATGTACCCTTATGGTATGGCATATCTTTTGGGTATATGCCCCAGAGTGGTATAGCTGGCTCTTCAGGTAGATGATTTCTAATTTTTTGGGGAACCTCCAGATTGATTTCCACAGTTTGCAATCCCCCCCCCAGCAATGAAAGAGTGTCCTTTCTCCACATACTGGCCAGTATCTGCTGTCACTTGTGGTTTTTATCTTAGCTATTCTGATTGATATAAGGTGGTATCAAGGTCATGTTGATTTGCATTTTCCTGATCATTTGGGATTTTGAACATTTCTTTAAGTGCTTCTCACCCATTCTAGATTCCTCTGTTTTCCGTGTTTAGTTCTATACCCCACTTTTGATTGGGGTGTTTGGTTCTTGGGTGGTTAGCCTCTTGAGTTCTTTGTATACTTTGGATAGTAGCCCTCTATCAAGTGTGGGGTTAGTGAAGATTTTTTTCCTCAATCTGTAGGTTGGCAATTTGTCTTATTGACTATATCCTTTGCCTTACAGAAGCTTTTCAGTTTCATGAGGTCCCACTTATCAATTCTTGATCTCAGATTCTGAGCTTTGAAATTCTGTTTAGAACACTTCTCCCATTGCCAATGAATTCAAGGATCTTTCATACTTTCTCTTGTATTAGATAAAGTGCAAATTGGTTTTATGTCAAGGTCCTTGGTCTGCTTGGACTTGAGCTTTGTGCAAGGTGACAATTATGGACCTATTTTTATTTTTCTACATGTAGATGGGCAAATAGACAAGGACCATTCATTTATGATGTTTCTTTCTTTTCCATAGTATGTTTTTTAATTATTTGTTAAAGATCAAGTGTCTGTAAGTGTGTGGTTTTTTTCTGGGCCTTTAATTCTATTCAATTGATCAACTTGTCTGTCTCTGTAGCAATACCATGCAATTTTCATCACCATTGCTCTGTAGGATTGCTTGGGGTCACATGGTGATTCCTACAGAAGTTATTTTATTGTTAAAAATTGTTTTTGCTATTCTAGCGTTTATTTTTTTTTCAAATGAAATTGAGTATTGCAGTGTCCATGTCTTTGAAGAATTGTGTTCGAATTTTGATAGGTATCATGTTGAATGTGTAGATTGCTTTTCGTAGGATGGCTATTTTTACTATGTTAATTCTACCAATCCATGAGCATGGAAGATTTCTCCATATTTGTGAGGTCTTCTTCACTTTTTTTCTTGAGAGACTTGAAACTCTGGCCATACAGAAGTTTCACTCGTTTGGATAGAGTTACCCCAAGGTATTCTATATTATGGCTATTGTGGATTGTGTAGTTTCCATAATTTCTTTCTCATGCCTGTTTATCATTTGTACACAGTAATGCTACTGATTTATTTGAGTTAATATTATATCCAGCCACTTTGCTGAAATTATCAACTGTAGAAGCTGTCTAATAGAATTTGGGGGTTGTTTATGCATATTATCATATCATCTGCAAATAGTGATACCTCGACTTCTTTGCCAATGTGTATCCCCATGATCTCCTTTATAGTCTTATTGTTTTGGCTAGAAATTAGAGTACTATATTGAATAAATAGGGAGAGAGTGGGCAGCTTTGTTTAGGCCCTCATTTTAGTGGGATTGATTCAAGTAATTCTCCACTTAATTTGATATTAGTTGTCACTTTGCTGTATATTGCTTTTATTATGTTTAGGTATGGACTTAAATTCCTGATCTCTCCAATATATTGAACATGAATTTTGTTTTATATCTTGTCAAATGCTTTTTCAGCATCTAATTAGGTGATCATGATTTTTTTTTCCTCTTTGGATTTGTTTATATAGTGGATATTCGTATATTGTAGCAACCTTGCATCTCTGGGAGAAAGCCTACTTGACCACGGTGAATGATGGTTTTGATGTGAATTCTGTTTGAGATAATTTTATTGACTATTTTTGCATCAATATTCACATGCAAAATTGGTCTGCAGTCTCTTTTATGTTGTGTTCCTGTGTGGTTTAGGTATCAGAGTAATTGAGGTTTCATAGACTGAATGAGGCCGTGTTCATTATGTTGCTCTCTTATAGAATAGTTTGAGAAGAATTGGTATTATCTCTTCTTTGAAGTTCTGGTAGAATTCTGCATGAAAGCTCTCTGGCCCTAAACTTTTTGTTTGGTTGGGAGCTTTTCTTTTCCTTTTTCCATTAGCTATTTTATTTATTTACATTTCAAATGTTATTCCCTTTTCCAGTTTCACCACCACAACCCCCCTATTCCCTCTCTCCTCCCTTGCTTCTATGAGATTGGTCCCCCACCCACCCACTTCTGCCTCAGCCAGCACCCAGGCATTTCCCTACCCTAGGTCATTCACAGTCTCCACAGGATCAAGGGGCTACCTTCTTAATGTTGCCCAATAATCCTCTGCTACATATCCAGCTGGATTCATGGATCCCACTATGTGTACTTTTTGGTTGGTGGTTTAGTTCCTGGGAGCTTTGGGGAGTCTGGTTGCTTAATATCGTTGTTTTTTTCTACAACAATAAAGGCGTTGCAAACTTCTTTAGCTCCTACGGTCTTTGCCCTAACTTCTCCATTTGGATCCCTACACTCTCTCCAAAGTTTTGATGCCTGCATCCGTGCTTGTATTGGTCAGGCTCTTGTAGAGTCTCTCAGGGGATAGCTATAGTTGACTCCTGATACCAAGTGCTTCTTGGCATCAGCAATAGTGTCAGGGTTTGGTGTCTGTAGATAGAATGGATCCCTAGGTAGGGCAGTCTCTGTATGGCCTTTCCTTTAGTCTCTGCTCCAATTTCATCCCTGCATTTCTTTTCGACAGGAGGAATTCTGGATTAATATTTTTGAGATGTGTGGGTACCCCCATCCCTCAACTGGGGGCTGTGCCTATCCACTGGATATGGTCTCTAAAGGTTCTCCCTCCTATTTGTTGGACATTGCGTAAAGTCCTCCCTGTTGTATCTGAGAAACTCTGTTTCCTTAGGGACTATGGACCTGTTTTAATAGTTTATTTTTCCTTGATTTAACTTTGGTACATAATTGTCTAGAAAATCATGCATTTCATCTATATTTTCTAGTTTTGTTGGGTATAGACTTTTATAGTAGGATCTATTTGAATTTCCTTAGCTTCTGTTGTTTAGTCTCCCTTTTCATTTCGGATATTAATTTGGATGCTGTTTCTGGGCCCTTTAGTTAGTTTTACTGGGGGTTTAACTAACTTGTTGATTTTTCACAAAGACCAGATTTTGGTTTTGTTGATGCATTCTATCATTCTCTTTCTTTCTATTTGGTTGATTTCAGGCCCTGATTTGTACTATTTCCTGTTTTCTATTCCTCTTGCATGTGTTTACTTTTTGTTCTAGAAGTCTCAATTTGCCAGTATAGGATCTCTCCAATTTCTTTAGCATTTAGTGTTAATAATTTTCTTTTTAACACTGCTTTCAATGTGTTCCATAAGTTTGTGTATGCTGTGATCATTTTCATTAAATTCCAGGAAATCTTTAATTTCTTTTTTTATTTCTTCCCTGACCAAGTAATCCTCATGTAGAAAGTTGTTCAGTTTCCATAGGTAGTTGTTTTTTCTGTTGGTTTTTGTTGTTGTTGATATTGTTGTTATTGTCATCGTTGTTGTTGTTGTAGTCAGTGGTGATCTGATAGGATGCATGGGATTAATTTAATGTTCTTGTATTGATTGAGGTTTGTTTTGTGACCGATTATAAAGTCAGGTTTTGAGAAGGCACCATGAGGTGATGAGAAGGTATATTCTTTTGTTTTTGGGTGAAGTGTTTGTAGATATCTGTTAAATCTATTTGATTTGTAGCCTCTATTAATGTCACTGTATCTATATTTAGTTTCTCTTTCAATGAATTGTCCATTAGTGAAAGGGACTGTTGAAGTTTTCTACTATTATTATGGGGGGATCAATGTGTGTTCTGAGCTTTAGTAAAGTAAACTTTGGGTGCCCTTGCATTTGAAGCACATATAGAATTGAGACTATCTTGATAGATTTTTTCCTTTGATGTATATGAAATGTCCTTTCCTACCTTGCTTGATAACTTTTGGTTGAAAGTCTATTTTATTGGACATTAGAATGGTAACTCCAGCTTGTTTCTTGGGAACATTTTCTTGGAAGACTTTTTCCAGTCTTTTACTCTGAAGTAGTGTCTCTCTTTGTTACTGAGGTGTTTTTCTTATATGCATCAAAACGCTTAATACTGTTTACATATACAGTCTACTAGCTTAGGTCTTGTAATAGAGGAATTGAGTCCAATGATATTGAGATATAGTAAAGAGATATGATTTTTATTTCCTGTTATGTTTGTTGCTGTAGGTGTCATTTTGTGCATGGGATTCTCTCCTTTTGGCCTTGTTGTTAGGTAATTAATATCTTGTTTTTTCTTTGGTGTAAGAACCTCCTTGTCTTGGAGTTTTCCTTCTAGAATCCTCTGTAAGGATGGATTGGCAAATAGATATTTTTGGAGGTTCTTTTTGTCCTGGAATATTTTAGTTTCTCCATCTATGTTGATTGAGTTTTTCCAGGAATAGTAGCCTGGGCTGGTTCTGGATTAATAAATGGACCAATGACACCATAACCTAAGGCCTTCCGGGAGATCCACTGCATGCAAAATAATGGGTAATATAACGAACAAATAAAACAAAACCAAAAAAAGCCAAACAAACAAAAACCCCTAAACCAGATACCAAGCTGCTGTTTCATACCAAAACCTTTCAACAAATATTGGGCCAATCCCTCAAGAAATCAAGTAGTAACACTCCCTTCAAGGTATTACAGAATAGCTGCAGGAATAAAAAAACTGAAGCACATTTGTTCAGCATTATTTAGTTGTGCTGCCAGTAAACATTATCCAGACTAAGTATAGATACGAGTTTGTTTTAATGTTGAATCTTACTTCCACTGACTGTTAAGAACTGCTTTCTGCCTAGCAGGTGTCAATAACATCAACAAGAAAACTGAGTAGGAAAGCATTCATAAGCACCATTGGGTCTGGCAAGAGTCCTGTCTGAGTCACTACTGAGAAATTTCTGTCTATTCTAGGCTTTTTGCTGCCACACAGTGAGCTAACTGTTCTTTTAAATATTGATAACTGGGCTCATATATCACAGAGCTGAGAGAATGACAGTTTCAGTGCATAATGGCCAAAGCTTTCTATAATAATCAGATACTCAATAATTCATGAAAATATATCCCCCCAAATCAAATTGGAAACTATTTTGTGTAATATATTATTTAAAATTCAATATTATCATGCACACAACTTCTCGTCAGCCAGAAGAGCACCGTTTCAAAATGTGATTATGTGTGGACTCTATTTAAAAGTGACAATTTTGCTTTTCATTTGTTTAAGGGCTTAAGCAGAGGATTTCAACTGGAACTAAGTCATCTGACAATGAAACCAGGGCAGTCTCAACAACTTCTCAAAAGTGACATTAAGGTCTGAAAAATGCCTGCACATTTGGATGGGAGAATCATGCGTGTTTGTGGGAAAAAATCTTAATTTGATCAGTTCTGTGTCAACTTGCTCCCAAATAGTCTTCTCTAAATTAACTGCAATTTATCATCACTCTAAGATGGATTGTGACCTCCAAAATCTGACAGTCAGGGTGTTTTCATCTCACTCTAGTGCTGAGGCAGCCGTGGTGAATTGGGTGGGGGAAGGGCTACCCCATAAGCACAAGATTATTTAGTATTCTGGCTTTCTGTTATATTCTTATTGTAAATGGGCCTTGTCTCTCCTTGCCTTACTTAAAAAATCTTTTAAAAGGTATCATTTTGAATGAATCTTTACCTGGCTTTTAAAGACATAGCCTCCAATTTGTAAAGACACACACACACACACACACACACACACACACACACACACACACACACACACACACACATATATATATATATATATATATATATATATATATATATATATATATCACATCACTGTACTAGATGTGACATGAAATCCAATGGCTAACTTAACCTAGAAACACTGTTGTAAGCTAATAATTATGTTTAGACACTGCATCCCAATTTTCTAGCCCTATTTCATTTCAAAGAAACCTGGATCATCATAGCATTAAACCTTCAATACAAAAACACAAAATGATTTAACAATTCCCTTGTTCCTATAGTAATCCCTGATGCTTCATGAGGATGATATTCAATAATGGACTGAGTCTATAAATAAATCTCTTAGCATTTAATATGTATATCTTTGTTCTCATCCTATAGGCAGTTTAGTAAATAGAGACCAACACCATTAAATAAAACACAAAGAATGATGTCTCCTCTGTTAGAATGAACAATAGATTTTAGAAATTTGAGTTTACACGTTGATATATATTATATTGGTCTAGCTGCACAAAGATACTACTTCCGTATGTCTTATTAGACTTCTCTGCAGTGGCTTTATACTTGTCTATAGTAGGAAGGATATGAAGATCTAGACCGTTATTGCTAAGAATGTAAGAGTTTAGTCAAAAGTTTAAGGTCTACATTTTATCTCTGATTTGCCGCACATGATTACCTTTGATTCTCAATTTTTTTCAAGTTGAACATGATACATTAGTAGTAGCATAAAAGGACTATGTTTTTGACATATGTGAATCACATAAATAGTTTTTAACTACATAAAAGGCTCTTGATGCATACATAATTTTTATGTACATGTAATTTGCATTAAATACCACAAGCACAGTAGGGCTACTGGAATAATTTGTGTCAGCATCCTTAAAAATTCAATTGTTCATATTTTGTTTGTCTCATTTATTAAACTGTATTATGGAAATTGACCTTTCTCCAACTAGAAGGTTAAGTGCTCTTTTAATTACACTCTAAACTTTAAGATGTCAATAACATATATTTGCTTCATAGTATGTTGACTAGAAATAGCATCCTAGTTAAAGAGTGTTAGAAAAGAAGTCATAAGAGGTAAGGGTAGTAGTGATATATGTTTACAGTACTAGCATTTGAAGTCAGAGGCAGGAAGAAAGCAATGTTGGTCCACCATAGGCAACTTTGTGAGAGCATGTCTCAAAATCACCAACAGAAGAATGGTAAGCTCAAACTTAGATACATGGGAATCAGAGAAGAAAACAAATCAAACATTTTATCTGAATATTGTATAAATTGAAGAGAACAAAACAATTTTTTAAAAAAAATAAAACTATGAAAATGAAGTAATTTCATATTTTTTCTGAAATAAATTTAAAAATAATGACAAATATAAATAATATAAATTTCACAATACTTTTCTGGCTATAGAATGAATAATAAGGGAAACCTCAACACAAAGACTGCCCCTCCCTTTTTTTTAATGCCAGATAATGAAGCATTTTGCTTTAATGTTTATATGCCAAGTTTATATACAACCTTCTATAGTGGTTAGTGAAAGGAGTTCATTAGGGTCAAGCAACCTGATCATGTCTCCTCCCATGGTTATGACTTCTCTTCATGATGGGATATTTCTGTAAATTCAGTTTCTGATTATCCCTTATGATCTCCCTCTTTTGATTTTTGGCTGTATTGTTCCAAACAAAAATTAGTTTAATGAATTAAAATATTGTTGAACATGTCCTTCCCTTCTCCATAAGACTCCATTAGCATAATGAAATATGCAAATCACTCATTTTATATCATCTACATTGCAACAATCACATTATTTCCCCTACCTAAAAATACCCCTAAAGAGATTGAGCTGGCCCAGTTAGGAAGATTCATAAGCTAAAATCAGAGAATAAAAGCAGCATCCATCAACCCATAATTAGGCAAAGTAGAAAATAAAGTAAAGGTGTATGGCTCAAGCCTTCACAGGAAAGCTTTATCATTCCTCCAAGGTTCAAGGAACACAACAAGAGGGTAGACATAATTTCAGAGCTAGAGTAAGGGAGTCGGGGCTATAGCACAGTCATCGTAGACATCACTTGATTACTAGATCTTCTTAAGATCTGTGCAAGTTTGAACCCATCAACGTTTTATCACAGATGAGGGAAACCAATGAGGCTTCACCCATCCCTGAGGGACTATGGGCAATTAATAGGGGAAGTGAGTATCATTTTCTTCTGTAATTTGGCCACTGAAAAGTTGCCTTGAGTCAATTAATAAACTCCTACTCACACCGAGCACGAAACTCCAATTAAACACAATAGAACCCATAGGAAAAGAAGGGAGACTAATTGAAAAGACAGGATCTTATGAGGAGGATAAGAAAGAAGCATGATTGGTGAAAGGAATGAGATTTAGTATATAAATATACTAAATATATAAATATATATTTATATATAATATATACATACAAGAAACTCTCAGAGTAAAATATTGTAATACAAAAGTGCACCCAGGATATAGTAGGGTTTTGATGGTTCTACTCCAAGATGTAGAAGTGTACGGACAATAGAACATCCATGAAAAATCATGGTATTTCATCCTTGGATGGTACTATCACAGCCACTGACATGTATGTGATGTGATTTAAAAGCCAAAGTCATATTTTGTTTCTTTATTTGAATTTATTCTATATTATCTCTTTCTTTTATTGTGACTTCATTGAACTATGGTGGATTTATGATAAGTAAAATCACATTTTGTTATGAAATTATCCATGATTATTACTTGAAAGAAATTGTAGACATAATGAATTAATAGAATCTAAAGCAAATACATGTGCTTTGCACCCTGCCCTCTCATGTGAGGCGTTGGTCTTGAGGTGATATGGAAACTAGAGACATGTTCTACGGGAAAAAAAATGATAATTATAAAAAGATGACACCATATTCAAAATTCGGCAATAAAAGAAAACTAGGTGGGAATTTTTCCAACATGTACATAAACCTGAGCAAGGTTTGGGTGGGGTTAAGTCTATGACTGACCCTAATGAGGCAAGCACAAATAGAGAAGTCTTTAGTACGGGATTTTTACTTACCTCATGACAATATCAGAGGAGGACACTGGTTAAGGAGAGATGGAAAATGATTTGTAGATTAGAGTTATTCCTGTGGCTACATGTAGAGAAAGATGAGAAATATTACAGAAGTAGACCTTGGCAAGAGAACTGAGAAAGTCTGTGTAGATGGAAGGGTTACATTCTATTTCTTTACAAACACTGTCTTTGAGGGGATGAAGGTCAGAAAACATGGGAAAACACTATCAAGTGAAGTCACCAAGGCTATCTTTCTGAACTTGAACTGCTGTCTCTATCTGAGTGATTAGAGAGCTCCGGCTGGTCTCAAAAAACTAAACAAAACAAAATTAAACAACCCCCGCCAAAGTAAAACAACAACAACAAAACAAGCACAGTTAGAACCACTGGGCAAAAATCACCAATTTAATCTAAGAAAAAAAATCACTTTTTTGAGCAAAGTACTGGATATCTGCTGGCCATTATCTGGCTATAATCTTTGCAAATCTTCATTGCTTGCCTTTGTTACATGACATCAAAAAATATTTTCAATAAGAGACGCTCCATTGTTTTTACATGTTCAAGGTTTCAAATGTATATCAAACTGCAGGTAGCAAAAGGTGCACTGAGGTTGGAAACAAGAAGTGGAAAAAGAAACTCTTTCAGTCAATTGAAAATAGAGATAAGCATCCAATGTCTTCTGTGCATTTTCAAGATGATCATCACCCCAGCTGTGAAAAACAACTAACTCCCTCTCTCCCTGTCTCCCTGTCTCCCTCTCCACTCCCTCTCTCCCTCTCTCCCTCCTTCTCCCCCTCCCTCCCTCTCTCTCTCCCTCTCTCCCTTTCTCCCTCTTCCCCCCTCCCCCCACCCCTCTCTCTTCTCTCAATAAACCCAAGCAGCTCTATCACTTTTTAAAGACTCACATTAAACATTAGGCATCCCTTCTTCAAGACTGATGCTAATCCTATTGTACCTGGTACTTTAATAATTACTAGTTAGTCTTACTTGCCTGAAGCTTTTCTGACAAACATCTCGGGAAAGGTAGCTTAACCAATGTGCATGTATTTTCTTACAATTCTGTGAATTGGAATTGTGAAATTGAGTTGTTTCCTAATATGGTTTCTGGTGATACATTTGTTCCTGTTTTATACATAGCTACTTTAGCTTCAGCAGACACTTTTTGGTTCCTTAGTAGAGGGGTGGGAGGAGAAAGAAGAAAAGGAAGAGGAGTCTTATTACGAATATATCAATTATTCCATATAGGATCCTTAAACTTGTGAGTTTATTTAACCTTAAGTACTACCTTTCTTGATATAGAGCCATACTGGAAGTAACAGTGTCAATATTTATGTGGTAGAGGTCCATGTACATTTGAGTCCATCACTTATAGTTTTATTGGGGAATGGATAAGATCAAATTTCAGTGTACTGTTTATTCTTTGAATATACAAACAGAAGCACAAACTTATACGTGTTATCAATTTTTGTTCTGTTGTTTGGTAACTTTACCCATGTTCGATTTCTTTTTACATCTTTGAATGCATATGAGCAGATTCCCTTCACTCTCTGATCTTTGCTTGAAAGTTGTTTTCATCTTATTTTCTAACTGATATTTGGTGTGACCATTTTCCCTTAAGCATAGTTTGTTCTTCCTCCACAAGTATTTTAGAAAGAAATTCGGTATGGTTAATTTTTCTTCTACTTCCCTATGGCAGCACTGAAAACCCTTTTCTTGCTACTTCCAAGTTGGATTTTGAAGTGAACCACAAGGGGTAGTGGAGAAGCTTCTTTGGTAAAATATTTGCTATGCAAACGGGTGGTTCTGAATTCAATTCCTAACACCCACTTGAAAACTGGTTACAGTTGTATGTACCTGCAACTGAAATGTAGAGACACCCTATGTTTTCTGAGATAGCTAAAACTCAGCAAAACTGGTGACTTGCAGTTTCAATGTGAGAGTCTGTCTCAAAGATGAGGTGGAATCCTGAGCGTCTGTCACCTCCTGGGTCTCTGGTATATTCTAGAGGGCCCCCCAAAACTTACCTCCTAAAGTTTTCTGTTTCTATTCTTTCTGCTGGCCTTCAGGACTTCTGGTCTGTTTCCCCTCCCCCACTACCTGATAATGTTTCCCCATTCCCCTCCCTGTCTCCTCTCCCAACCCAAGAACACACCCCACACACACACACACACACACCATAACTACTTTCCTCTCCTTCCCAAGTGGGATTGAGGCAAACTCACTTGGGTTCTTTAGCTTGTTAACCTTCTTGAATCCTGTTGGTTGTGTCCTAAGAACTCTGTACTATTTTGGCTAATAACTCTTTATCATTGAGTACTTACCATGCATGTCCTTTTGGGTCTGAGATACCTCACTCAGGATATTTTCTAGTTCCATCCATTTGCCTGAAAATCTCATGATATCTTCTTTCTTAATAACTGAGTAGAATTCCATTGTATAAATGAACCGCATTTTCTGTGTCCATTCTTCCATGGTGGGACATCTGGATTGCTTCAGGACTCAAAGGGAGGAACCTTGGATGAAGTGCTGTACAGTGGGGAGGGGAGACTTGTAGAACAGACTTCCAGTTGAGGGAAAGAACATCAATTGGAGGAATGGGGTTGCCATCACACTGCCAAAAACTCTGACCTAAAACTGTTCTTGTTTAAAAGAACTGCAAAGATAAAAATGGTGAAGAAGTAGATCCAGTGACAGTCCCAAATTGGAATCCAGTCGACGGGGAGGCCTGGGGGCTTACACTGTTACTGGTGCTGCGGTGTGCTTGCAGACAGGAGCCTAGTATGGCTGCCCTCTGAGAGGTCCAACAAACAGCTGAAAGAGTCAGATGCACATACTAGCACCAAACCAATGGACAGAAGCTGGGGTCCCCCTGTTGTGGAATTGGTGAAAATTAGAAGAAGCTGAGAGCTGAGGAGAAGGGCAACTCTGTGGGAAGACCAGCTGTCTCAACTGATCTGGATCTCTGAGATCTCTCAGACACTTACCCAACAACCAGTCCGCAGACACCAGCTGATATGAGGCCCCTGACATATATACAGCAGAGGATTGCCTGATCTGGCCTCAGTGAGAGAAGATGCACCCAACCCTCAAGAGAATAAGGCTCCAAGGAGTGGGGAGGTCTGGTAGGGTGGGAACATTCTGTTGGAGATGGAGGGGGGCATGGGATGGAGTACAGTTTGGGAGAAAACTGTGAGGGGGATGAAGTCAGGACTGTAAAAAAGGATTAAAGAATAAACATAAACAAATTTAATAATAAAAATATGAGGTAGCAATTCACTGAAGAGAAATTTTAACCTTGACCTCCATTTTCTGCATGCATATGCATACATGTTCATGTAAACCAGAACACATATTCCCTTGAAAAGATAACCTACTATACACAGAGACTTATGCATATAAATGGGTATAATTAGAAACCTTATCATCCATCATTAGCATTTCATTCAAGGTTCATTTTATGGTTTTATGAATTGGATACGAAATTTTCTGGCTAGGGGTGTCCATGCTTTTTTCCCAACATCCTGTTTGTGATCTCCTTGAACTTTTAGTGCTATTTGTGCAAAAGAATGCTTTGTTTGTACTAAAACTCACAAATGATCAAGGTGGTCATTGTAATGCTGTCATCTACTACCATTAAATTTTTCAAAGCATTCATACTGCTTGTGATTTCATTACATTCTAGGATCTTGAGAATTTACAACATTCTAGTCACAATTCTAAACCAGTTAATGCTTCCTTGGATAAGTTAACATTTTCTATCTACCAAGCTTAAACCCAAACCAGGATTTATCTGGCAAACTGTCATCCGGATTCATCATTCCATAACTCCAGATATGAAATGTAGAAATTAAGTGATCCTATACCTAGATCTCATTATTCAAGTTGAACTGACTCCTATTCTGGCAATTTTTAGGCCTTCTAGTCATGGTACCATTTTTGCAATTATGTAGAACTTTATAATTATGAAAGAGTTCATGTATAGGGATAGCAGTATGTTTGAGTGGTAAAGACACCTAGGTTTGATCCCTGAGACCTACATGCAGACAAAAGAGAAACCACTAATTTTCCTCTGACATCTACATATGTGTGGTGCCATGTATAAGACTCTACCCAGTCACAAATACATTTAAAATGTACATTTTAGTATGCATATGTACATATGTACATATACATGTATGTATAAGAAAGATATGATGCATGATAAAAATAGAACTCAGGAAGAACCTCACAGCTTAAGATTACTTCTACAATCACTGAGCTATACTGTTTCTTCAATGTCTCATAAAATAAAACAATAAATTTTGTTCTGTATCACAGATATATAAACAGTGGTTTCATCTGTACATTTTCAGTATATACACATATTAAACACTGACTCACCCTTCAATGAAATTTCATAGTATATTGTTCCAATTCAAAATGTTGTTTCTAAAATCAATTTATGTAAAAAGTAGCTATACTAATAGGAGTTGATCTTAAATCCACACATGGAAACTGAATGACAGGAATATAAGAATTGTGCTGGTTCCAATTAATGACACAGCCTAACTATTACTAAACTATACAAAAAATGAAATTAATTTAAAGCTGCATTGAAGCTAGTCTACATTCTTACCAATATGTATTAATGTATAAAAATTACCTCAAGACTTAAGAATTCATCATTGTGGTGATAATGCATAAACATTTTTACATAATTGTTTTACATATTTTTTTACCTTCTGTAAATGTCTTCTTGAATTTTTATCAATAATTAAAGTACATTTTTGTCTCATTTCCTAATGATTTATGAAGTACTTTATGCAAACCTACAGCATATATCTTCCAGTTGGTAGCTTGCCACTTATCGTTTTGATCTGTTTTGACAAATAGGAATCTCAATTTTAATGCAATTAAATGATCAGTCTTGTTGACTGAGTCTTGTTTAATATGGTACTACTAAAGTAAAAATCATTTAAGTATTCATAATATTTTTTCTAACACAGAGTTTTCCTTTTCTTATTTCAAGATTTTGTTCTTCTGGGATTTTCCAAGTTTAAACACTATTGAGTAAAAAATCAAAATGAAAATGTTTACAGTTATGTAACATTTGACAAATTATGGTGGTCTTATTGCTACCAACAAGATGATAAAAACATTTTCATTGATGAATATTTGATTTTCTTCGGCTATGAAATAAATATCAATAAAACCATTAATAGCACTTACACTCATTGTCTTGTTTTTTTCTTATCTTTCCTTTTTGTTTCATTTTCCTTTTTTATTTTTTGGACAAGTGTTTCCATTTTTCTGGTGTAGTTGTTTTGCTGGTCCATATGATAAGATTTTACTTATTTTATATTTTGCAAAAAATTTCTCTGGAGTTAGTATATCAATCAGAAATGCCTGATGGATCCATTCACTCCACAAGGATCACATTGCATAACTTGAAAATAAATCAGTACATTGACTTATTATTGTAAGGAGAATATTTCTTCCTTACAATTCACTATGCCTGAGCCATGCTAGCTGTTTGGAATGTGTCTCTCCACAGTTCTTGATGCTTATGTATGCACGTAGAAAAAGCATCCCACATAGATCTACATAGATTCTACACAGATTCATGGATTTCCTGAAGGAAGGTGTCTACTTCCTGAGGTTTTAGAAATTTTCTGTTAGTGTGAAATATAACCCCTTCCTTTGTTTGTTTGTTTGTTTGTTTGTTTGTTTGTATTTTTATTAGGAGAGTAAAAATAAACATAAAGGAAAAGAGCCCAAGAGAAGGCACAAGAAACAGATAAAGACATAGGAACACATTTGTCTACACATAAAGGAATTCTAAATCAGCCTCTAAGCCAGAAGCCATAATATAGACACAAAAGCTAAAGCATAATAAAATAAATTAAAATGAAAGTGAATATAATAAAATAATAATAATAATAATAATAATAATAATAATAATAATAATAATAATTGCCATGATACAAGGTTATTAAACAAGGGGCCTCTAAGTATGCCGCTCAGTTTGTTTTCTATTGGCTGTCTACTGAGGAGCTTGTGGCCTATCTTTAAAGGTAGTTTATTTCGCCAGTGAAAATCCCTTGAAGGAAACTAAATTTTCATTTGCAAATGGTTATCGTTTAGAGGAAAAGGATTGTGGGAGTATGTATACATCACCTTTCACTTCTAGGACCCCATGAGGTCAGGTTTGAACAGTCCCTGTGCTTGCTGCTTCAGCCTCCGTGATCATATGTACATAGACCCCACTATATTTAGAAGGCCTTGTTTCCTTCCTACTTATTCTTCTAAAAGGTTTATGAAAGGATAGAACTTGATGGAGACATTCACTTTACCCCTGAGTCTCTCGCTCTCTTCACAATGTGGACCTGCATTTATATTTGTTCCCGTCTGCTGCAGGAAGAAGTTACTCTGATGGTAATGGAGAGAATCACCTATCTGTGAGTATAAGAATGTCATTAGGAGTCAAAATATCACTATATTCCTTTTCTAGAACACTAGTATTTGGTTTTCCTCTAGGCCTCTGAGCTATCTAGTCTTTAGGTTCTTGGTCACCTAAGTAGTACTGGGTATAGTTTACATCTTAAATGAAATTATATCAGTTGGTTACTCCCACAAGCTTTGTGCTACTACTTCACTGGCATTTCTTGCCAACAGGACACCTGTCTTAGAGTTGTCTTTACTGTGTATGCTTTTAGCAGCATGCAGAGTACATTTTGGTACCAAAACATAACCTGGTACACAAACTGATAGATGAAGGCTTTAGGTAGATACCAGCTCAACTTCTTCATGTTTAATGAGGTCCATAGGTGTCATTTTCAGCAATAGGATCTTACTCTTATCATATGGAGAGAAACATATAGTCTAGTGAACAGCCAACCATAGGTTAGGGGCTTCTATGTGTCCTTCTTGGCCATTAGCACAATTAATTGGAACTCATTTGCAATTCTGAGGCTTTATTTGGTGAGGACACAAGTCCACTGAGGGGCCTGGCTCCCCTGTTGTTTGGCTATCTGTGAATAATTTAGGAAGATTCTATGTGTTAAGTTTCTATATGACCAGTCTTTATTTTTTGTTGTCCCTCTATGTATTCTTCCCTAATCCCCCACTTTTATCCCTCTCTCTAATCATCATTTCCAGTCATCCTCTCATATCCTTCCTTAACCTTCTAATCTATTTCCTGTCTTAGGGAGATCCCCTCTACCAAACACACACACACACACACACACACACACACACACACACACACACACACACACACACCCTAAACCCTTATTCTATACCTAATCTCTGTGGTTGTATGAATTGCAATTGAATTGTTTTTGACTAAAGGCTAACATCTACATATAAGTAAGTATATAACATTTATATTTCTTGGTCTGATATACCTCATTCAGTAATTTTCCATTGGATAAATGTGCCACAATTTTCATTGTTTACATTTTCTGGCTACTATGAATAAAGCACCAATGAGCATAGTTGATCAAGTATCACTGTAACAAAATAAAGCATCATTTAGGTATATGACCAAGAGTGGTATAGCTGGATCTTGAGGTAGATTGACTCTCATCTTCCTGAGGAACTGCCATACTGATTTCTATAGTGACCGTACCCAAGTTTGCATTACCACAACCATTTGTACCTCTTATACCACAACCTCAGCAGCCGGAGGTGTCATTTTTTATATATATATAAAAAAAAGATTTTGGACATTCTGACTGGTGTAAAATGAAATCTCACAGTAGCTTTGATTTGCATTTCCCTCACAACTCAGTGCTGACCTTTCTTAAAGTACTTCTCAGAAGTCTGAGTTTCCTCTTTTCAGATTTATTTACGTACGTAATTCATTGGGTTGTTTGTTTGCATGGTATCTAGAGCTTTGTTGTTTTGTTATTTAGTTCTTTATATATTTTAGACATTGTCTCTCTATCAGTTTTATAGCTATTAAACTATTTCCCTTTTTGTAAGTTGACACCTTTTCCTCATGGTTCATCTTGGTATGCAGAGTTTTATATTTTATAAGGTCCTATTTATTAATGGTTGATCTTAGTGCCTGTTCTAACAGTATTCTGTTTAGAAATTCTTTCGTTGTACCAACAAGTTCAAGGTTATTCTTCACTGTATTTTCTATTTGAATCAGTGTATCTGATCTTACCTTGTGTTCTTCATTTGGTGTTCAGATTTGTGCAGGGAGAAAAGTATGGAACTATATGAGTTTGTCTACTTGCAGCTATCCAATTCGAAGAGCACCATTTTTGAAGATGTTCTTTCTTTCCAGAACCTATGTCTGGATTCTCTATAAAAAATTTATATTTGGTTATTCGTCTTGATACACTGATCAAATTGTATGAGTTAAATCAATAACAGACCTTGATCAACTTAAACTCCAGTGAAATACAATCAGTGGAGAACAGTCTATCAAGCAAAATAATTCAATGTTCAGATTGCTCTAATGCAGAATTATACTAGATTTGTAAAGAATATCTAATGACAATATGCCTCAAACTATTCTAAAATTTCCAATCTTAGGAACATTGTACATTTCCTTTGATCAGGCTAGTTATTATGATACTAACACACAGAGATAAATATAAAGAAAACATTAGAGAGCAATTTACTTTTTGGATCTAGATGCAAAAAATTCTTAACAAGTTTTATATACATATATATGTATATATATATATATATTCTTAACAAGAATATATAAAATTCTTAACAAGTTATATATATATATATATTATATTAAATAATATGTATATATTATTCAATGCAGAAAAGGCCTATGACAAAATACAATACCAGTTCATGATAAAAGTCGTGGACAGATTATGGATGCAAAGGAACATACTTCAACATAATAAAGGCAGGTTACATCAAGCCCAAACACAACATCAACTTAAAGGTGAGAAACCCAAAGTAGTTCCACCAAAATCAAGAACAAAACAAAGTTGTCCACTTTCTCCATACTTATTAAAGTATTGAAGTATTAACTAGAGCAACAAGACAGTTAAAATAGAACAAGAAGATACAAAAATTGGAAAAAAAATCAAAACATCATTATTTATAGATGACATGGTAGATATGATAGTATACAGCAATAACTGTAAAATTCCGACTGGGGAACTCCTACATCTGATAAACATAATGAACACTCCCTGTGAAGTCGCAGGATAGAAAAATGAACAAAATCTGTAGCATTTCTAAATCCAAATTACAAATATATTGAGAAAAAAACTTCATAATAGCCTAAAAAGGCATCTTGGGGTAACTCTAACAATTTTATAAGTTAAAAAACAAAAAAAAAAACATGATGAAGACATTGAAGAAAAATGTGAAGAACATATCAGAGGATGGAAAGATCTCTCATTCTCATGAACCAGCAGGATTAATATAGGAAAAGGGGCAACCCTATAAAAAACAATTAACAATTTAATGAAATTTTCTTCAAAATTCCAACATAGATTTTTACATTTTTATATATCTTCAAAGGTCAATTTTCATCTTGAAATGGAAAATATATAAAATAGAACATGATAGCTAAAATAATCCCAAATAAACAAAGGATTTCCAGGAGTAATCTCATGTCTGATTTCAACTCTGCTTACTATCAATCTTTAGCAATAAAACAAGTATGGTATTGACATGTGGAAGTTTTTCTTTTTTCTTTTTTTCTTTTCTTTTTTTTGAAAATGTCACCAGTGAGTCTTTTTCTAACCTGAAGTAATAAAGACTTTTTTCTTTTAGATTTCTCCTGAAAAATTACATATTTATTACACATGTTCTAAATCAAATTTTATTTAGCTAAGCACATGGCCAACTTTCAGATTATTTTAAAAGGTTGATTAAAGTTTAGAATCACTTAAGAGTTAATTTTGTTTTAATATGAGTAAATGTATGGAATAGTCTTCGTTTCCTCAACTAAATTGTCTTTGAGCATTTGCTGAAAATAGTTGAAGATATCTTGATGCATCTCTGAACTTGTACATTGTGTATCAAAGGCTCATCTTCATTTCTCTCCCCAAAAATAAGAACTGCAAAATTCTGAGCCTGAAGGTTAGACAAATATGTTAATCATACATGGAAAGTACCAACTACATAATTGTAAAACAATCAGCCCCTGTAGGTACATTGTATGACTGTTATTTTTTTCAAATCAACTTATTACTTTCTAGTAAGAATTCTTCATAAACTTATATTGAGAAAACACTAAGTCTAAATTCCAATTTTGAAAAGAAAATGCTTAATTTTCTAATCTTTCAGTATACAGTTTTCATTTTTTCTTCTTTTCTAATGGGTGTTTTGTAAAACATTTAGGAAAACAGTTAATCAGAGTTCATTGAGAGAAGCAGAATCAACGGTATGCAGAAGGTAGGAGGAGGTGAACAGGCTGGTCAACCAGTATAACAGTACAGGAAACATCTTCTGATGTCTGGCTCTTTATAGCTCAGGATGATGAATCAAGCTCTTAGTTACTCACTCTGCATATAAAAATAGTTATAAAAGCATTTTAATATAATCACAATAAGGGATGATAACATTTAGATTCATATGCTAATAACTGCAATTTGGACCCTGCTTAACACGTAAAAATGTAAAAAGTTTAAAATTACTAAAGGTAAAATGATGTTAATTTTAATGAATCCATTTACATGATTGTGGTAATTTGCTTCTAATCCTCAAAATATGTCAGGCAGGCCTCCTGGAAGGTTGAAGCCCATCATTGGAATGAAATACCCTTAGCAGCAGCTGAAACTCCTGTCCCTAGGAGAAAATTCAGCTTCAGGAAAACTTAGCTTTGCTTTAAAATCATTTCTGCTGACTAATGCACACAAACATTATACTTTTTTATTACCTAAAGTATTTATTTACTTTACATCCTGCTCCCAGCTTCCCCTCTCCCTCCTCTTTCTTTCCCCCCAACCCTCCCCCCTTTTCCTCAGAAAAAAAAAAAAAAAAAAAAAAAGGAGACCTCCCATGTATATGAACAGCAAGCAGGCAGTTTAGTCAGGGACAGTCCCTCGTCCTGCATTATGAGTCCCACCAGAAGACTTAGCTGAACAACTGCTATATATTTGTAAAGGTCCTCCCTAGGTCAATCCCATTCAGGCTTTCCTGTTGGCAGTTTAGTATCTTTGAACCTCTAGGGCCCAAGATGAGTTGATTCTGAAGATTTTGTTGTAGTGTCTTGATCTGTGTGGCTATCATCCTCTGCATCAATTTCCATCAGTTCTTGGGTGAAACCACCCTAGTAACAGTTATGCTAAGTACCAGTATAACAAAATATCATTAATAGTGTTACGGGAACTACTCCTCTCATGGCCTGGGTCTCAAGCTGGGCCAGTCACTGGTTGGCCCTTGCCTCATATGCTGCTCCATCTTTACCCCTAAACATCTTGTATGCAGAACAAATTATGAGACAAAAGTTTTGTGGCTGGGCTGGTGTCCCAATCTCTCCCTTGGAAGGATTTGCTGGTTTTAGGAGGTGGCTGGTGCAGGCTCCATATCCCCCATTCTTAGGAGTCTTACCTAGGGTCACCCCCCAGAGATTTATGGGAGTTCCCATTGTTTTATGTTCTTGCTTTCCCAGTGATGCTCACTTCAATCCAGTTATCTCCCAGTACTCTCTCCCTCTACCTTCCCCTTCCTGCTTCATCCCTTCTTTCCCCATCTCTATCTCCTTCCAAATCCAGTTGCCTATTTCTATATACCTCAGATGCCTAATCTAATGTCACCTCTCAGTGAGATTCAATCATCTCCTTGGGCCTTCCTAATTACTTAGCTTCTTTATTTGTATAGTTTGTAACAGGGCTATCTTGAACTTTATGACTAATATCCACCTATAAATGAGCACATAATATTTTTCTTGATCAGGATAATCATTTCTAGTTCCTCCCATTTGCCTGCAAATTTCAAAAAGTCATTGTTTTAAATGGCTGAATAATATTCCATTTTTTAAATGTGTCACATTTGATGACATTCAAAAATATAAAAAGAACTCAAAAAACTAGACAATAACAAACCAAATTACCCAATTAACAAATGGGTACAGATCTAAACAGAGTTACTTGACCAAGGAATCTCTTCCAGCCAAGAAGCAGTTAAAGAAATGGTCAGCATCCTTAGTCATCAGGGCAATGTAAATCAAAATAACATACGGACTTTATTTTAATCTAGTCAGAATGACTAAAAACTGAAGCAACAGCTTACTCAGGCAAGGATTTGGGGCAAGGGGAAAACTTCTTTGTTACTGGTAGAAGTGTATACTTGTACAATCAGTTTGGGGATAATTTGGTCAGTTCATAGAAATTTGGAAATAGATCTACCTCAAGATCCAGCTATATCACTCATGGGAATAGACTCAAAAGAAGTTCCACCTTCTCACAACAACACTTCTCAACTATGTTTGTTAGAGTTTTATTCATAATTGAAAGAAACTGGAACACGACCCAGACATTATTATCTATAAGCTATGATTTGAGTTAAAACCTAAAACTCAGGGATCCCTGAGCTGCAAAAAACTACTGTTCTTTATATCCTAAAGTACATACGTTTGTCTTCAAGTGCATTTCCATCAGTATAAGTCAGATCGTAAGTGATGCCGAAATGCTTTTTCCTAGTCAACTATGTATACTTTTTCAAGATGCACAGATTCCAAAGAAAAAAATTGAGGTAGAAACAATATAATCACAGAATCTAGAAGTTATGACAGTAATATTTACAGCATAAGTATATAAATATAAATATTGTGTGCTTGTGGCTATAAATACTCATCTAGACACAAAGCATTGACACTATGTCTGCATTAGAACAATTGGTTTTGTCTTTATTTCTTTGTGAGAGAAATGAATATGTTGCATTTAGAACATTAGATCAAACTCTGAAGATATACACATGTGCTGGTATGAAGAAAGTGGCTAAAGCTATAAAAACCCAAGGACATGCTCTTTAATTTTCAACTCATATTGGCCATAGAGAACATTTAAAAGAGGAAGATTAATTCATGAGGTAGAGAGCCCTTCCCTGTACAAGATGTTAAACAAACGAACTTTCAGGGCAAAAGTAAGATCCAAAACAAAATATTACTTTGTTAGAAAAGGAAGGCATATTTGCCATTCTTGACAACATAATTTCATTAAAGTCAGAGGGTAATTGCTATGTTGCTATGCTTTAAACCTTTCCGTTTGGCTTATGTTTTGGTACCAGAAATCTATTCTTGCTACATCTTTATATACATGGTATTTCATAGTAAGGTAGATTATTTATGTATTTATTAATAAGTTTTTAGACTTTCAGAAGCTAAATGTAAATTAAAGAAAGTGATCCTATGTCAAAATGCATTTAACTCACGTGTTCTCCCATGGTGACTGGATGGATAATACATGAATACCTGGACAACAGGTAAAATCGGCTCTAGCAATGAAAATCTATCCCTTCAACCCATTCCCACTTTCTTCCTACTATTAATAGATGCCCTCTTTTTTTTTTTTTTACCATATTTTCATCCTGGTTTCTACTCAGTATTCAGGAAATTATATTTTATAGTCTCACTTATTTTTATGTGTCTGGGGCAACACAGTGCATTGAAATTAGTTAGTAAAGAATGCTAATGCCTTGGTTAACTGCCTAACAATATTTAACTGATTTCCTATAATAACACATATTTACTCAAAATTTCCTTAGAGAATTGTTAGAGAAACTTCCTCGACATTAATTGAAACATATAGTCAACTAAGAATAAGTCTAGGAACTTATTAATAAATACATAATCTACCTTTCTGTGAAATATCATGTATATAAAGATGTAGCAAGAATAGATTTCTGGTACCAAAACATAAGCCAAGCGGAAAGGTTTAAAGGTTCTTTGTTTTATGTTGAGAAACTTAATTTATTCCCACAATGAAGGCTGAAGGAAAATGAGAAGCAAGAGTCTGATCCCCTGGCCCTTGTAACTGATGAAAAGGGACCAGGCACCAAAAGGTCTCGGAGCGTTACTGGGTTGCTGAGAGCTTGTTCAGGCAAGATGACAAGCAGAAACTGAACTGAGTCACTTGGGTAGCCAATAAGCCAGCTTTCGACTCTTCAGTACTGACCACTTATTTTTTTTATTATTATTATTTTTATTGGATATTCTTATTTGCATTTCAAATGTTATTTTCTTTCCTGGTTTCCCTTCCATAAGCCCCCTATCCTGTCCTTATCCCCTTCCTTCTATAAGGGCGTTCCCTCTCCCCAACCACACCCACTTCCTGCCTCCCTGCCCTGACATTCTCCTACACTGCAGGGTCCAGCCTTGGCCGGACCAAGGGTTTCTCTTCCCATTGGTGCCTAACAAGTCTCTCCTCTGCTACATATGCAGCTGGAGCCATGTGTCTGTCCATGTGTACTCTTTGTGTAGTGGTTTAGTACCTCGGACCTCTGGTTGGTTAGTATTGCTGTTCTTACGTGATTGCAAGTCCCTTCAGTTCTTTTAATCCTTTCTCTAACTCTTCCAATGAGGACCCCATTCTCAGTTCAATGCTTTGCTGCTAGCATTAGCTTCTGTATTTCTCATGCTCTGGCTCAGCCTCTCAGGAAATGGCAATAGCAGCATGAACTCCTTGACTCCTGTCAGCATGCACTTCTTGGCTTTATTAATATTGTCTAGTTTTGGTGGCTGTATATACTTGGGCTGGATCCCCAGGTTGGGCAGGCTATGAATGGTCACTTCAGTCACTGCTCCACACTTCGTCTCCATATCCCCTCCTATTCTTATGCCACTTCGTGGAATAAGTCAGAAGCAGCAGCAAGCAAGACCATCAACAACATCTTGAGCCCCATGAGTTTTTCTATGGTCGTACTCTGGCTCTGAAGTCCAGCAAAGGAAGGGGGCAACAGCCTTGGCTACTTTTAACATTGTAGCTAGGGTGCCATCATCATAATCCGAGACTGCTGTGTACATGGGACGAGCCATGCCAATGAGAGTAAGGGTTGAAATAGAGGCCTTCTTGCAATGACACCAGAGTGGAAAGTCTCACTAGCCATTGAACAAGGAAAATAAATAGTCCTCACTACCATGCCTAGCTTAAACAATGTAGGTGAGGCCAGGGGGTAAAGCTCCATTTTTAGCAGCTTTTGCAACCTCAGGGTTGGGGTATGGTTTTGGAAAATAGTCAGACAGTGTTCCTAGCCACATGAACATCTCCCCATCCTCATTAGGGCAATCCTGGACCTCCATTTCCTCAGCCAGCATGTATATTAGCTTCGTCCTCCATGTAGCATGCTCTTACCAGGTGGCTGTAAACCACCTAATCCATGCTGGTGCAGGAAGAGCACCCCTGCTTATCTACCTGGAAACCGCTATGAATGCTGATGTGAGGGGTCGTGCAGCTCCAGGTCACTGCAATCTTCCGGGAAAGAAGGGCTCACCCCACACCCACTGCTGCCAGCATTCCTACACTGACAGCATCACCCTTGAGCCTCCAGAAGACCAGACTTCAAGGACAAGGACACTGCCTGCGGTGCCAGCAGTGGAACATGCAGGGGCCATCTGCCTCCTGGCATGCCCGGAGCACTTGCACCTAGAAACCCCATGCTCTGTAGACCCGTCACTGACCAGCTAAGCAAAGCTGCTGCCACTGCCATGTCGGCCTCTTTAGTGTAGCCGCCGTTCCCTGTGAACATAGTTCATGAGCATGTATACTACAATGTACAATAGTTTCTAAGGTAATGAAAATCAAAACCATATTTTCTTAAAAGTAACTATAACATGGTTCAAACTCGAAGTTGAAATCTGGATATAAGAAGGTGTTATTTTTAGATGGATAAGGTTATTTTCTCTGTATTTATTTTGTTTAAATGAACTTAAAAATGTAAATACAAATGCAGACAATGTAGTGATCTACCAACACATTCACAAGACATTATTCTTTCTCAACTACATAGCATCTTCGTCAAAGTCAGTATCTATTCAATGATAAGCCTCTTTGCCTAAGAGTGACCTGAATTAGCTATACCTAGAAGAGCTGAGGTCTTACTTCTTTACTACATATATTTATCTTTGAAGTAACTATTATTTAGCTGGAGAAAGTTTTTGTTGGACCAACTAGATAAAGAATGTGATCATTGTTTAAAATAAGCTACCTATAATTTATCAAATTCTTCTTTGCAAACTTTTTCTGAACATATTACAGATACTATCTTACTTTCCCTGACAAAAAGGCTTATGATATATAGCATACTTTGTATTATTTATTTTGTTATTTTATGTGTTCAGGAACTGAGGCTTCTAGCAATTCAGTAATCTGAGCAATATTGCATAGTTATTAAGTAATCAGTAGCAATCTGATTTTAAATTTAAAACCCTTTTCCAAAATCTCATACAACCTTACTTTCTTAAAGGAAATTCTATTTTCTTTTGAAAGGGAAATATCTTGGACCAAGTGGTAAGATTCGATTCCCTCTTCTTAAAATACTGATGGAATCAGGAAGAAGATGAATTTCCTTGACATTTTCTTAAACTTTACCAGAAAAAAAAAGGTCACAAGAATATAAAATAGAAATTGAGGACCACTGAGGATCATCTGACAGGACAGGAAAACGAAATCTGTCTGTGTCATGTGATATCCTTTTATACAAACATTTAAAATCAAATTCAATTGTAAAATGAGGACACAAAGTTGGGAAAGAGATATGATGAGGGTTCCTGGAGCACTCAGAGTGTTGGCTGTGATCAAAGTGCATTGTGTACATATGTGATACCTCAAATCTACCTCCACATCAAATGTCTGAACATTTGAAATACAGAATATGATCTAGATAGCCAGTATGTGTCCTGACAAGTCTGTTTCTAGAATTCTGGTCTCATATACTTTCTGCTAAGACACATTTATGCTGGGAGAATAGTGAAACATATTGCAAAATGATAAATCCTTTGATGGCTCTCACTACCATGCTCATTTTAATCTCCAACAACAACAACAACAACAATAATAATAAAGTGTTCCATTTATTTCTAAAAGTCTATTTAGACAATGAGTATTTAGAAAGAAAATTAAAACCAGTAATTTGTGAAGACTATTGGCACATGGTCTTTCCAAGTCTCTTTTAAATGTGTATCCATTTTTCACCAAAGGACAAAATTTCTAGTTTAAAGAATACCTGAAATAGCCAAGAGCAGGAAGATAGGACTTGAAGAGACCACCTCTAGTACATAGACTTGGACTCTAGGGGAGCAATGGGGCCACCTACCCATCTAAAAATTTTTAACTTGGAATTGTCCCTGTCTAAAGGAGATACAGGGACAAAATGAAGCAGAGACTGAAGGAGAGGCCATCCAGAGAGTTCCCCACTCTGCAAACCATTCCATCTATAGACATCACATCCCTATACTATTGCTGATGCCAATATGTACTTGCAGACAGGGGCCTGGTATGGCTCTCCTCTAAGAGGCTATGCCAGCACCTAAGACAGATGCAGATGCCAACCATTCGACTGAGCCTGGGAACCCCAATGGGATAGTTCGGGGAATTGCTGAAGGAGTTGAAGGGGATTAGAAACCCATAGAAAGAAAAACAACATTAATTAACTAGACCCCTCAGAGCGCCCAGAGACTACACTACCAATCAGAGAGTCCATGTCTCCTGCTACAACTGCAGCTGAGGACTGCCTTTTCTGGAGTCAGAGGTTGGGGAGACACTTAGTGCTTTGGAGGCTTGATGTTCCTCACAGGGGGGTGTGTGAAGCAGGAGTGGCTGGATGGGTGGGGGAACACCCTATTAAAGGCACAGCGGGTAGGGGTGTGTGTTCTTGGAGGGAAGAGCAGGAAAGGGGATAACATTTGAAATGTAAGCAAATAAAATGATTAATAATACAAAGAATAGCTAACGGAAGTTGTCAAAAAAGACATAAGGACTGTGGTTTGACCAGGCACAGGATAAACAAATGTGTCACCATCAATTCAGGACATATATACCACATAAGGCAGTGGAGGCATGAACTTTCAGTTTCTATGATTGAGGTCTCTGTATATCTTTCTCTACATTTTTACTTTCCTTAAGCACTTATAAACCATTTTTTTTTTGTTTAATGAGATTATTTTATTTCTAAGTTAAGAATACCCAATGTTCTATGGGCTGTGGTGAAGGTCATTACTGAGAATTTGTGTGCCATAATATGCATAGTAATAATTTTCTGGGTAATTTCTTGACATCATTATTGAATATTTACTTTATTTTTCTTATTGCTACCAGCTTACCATTTCTTTGATGTGCATCTCCAACTGGAGGCAAGATTTTGCTCCATTCCACTCCCTTATTAGCCTACCGATGTGACCCTATACTAAAGAATGTGTTTCTACAGGCAACTGATTGTATCAAAATTGCCAAAACTACTAAACTCATTTTTTTCGATATAAAGAAATTGACTCCAAAAGAGTTGAAGTAAAATGCAGAAAGTGTATAATAAATTAAAGACTGATAGTCATCTACAGTGAATATTGTTCCTTAATAAATGAACGTAAGGCTAAGAGAGTTGCTCCAGCCAGTAGCCAAATAATTGTCTGATATGAAATATTTTCTTTCCTTCACTATTGATGTGTGCTTGGACAAACAAGCTAATTCTTTGTAGCTTTACTTTCCTCATTTTAAAAATATGACTCTGAATACTAAACTCAAAGAAGCATGGGTAGAAATCAAATAAAATGATTTTTAGGACCTATTTTTCATAGTGCTTGTCTTACACTTAGAGTTTAATAAGTTTGAGTGAAATTTCTAGTAATAGAAACATGGATAAACAATGTATCAAGGACTAGAATGCATGAGATGGGCTTTGTCCTGAATTCAGAAAGAGCAGCAAACCCGGAAGCCCAGAGGATATGAGCAAGCACTTGCAGAGGGTCTGCACAATTTTTCTGGCCAAGCATGCTAGCTTAGTAACATTAAAAAAAGGAAACCTGCTGTCCAAGCTGCTAGCTGGAATTGAAAGATACAGTGATGGTTAGAAGACCTATTTAGTAAGACCAGAAAAATGCATTGGGAGGGAATCATTTGTCCTGACAAAGAAAGCTGAGTCAGGAAGAACAGACTGTCACATAGGCAGGTTGAGCTAAAGCCAAAAATCATTGTTCAATGATTGCTCAGAGGAACACTTTCCAGACAGGCCTTAGTAGTACAAACTCTGTGTCCCTATGTACCCTCAAGTTTAGACTTTTTCCGAAAAGTACCCCAGATAACAAGAACAGACTGGAAAGAAAAGAAAATAGCAACAACAACAACAACAACAACAAAATCCAAAAAACAAACAAGAAAACAAACAAAAATGTGAGGGACCTTTATCAAATTACTGATGGTGTCTCAAAAAGAGGTCTCCTACAATAAAACTGTCTTGATTCAGTGTGGAAACACCATGTACAAAGATCTGTCTCTTCATTTACTCAGAACCCTGTCCTTGAAACATCTCCCAAAGTTCAGAGTTTAAAGCAAGCACTAAAATATAGCACCCAGAGACAGCTTCCTCATTGAGCAAAGGTCTTTCTTCACTACTTTGAATCCTGGCTCCTTCTTGACACTTTCAATTCAAAATTCGTCAAACATTTGTTTTCTGAATTCACATAATTAAAATGATTATTGTAATAAATATGTAACTACCCATTAATATTTCTAATTTGTAAGAAATAATACTTGAGGTATTATGCAGAAGGGAGTTCATCAAACATAGGTGTCACTGTCTCATAACCTGAGAATGAGAGTGAATATTTTACATTATTAAAATCATTCTATTTTTTTCTAGCAGAAAATAAAATTATCACTCATTGAAACGTATGTTCCAGTTTCTTTTCCAGGCCCCCTTTACTAAATAAAAAACTTTCACAGTGGTCTTCAAGTAAAGGGATATCTATGTAGGTATGTGAGATTGGAAAGGCTTAGGTTTTGTGAATGTGACTCAAACTAGAGTCTTTTGGGAAGAAGAAACCTCATCTGGGCAGTTGTCACTCTCAGACTGACCTGTGGGTACTTTCTTGATTAGTGATTGCTGTGGGAGGGCCCATTTTGCTGCAGGTGGTCCCAACCCTGAGTAGGTGAGACTTGGTCATGTGAGAAACCAAAATGACTTACATTAATGAAATTATTTTTAGTTGGTAGGTACCTAATAGTATGAGTCCTTATGACTTTTAAAAGTCCTTGCTGTTATTTTACCCAGTTCTACATCTATATTTATGTCTCTTTTATCCCTAATTAGAGCCCCTTCTTTATAGTACCTTCATATCTCTTCTACTCTAATATTGCATTCTATCCTGAGTTCCTTTCAACCACACTTATACAATCGGGCCTTTTACATTCCTTGTTTTTATGCTTATCAGTGGTTATATAAACACATCTGAAAACTTAGGACTCAGAAAGTCAGATGAAAGAAAACATGATTTATGTCTTACTGAGTCTGGATTACCTCATTCAATGATATCTTTTCTAGCATTATCCTTTACCTGGAAATTTCATTTTTAAGAAAGTTGAAGTCTGATAGGTCTGCTTTTATAGGTTACTTGATACTTTTCCCTTACTGCTTTTAACATTCTTTGTTTGCTTGTTTGTTTTGTGCATTTGATGTTTCAAATATTATGTGAGGAGAGGAATTTCTTTTCTGGTCCAATCGATTCGGAGTTCTATATGCTTCTTGTATGTGTATGGACATTACTTTCTTTAAGTTAGGGAAGTTTTCTTCTATAATTTTGTTGAAAATATTTACTGGCCTTTTAAGTCAGGACTCTTCTCTCTCTTTTATACATATTGTACTTAGGTTTGTTCTTCTCATCGTTTCCTAGATTTCCTGGATATTTGGGGTTAGGAGCTTTTTCCATTTTTCATTTTCTTTAAAGTTGTATCAATGTTTTCCATAGTAGCTTCTGCCCCTGAGATTCTCCCTTCTATTTCTTGTTTCTGTTGGTGATGCTTATACTTATGACTGCTGATCTCTTTGCTAGGTTTTCTATATCCAGGGTTGTCTCACTTTGTGATTTCTTTATTGTTTCTATTTCCATTTTTAGATTCTAGATGGTTTTGTTCAATTCCTTCACCTGTTTGGTTGATTTTTATATTTCCTCTTTAAGGGTTTCTACCTGCTTACTTAAGTTGTCCTGTATTTCTTTAAGAGAGTTATTTATGTCCTTCTTAAAGTCCTCTGACATCAGCATGGGTTGTAATTTTAAATCAAAATCTTGCTTCTCTAGTGTGTTGAGATATCCAGGGTTTCCTGTGGTGGGGGAACAGAGTTCTGATGATGTCAAGTGGCCTCAGTTTCTGTAGCTTAGGTTCTTGACCTTGCCTCTCATCATCTGCTTATCTCTGGTGCTAGCTGGTCTTGCTGTCTCTGACAATGGCTTGACCCTCCTCTAACACTTTGTGTCAGCACTACTAGGAGACCAGTTCTCAACCAAGGTGATATGGATCAGAGAGCTGTAGCACAGGATCAGATCAATTTGCAGAGAAGAAACAGAAGGATTCTGTCCCAGTCTGCTCCTCAGTTCCTGTAAGATCCTGGGCAGAAGTCATATAGACCCTAAGAGAACACAAATGCCAGGCCAGGCTACTACACCCAGCAAAGCTTTCAATTAACATAGATGAAGAATGCAAGATATTCCATGACAAAGCCAAACTTACACAATATCTTTCCATAAATCCAGCCCTACAAACAATGATAGCAGGAAAACTCCAAGACAGGGAGGGAAACTACATCCCAGAAAAAGCAAGAAAGTAAACTTGCAACAAACCCAAAAGAAGAAAATCATACAAAAAAATTCCATCTCTAACAACAAAATTATCAGGAAACATCAATCCCTATTCCTTAAGCACACAAACACATGGAAGTTGAACAATGCTTTACTCAATGACAACTTGGTCAAGGAAGAAATAAAGAAAGAAATTTAAAACTTTTTAGCATTTAATGAAAATGAAATCACAACATACCCAAACTTATGGAACACAAGGAAAGCAGTGCTAAGAGAAAAAGTCATAGCTCTGAGTGCCTCCAAAAAGAAACTGGAGATACCATACACTAGCAGCTTGATAGTACACCTAAAAGCTCTAGAACACAAAGAAGCAAATGCACCTAAGAGGAGTAGAGGGCAGAAAATAATTAAACTCAGAGCTGAAATCAACCAAGTAGAAACAAAAATAATTAGACAAAGAATCAACAAAACCAGGAGCTGTTTTTTTTTTTGTTTGTTTGTTGTTTTTTTTTAGGGGGGTTGTTTTGTTTTTGTTTTCTTGAGAAAAATCACCAATATAGATAAAATCTTATCCACACTAACCAGAGGGCATAGACAGAGTATTCAAATTAACAAAATCAGAAATGAAAGGGGAGACATAACAACAGAAACTGTGGAAATTCAAAATATCATTATATCCTACAAAAGCCTATATGCAACAAAACTGGAAAATCTGGAGGAAATGCACAATATTCTAGACAGATACCAGGAACCAAAGTTAAATCAGAATCAGATAAATAGTCTGATAATCCCTAAAGAAGTAGAAGAAGTTATTAAAAGTTTCCCAACCATAAAAAGCACAGGACCAGATGGGTTTAGTGCAGAATTCCATCAGACCTTCATAGAAGACCTAAGAACAATACTGTACAAACTATTTCACAAAATATAAATAGAACAAACACTACCAATTGCTTTCACGAAGCCATAATTACACTTATACCTAAACCACAGAAAAACACAGCAAAGAAAGAAAACTTTAGACCAATTTTCCTTATGAATATCATTGTAAAATTACTCAATATAATTCTCGCAAACAGAATCCAAGAACACATCAAAACGATTATCCATCATGATCAAGTAGGCTTCATCCCAGGGTTGCAGGGATTGTACAATATATGGAAATCTATCAATGCAATCCACTATATAAACAAACTAAAAAAATTCACATAATCATCTCATTAAATGCTGTGTAAGCATTTGACAAAATTCAACACCCCTTCATAATAAAAGTCCTGGAAAGATTATGAATTCAAGGCCTAAACATAGTAAAAGCAATATATAACAAACCAGTAGCCAACCTCAAAACAAACAGAGAGAAACTTGAAATGATCCTGCAAAATCAGGAGTAAACAAGGTTGCCTAATATCTACCTATCTATTCAATAAATATCCAAAGTCCTATCCAGAGAAATCAGACAACAAAAGGAGGTCAAAGGGATGCAAATTGGAAAGAAGGAAATCAAAATAGTAGTATTTGCAAGTGATATGATAGTATACTTATGTGACCCCAAAAATTCATTAGAGAACTCCTAAATCTGATAAACAATTTCAGCAAATTGGATGGATACAAAATTAACTCAAACAAAAGAGTAGCCTTCCTCTACTCAAAGGATAAACAGGTTGAGAAAGAAATGAAGAAAATGACACCTTTCACAATGCTCACAAGTATTATATGTATGATTCTATCCAATGAAGTTAAAGACTTGTAAGACCAGAACTTCAAGTCTCTGAAGAAAGGAATTGAAGATCTCAGAAAATGGAAAGATTTCTATGCCCATGGATTGGCAGGATTAATAATGAAAGAATGGACATCTTGCCAAAAGCAATCTACATATTCAATGCAATCCCCATCAAAATTCCAACTCAGTTCTTCATAAAGTTAGAAAGAAAAATTTGCAAATTCCTTCAGAATAACAAAAAACCCAGGATGCCAAAAACTATCCTCAATAGTAAAAGAACTTACTGGGGTACCTGAGGACACAGCTATGCCTCTCTTGGGCATATACCCAAAAGATGCTCCAACATATACAAAGACACATGCTCCACTATGTTCAAAGCAGCCTTATATATAATAGCCAGAAGCTGAAAAGAACTCAGATGCCCTTCAACAGAGGAATGGATAAAGAAAATGTGGTACATATACACAAGAGAATACTACTCAGCTATCAAAAAAATGACTTTATGAAATTCATAGGCAAATGGATGGAACTGGAAAATATCATCACAGAAAAACACACATGGTATGCACTCATTGATAAGTGGATATTAGGCCAAATGTTTGAATTACCCTAGATGCACAGAACACATGAAAATCAAGGATGACCAAAATGGGGAGCTTCACCTTTTCTTTAAAAGAGGATCAAGAATACCCTTGGGAGGGGATAGGGAGGCAAAGTTTAGAACAGAGACTGAAGGAACGCCCATTCAGAGCCTGCCCCACACGCTGCCCATACATATACAGCCACCAAACTTGATAAGATGGATGAAGTAAAGAAGTGAAGGCTGACAGGAACCGGATGTAAACTCTCCTGAGAGACACAGCTAAAATATGGCAAATACATAGACGAATGACAGCCACAAACCACTGAACTGAGAACCGTTGAAGATCAGAGAAAGGACTGGAAGAGCTTGAAGGGGCTTGAGACCCCAGAGGAACAACCATGCCAACCAACCAGAGCTTCCAGGGACTAAGCCACTACCCAAAGACTATACATGAATTGACCCTGGGCTCCAACTGCATAGGTAGCAATAAATAACCTAGTAAGGGCACCAGTGGAAGGGTAAGCCCTTGGTCCTGCCAAGGCTGGACCCCCAGTGAACTAGATTCTTGGGGGGAGGGTGGTAAAGGGGGAAGGATTGGGAGGGGAACACCCATATAGATTTTGAGAGGGAGGGGTTAGAGGGATATTGGCATGGAAACCAGGAAAGGGAATAACATTTGAAATGTAAATAAGAAATACCCAATTTAATAAAGGTGGGGAAAAAAAAGAAAGGGGAAACAAAGAATATTGTTAATGTTCATGCAAATTAGACCACTGACTATGGACATTTCTCAAAACATTAAAAGCAAAGCTTTGTATGCTGGAACCCATTAGCTTTGGGTATATAACCAACTAAATGCTAACTACAGAGATGTCTGCATACTATATTGATTTGTCATCTGTGGCACTATTAAGGGATAGTCATAAAAAAGAATTAAATTTGCTATTTGTGGGAATGTGGATGTAATTAGGATGTTATGGAAATCAAACTCGCAGGTATCATGTTTTCTCTCTTATATAGGATCCAGAGGGGATGCTGAATTAGAAGGGTTAACTACTGTCTAGGCAGAAAGGAAGAAAGAATAAGAAAGAATAATAAGGCTGTAAATACGACCAATTATATGATATAGTTATATGTTAATGTGCAGAACAATGAGTTAATAATATTAAAATATTTAAGGATTTATAAAGGATTTATACATTACTAGACTTTATTTAACAGACTAGTCATTTTACACTTTTAGTTTTAAAACTTAAAAACATTTTTGTAAAAATTAAAATATGTCTTGGATGCTCATGTTCATTAATCAGAACCAATAATTCAAACCTTGTGCAATAATTCTTTATCTTGTAGAAGTAAGAATGAGAACTTCATGGGTTGACCTGACATTGGGGGTGCACCTGACATTGGGGATGAAATGCATTAAAATTTTTATTATTCTGGGGAAAACTATAGTTTAATTATTCTGGGGGATAAGTAACTCTAGGAAAAAATATTTCCCAGTCTGCTGATGCATGACTCATCTATGCTAGAAAAGAATAATAACAAAAAATTCCATACTTTTAAGAAATATATTTTGCTTTTATCGTTTGTGAATACTGTATAAATGACTATATAAATCCTTTTAAGTGAGAAACATTTTAATGAACTATATTGTCATATTAGATTTAGAGTATTTTCTCAAAGTGGCTTATCTCATCCTAATTTTAAAAATTCTTCTTGTCAGGCTTGTTTCATCAGTGTAGAAGAATGCCAGGGCAGTGAGGTAGGAGTAGGTGGGTGGGAGGGGGAGCATCCTCAAATGGAGGGGGAATGGAGAAGAGGAGGGTATGGGAAAAGGGGATAACATTTGAAATGAAAATCTATAAAATATTCAATAAAAAGAAGTGCTTTGTAAAAAAACAAAGAAGACAAACAAAACACCAGTGGCTTATGCTCTATGATCAAGAATTGATTAATGAAACCTCATAAAATTCCAAAAGTTCTGTAAGGCAAACGACACTGTCATTAGGACAAAACGGCAGTCAATAGATTGGGAAAAGATCTTAACCAATCCTACATCTGATAGAGAGCTAACATCCAAAATACAAAAAGAATTTGAGAAGTTAGACTCCAGAGAATCAAATAACTCTATTAAATAATGGAGTACAGAGCTAAACAAAGAATTCTCAACTGAGGACTATCGAATGGCTGAGAAGTAACTCAAAAAATATCCAACGAACTTAGTTTTTAGGGAAATGCAAATCAAAACAACCCTGAGATGCCACCTCACACCAGTCAGATTGTCTAAGATAGGAAACTCAGGTGACAACAGATGCTGGCGAGGATGTGAAAAAAGAGGAACACTCCTCCATTGTTGGTGGGATTGCAAGCTGTTATAACTACTCTTGAAATCAGACTGGAGGTTCCTCAGAAACTTGAACATAGTACTACCTGAGATCTAGCTATACCACTCCTGGACATATATTCAAATGATGCTCTAACATACAACAAGGACACATGCTTTACTATGTTCATAGCAGCCTTATTTATAATATCCAGAAGCTGGAAAGTACCCAGATCTCCTTCACAAGAGGAATGGATACAGAAAATATAGTACATTTACTCAATGAAGTAGTATTCAGCTATTAAAAACAATGACTTCATTAAGTTCTTAGGCCAATGGATGGAACTAGAAAATATCATCCTGAGTGAGGTAACCCAATCACAAAAATACACATAGTGTACGCAGCCACTGAAAAGTGGATATTAGCCCCCAAACCAAAGATACCATCTACAGACCACATGAAGCTCAAGAAGAAGGTCGACCAAATGGCTTCAACCATTCTTAGAAGGGGGAACAAAAATATTCATAGGAGGATATAAGGAGATAAAATTTCGAGCAGAAACTGAAAAAAGGCCATTCTGAGTCTTCCCCACCTGGGGATCCAGGCCATATATAGCCACCAAATCCGGACAATATTGCTGATGCCAAGAAGTGCATGCTAACAGGACATGATATAGATGTCTTCTGAGAGTCTCTGCCAGAGCATGACAAATACAGAGGCGGATGCTTTGCAGCCAAACATTGAACTGATAACTGGGTCTGTAATGGAGAAATTTGAGAAAGAATTGAGGAGCTGAAGGGGTTTGCAACCCCATAAAAACAGAACCAAGCAACCAGAGCTCCCAGGACTAAACCACCCTCCAAGAATACACATGGGCACACCCATGGCTCCTGCTACATGTGTAGCAGAGGATTGCCTTGTTGGGCATCAGTGGGAGGAGAAGTCCTTGGTTCTGCCAAGCTTCCATGTCCAGTGTAAGGGAATATCGGGCAAGAAGGGGTGTATGAATTTTTGTGGGAACAAAAGAAGAACATAGAAGCAGGGGAAGGAGAGAAGGGATTGGGAGTTTATGGACTGGAACACAGGAAAGAGTATAAGATTTGAAATGTAAATAAAAAATCTAATAAAAATAGGCATTAAAATAAACTAAAGAAATAAGTAAATTATCCAAAAGCACACATGACAGAAGAAAATAGTTGAATTTTATTTCCTATCCCTCTGTGCTGACAGTGCTCACTCTAAAAGCAATAGACTATTTAGCAAAGTCTTCAACACCTAGTATGCAAAGCTCACTTTTGACTCGTTAGTCGGTGTTGTCAGAGAAACGCCAAAAGCATTATTGCTATTGCTGTTGCCTTTGCTTGCCCCTCAGATGAAGGAGGCAAGTTCCTATTACTGAAAATACCATGCACCCTCATTGCTTTTCTCTGTATTTCCACTAAATGTTAAAAGATGTGAACCAATTTATACATGTGGTGTAGCAAATCGAGATATTCTATCCTGCAGGAAAGTTTCTTAAAATAGGAAGTAAACTATTCAATCTTCCTCCATGAAGTCCCTGAAACCAACCATATTTACTAAGCCCTTCTCTAAAGAGTTATAGAGAAAGGAAAAATGAGGGTCACTCTCAGACAATACAAATGCAAAGAAGATGCTCAGATAAGTGGCTTTGAAGAAGTACAGACCAGTCAATCAACCTGACAGGAAAAGCAGAGGCTAGCTAAACTGACAGGAAAAAAGCAATGACAATCTGCACTGACTGGAAAGAACCCCAACAACTTGTTGAGCTGTCTGTAGGCTTGGTGTGTGTTACATGGCTGCAGCTTTTGTGAGCTGCCATTCATGCTGAGGGTGGGATTTGGTGAGGCTACTGCCTTTGGGTCATTTGTTTACCTAAATCCTGTAATTAGCCCTGATAAAAATCATTGGTTCACCAAGTTGAACCTGAGTGGTATCTGTACTTTGGTGTGTTATCACATACCTATGATGAGTGAGGAAATGTTTGTTTGTATCATCCTAGAAACTGTCGCAAAGCAATACATTATTTGTTTCTGAATAGAAAACTTTGCAATCCCTACTCGGCTACCTACACAGCTAGATGTTCTTTCTCTGGACATGCCAAATGCAACAGGAAGACAACCTAATTTTGGTAAACCCATGAAAGAACTGTTGGATGGCAAAACAGGAGGGGGATAATGACTAAACTGTGAAATTTTTCTAAAGTATTAAGTAACAAAAAAGTCAGATTTCAATGAACAGATACTTCTGTCAAAATGACAAGAAAGAAAAAATGAAAAAGTGATAGAAATGAGTAGGGAGAGGAGGAAGCGAGGGATGGAGAGAAAGAGAGAAAGACAGAGAGAGGGAAGGAGGGAGGGAGGGAGGGAGGGAGGGAGATTCTGTGAAAATCTTTTGCTCAAACTGATTGGAGAATTTCTGAGATCTAATTGATTTTTTCTTCTGCTTTATTCATATGTGAACTTTTTTTTTTTTACTTGTAAGTTGGCTCTATGGGTTTTCTTTGTTCTATATAAAACAGGCATTTGGTACATTTTTAACAGCATATGCATTTCAGTACATTTTGCCCATGATGATTTTGGGATGTGGAAAAATAAGATGAAAAAGAGGAAGAGAATTATTCCAAGGAGTAGAGATTGGATTCCCAAGACTTCAGACGCTTGTTCCTTGCATTCTAGACTCTCAGTCAATATTAGTTGAAAGCTCTTTGTTTATCAACCAGAATGATGGGAGTAAGACAATGGTAAAGTAAAAATATTCAGTGTCATTTCACACATCCTGCTATGGCCCAGGAAGGCACAGCATTCATCAAAATCTTCTTCAAAGAATTCTGGAATTTTCCCTTGGATTGGAAGAAAATTTTATTTGTTAAACAGTAGGATATACAGTGATGCAGAAATGAATTACTCTCCACTGATATACAATTGGAAAAATGGGAAACGTTCTACTTTTTTTCTATTCAAAATGTTCTTTGCTTTACCATTCTTGCTGCCTCCTTTCTGTGCCTCCATTCCTGTCCAGCTCTGGAGATTCTAGTGAGATTTGCGGTATAAGGGATAGAAAGAAAGACACCAACATATCAACATGTATTTTTGTCCTCATCAACAGAAACAGAGGACCCAATTCATGTATAAGAGAGGACTCATGCATCTTAGGAGAAATAGAAAAAAAAGCAGAAAAGCATCAGGAGAAACATACTCAATTTGAATTAAAACATAGTGACACAGAACTTTTGGAGTCTGTGGTATCTCTAGATCTGTGCTCCTTTTTCTATCAGTAAGGTTTTAGTCCTTATTAATAAACACATTAACTTTTCCCTGAGATGTTTTCTATATTTTAAGAATTTAGCTAATACCTTGAATTTTCAGAGCTCTTTCTACTTCTATCTCCTTTGTGCTGGGATTAAAGTTGTGCACCATAGTGCATGTCTATGGATTATAATCCCAGAAGACACTAAGAGCCAAGATTATAAGTTTTCCTTTGTAAATGTACATGTAAATTATAATAAAACAGAATGGAATTTTCAAAAAAAAAAGAATTTAGCTAATAGACATAAGTAACCCCTATGCCAGCCAGGCTTACTAGAAGATTCATTCACTTCAAGCTTCCAATCTTCCCCAACCACTGAGGTTCCTGAAAGATGACACTTTCAACTTCCACAGTCCTTTGAATGTGTATCTTGTCTGTGACCCATAGATCCTCCTCCTATTCATATCAGAAGTCACAGAGGGAGAAGCAGTTGATGTTCTGCTTCCAGGAGATCTGGATATGAGGAGAATGACTTGCACCAAGAGAAGCCATGTTTGTATTGCTCTGAGATGGACTTTTTCGTGGATGAAGAGATAAAACTTCCAAAACACTCAAGAGGCTATGAGAGGAATAAAAGACATAAAGCTTGCATGCTTTACAGATAGAGAAATTGGACTGGTATTCAAGCAAGAGACTTGGCTGTTAAAGGTATAAGACATAGTGTCATCCCTAAGTTCTAAGGATGGTTTTCTAGGGGCTGGCTTTTAGTGGCTGGTTAATATCTACAAGACCATATATTGGTACCAACACTTGAGGATGGGTGACTGGTATATAATCATTATACTGTGTATACCCACAATATCATCCTCTTTCCCAGTGCATGTCTCTTTATTTTTGTATTATTGCTATTGGTACTTGCCTTCAGACTTGAGTCACATCATTCTTTAGAACATAAAAGTAACAATTCAGGACAGACACATTACAGTGAATATTATTACAGAGTAGTTACCAGATAGGCCTTGCTCCACAATGTAAGTGTGTATAGTCCCTGAGGGTTTCTTATACTAGGACAATGTTTAGTTTGTTAGGCACCTTGGACACACTGGCATTTCTAGAAATGAGGGTACTTTTTTAAACACTTGCCATGAATGCTCTTATCCCTTTCCATGAGCCTAGCTGAAGTTGAGAGTAGATTTTGAACTAGCCCTCTGCAAACATGGGAAATAGTATTTTATTTATTTATTTATTTATTTATTTATTTATTTATTTATTATTCATTATTCATTCATTCATTCATTCATTCATTTAATCAATCATTCAGTTTACATCCTGATTGCAGCCACATTCCTCCCAATCCAACCCTCATATAACTCCACTTTTGCCTCTGAGAAGGGGGAGACCCCCAGGTAGCAACCCACTCTGTCAAATCAAATCACTGCAGGACTAGTCACATTCTCTCCCACTGATGCCAGACAGGGCATGACAGGCAGGCAACAGAGTCAAGGATAAACCACTGCTCCAGTTGTTGGAACACATTCATGAATACCAAGCTGCACTTCTACTGCATATGTGAAGTGGGTATATATTCAGCCCATGTATGCGTTTTGTTTGGTTGCTCAGTCTTTTTATTGTTAGTCCTCTCATGTCTGAGTCTGACCTGATTTTTGGTATCTGTTCTCCTTCCATCCTAAATGGAGGATAGGTATCAAGTCTCATCTCTCTTTCCCACTATTGTCCAGACTTAATGATTAGATCTCCAGTGGTATTTTCCATATATGCAGACCCCATGAGTCAACATGATTCACAAATACAGGGTGAAAATATTCCTTTATAAATAATTAGGTAAAGGTAAGAAACTTCAGGTTGACCTGACTTGACAGTATCTTGTGCAACTTATTAATTGTACTGGATTGATGAGTGACATAACTCTTCTGATGTCATTTCCTAGAATATATAATAAGAGGTCAAGCCAGGTGCTTGAGGATATAGCTCCTTTAGTTTCTGGTGAAGATTTTTAATGACTCCTCAAAACCTAACAGTTTCTGCATTGAACGTGCATATGCTCTGAGGAAGTTTCCTTGGCCTAAAACTAATTCCTCTGGGATTTGTCTTCCACTGAAACGTCTTCTAAAGTAAGTGTGCATTCCCCTACATATAGAATTTGGTGATGGGCAGGTTGCCTGAAAAGGTATTTCACTGCAATTAGTTTCCTTTGCTCCTTGTCAGAGGGTTGTGGAGCCCAGAGGCAACTTCCACCAGGATAAAAATACTCTGCAGTGTCAGGAAAAGATATTCTTATATAACATGTGCTGATTTCTTTCCCCTAGTTTGCAAGGCCTCAGAATGGTAAGGTTTGCTGACATCCTCAAGCAGGTCAACATGCATTAATGCTTTACTCCTTTGTTTGATATGAGCAGAAAATTGCTGATTTCAACTGTTCTTTCAGTACAATATTTAGTGAATACCAGGTCAAGGATTTAAAAAAATAACTTTATTTTTATGAATAGATGTTTTCTTCTTCAAAAATGAGTGTTTGAAAAATAATTTTAATGCATTTTATTAAAACATATATTCATTTGGGTGTGACTTTATCCCCTGGTATTTGACAATGTATGGGTGATATTTATCAAAGATGGAAAAATGACACTTGAAAAAATGCACATTAGACACATGACTAAGAACTGTATCATCAAATAATGTATGACTTGTATCAAAGTACTTTCCTTGTGTGTGTCACAGTTAACAATTATCTGAAAAAAATGAAACCAAAATATTGCATTATCTTCTATTCAGAATATCTAAAATTATGCTTACTGATCAAACCAAAGAAGTGTAAGTTTCGAACACCTGTCTCAATGTCTCTAATTTTCCATCAAAACATATACTACAAGTTCAAGAAATAATCAGAACAAGTTACAGTCCTTTGTGAAAGATTTCCAATACCCCAACAATATATTTCCAAGTTCAGAAAGAGGAGTGGGGAGGCGAGAGAGAGAGAGAGAGAGAGAGAGAGAGAGAGAGAGAGAGAGAGAGAGAGAGAGAAATCTCTTTTTTTATTTTATTGGAAATAAATGAGTTAATCTATAAATGGCTGTTATCTTTACCAGTAATACTTCTTTTGTTCCAACAAAAGACTTTTTACTCCTCTTACATTCTATTGTTCTGTCTCCTCTTCTTACCTCTATGATCTAGGGTCCTGGAGCCTCAAAAGGAAACATGGTTCATTGATCCTTAACCCCTTGAGTTGTATTTATCACCTTGACCAAAGGCCAAGCTAAATAAGTTAACAAAGAAACATTTTAGTTAAATAAACAAAATGTGATCTAAAGATGTGTGGACAGAAGCCAGCAGTCCTCTATCTACAAGGACAACATGTGATGTTATAAGATGTAAAATTTTGCTGAGGACTTATATTCAGAGTAGGTGTTAATTATAGAAGCAGTGCTATAAAAATGGGTTTGTAAATTAAAGGGTAGTGATTAAGATGTAGCCTAAAGTCCTCCACGTAGAGATAGTTGCCTGAATCCATCTTTTCCTCTGCTTACAAATCCCCAAAAGGGGAGAAAGAACCCGTAGGGACCATGTATAGTAGATATGCACAGATCATAGTTGAGAGATGGGGCCATGCACCCATATGACAAAATGACCAGTAAATATATATTCATCAGAGAATAATTAAGTGGAAGCCAGCAATATTGAAATTATTGTTATGTAGAATTTGTAGATTCATAAATGGTTTGAATGTTACAGAGTATTCTATCGTACATTATTATGTAAAAATTAGGAGACATCTACATAAGAACTAGGAAGTTTTAAACAAGGTGTCAATGAGAAGGAAAGACACAAAGGTCTATAGGTCACAGTAATTATCTATTGTTTCATAGCAAGCAATTTTGTTTTTGGTAGCCTGAAATAATAAACATCATGGTTTCTGGGGATTAAGCATATAGGCAATCTTTGTTGAATCTCTGGAAGTCTCCCAACCTGATATCTTCCATTCCAAGATGGAAATTAAGAAGGATCTTACAAGCAAAATATCCAAGTATTTAAAGGCAATATATTTGATAACTAGTGTGGTAAGACATCCTTTATTCATCATGTACGATTCTTCTTTAAGAGAGAAAAGGTTAATGAGCAAAACAAACCTTATATTTGTAACCTTCATCATGATAGACATCTTAGGATGCCATCACCTTCTGCCTCTGTGAAGCAAATTTGGAGGTCCATTAAACAATCAACTGTGTAAACTGAAGCAGGATACATTTCCTGGAAATTGGGGACACTGAGAGTAAGTTGAGAGGATAGTATTTGCATGTATCAACAAATACAAACTCTAACAGGAAGAACGATAATAAATTTAAGAGAAGGTATGAAAATGGCTGAGAAAAGAAACACCCACAAGAAAAGGACAACAGCAAGTAAAGAGAAAAATAAAACCAGAAAATCAATGGAGGCATGAACATCATCTCTCTGGACTCACGCTCTTTCTCCTTTACATCAAAATATGTTTTATTCCCAAAGTCACCCTAGTGAGAAAAGACTTGGGAGTAGTTGGCATCAGAATTAACTTCCCAAAAGGAGAATGTAGAGCCGAAGAGAATACACTTACTGTTTATATGCTATATCATGCCTGACTCTTTCATTGGGCACAGAACAACCTTTTAAAACAGAAGTTTTGATCCTGTAGCCTGGGGAAGAACGTGCTGCAAAATCTTGACCTTTTCCAGTGTTCCTAGGGGCCAAAAGTGTTTAGAGAAGTGAAAAATTCAATTTCTCTGCTTGACTTGTCATTCAGACCTCGAAAGAATAGAGAGACAGATAGACCATCAAATATATCCTCACAGCTTTCTTGCAAGTCCTGAAAAGAAGGGAGAAATTGTAAAGCTGAAACATGATGATGCTTCATTCTAATTATACATGAAAAAATAATTTCTCGATGTATTGGGTGTTTCCCTGCCAAATGATGTTTGAATAGCTACCCTCTAATTTGCCTACTTTAAATAAACATCTGCAGTGTTTCATCTTTTAGATTTTAAGATATTGTGTACATTTTAATAAATCTTTTTAAAATAAATGAATCTAATGCCTTCATTATCATGTGATAATTCCCTCCTTATTCTTGGTCTACTTATATAAAAAATGTGGAAATAATGTGCATCCCATTCATAGTTTTAAGAATAATGTGAAGATTTTATATGTATTGGTGTTGCAAAGACAATGCTCCACTCTACTTTAAAATTGCCAACAACAATATCAGCCAACCAGATTACCCAGAGCTCCCAGGGACTAAACCACCAACCAAGAGTACCCATGGATGGACCCATGGCTCGAGCCACATATGTAGCAGAGGAAGACCCTGTTAGGCATCAATGCGGGGAGAGGCCCTTGTCCCTGTGAAGGCTTGATGCCCCAGTGTAAGGCAATGCCAGGGTGGTGAGGCAGGAGTGAGTGAGTGGGTGGGGGAGCACCTTCATGGTGGGAGGGGATAGGATGCAGGTTCCCAGATGAGGAACCAGGAAGGGGGATAATATTTGAAATATAGATAAATAAAATATCCAATAAAAATTTTAAAGATTAAAAAAAAATAAAATAAAATTGCCATTTCCTATGAACATATGGATGTACTTTGAGAAGCATGAATCCATTTCTACCATCCGAATACTTCTCAAATACTTCTTCCTTTGTCTGAAATGTTTTCCTTTAAACTCTCTCTGTGTCTATATATTTACCACATTTTTTCATTTGAGGATTAGCTTGGTATTCATGTTTCGTATGACATCTTTTGTGGCCTGGTCAATCTTAGTCAAATTGTTTCCTTTATATTTCATATTAAAAACTGCAATGTGACTACGGAAAGTTGATCACAGTATATTTTATTTGTACACTAAAATAAAATCTGTATGTTGTCATTAACTACTGGCTTACTCATTTACTTATTTTATATTTGTCGAGTAATGAATATATATGTGTGCGTGTGTGTGTTTGTGTGCGTGTGTATGTGTGTGTAATTGTATCATGCATATTCTAGAAAATTTCTTATGTTTCCTTAAGTTAGTTTTATGTGCTACGCCCAAAATAAATCTGTTCTGATAAAGTGACAATGGACAGGTAGATTCTAGTATCAATCCATTGAGTGTATTTATTTGTAGTAAATTATTAGAAACATCTTACTCTCATAGAGATGGGATTATGCAAAGTTGGAAATATTGGTTTGGGGATGGAGATCCTACCTATCTTCTACAGAATATATAAGGTGAATATCTATGTGGAGAGCAAAAGAAAAAAAGAAAAAAGAGCTCTAGTCACCCTGGCTATAAGTGTAATATGATGGTGTTGCCTTTCCCGAGACTAGTAACAGGAGAGTACAACCTTCTGACAGCCAATTCCTGAGACTCTGGGACTTGGTGTTTTAAATCTCTTTATAATGACCCTTTCTGGAGATCAGAGAAGGCATCCCTTCAATTCCAGAGAAAAATAGATTCCAATCTATTTGCTCAAGGGCAGAGCCAAAGTAGTGTAAAATATGTTAATTTTGAACTGAAGGTGAAGAGGGACCAGCTTTTTTTTTTTAAAAAAAAAAAAAAAAGTTTATTTAATTAGGGGATTTGGAATCTAAGAAACCTCAACTTAGAGGTTTTGTCAAAAGGTTCTCCACAGCTTCTCAGTCTTCAGAAAGAGTATGTTAAAATATTGCAAGTCCGTGGGCCATAGAGGGTAGCAAAACTCTTGCCATTGTGACCTAATCCTACACTCAGCAGGATGTCTGGAAGTATATAAACTCATGACCTGGTACATACCTCTGCAGGCCCTGTTATTGCTGCTTTAATCTGTGAGTTAGTATGAGCTTTCCTCAGTTGTTTTAGAAGGGCTTGTGCTGGTTTTAATTTTGTTTCCACCATTCCTTCTACCTCCTCTTTCACAGAGTTCTCTGAAGATTCAGGGGAGAGGTGTGATGGAAACATGTGTTCTAAGGCCTTCCACTCTCTCTGCATATGTGGCTGTGAATTTCTGTATATTCATTCTGATCTGCTGCAGGAGGAAGCCTCGCTAATATCACCAGCATAAGGCACTAATCTATGTGTATAGGATAATATTATTAGAAGTCATCTTACAGGTACATTTTTTAGACTAGTAATATTTGTTTTTACCTCAGGCATGTGCACTATCTAGTCTCTGAATCTTTGTTACCCAAGCAGTGTCAGTTATAATTTCCTTCTCACAGGGTGAGTCTTATGTCAAATCAGACATTGGTTAGTTACTCCCACAAAATTTGTGCCACAATTGCCTTAACATATTTTAGGGAGCAGGACAAATTGTAGATTGAAGGTTTATGTTTGCTTGGTGTTTATGTTGCTTTTTTGGTAGCCTTCAGAGTAACTTCCTCCACAAAAGATACTATAACATAAGGGTGATGGTTCTATGTATGTACCAATCCAAACTCTCCATGTTCAATGACTTATGCAAGTGTTGTCTGTAGAAATGAAATATTACTGTCTATTTGTGGAGAGCATCCTATTTTCTTGGCAATAATGTGGGGAATTTGGGATTTTTCCATGGGGCCTTTGCAGCCAAATATTCAATTGGATAGAACCCAGTCCCAGTATTGGAAGCTTTGTTTGGTGAAACATGAGGTAACAATCCAGTTAGAATTCCATTTTCCTCAGTGTGTGGAGACTTCATTAAGATTGCCTTCATCTAATATAGGAAGTTTCTACAGCATGAAGTTTACAAACCACCCCTCAAATTCCCTTTGTTTCTAGATGTCACATCCTTCATCCCCTCCTATCTCTCCTCCTCCTTCCCAACGTATCCTCCTGTTATTGTTCCTCATCTCTCATGGTTTCATTCCACTCAAAAAATAGATTCTATTTCTCACTACCAGAAAGATCCATGCATGCCCTCTAGTCTAGTCCTCTATGCCTAAACTCTCTGGCTCTATGGATTGTAATTTGGTTCTTATTTATTTAATGACTTATGAGTGGATATATACTATAATTTTCTTTTTTCTGATGAAAACTTTTTGTTATGTGCACAGGAATTGTTTTACCTGGCTGTTGAGATAGATTAATACCTGTCTTTTTGAAGAACCACATATTGACTTTCATAGTGGCTAGACAAGTTTGCACTCCCACCAGCAATGGGTGGATATTTCCCTGGCTCTACAATCTGACCATCATGAGCTGTAACTTGCATTATTCGGACAGGTTTAAAATGCAATCTCAAAGTACTTTTGATTTTCATTTCTCCAATAGCTAAGGATGATGCTACTTTCTTAACTGTTTTTCAGGGTTTTGCATATTGAGAATTATCTGTTTAAATCTGCACCTCATTTTTATTAGATTATTTGGTTTCATGAAATCCAATTTCTTAAATTCCTTATATATTTTAAATATTTCCCCACTATCAGATGTAGAACTTTTAAAAACATTTTCCTATTCTGTAGGTTGCTGCTTTACTCAAATGATAGTAATCTTCGCAGTGGAATACACAAGTTTTTCAGTCATGATTCTCATTTAATAATTCTTGATCTTAATGCTTGTTAATAGAATGACTTCTCCTATGCCAATAAGTTCACTGATACTCCCCACTTTTGACAGAGAACAATTTTAAGGATAACACATCTACCATTTTGAAAGGAACAAGGATGAAATGTAAATTCTATTGTCAAACGTTAAGCAAACTTTTAACAGTCACATGATGATAGCACAAATGCATGCTTGTCAAAGGAGAATGACAATATGTTAGAACTTTGGGGGAAATCTTATTTTCTGTGCTTGCTTAGTGGTTTTCATATAGACAATAGAATATTCCAATTTTTCTTTTAATTGGATATTTTTTATTTACATTTCAGATGTTATTCCCTTTTCCAGTTTCCCAGACATAAGCCCCCTATCCCATCCCTCTCCCCTTATTCTATAAGAGTTTTCCCCTCCCCAGTCACCCTCCTTTCCACTCCCTGACATTCCGCTACACTGGGGGAGTCCAGCTTTGGGAGGACAAAGGGCTTCTTCCATTGGTGCCCAACAAGGCCATCCTCTGCTACATATGCAGTTGGAGCCATGGGTCAGTCCATGTATAGTCTTTGGGTAGTGGTTTAGTTCATGGGAGCTCTGGTTGGTTGGCATTGTTGTTCTTATGGGGTTACAAGCTCCTTCAGCTCTTTCAAGATTATTCCTATTTTTAAAATACAAGCATGCATATAGAATGTGTATACATTTTACATAAAAATAAATTTAGTCATATGCTACATATTTGTACATCATATATGCTCTTGCATTTACCTCATATCACATGCATGCAGATACACACACACACACACACACACACACACACACACACACACACACAGTAGACCAAGTAAAAACAAAAAAAAGGATGAAAAATAACCAATCGATTTTGCATTCTGTTTCATGACAATTAAAATGAAATTATTTTAATGTTTGGAGAATTTAACTTAAATGGAAGGTTTTCCTTTATTCATTTATTGAGAATTTTTAATGCATTTATACTATTCCTCCTTCTTCTGTCCAATATTTCCTGAGTTTCTTGTATATGTAAATATACATTAATTATGAATATCATCTGCTATACTCATGTTGCTTATAGGTATGTGTGTTTACTGTTGACTCTATGAGACTGGATAACTTATTAGGGATTTGGTCCTAGAGCAAACTGATTGTCATTATTGCAGAAGACCTAACTTGCCTATAGTTTTCCACTCCTATAAGGAAAATCAAATGGATAATTTGAAGAGTCTTGATATACAAAGATATAATAGGAGTTGAAAATACAGTAAAGACACACTCAAATCTCGAGACTTCTAGGTGGAGCTATAAGTCACTGTAATTATTTCCCTTAGCAATCATGGCATTATTTTGTAGGATTTGGTATTTTCACTTCTCTAGCCTAAATTTTATATTTGAATATTTGCTTCATCATTTGCAAGATTTCATATATTTCAAAAAAAGTATTGAATCTCTCTGTATTTCCATTTGCTATTTACTACATGTAGGTTTACTACATGTAGGTTCACTATACATAAAATATTGAAGGTAGATTCTGGCACAACATACAATATCAATTAATGAAGATATTCCTCTTCAACATTACTATCATTACTGTTAGTATAAACCTTTACAACAATAGCTATATGTATATATTTGAGCAAGATAAACTTATTCAAAAATGAATCACAGTTAGTGCAGGTTCCATGTGGTTTTCCTGAGTTGGTTTCTGTACAGTATTTTGTAAATGTTGTTCTAGCAAAAACTGGTACTCTCCTTACGTGAGAACAGAATCATCAGAATGTGTGCTACACAATGTAAGGCTTGTCCTTTCCTTGTAACTGCCTTGAAACTAAGTATGACACTAGCAATAATTCCTAGACTGGTTTTCTAGGAATGTACACACACTCGCGAAAAGATAAATAGAGTGGGAGAAAGAGAAGTATAGAGAAAAGTCATGAAAATAGAGCAAGAATGTGCTTGACCTAGGTCCATGCACATATGTAGCAAATGTGCAGCTTGTTCTTCATGTGGGTCCCCCAATGACTAGAGTGGACTAGGTGTCCATGAAGCTGGCACCTGCCTGTGAATCCTGACTACCTAACTGGGCTACTTTGTAAGAGAGGGTGCACCTAGACCTGTAGTGACTTGATGTGCCAGAGGAAAAAGAAAAGGGGAAGTGGGGGAGGAGCTGTAAGAGAGGGCGAATGGTAGGAGAGGGTGGCTAATATTGGGATGTAAAGTGAATAAACAACGGAGAGAAAAAATAAGTAAAAATGTGTAAAAATTATTTAATGATATTTTCAATGACAGGACTCAGGAACTTCTACATGGTAAACTGCACCCTTTGTATAGTCATCATCATTATCCCTGCCATTAATACCTTGCTAACACCAGTTGAGAGCTTACTCTATAAAAAATATTAGTGTCATGTTATTCATAGTTGGGTGTTAAGAATCGCTATCCTTCTGTTAAAAATGAAAACATGCATTTCAGGGAATCCCCCTAACTTAGCATTAGAATTCAAAGAGATCAGTTGTGTTGTCTTTCAAAGTTTAAATACTATTATGTCATGACACTTGTGGTTCCTTTTCTGTGTGTGCTTTTATCCAGAGTTTGGAAATTCTTAGCCTGCACAAAGCTTTCCGGAAGAAATGTTTGTGCACATTCCACATTTGCCCACAGCTGAACACTTTCCTGAGATGTAGTCCAAGTTCACCTCTAGTTTTCTGGGCCTACAAATCCATATTTCACCTTTTCTCATGACCAGCTTATTCCCCATGTTCACATTCTCCCATTTATGAATGAAAAAAGAAAATAAACCCAATAGCCCTATTAATTCTCTTAGTGACACGGCCAAGAAAACTTGGCACTGAAGGACTTGCCCTCCTGACTCAATCCACCGTGTACCAAAGGTAATTAGGCCAACTTATTTAAAACTTACGATCTAATTAGTGAATTTTAATGGTAGTTAATTACGCAGAGAGCAACAAAGCAGCTACATTTGCAATGGAGCTTTTTCCCAGACAGAGAAAAGAACTTGTATTTATTCAGAGTCGTAAAGGAGAGGGGACACTAGAGTTAACATCTAATTACACAGAATTGTCCCTGGTAATTATGAGCAATGTGATTTTATTTATCTGACAATTATAAGGGCTTTGCACAAATCTTTGACCTGAGAGACTTGGAAAGGGGACAGTGAGGGAATTAAATGCCATACAGTGTCCAGGCATATTTTCTAAAACTACCCAGGTGACTAGAAGTTGGAATAGCCATATAAGAAAGAACGGGAAAAGCCTTCATTCTATTGGAAATTTAATAAAATATGTTCTGAATTATAGAATATAAATTATATAAAATTAAAATAATTAGCATAGTTCAAATACCACCTTTATCACTTGCTCGGTTGGCAGAAAACAAATCACTCAGAATCTAGGTTTTCTAAAAATAATATTTGCCCTGAATATATCATGGAGACATGAACTCATTTGTCTCTTAATTACTTACTGCATGAGCATTTACTGTAACACCTGATTTAGAGAGAAATATGACATTCTCTTGCCCTCAACAGTTTCCAAGTTTAATAAGGGAGATAATATACAAATAAATTACATAAATAGAATAATTTCCAGATCTAGACATAATGCTCTGAGACCATATGAATGTGGCTTAATATTATAATTATCAATAATAATAGTCATCATTTATTGCTATAATTTTATTTAATCATAATATTCTGTACTAAATTTAAATAAATGTTACCTCACATTGGAGTATACACTGAACATTCAAGTTATCCATCAGAGGAAATTATTACATTCGTGAAAATATCATACAGCTATCATCCCGAGCACATTCTTGAATGTGCTCTGGTATTTCAGATTGGAAGAACTTTTATAGTTCTTTCCCTCCTGGGTGTGTCTTTCTGAAGTGAGTCTATGCTCTATTAGAGAGGCTTGTGCATTGTGGGTAGAGATGGGAATTCAGACCCTGGAGAGCACTATGCAGGAAGGGATACATTGGGAAATGAGCTCCCTGGAGACAGCGCATCATCTTCCTTAGCTATGATGGGTGCACTCTAGAAAGGCCTGGCCCCAGAGACTTTGTCCCAGGATTGCTTCTTCCTACTGATGTGCCTTCTCATGTTTGTCTTTCCCATATTTCTCATTTATTTGGCTTGTGGTGAGTGGACACCAGGAGACTCTCACTGCCTATAGCCTGCAGTGATTAATTCTTATGTGATAGTGCACAATGATGGGCAAGTTTCCTGCAAATCAACATGAAGACTACTAAAGCTCTTAAGATAATGCCATTTTGATGAATTCATGATTTTATGGAATTCCTGATTTTTACTAAATAGTTTTTGGAAGTGAGCTTTATTTAAATAATTTTGAGAAGTTAGGGTAGTTGATGGAATGTTTAAAGTTAAAATAAAGAATAAGATGGGCCCCTTCTTTATAGAATGGTAAGCGCTACATGAGTTAGAGAAAGATGAGTGAGCACCAATGCATTAGAAACGTATAATTGTAGCAGCAAGAAAATAGACTTGGGACGAGTTAATGATCAAAAAGCATTCATTCTATGTGGGGCCTAGGTTCCTTTATCTTGTGATCTAGAGATATGGTAACATGTTTTCAGTGTGTACCATGAAAAAGGAAAGTTATGCATAAAGAGTAAACAATTCTGTTATGAGGATAAAAACAGATAATTAACAAATCTAACTGATCAAGAACTCAAGACTACACAAAAGATAGGTGACTTATAAGTATAAATTGTCAGTTCACCAAGCATAGGGAGAAACTTGTTACTACAGACTTGGCCTGCCTACATTTTGTTAATCTGTGACAAAAGAATTATTGCTTTGATGTTACAAAAAGCATGTGGAAAGAAAGATAGATGAGTAATGTTTAGTTAGACATTAAGTTTCAAAAATGGAATAAATAACAATGCTGTCATAATGTCCTCTTTTATAATGTTTTTAATCTGTTCTTGCTAAATAGGAAAAGAAAAAAAAAGAAAGAAAAAAATAGTCTTAGAGGAAATCTGTTGTTGCAAAAAAAAAAAAAAAAAAATCCACTGAAGTCTGAAATTGTTTTGCTTCAACCACTCAGTGTGTGTGTGCGTGTGTACATGTGTGTGTGCGTGTGCATGTGTGTGTGTGTGCGTGTGCATGTGTGTGTGTGTGTGTGTGTGTGTGTGTGTGTGTGTGAGATTCCAGCCATACCTGGTTGCTATTAGAATCAGTCTCTTCAGCTCTTTACTACAGACCCCATCAGCTGTTATTAGCACTGACCGCAATCACTGACACCACACCTCATGGCCTGCCTCAGTTTACCCTGTGGTGTGAAAATGGACTTTGAAGCACTTCTTTGTGATTTTCACAGCACCAGAAAGCTGAAAACTCGTTCTACAACTATATAATTGTTTGGAATGATCAGTTGCCCTAATCTCTTTCGTAACCTCTTAATTGCCTTCTCCAAGATTTTCTAGTTCATCTCATACCAAAAAAGTAGCAGTACAGAGGCTAAAAACTTTGTATTTAGAATCCAGAAAGGTTTGTAGAAGAAAAGAGTTAGCATATTCATCGCTTCTTTACTAGTATGCACTCCATGTTACTTTCATGTAACTTTCTTCTATTTATCTTTGGTATTCAATCATATTACTGAAGAAACATACTTGGTTATTTTGTACCACATCTTCACAATTCTTTGCATGTAGCTGATAGTACTTCTAAAAAGGTAAATGCAGCTTAAAACTAGGCAATGGTTTCAAACTGAGAAACTTATGGCATGCAATCCCTTCTAAGTTTTCTCTGCATGTATGTAAAAATCGGTGGCGCCATATGACTGGATTTGTAAAATGAAGTACTGAGATGGAGAGTCAGGTTAGACCTAATATTTTATATTATTAACAATTTTTCTAAAATGTTTTAAATTATTTGCCTCACCCTGGCTGTACACATGTAAAATATAAAGTATTATCCCTGAAACTAGGTTTGCTTCTCTGTAACTTAAATAGAACAAGAAACAAGTTTCTTTGATGTCTCCAACATGCTTTAGGTTTATACATCTAATATTAAGTCAGCTGAGTGTCTACATAAACTAAGTATAGGATATTATTGCTAATAAGTAATGTAAATAAAATGCAAAGTCAAGGACCAAAAAAAAAAAGTCCCATTCAAATTGAATTTGAATTTCATGTTCATAAATTTCTACAAACTGAATATGTATGTACACTTTACACTAAATGAAAACTGATAAAAGATGGAATTCTTGAAGTCTGTAGAAAATAGTAGCTAATTGTTCAGGACATGTCTTTGGGCTGTGTGATTGGATGGACATTATGATAATGACCAATAATAACTGGCTATGTTCAAGGCTCTGTCACAAAAATCACTCAATAACCTCAAACAAGTCACTTCTGACTCCCATGATAGAGCCCTGTTCTAGCAGGGCACTGGCCTCATAATTGTTTCAATGTATGTTACAAGGTAAATCTTTCTCTTCTTGATTTTATTAAAAGTGTTAGTACCAGGGACTAACTGTCATTTCCTTCTGCTTGCTTCTGGTCTTTCCATTTTTCTTTCCACTGACCCAATTGTTGAAAATGTATCTTTATCAATTAGTAATTTCTCTAAACACTAGACCCATAACAATGAAAAACCCCAAAACTCCAAGTTCTTTTCGAGTTTACTATCTGTTTCAATGGACTCTAAATAGTCTATTATTTACAGTGACATAACTAAAAAGAAAAAGAGCACAGGAGTAACAAAACATCTTTCAGAATGCTTTGAAGGAGATGGGAGAATTTTCAAACAGCAAAGCTAATAAGGAGTGTGAAGAATGGAAAACCTGTAATCTCATGGGGAGAGGAAGCTTTGATAGGATAAATAGAGACCCTGAGGAGAGAAGCAAGACTTAAGGTCATCTGGGAAAACAACACTCTTAGCAGAACATGTATAAGTTGTCAAAGAGTTGCTCCTGTGGGTTAGAGCGAAAGCTCAGTGTACAAAGCATTTGCTACAAGCATGAGGAACTGGGTTCTAATCCCTCGCAGCATTTAAACCCTCCCTGCCATATTTGCTCTTTTCATTTCTGTAATAAAAACAGTGTAAAGATGAAGCGTCTGGAGGTTGGGTATTTTAGTGCAAAGCTCAAGGTTACAATAGTTGAAATCATACCAACAAAAACTTAAGGTAGTTGGTCACATTACTCAAGAAAGAGAGGATTAATGCTTTCAAACAACTGACCTTGTCTGTTAATACAGTCCACCAGTCCAGCTCAGAGCATGGTAAACTCCTAGTGGTTCTTCCCATATCAATTAACTTAATCAATACACCCACCCACAGGCATGCACAGAAAGACATCTTACATGTGATTCTAGATTTCATTAAATTGTCAATTGGAATTAACCACCATACTGGCCATGGTAGGTCAGATCTACAACTCTAGTGACTACAGACAGAACCATGTAGAGTCACAGAGTGTGTTGCCCATCTAATTTAGCCAAAATGGTGAGCACTAGGTTCAGTGAGAGACACTCAAAAAGTAATTTGGAGAAATGCTGAGCAAGAGATCCTAATAGCAACTTCTGGCCTCTGCATATGTCCGTTCAGATGACTAAATACATACATACACATATCTTGACCTAGACCTAGACCTAGACCTAATCCTAGACCTTGATCCAGACCTAGAGCTAAACTTATACATTAACAAATACATTCACATGGTGGCTTAGATAATAAGGATAAGAGACTCACAGCTTTTACAGTGTGGGCATGTAGACAGCATTTGCAGACAAGGTAATCAACTGCCTTTCATTGCTAGGCATAGACGGTTGAAGTTTCCATGCATCAGGCAGCAAAGAACTTGACAGGATTTGGTAAAAGGCTTTTCAGAATCGTATATTAACAGGAGCACCCATGCTGCTAGGAAGCACTGAACGTATTTCGCAGCATCTACAGTGACTCAGAATAGAGGAGGTCATAAAATAGATCAGGGAGGCCACAGTTAAATGATGGCAGATGAAGGATTCTGAAGATATTTTGAGTATTTTTTCCATCATGCTTTCTCTGGACCCTAATCCTTTATTTTTGTTTGTGTTTTTCTTTCTGTTTTTGTGTGTACATGCGTGTGTGTTTAGGTTTAAAAATTGTATACACTATTATTTAAAATAGAATTGCAATACTTTCTTCCTTCTCATTCTTCTCTTCAGGCTATCCTAAGTATGCATTCTCCAACTGTTCCCAAGTTTCCCAGTTATGATTGTTATCTTTTCTTTGATCATTATTGTTACTTTTATATGCTCAATTATTGATGAATATATATCTCTATATATTTGAATATATATATATATATATTAAAAAACACACATACACACAAATACAACCCATTTCTGTTGGTTGTTTTTATGGTTTCAGGGCTAACCACTTTGGCTAATCAGTTAGGAAGTTCTTCCCTCAGAGAGACTAATTCTTCTTTCAGAATGCAATTAATTGTCTTTAGTTCTTTGTCTGGGGTGGAACCTTTAATAATTTTTCTCCTTCTACATTAATATGTATATTGATATTGTCATTTGTCTTAGTTAGGGTTTTACTGCTATGAACAGAAACCGTGACCAGGGCAAGTCTTATAAAGGACAACATTTAATTGGGGTTGGCTTATAAGTTCGAAGATTCAGTCCATTATCATTGTTTGGCAGTGTCCAGGCATGCTTGGTACAGGCAGAGCTGCGAATTCTAAATCTTGACCTGAAAGCTGCTAGTGGAACTAAGAGAGAAGGTGGTACCAGGACAGGGGAATCCTGTGATAGACTTGACCATGTTTTTGTTTGGAAAAATGTGGATTTGGGGATTTGGGATTTGGTGAGCATGGAATGCTTTAAATGGGGCTTAATGGGCTATCCTAATAGGATATGAAAGACTTTGTTACTAAGATTGATTTGAATTTGTGCAGACCAGGCCCAAGGTGTTTCAGTGGAGAATTTCAGTATGTGGCCTAAAGACTGTGTTTGTGGAATTTTGCTGAAAAATATGACTACTTTGACCTTTGTCTGAAGAGTATGCCTGTGATGGTTTGCATATGCTTGGTTCAGGGAGTGGCACTATTAGAAGGTGTGGCCCTGATGGAGGAAGTGTGTCACTGTTGGGGTGGGCTTGGAGACCCTCTCCCTAGCTGCCTGAGGATGCTTAGTCTGTTCCTGGCTTCCTTCAAGTGAAGAAGTAGAACTCAGTTCCTCCTGCATCAATGCCTGTTTGGATGCTACCAGGCTCTTGTCTTGATGATAATGGACTGAACCTCTGAACCTGTAAGCCAGCCCCAATTAAATGCTGTTCTTTATAAAACTTACATTGGTCATGGTGTCTGCTCACAGCAATAAGACCCTAACTAAGACACTGCCTGAGGGTAAGGTGAAGAGACTCAAGATTATTTGCATTAACAAAGGAAGTCTCAGACACTCCCATCACTTTTCCTCTTGGTAAGTCTCATAAAGAGCAATTTAAACAAGTGTAGTAAACTTGGAAAGGAAAATATAAAATATTTGGTTCTTGTATTAAAGTGACACCAAGAAGTGAAATGGAACTGAATCCTGTGGTGTAGGAGATAATAAATTAAGGGATTTGTGGGCAAATCCAGCCAAATTTAGATCCAGGCATAGGGGTACACATGTTTAATCCCAGGAGATAAAGCTAAACATTTCTAAAATCAAGAGCAGCCTGTGACAAAGCAGGTTCTAGGTGAAGAGAAGCTTAAATCCAGGCATGGTGGTGCACACCATTAATCCCAGCATTACAGGAAACAGAGCCATGTAGATTTCTGAGTTCTAGGTCAATGTACAAAGCAAGTTCCAGGAAAGCCAAATTTAGGCAGAGAGAGTTGGAAAGCAGAAAGCTGGTTAATAGAATAAGGGTGTGGGGCATGTTCCACCCATAGCAAGCAGCAGAATCATGTTGCTCTGGCTTTAGAGTCAAGAATAAGAGGGACTACTAAGATGGTGGTTAGAAGAAGTGAAAAAAAAAACAGCAATGATTAAGAAGTAACCAACATCATTGAGGAGAAACCTTCTGGGAACAGGTTTCCGAGAGCACAAAGAAGCTGTGTTCCAGAGATTGTCAAGGTTGTATCTTGTGCTGCAGATGTGCTTGGTAATGTGTAAGAATCACCCACATTGTAATGTTTTTGAAGGAATGAGGAGTAATGGAAGGCAGCTGAAGCCTGGCACTGTGAGAGGTATGGAAGGACATGGTGAAGGTGCAGCCTCAGTTGCAGTTGTAGCACAGGGGTCATGTAAAGGAGTTGAGTCTTGCCACCGTGAGGAGAGCATATGAGTGGCTATTGGTGAAGCCTAGCTGCAGTGGAAGACGCCAATGTATTGGAGATGCCAGTACCATGGGATGATCACCATGAACAGCAGCGGCAGTACAGTGTATCATCCTCCTTTGGAGGAGCTCAGAAGATCATGTTTGGATCCTAGACATTAAAATAAGGAGCTATAACATTAAAGCTGCCTTGGAGACTCCAGGATTTTAGAGCTATAGGGTATCTCCTGAGGAATTCTGCTAACAGGGAGAGGATCCACCCCAGGAAAAGAAGTTTGTTCAGTCAACAAAGATAAAAAGGAATTGGAGATCTGAAAACTGCTTTGACCTTAGACATGGAGAAGCAGAATTTGGATTTTGCCCAACAGGTTTTCTGTCTCGATTTGGAGTTAACAGTTACAGGATTGGTTGACTTTGTATTTTTAACGTTGTTGAAACTGATATAGACAATGGAGTCCTTGGAAAATTGGACTAAATGTACTTTTTATTATGCTATGCCTAGATATAGCCCCCATAGACTAATGTTTGAACAAGCCTATGGGGGACAGGGAGTGGAATGTGATGGTTTGTACATGCTTGGCCCAGGGAGTAGTACTATTAGGAGGTGTGGCCTTGTTGAAATAGGTGTGTCACTGTGGGTGTGGACTTGAAGACACACCTCTACTGCCTGGAAGTCTGTAGTCCGCTAGTAGCCTTCACAAAAAGATGAATAATGCATGTTCTTCGCCTAGATGAAAATGGACTGAACCTCTCTCTGAACCTGTAAGCCAGCACTAATTAAGTGCTGTCCTTAGAAAAGTTACCTTCATAATGGTGTACATTAACAGCAGTAAAACCCTAGTTAAGGCACCATTGTATATGTCTTGTTTATTCAACTATTTCTAGATGAAACGTTTTGTAGCAGGATTCCTTGTGTTCTGACTACTCTGATATTCCTTCCTTTTTTCCTCTGGTATTCTGGAGCCTTTTTGCAATGTTCCCTGAGCTATTGGTATAGGGACCAAGACTATATTTAATAAGAATGTGTTCCCTCTGATCGGTTGATCGCTGCATTTTCTCCAGTTGTGGTGTTCTGTGATGGTCTCCATTGGCTATAAAGAGAAGCTTCTTTGATAAGAAGTGTCAGGATAATGATATACTATGGAATGTAGATAGTTTTAGTCAAGGGTAGTAACCTATTCTCCTTTAAAGTCCATGAACTCATAAGCCTAAAAGTTAAGATAAGATAATATTATTAGACCTGATTTCTCTCCTTTGAGTGGTCTTAAGTACTATCAGACAATATTACTTATTGAATCCTTATAGGTCCCCTCCAATTCTGGACACTCATGTAGTTTTTAAGTGTCATAGCTGGGAAACACTATTAATTCATTTCCCTTCCTCAGCAGTTTCTATAGTATTTTCCAGTACTATGGAACTAGACCTTAAGAAGAAGAATTTTAAGATAAATCCTGCTTTAGTCATCTAAGACATATGTCCAAAGTATGAAGTATTTTAAGCAATGGAATTTTGACTTAAATCGTTACAGAGACAAGCAAAGTCTACATCACTATTCTATATTGTTTGAGTATGCACTTGGACTATCTTGTTAATTTCAAAGGTTTCTTATGCCTGGAGTTTGGTTATTGTTTATCTATGGGTGCTTTGGGGAGAATTATCAGATAAAGTGGCATAACTTCCTGTAATATAAGCATATATGAACTCTCATTTTTAAACATCTATGCCCCATTGTCAAGTGCACACACATTTGTAAAAGAAACATTACTAAATCTCAAAACATACATTGATGCTCATGCAATAATAGTGGAAGGCTTCAGCATCGAAGTCCCATCAATGTACAGATCATCGATACAAAAACTAAAAGAGACATGGTAAAGCTAACAAGCTATGAACCAAATGGAGTTAATAGATATCAATTGCAATAGAATACTCCACCCTAAGACAACAGAATATACCTTCTTCTCAATACCTCAAAGTACCCCCTTCAAAACTGACCATGTAACCAGACAAAAAAACAAGCCTCAACAGATACAACAAGACTGAAATAATCACATGCATTCTGTTAGATCACCACAGACAAAGACTGGTTTTTAATAACAACAAAAACAAAAGAAAGCCCACATATCCATGAAAACTTAATATATCTCTACTGAATGATAGCTTGGTCAGAAAAGAAATAAAGAAAGAAATTAAAGACATTTTAGAATTTAATAAAAATGAAGGCACAACATACCCAAACATAAACATATGGGACACAATGAAAGCATTGCTAAGAGGAAAATTCAAAGTACTGAGTACCTTCATAAAGAAACTGGAGAGATCCTACACTAGCAACTTAACAGGACATCTGAAAGATCTAGAACAAAATAAGCAAATACACCCAAGAGGACTAGAAAGAAGGAAATGATCAAACTCAGAGATGAAATCAAGCAATTAGAAACAAGTAGAATGATACAAAGAATCAACAAAACCAGGGGCAGGTTCTTTGATTAAATCAACAAGACAGATAAACCCTTAGTAAAACTAATTAAAAGGCATAGAGACAGTATCCAAATTAACATATCAGAAATGAAAGAGGAGTAACAAATGAAACTAAAAATTAAAAAAAAAAATCAGATCCTACTACAAAAGACTATATTCTACAAAACTGGGATCTCTAGAGGAAATGGATGATTTTTCAATACATATACCAAATACCAAAGTTAAATCAGGACCAGATAAACTATCTAAACAATCTCATAACCCTATGGAAATAGAAGCAGTCAATAAAAGTATCTCAAGGTGGGTGAGCAAAGGACAGATGGTTTGTGTGCAGAATTATGTTGGAACTTCAAAGAAGTTCTCATGTTATTCCATAAAATAGAAACAGAAGGGATGCTACCTAATTCATTCTATGAAGCCACAGTTACACTGATATGTAAACAAAGAAAGAGAAATTTAGACAAATTTTCTTTATGAATATTGATGCAGAAATATTCAATAAAATACACACAAACAAATTCCATGAACCCACCAAAACCATCACTCATCATGACCAAGTAAGCTTTATTCCAGGGATGCCGGGATGGTTCTATATACAAAAATCCCTCAATTTAATCCACTATGTAAACAAACTTAAAAAAAAATCACAAGATCATCTCATTAGATCCCAAAAAGACTTTTGTCAAGATATAAGAGTTCTGTTAAAAGTCTTGGAATGAATAGGAATTTAAGGCACATACCGAAACATAATAAAAGCAATATACAGAAAACCAACAGCCAACATCAAACTAAATGGAGAGAAACTTGAAGCAATTCCATTAAAATCAGGGACAAGAAAAGACACTCTCCCTATTTATTCAATATAGCATTCTAATTTCTAACTAGATCAATTAGACAACAAAAGGAGGTTGAAGGGATACAAATTTGAAATGAAGAAGTCAATGCATTGTTACTTATGCATGATATGGTAATATACATAAGCAACCTCTAGAATTCTACCAGATAATTCATACACCTGATAATCAACTTCAGAAATGTGACTGGATATAAAGTTAACTCAAACCAATCAGTAGCCTTGTTCTACACAAAGGATAAATGGATTTTAAAAGAATTTAGGGAAATAATATCCTTTACAATAGTCACAAATAATATAAAATATCTTGACATAACTCTTACCAAGCAAGTGAAAGAACTATATGATAAGAACTTGAATCTCTCAAGAAGGAAATCAAAGAAGACCTCGGAAAACCTCAAAAGCAATGTACACATTCAATACAACCATCAAAATTCCAATTCAATTCTTCACAGAACTAGAAAAAGCAATTCTCAGTTTCATCTGTAACAACAACAACAACAACAACACCCAAAAAAGAAAAAACAGAAAACAAAAAACACAGGATATTAAAAACAATACTCAATAATAAAAGAACTTCTGGTGGAATCTCCATCCTTTATCTCGACCTGTACTACAGAACAATAGCAATACTCAATGCATGGTATTGGAACAGAGACAGAAAGATATATCAATGGAATCAAATTGAAGATCCGGAAATAAACCCATGCTACTATGGTCACTTGATCTTTGACAAAGAAGCCAAAACCATAAAATGGAAAAAGGATTGCATTTTCCATAAATGATGCTGCTCTAACTAGCACTCTATATATAGAAGTATGTAATTTGGACAAGTTTTATCTTCTTGCACAATGCTGAAGTTCAAATGGATCAAGGACTGCCTCATAAAATAAGATATGCTGAAACTAATAGAAGAGAAAGTGGGAATATGCCTTGAACACTTCAGAACTGGGGGAATTTTTCTGAACAGAACACCAAAGGCTTAGGCTCTAAGATCAACAATTGACAAATGGGACCTCATTTAGCTGAAAAGCTTTTTTAAGGCAAAGGACACAGTCACCAGGACAAAACAGCAACCTACAGATTAGAAAAAGAAAATCTTTACAACCTCTATCTCATACAGGACTAGCATCCAAAATATTTAAAGAATTTAAGAAGGTAGACTCTGTAAAATTAAATCACCCAATTAAAAATGGAGTACAGAGCTAAACAAAATATTCTCAAATGAGGAACCTCTAATGGCCGAGAAGAACCTAAAGATAAGTTCAACATCCTTAGTCATCAGAGAAATACAAATTAAAATTACCCTGAGATTTCACCTCACAACAATCAGTATGGCTAAGATCAAAAAGGTAATAGCAGATGCTTTCTCCAGAGAAAGAGGAGCAGTCCTCCATTCCTGGTCGGATTGCAAACTGGTACAAAAACTCTGGAACTTAGAGTCCTGGTTCCTCAAAAAAGTGGAAATTGTTCTACCTGTTGACATTGTTATTTCACTCCTGGGCATATACACAAGATAGGCTCCAACATATAATTAGAACAGGTGCTCCACAATGTTCATAGCAGCCTTATTTTTAATGGACAGATGCTAGAATCTGTGGGGCGGCGGACTGTGAAAGGTACCCTGATTCCTGGTCTAGACAGGTCAAATCCCCAAAAACTCTATAGGACCGCAGGAGCATTCTCAATGTTCCAGGAGATCAGGTCCCTTTCATGTAGCCTCAGCCCTCTACAACACCTGTAGAGAAGTTTCAGACTGTCAGTCAGGTAGGGCAATGCCCTAAGCCCCTCCTCCACAGGTGAGCATGTGACCACAGGTCGTAGGTTCAAGAGGGATCAGTCATTTAGAAGCAGGACCACACCCCCAAATATGTAGATGAGGTATTCCCAAGCTCTCAGGCCAAACCAATAGGAAGTACCTGCTGTCAAATACTGACCCAACCTGAAACTGTATTTAAGAATCCCATTCAGAAGGAATTACTCCATCGTCTGAGAACTTCTGTCCTAAGACCCGTAACACCGCCGCTCATGGAAGAGATCCTCTTTCCCAAAATCTGCTGCCAGAAAATCCCCTGCACCCCTCGCTGCACTCCTGCTGGCTCAGCCCTGCCCAATGTCCTGAGCAGTGGAAATGGAAGCAAAGCAAAACAGGGACAAAAGAAGTCCCCTCTCCCTGCCTGAGTTCATGTAAACCTGTGCACCTAGCTGGAGAAAGCCTCCAGCAGGAAGCCCAACAGGAAACAGTCCAGAAGTTTCTGAATGGAAGAATGGGTACTGAAAATGTGGTACATTCATACAGTGGAATACTACTCAGATATTAGAAATCAAGACTTCATGAACTTGGTAGAAAAATGAGTAGAATTAGAAAATATCACCTTGATTGAAATAACCCAGACCCAGAAGGGCATATATGGTATATGTAGATTGATGTCTCTATGCAGGTGAGTGTAGGCACAAGATAAGGCAAGGCCTGTGATTGGGCCATGAAATAGTAGGACTGGGATAGAGTGTTTGTAAGGCAGGAGAGATGAAAAGAAAAAGAGGAGAACCAAAATGGAGACAGAGAGGAATGACCTAGACTTGTGTGACCTTAAATGGTCAGAGGTAGTTATGAATATTTTTTAAGGGATGGATTTTTATATGACAATTCTGTCTTATCTAAGTGGGCAGTTTATATCATTATCAATTGGTTGGGAGTTTATTGTGTGGGTGTTTTGTGAAATTAGGATTTAAGATATAAATCTGACTGCTAAATTATAAGCTGAATGAGTTTTGATTTTAAGAGGTTACTGCGAGTTGTACAATAACCTGAGGGAGCAGATCCTGGGAATGCGAGCAGAATATAAAGTAAGGGAGCCAAAAGATAGGTGGTCTCAGTATGAAACTGGCATGGCAGTGACTGGCTTGGGAACTCGTTGGATGGAGAGATTGCCACCAGGCTCAGAGAGTAGCCTTCGGCACCATGGGATGGAGACTGAGAGCTTAGTGGGTGAGGTGCTTTTCCTGACTAAGATAAAAATACACCGCAGATGCCATGTCCCCACTGGTGCCAGCAATAGCACGGGGTCGTAGAGATTTATTTATTTTTTAAATATTTAATACAACGGGTATGTATTCACTAACTAGTAAGTGCACTTTAGTCCCAAAGCTCAGAATACCCATGATACAACTTGCAGACCCTATGAAGCTTAATGAGAAGGAAGTTCAAAGAGTGGATGCTTCAAACCCACTTAGAAGGGGCAACCACATAATCACTGGAGGTAGAGGAAAGGAAGGATTATAGGTGGGAGAAAAGAGGATGAGGAAAACAGAGGGGGGCCGGACCAGGTATGACAAGGGACAGGAGAGAAGTCCAGAAGGCATGGAGTATGAGAAAAAATAAGTAGCAATGAGGAGTGGAGAACTGGGGAAACAACTAGAAGGTCCCAGATGACAGGAATGTGAGAGTCTCTCAGAACCCAATAGGATGACATATGTGGGATGATGTCACAGGTGAGGAGGTACAAGATAGAAGGAGGCTTGTCATTGGATTAGAAGGAAGGAAGGGCAGGAGAAAAGTTTGAAGGAAGAGGAGGAGACTGGAATGGAAAGGAGGAAGAGACAGGAGGGACGGGAGAGGAGCAGAGGGACAACAATGGAGGCTGACGTTAAGATTCCCCTCTGTGCATTTACAGGTTGTCATTAATATTCTTAAGGGATGGATGTGTATTGGGCTTTGTATGTTTAGGTGGGCAATTATATCTTATCAGCTGGGCCACAGGTTATTGTGTTGTGTGGTTTTTTTTCTTTCTTTTTTTCTGATCAAGATGACAATTTTTAATTTTTCCCAGGCAGAAGATATACTGGTAAAAGCATGATATGGTGAAGGGTTAGGTAACCAGAAAAGAATGGCCCTGGCTCGATGACCAGGATATTGGCTGGGTAAATCAACCAGTGGGGGGAACAATAGGGCGGGTTGCTTAGTGACCTGATCACTGATGCCTGACCACTGGTGCTAAGTGACCTGACAATCAGATTTATTCTATCTATTGAGTTCAAGCAGAACTGCAGGTGCAGGCTTAGGTATGACTGCTTTGATCTAACATAAGGCTATTGCTTTGGTTTTAATGTAAGGCTAAAATACAATTGCTTTTTAATATGAAGGCTGCTTCCACCATCTTGAGGCTGCTCCCATCATCTCCCCTTTTTCTTTACTTAGAAGGACCGTGGTGCTAAAAACTCTTTGCTAGGGCATGGACAGAGCCCTGACCTCTGGTATTCTTGGCTGTGTTCTTTTATGTGACAGTTTAAGTGTAGGAAAGGGTGCGGCAGATGGAGATACCGGGCTGCCGCCATGGAGTTGGGATGTGTTTCCACCAAGATATCTAGCAGATATCTTGGGGCATCGTGGTGTAGGACCTAGTGAGGATAAAAGACAACCATACTTTTATTTTATATTTTACAACAACAAACATAAGCTGAAATATCCAAAAGCAGGGGGATAGAACCTGTAGAGACCACCTCCAGTAGATAGACGTGCCCCACAGTGGAACAATGGGGACAACCACCCATATCAAATTTTTAACCCAGAAAATTTCCTGTTGAAAGGAAATACAGGGACAAAAATGGAGTAGAGCTTGAAAAAAAGGCCATCCAGAGACCACCCTACCAAGATATGATTGCAGACAGGAGCCCTGTATGGCTATCATCTCAGAGGTGTTGCCAGCATCTGACTAAGACTGATGTAGATACTCATAGCCAACAATTGAACTGAGCCTGGGGGCCTCAGTGGAAAAGTTATGGGAAGGGTTGAAGGAGTTGAAGGGAATTGTAAACTCATATGAAGAACAACAGTTTCAATTAATGTCTCAGAACTCCCAGGGTCTAAACCACCAACCAAAGTTTATAGAAATGCTAGTCCATGGCTACTGCTATGTATGTAGCAGAGGACTGCCTTATCTAGCATCATTGTGAAGGAAGGTGATTGGTCTTTCGAGGCTTGATGCCCCAGAGAAGGAGCATGCTAGAGAGCTGAGATGGGAGTGGGTGGGTGGGAAGGTGGGGAGCAAAGGGGAAAGGAATGGGGTGTGAGGGGTTCATGGAGGGAAGACCTGGAAGATGGATAATATTAGAAATGTAAAAACATAAAATAATAAATAAAAAAGTTCATCAGTCAGTTTAATGACAAATATATTACAAACCAATTTATATTAATGATATATTACATGCAGCCCATCTGTAAATATAACTGAGAAATATCCAGATATTTGTTGGATTTTTGTAAGTATTTAGAAAAGCAGAATATAGTCATAATTGTTCCTTCCACAAGACATTTGTTGTCTAATATTATCTTAAGCTGGTGTGGCCCCTGTCTCCCTCAATATTCATTCTACTATGAAATTAACATTTTAAATCACACATTATTTAAAGAAAATCATTAGGAACCTTAAGAGTTTTATGGAATAACCCAAACAAAATCTGTGAATTTAACCTAGTAAAGTACAAAACCAGGTAGTATGGTATTTGTGCATCAACATATAAGCAATAACAATCACATATCAGGTTTCAGATGAATTTTTAAGACACTGTATTCCTTCTTACAGGCAAATGGTCAACAAAGGCATGCTAATGTTTGAGTACCCTGTAGCCATGCCTTGTATATTTAAAGATGAAAGGTGCCTATCGACATCTTTTTTTCCCATCATTATTAACTTGAGTATTTCATATTTATATTTTGATTGTTATTCCCCTTCCAGGTTTCCGGGTCAACATGCCCCTAACCCCTCCCACTTCCCTTCTATATGAGTGTTCCCCTCCACATCCTGCCCACATTATCGCCCTCCCCCCAACAATCATATTCACTGGGGGTTCAGTCTTGGCAAGACCAAGGGCTTCCCCTTCCACTGGTGCTCTTACTAGGCTATTAATTGCTACCTATGAGGCTTGAGCCCAGGGTCAGTCCATGTATAGTCTTTGGGTAGTGGCTTAGTCCCTGGAAGTTCTGATTGGTTGGCATGGTTGTTCATATGGGGTCTCGAGCCCCTTCAAGCTCTTCCAGTCCTTTCTCTGATTCCTTCAACGGGGGTCCTGTTCTAAGTTCAGTGGTTTGCTGCTGGCATTCACCTATGTATTTGCTGTATTCTGGCTGTGTCTCTCAGGAGAGATCTACTTCCACTTCCTGTGGACCAACACTTCTTTGCTTCATCCATCTTATCTAATTGGGTGGCTGTATAAGTATGGGCCAGATGTGGGGCAAGCTCTGAATGGGTGTTCCTTTTGCCTCTGTTCTAAATTTTGCCTCCCTATTCCCTGCCAAGGGTATTCTTGTTTCCCTTTTAAAGAAGGAGTGAAGCATTCACATTTTGGTCATCCTTCAGTTTCATCTGTTCTGTGCATCTAGGGTAATCAAGCATTTGGGCTAATAGCCACTTATGAATGAGTGCATACCATGTGTGTTTTTCTGTGATTGGGTTACCTCACTCAGGATGATATTTTCCAGTTCCATCCATTTGCTTATGAATTTCATAAAGTCATTGTTTTTGATAGCTGAGTACTAGTCCACTGTGTAGATGTACCACAATTTCTGTATCCATTCCTCTGTTGAAGGGCATCTGGGTTCTTTCCAGCTCCTGGCTATTATAAATAAGGCTGCTATGAATATAGTGGAGCATGTGTCTTTGTTATATGTTGGGGCATCTTTGGGGTATATGCCCAAGAGAGGTATAGCTGGGTCCACAGGTAGTTCAATGTCCAGTTTTCAGAGGAACCTCCAGACTGATTTCCAGACTGGTTGTACCAGTCTGCAATCCCACCAACAATGGAGGAGTGTTCCTCTATCTCCATATCCTTGTCAGCATTTGCTATCACCGGGATTTTTGATCTTAGCTATTCTCACTGATGTGAGCTGAAATCTCAGGGTTGTTTTGATTTGCATTTGCCTTATGACTAAAGATGTTGAACATTTCTTTAGGTGTTTCTCAGCCATTCCTCAGCTGTGAATTCTTTGTTTAGCTTTGAACCCCATTTTTTCATAGGGTTATTTGTCTCCCTGCGGTCTAACTTCTTGAGTTCTTTGTATATTTTGGATATAAGACCTCTATCAGTTGTAGGATTGGTAAAGATCTTTTCCCAATCTGTTGGTTGCCATTTTGTCCTAATAACAGTGTCCCTTTCATTACAGAAGCTTTGCAATTTTATGAGATCCCATTTGTCGATTCTTGATCTTAGAGCATAAGCCTTTGGTGTTTTGCTCAGGAAATTTTCTCCACTGCCTATGTGTTAAAGATGCTTCTCCACTTTTTCTTCTATTAGTTTGAGTGTATCTGGTTTGATGAGGAGGTCCTTGATCCACTTGAACTTAATCTTTGTACAGGTTGATAAGCTTGGATCAATCTGCATTCTACATGCTGACTTTCAGTTGAACCAGCATCTTTTGGTGAAAATCCTATCTTTTTTCCATTTGTTGGTTTTGGCTCCTTTGTCAAAAATCAAGTGACCATAGGAGTGTGGGTTCATTTCCGGGTCTTCAATTCTATTCCACTGGTATATCTGTCTGTCTCTGTACCAATACCGTGCAGTTTTTATCACTATTGCTCTGTAATACTGCTTGAGTTCAGGGATAGTGATTCCCCCAGAAGTCTTTTTATTGTTGAGAATAGTTTTAGCTATCCTCGGTTTTTTGTTATTCCAGATAAATTTGCAAATTGCTCTGTCTAACTCTCTGAGGAAATGGATTGGTATTTTGATGGGGATTGCATTGAATCTGTAGATTGCTTTTGGCAAAATGGCCATATTTACTATATTAATCCTGCCAATGCATGAGCATGAGAGATCTTTCCATCTTCTGAGATTTTCTTCAATTTCTTTCTTCAGAGGCTTGAAGTTCTTATCCAACAGATCTTTCACTTGCTTGCTTAAAGTCACACCAGGTACTTTATATTATTTGGGACTATTATGAAGGGTGCCGTTTCCCTAATTTCTTCTCGGCTTGTTTCTCTTTTGTGTAGACAAAGGCTACTGATTTATTTGAGTTAATTTTATACCCAGCCACTTTGCTGAAGTTGTTTATCAGCTTTAGTAGTTCTCTGGTAGAACTCTTAGGATAACTTAAATATGTTATCATATCATCTGCAAATGGTGATATTTTGACTTCTTCTTTTCCTATCTGTAACCGTTTGACCTCCTTTTGTTGTCTGATTGCTCTGGCTAGAACTTCAAGAACTATATTGAATATGTAGGGAGAGAGTGGGCAGCCTTGTGTAGTCCCTGATTTTAGTGGGATTGCTTCAAGTTTCTCTCCATTTAGTTTAATGTTAGCGACTGGTTTGCTGTATATGGCTTTTACTATGTTTAGGTATGGGTCTTGAATTCCTATTCTTTTCAGGACTTTTGTCATGAAGGAGTGTTGATTTTTGTCAAATGCTTTCTCAGCATCTAATGAAATGATCATGTGGTTTTGTTCTTTCAGTTTGTTTATATAATGGATCACGTTGATGTTTTTCTGTATTTTAAACCATCCCTGCATGCCTGGGATGAAGCCTACTTGATCATGGTGGATGATTGTTTTGATGTGTTCTTGGATTCGTTTTTCCAGAATTTTATTGAGTATTTTTGTGTCGATATTAATAAGGGAAGTTGGTCTGAAGTTCTCTTTCTTTGTTGGGTCTTTATGTGGTTTAGGTATAAGAGTAATTGTGCCTTCATAGAAGGAATTCAGTAGCATTCCATCTATTTCAATTTTGTGGAATAGTATTCGTATGAGTTCTTCTATGAAGGTCTGATAGAATTCTTCACTGAACCCATCCGGACCTGGGCTCTTTTGGTTGGGAGACCTTTAATGACTGCTTCTATTTCGTTAGGAGTTATGGGGTTGTTTAAATGGTTTATCTGTTCCTGATTTAACTTCGGTACCTGATATCTGTCTAGGAAATTGTCCATTTCCTGGAGATTTTCAAGTTTTGCTGAATATAGGCTTTTATGGTAGGATCTGTTGATTTTTTGAATTTCCTCTGATTCTGTAGTTATGTCTCCCTTTTCATTTCTGATTTTGTTAATTTGGACACACTCTCTGTGTCCTCTCATTAGTCTGGCTAAGGGTTTATCTATCTTGTTGATTTTCTCAAAGAATCAACTTTTGGTTATGTTGAATCTTTCTATGCTCCTTTTTGTTTCTACTTGGTTGATTTTAGCTCTGAGTTTGATTATTTCCTGCCTTCTACTCCTCCTGGGTGTATTTGCTTCTTTTTGTTTTAGAGATTTTAGGTGTGCTGTCAAGCTGGTGACATATGCTCTTTCCTGTTTCTTTCTGCAGGCACTCAGAGCTATGAGTTTTCCTCTTAGCACCGCTTTCATTGTGTCCCATAACTTTGGGTATGTTGTACCTTCATTTTCATTAAATTCTAAGATTCTTTAATTTCTTTCTTTATTTCTTCCTTGACCAGGTTATCATTGAGTAGAGCATTGTTAAACTTCCATGTATATGTGGGTGTTCTTCCCTTATTTTTGTTGAAGACCAGCTTTAGCCTGTGGTATTCTGATTTGACGCATGGGATTATTTCTTTCTTTCTGTATCCTTTGAGGCCTGTGTTATAACCAATTATATGGTCAATTTTGGAGAAAGTACCATGAGGTGGTGAGAAGAAGTTATGTCCTTTTGTTTTAGGATAGAATGTTCTGTAAATATATGTTAAGTCCATTTGGTCCATGACTTCTTTTAGTCTGTCTATGTCTCTGTTTAATTTCTGTTTCCATGATCTTTCCATTGATGAGAGTGGGGTGTTGAAATCTCCTACTATTATTGTGTGAGGTGCAATGTGTGTTTTGAGCTTTAGTAAGGTTTCTTTTATGTATATTGGTGCCTTTGTATTTGGGGAATAGATACTTAGGATTGAGAGTTCATCTTGGTGGATTTTTCCTTTGATGAATATGAAGTTTCCTTTATATAACCATCATTTAATCCAAAATAGTAATTCCAAAATGTAAGGATATTAATAATTTTGACATTGATTATATGGGATCCATGGTTCCCCCAGAATCTTTTTATGTGTGTTTGGCTCAGATTTTAAGAACAACCTAAGTAAAGGGAGTTCTTGTGTTATCTAGTTCATTTTCCCACTCCAACGCAAACAGGTGAAGTTTGGGGCAGATGAGACCCTGGATACCTTGAAAGCTTAACAAGTAGAATTGTCAGAGGCTGTTGTAGTGCTACTGACATGTGCAATTTGCAGTTCCTGTCACACTGTGTTGACCATCATTCTTAACACACAAATGATCCAAATAAAAATTCCTCCTAGTCTTAATTGCATTTATTTCTATATATAGAATATAACTTCAATTGTGCAACAAAGCCTAACAGTACTATTCCAAGTTTGCTTTTTTTACTCTATATAACATATGTCAGAACCAAGGCAGTTAACAATCATTGCCCTAGGTCGTTTCCCTGTTAGGATGGATCACTTTCTAAACAAGTAGCTCTAATTTTAGATTAGCTACAAATGCATTTTGACCTATTTTTTACCTAAGAATCCTGTCATGCTTAGAGAATTTTTTTTTGTCACAAGTATTTTTCTCTATTGGAGCTTAGGAAAATCTGATTTATGAGAACAACACATATACTTACACAAGTATTCACATCACACATGTACCCACTTTTATTATACATGTGCCCTTGTGACATTATGAGTCCAAAGGCTCAAAATAACCTTACAACAAATGAAGACATAGAGTAGTTTCCTTGCAATTGCATAAACATTTAAACAACAGGAGACACACCCATAAACATCTATTAAGAAGCCAAATATCCTTATGTGTTATATATTTCATATTATACATTATATAAATCATTATACTTTAGTAAAAGCCTCACATATATTTTATCTTTCCTTTTTGTAGTGCCTAAGATTGAACACTTGGCTTTTCAGGCTGGGCAAAACATTACCACTGAGATCATTTTTTTAATGTAGTAATTCTGAAGCTAGTTAAGGACATATCTTTGTATTTATTATGAAATTTTCAAACTGGGGTTTAGAAAGCAAGCCAGCTCTCCTGCAGTAAGAGGTCTGTGCTCAACACAGCATAGGTTCAGCACTTTTTCATTCTTTGCCCTTACTCTGATCACTGTGGCATCTGCCAAGGCATCATTGATGTGTAATATGAAGTGACATTGGCTATTCATTTGTGGATGGAACATAGCAAAAAAAAATGTAATCTATGAAACTTCTCATTACCCTTTGGGAAGTCTCAGAGTAATGTGTTTGGAGAAAATATAAGACATTTGAAGGTCATTAAGTTTGTACCTATGAATCATAATGGATTTCTGTGTGAAATGTCAAAAACATTCTGACTATCTTGTTTATTCCCATCCATAGACAATCTGCCTGTGTGTCCACTGGCCTCTTTAGCAGCCTTTTCCCTCTAGAGTGTGGACCATCTCAAGCAAAAAATTAAGTGAACTGGTAGTGATGCTGTTATAGCTCTTATCACATTTCTACTTTCTATGTGCTGAACTAGAGTTACAAAGACACAAAGCATTCTGTGATCGAATGATAAAGATGACCACTTATGTCCTAAAAATGTCTGGGGGCAGTTTTCTTGGGTTCAAGTGACTGTATATTTTGAACTTCACTAAAAGGTTTTATTTTTTGCTCATGAGAGAATAAATACTGCTGACTTTCTTCCTTATCCTAAGAAACCTAAAAACTGAATTTATTTTCAGATCCTAAATAAAGAAGCAAAGTAAATCATAATATGTGAGAAAATAAACCAATGAACTATGATCTATAATCACTCAATTTATATTTTGGGAAAATTTTCAAATTTCCACTCAAGTAAACTGGATGGAAAGATTCACAGATATATTAAAACTTGAAAGACAAAATTACTTCAAAAGGACGTCAGAGCGCAAATAGTGTTACTGCATTTACTTTTAGTTATATTATTCATCTATTCATTTGTGTGAGTTTATGTGTATGTGAGTGTGTATGAGTGTGTGTGTGTGTGTGTGTGTGTGTGTGTGTGTGTGTGTGTGTGTGTGTGTGTAGATATGAGTAGCAGGGTGCATTTGAAGACTTTGGGTTGCCCAGTCTGCACAGGCATAAGAAACATTTTTACTCACTGTGTCATCTCCCCAGACTATGATGTATATGAACCACATCAATGACCAGAATGACAAAATCACTCTAAGAGTCCAGTAGTAGAGGTACACATTTGTGCTAACCAACAGCTCCATAATTGGACAAAAGACCCCTTCAAAATGAGGCAAGCTGTGCCTGGTTCTGAAACCTAGCTGACTCTAGTGCAGTCAGAGTTATCGGAGGGAATCTACCACCTCTAATTTGCTATACTAGAATGACTTGTCATAACAATCTAAAAACAGTTTTCCTTATAGTTACAGAGAAGTGCAGTCTTCATCCCTCATCAAAAGACTTCTCTTTTTTTCCCCAACAAAACCACTCTAGAAAATCAGTACCAAGTAAAATGTAGAGTTGTGAAGTTCAGTCCCAATGCTTATATCTACAAAATATCCCTACCACTAAGGTTCAGGAGACATTGAAGAAATGGTGAGGTGATATAAGGGAGCTATGAAATGTGTCTCATAGTAATATCAGAAGCAACATTCATGAAGTGTCATCAACATACTACCCAGATGTGAGCTGAACAAGAGTGTGACCAATGAATGTGCCAACATATAGAGGAAAAGCTCAAGATATCTAAACTCTTCACAAAGAACTTAAAAAGAAAGTAAGCAAAGTGAGTTCAGCCTGGTCCCTTGAGCTCTGCTATATAGCTACTGGTGTGCCTGTACTCCTGTAGGCCTGGTGGCAGCAGCTACATGCAATTATGCAATGCATTTCCTATAGACTTGTTGGCATCAGGGACATACAAGTTTGCCAACATCTGGGAAAACCAGGAAAGTACTGTGTATGAGGCACAATACTTTCTGTTTTCTCCTTAGCCACAGCCAGCAGCAGCAAATTGTGACATGTGTTCCTTGCACTCAGTTTCAGGCTCACAATACTTCCTGCATTTCCTGAGACCTGCCAGGACCACAGACTACCAGGTAACTGCCTTCTCCTCTTCAAACCTCCTGCTCACTAGGTCTTCATAAAGCACACCCAACAATGGTAAACCGCATAGTGATCCCTGTGGGGAGCAGGTGTAGCAGCAATCCCAAGATGGCTCCTGGGACTGCGGCTGAGTCTTATGACTAGCACCTGAAAATAAGCCACACCCCATCGTGAGAGCTGCATAGGCGCATCATGACGATAGATCAGGCCATGTGACATGGACCTATGAACGGAGGTTACGCAGACTGGTCGGTTGAGGTGGTTGAGGGAGGTTATAAGGGAGTGCGCTCAGGGGCTGGATGGAGACATTGTTGCTGCTTGCAGACAAAAGGGTTCTTGAATAAACTGCTTTGAGAAGCAGTGGTGTCCTTCCTTTCCTGCTGGTCAGGGCTGGAAGGGACAGATCCCCTGCACTCAATTTTCAGTACCACAAGTATGCCTGCATCCCTGGTAGCCTGCTGGCACCAAGGACAACCAGATGGCTCTTGTGCAAGTCAGGAACTCAAGTGGATACAGACACCAACTGACCCAACAAACTTTCAATCCCAAATGTATCTTATCTACAATAAAGATATGGATGGGGATTGAAGCAGAGACTCAGGAAATAAAAAATCAAAACCTATTCAACCTGACACCCATCTCATGGGCAAACACCAATCCCTAACACTATCAATGGTACTTTGTTATGCTTGTCGCCAAACAGAAATGGGGACTCTTATGGAAACATAGGAGGAAGGATCCTGGGCTCAAAGGGGATAGTAATTCCACAGGAAAACCTATAGAGTCAAAAAAAATCTAGGGCTCTCAGAGTCTGAATCACCAACCAAAGGAAATACATGGACTGGATCTTGACCTCCTTCCACATATGTAAGAGATGGGCAGCTTTATATTTATGTGGGTCCTGAACAATTGAAAAAGGGGCTATCCAAAAAAGCTGTTGTGTGTATGAGGGATATTGTATTCTAGTTGTGCTGCCTTGTCTGGTCTCAACGGGAGAGGAAGCACCTACCTTCACAAAAACTGGAGATGCCTAGGCTGAGGTTTGGAGGCAATGCTGAGTAGGTAGCAAGGTCATCCACTCAAAGGAGAAGGGGAGGGGAATGGGGAAAGAATTGTGGGAAGGGATGAGTGGGAGGTGAGCAAGTGAGTAGGATGTAAAGTGAGTAATTTAAAAAAATTAAATTTAGAGTAAAGGGAAACACCCAAACCAAATCAACAACAAAAAGGACAATCAACAAGAGTCAGGGAAATATGGCATCACTAGAGACCAACTATCCTACTAAAGCAGCCCTAGATGTCCTAAACATAAGAACTTGACCTTAAATCCTATCTTATAAAGATGATATAGGTCTTTTAAGAGAAAAGGAATAAATCCTCTAAAGAAATTCAGGAAAATACAGTCAAAGCAGTGAAGGAAATTAATAAAGTTGTTCAAGAACTGAAAATGAAAATAGAAAAAGCACATACACACACAACATACACACACACAACCTGGGGAAAAACTAGAGATGGAAAACACTGGTAAGAGAATAGGAACTACAGATGGGAGAATTTCAGGTGTAGAAGCTCTGTGATAGAAGAAATTGATTTATTTGTCAAAAAGAACATTTCATTTAAAATGTTCTTGACACAAAACATCCAGGAAATCTGGGACATTATGACAAGTCCAAATTTAATTATGATAGGAATAAAAGAAGGAGAAGATTCCCACCTCCAATTCCCAAACATATTTTCAACCAAGTCATAGGAGAAAAATTCCCCAACCTAAGGAAAGGTAAACATACAAGAACCCTAACAGAACTCAAAATGCATTAGACCAGAAAAAAATTTCCTGCTACATAATAACACTAAATATAAAGAACAGACAAAGAATATTACATGCAGCTGGGGGAAAAGATCAAATAAAATATAAAGGCAGAGCTATCATAATTAAAACCAACATTTTTACAGGGACTCTAAATTCCAGATGTCTTGCAATCTTGAAGAAATCACAATGCAAGCACAGATTACTATACTCAGTAAAACTTTTAAACACCATATAGGGAGAAAAAAGATATGAAAAACATAATTTAAATAATATCTACCGCCTTTCCAACTTGGGCCCAGCAGAATGGCTCCCGCAAAGAAGGGTGGCCGTTCTGCCATCAACGAGGTGGTGACCCGAAATTACACCATCAACATTCACAAGCACATCCATGGAGTGGGCTTCAAGAAGCGTGCTCCTCGGGCACTCAAAGAAATTCGGAAATTTGCCATGAAGGAGATGGGGACTCCTAGACACCAGGCTCAATAAAGCCGTCTGGGCCAAAGGAATAAGGAATGTTCTGTACCACATCCGAGTACGTTTGTCCAGAAAGCATAATGAGGATGAGGATTCAACAAACAAGCTCTACACACTGGTAACTTACGTGCCTGTTACCACATTCAAAAATCTACAGACAGTCAATGTGTTTGAGAACTAACTGCTGAATGTCAAATAAAGTTACAGAACTGCAAAAAATCAAACAAAACAAAACAAAACAAAACAAAATCTATCTACAAAAGCAGCCTGTCAGAAGACTCTAGAAGGCAGACTTCAATGCAAGAATGTAAACTACACCCATGGAAACACAGGGAATAAATAAATCTACACCAGGCATGTGCTCTTCTGTCCATGCATGCATGCGCACACATGCGCATGCACATGCACGCGCGTGCGCGCGCGTGCACACACACACACACACACACACACACACACACACCATTATCAATGCTTCATTCTAGGGATATAGACATGCTTCAAAACGTAAAAATCCATCAATGTAATCCACCATATAAAGAAACTGAAAATGAAAAAAAAAAACATGACTCTCTCATTAAGTGCTGAAAACCTTTGAGAAAAACAATCACCACTTCAGGATAAAAGACTTGGAGAAATCAAGGATATAAGGCATATACCTAAACACAATCATGGCAATATACAGTAAGCGAGTAGCTAAAATCAAATTAAACAGAAAGAAATTTAGAAGCAATTCCACTAAACACAAGGACAAGACCAAGGTGCTCACTTTCTCTATACCTGTTCAATATAGGACTTGAAGTATTTTAAGCTATAGCAGTAAGATATCTAAAGGAGAAAGGGGTTGCAAAGTAGAAAGAAAAAAGTCAACTATTGTTATTCTAAATAATATGATAGTAGGTGTGTGTGTGTGTGTGTGTGTGTGTGTGTGTGTGTGCGTGTGTAATACCAAAACTTCTACCAGAGAATTCTTATAGCCAAAAAAAAAAAAAATCTTCACATAGTAGCAGTATACAAATTTAACTTAAAAAATCAGTAGTCCTTCTTTGTCTGAATCATAAACAGTATGAGAAGAAATTAGGGAAACAACATCTTTCATGATAGCCACAATATATTGATGCACCTCTAACCAAGCAAGGGAAAGACCTATATGACAAGAATTTTATGTTTTTGAAGAAAGAAATCAACCAAGATATCAGGAGACAGATCTACCATACTACTGGATTGGTAAGATTAATGTTATAAAAATGGCATATATATATATATATATATATATATATATATATATATATATATTAAATATTTCAAGAAGTTCCAAATAAAATTTCAGTACAATTCTTTCCACATGCATGTTGAAAGAATAGTACTTGAATTTATAAGGAAAAACAAAAACAGTGTAGCTAAAAAAAAGTAAAATACTGTAAAATAAAAGTTCTCCCGAAGGTATCACCATCTCTCATTTCAAGCTGTACTACAGAGCAATAGTAATAAAAACCATGTGGCATTGACATAAAAACAGACAAGTTGACCAATGACATTGAATTGAAGACCCACAAATACACCCACATGCCTAAGGACACTTGATTTTTTTGACCAAGAAACCAAAATTATACAAGGAAAAAAGAAAACATCTCCAAAAAATGGTGATGTCCTAAATGGATGTCTGCATACAGAAGAAAGAAAATAGATCCTTATCTATCATGATGCACAAATCTCAAGTCCAAGTGAATCAAAGACTTAAACATAGAACCAGATAAATAAACTAAATCTGGTAGAAGAAAAAGTGGGAATAGCCTTGAATGCATAGGTACAGGAAACAACTTCCTGAACAGAACATCAATAGTTAAGTACCTATGATCAACAACTGGACCTAATAAAAATGAAAAGTGTCTCTAAGGCAAAGGGGACACAGAATAGGACAAAATGGCAGCCTACAAAGTGAGAGAAGATCTCCACCAACTCTATTACCAACAGAGGGTTGATATCCAAAATATATAAAGAACTCAATAAAGTAGAGACCAACAAACCAAATAACCCTATTTAAAAAGAGGGGGAGTGTTGGGGATTTAGCTCAGCGGTAAAGCACTTGCCTAGCAAGTACAAGGTCCTGTTCTGCCCCAGCTCTGAAAAAAAAAAAAAAAAAAAAAAAAAGAGGGACAGAACTAAGCAGACTGCTCAACAGAAGACAAATTTCAAATGGCCAAGAAGCACTTAAAATAAAGTCCAACAACTTTAGTAATCAGGGAAATGCAAATTAGAAGGACTTCAAGTTTTCATCTTAAACATCCTTTAGAACTGTTAAGGTAAGTAACTCAAGAGACTCCTAATTCTGGCAAGGATATGGAGCAAGGGGGACACTCCTCCATTCCTGGTGGGAGTTCAAACTTGTACAAACACTTTGGAAATCAATTTGTTGATATCTCAGAAAATTATTAACAGCTTTACCTCAAGACTTAGATATACAACTTCTGGGCAAAACCCAAAATATGGTCAACCGCACCACAAGGACACTTACTCAACTATGTTCCTAGTAGCTTTATTCATAATAGCCAGTAACTGGAAATAGCTAGATGTCCCTCAACCAAATAATGCATAAAGAAAATAAGGTACATTTGCACATTTGTATGCTGCTCAGCTATTAAATACAAGAACATCCTGAAACTTGTAGGCGAAGAGATGGAACTAAAAAGATCATCCTGAGTGAGGTAGCCCAGATCCTGAATGACAAATATGCTATGTACTCACTTATAAGGGTTTATTAGTCATAAAGTACAAGATAAACATGCTACAGTCCACAGACTTAAGGGAGCTAGTAACAAGAAGGACTAATGCTTGAATGTCACTGAAAAGTGGAAATAAAATAGAAAAATAAACATGGGAGGGTAGATGGAAGGAACTAGGTAAAGGTGGTGATAGGGAGGGGAATACAATGGATAGAGTACAGAGAATATAGTTATTAGTTGATTTTGTAAGTATCAGAGAGAGAGAACTGGGAATAGTAGTGGGAGAGAGAAAACTTTGGGACTGTGATGAACTAGAAATCTAGGGCAAGGGCAACTCACAGCTACCTATGAGAGTGACCCTAGTGAAGGCTCCTAGCATTGGGAGATATGGAACCTGAACTGGCCACCTCTGTAACCAGGTCAGAATTTCATTGGTGGGATGGAGACACCAACTCACTTACAAAACTTTAAACCTACAATTTGTACCGCCTATAAGATGTACAGCAATAAAAGTGGAGCAGAGACTGGCCTAGCTTGAGACCTATGTCATGAGAGAGAATCTTCCCTGACACTATTAGGGAGACTTTCCTGTACTTGGAGACATAACTGTTTCCTGAGTGAGTGGCTTGACCCAGCAGCTGATGGAAACAGATGCAGAGACTTACAGCCAAACAATAGTTATAGCTAACAGAATCGTTTTGGAGACAGAGAAGAAAGATGGCAGGAGCCAGAGGGGTCAGGAACACCACAAGAAAAAAAAAAAAAAAAAAAAAAAAAACCAAAACATCGAATCAACTAACCTTGGCCCATAGGAGCTCATAAAGACTAAACCACCATCCAAAGAGCATACATTAGATGAACCTAGACCCTCTATCACCAAATAGAGGGCATCTATGGGATGGACTTAAGTCCTCTGTCCATATGTAACAGTTAAGCATCTAGGTTGTCATGTGGCACTTCTAACATCAGAAGTAGGGGCTGTCTCTGATTCTCCTGCCTGCCTTTGGATCCCTTTCCCCTAACAGGAATGCCTTATCTAGACTCAATAGGAGAAAATGTATCTAATGTTACTGAAAATTGATATGAGAAGCAGGTTAATATCCATGGGCGGCTTTTCCTTCTCTGAGGAAAAAGGGAGCGGGAGTAGGGGAGGGCAGGGAAGAAGAAGGGATTTGGAGAAGAGGCAAGAGAGGTAGCTGCTATCAGTCTGCAAAACATATAAATTATTTAAATTAATTAATTTAAAATATTTAAAAAGAATTAAGGAAAACTGAGTGGGAACAAGAATTATGAAGTTTCCCAAGGAAGAGCATAGCAATTAATTGTTCAGTATAAAATGGCCATCCCTGAAAACATATGGTCAAGTAACTTTATATGAACTGATTCTATTCGAGACCATACATATATGTATACATATATTAACTATGCATATGCATACATGCCTAAGGTAATGATTAGTGAAAAAAGAGCCAACCATATAAATAATAGCAAAGATTAGTATATAGGCATATTTGAAGAAAGGAATGTTGGGAGATAAAGAGTATAATTATATTATAATGTCTAAAGTAAAATACAATGTAAAACAAAAAGAAATCATAAGTGAATTATGATTGTTGTGCCTAAGCTGGGCACTGGTGGTACACACATTTATTTTCAGCATTCGCAAGGCAGAGGCAGGCAGATTTCTCAGAGTTGGAGGCAAGCCAGATCTACAATTACAATTAGGAATTTCAAGAACTTTTGGAGATACACAGAGAAACCCTGTACTGTAAAACAGAAAAAAAAAAAGGAAAAGGAAAAAGTGAAAAACAAACAAACCCAAGTTCTGTGTCTTTTGTAAAATTGCAAAGTTTTTTAGACGAGGGACTACTAAAAAATGTATTGCCAGCTGTCATGCTTAGTAAGATTGATTCAATATAATACCTTTTCTCTGAAGCAAGAGTAAGATATAGTAGAGGGAAACTTGAACTATAGAAATCAGTGAACAGCACAGACATAGTAAATTCAAAACTTATTTTAAATACAATGAATTTTAAAGCAAAAATATGAGGTTATAACACATGGAGATATTATTTTCCCAAAAATTCTACTCAGCATTCTGGCTGTGGGTCTAGTTGGTATAAGAAAAGAGGGAGATGTTTAAAAGCTAATATAACTGACTAATAAATCATACTGGCAAGAAATGAAGTCCAAAGTTAACATATAAAACTAGAAATGCTTCTTTTGTCTAGTAAAAGCTAAAGTTAATAATCTCATATTGCAATAACTTAATGTAATTTAAACTTTATTGATAAACTCAATTTCATGCTTATAAAAATCTACAAGGAATACCGTAAATCATCACTAAATGAATGTGAGGAGTATCCGTCAATAGATAGAAGCATGGTTCTAATGGATTAGGAAAAATTGCTAGTAAAATGTTAGTAATTTACATATAATAGATACATTTAAAATGTTAATAATTTATATATAATATATGCATTTATTTATAATATTTAGTCCCCATGAAACTTCCAACATGCTCTTCAGTGGGCACTGATAAATTGACTTTGAGATTTCCAACTGAAAAAAGTATGAAAATACAACAAATTTCAAATTTGAACACACAAATTCAAATTCACAAGCTCAAAATTCAAAATTGAAAATCAAAATATGCATTACCCATATTCAGAATTACAATAAGTAAAATCAAATATAATTCACACCAGACTAGATAAATAGCAGTAAGATAGAGCTATGAAATACATAGTCAATTTTTCTGAAGTGGCTGGACTATTTAAGTAATGTAAATTTTCTATTCTCAATAATAACAGGACAAAAAGGTAGCAGCCATATCAAAATGTTCTTTGGGAAAAGAGAGAATCTAATTAATCAATACCATATCAAAGTTCATAAACTTAAAAAACTAATTTAAAGTTCTTTATACTAAAACCATAATTTCTACAAGAAATCTCTAATTTACCAGATTCAGAACTTTTTTTTAGAAACTTAAAAGGTCAAAATTCAGCAACATGTAAAGCCATTTCTCAAACATGAGAAAAATAGTGGTGGATGGGATGACAAATGATAAATATTAAAATAAATTCAGAGCAGCTGTGATTTAATAAAAGACAATTGATAAGGACAGAAGAGATGAATCAATAGGGAAGAGGCCTTGAGGCATGAGTTAGATTCCCAGCGCATGTCAGATTGCTGACAGCTGCCTATATTTTCTGCTTCAAAGAGTTTAATGTCCTCTTCTGACCTCTGCAGACAAATACCTGCAAAAACATACACACACACCCATGCGCACACACACACACACACGGAACTAAATGGAGTTACATCTTATTTTTTTGAGAAATCAGACATGAGAACCAGGCTTATAACATCCCCACTCTTCCTCCTCTAATTCTTCCCAAGTCCCTTCTCACTTCCTCTCAAATTTTTAACATCCTCTTCTTTAACTATTATTCACACACATACACACGATGTTATTGTTAAGTGCATATTGTTCAGTGCACACACAAATACAGATGCAAACTGCTGAGTCCTATCTAGTGGTGCTCATATGCACCTGTGTATTGGGCTATGTGGAATTGGATGCACCAGAGGATGCATCCCTGGAGAAAAACCTACTGGTGTCTCTTTGAACATTCAATAACTCTATGATTCATTTAGTTTTGTGACTTGTGCAATTTCTTCCATCCATGCTGATATGTTTGTTTGTATTATCATTATGAAGGGCTTTCGAAGGCAACCATATTACTCAGATTTCATGGGTAGGTTTGCCCTGTAATGTCTAGGAGACATTATCTTGTAGCAGTCATCTTGACTTTTATAATCTTTAAACACAGTTACTTACAATTTCTCTGAGCCTTGAGAATAAAGATTGTATTATAAATGTAACATATAAAATTGGAAGTTTTTTTTTGATGAATGGGGAACTACACTTATCTGTGAGCATGGGAATGCATACACGTTGAAAGAGGTTAAAATTCACTAGGATTTTGGAAAGTGACCATAGTATGCTCTAGAGTCTATTGCCTTAGCAGTTACACGTAGGTAACTAGTTTACAAAATCAAAGATTCTTTCCCACTGAACAAGCATTATTTCATTTAAATAACTGGAACCTCCCAGTAGCCACTATTTCACAATTGGGACTAACTTGCCAAGCAGTCATTCTGTTTCATAGCTTTGCTTTGCTTTGTTTGAAGCTGGATAAGACTCTTGCTTGCTGTTGTAGTTGTTCCTGTTGTTGGTGATGGTATTTTCCATGAAGCTTACACAACATCTGATGCCATTAGCACCACCATTCAGGGAGAGGCTTCCAGATCACTTCGAATGAAGTTCCTCCAAATCTTGTGTGTGAAGTGGATAGCGTATTCATACAGCTTCTGAGAGGGGAGCAAGAGCGAAGGAAAGCTGCCATAGTTACTGGAAGAAAGGCCTCTGTTAATGTCCTGTGATTTTGTAAAACCATTTGATTGTTCTTTTCACAGAAATAAAACCATGAATCATCAATAAGTATGTGAAAGTTAGGTAAGCTCATCAGTCCGTACCAAACAGTTAAAAAAAAAAAAAAAAACTTACAATGCTGAACATTCCCAAGTCTGTGAAGGAACTGAAAATATCATGTACTGCTAATGAGAATGCAAAGTGACGCCTCTTTTTGCTAAAATGAAACATGCTCCATACCAATTATATCCACATGTTTACAAGGTGTATTTCTAAATATTAGAGGTCTAGAAATAAATGCAATATTCACCAACAGGTACATTTGTGTATGCACATTTGCATGCAACATTCTGGTGAACTGTGGCTCTGCAGGACATGATGCCACATGATCATGTACCTTTATTGCTAATATAAAGAACATTGATATCACATACCAATGAACATAACCTCTTTTGACTGAAAGTAGATGAAACACTGCCAAAAGTGCAGGAATTGTGACACAAAGGCCAAATGCAGATGATGAAAATATTTCAAGTCATGATGGTTTTGTCAGGAACATGACTATCATTTGTCCAAGCTCCAAGACTTCTGTAATTAAAAAAAGAGCATTCTCTAATATGTGCATTAATCTTACCTAAAGTTAGTAAATGTCATACCTAACCTAGAGTATACCAATTCTCCCTAGTCTCATAGTCTCCCTTTCCTCTCACATCAGATCTTTTTTCTTCCTCTCAGATGCTGTTCTCTAACATACCAGAAATATGTGCCATGCAGCATTTTAATCTGCCATTGCTTCTGCCAGAGACATCATCTGGTTCCTTTTTTGTAGCCTATTCTAAAACATCTTCCATGTAAGTTCTGACTAAGAACTCATCCTTGGAAACCCATTTTAAAATATACGACTACTTCCTGAGCCAGAATCAGCCTAACATCATTTTCCAATTTAGTTTTTCCAAAGTCCTTAGCACCCCACATGCTAAAATATGTTACTTACTTGCTTATCTGTCTACACTACCAAAATGCAGATCCACATGACCAGAGACTATTTATTTTGTTCAATCTTACTGCCTGCCACTGTTCCTAGAACAAGGGCGGGCACAAAACAGGTGCTGAATGGGTAATTTCCCATAGATATATGAACACTGTAATAAGCATTTTTTCTCCTACAATACCAATTCATTTATAATGTATTCATATTCTATTTTGTTACAAGTGTTTTCAATCCATATCAAATAAAATTACAAAACTGCTCACTGTGAAATAGTCTAATGACACTTCCCAAGATAGTAGCTCTGGAAATCAAAGTGAAACTGTATGGAGGGCTGCCGAATTATGGAACAAAGCCAAAGTATGTAGAAATAATTTAACATTTTCTAGCACCATAGAAGTTCTTTATAATGAGATTCATAACAAAAAGCAGCACACACAAACCACCTTCAAATAGTAAGCTTTGTAGAGTCTTTCCTTTTCTGAAACCTCTGACCACTGAAAGTAAGACGTGCCTGGAGCAACTTATTTAGAACTAAGGTGCTCCTTCTGCTGTTGCTGCTGCTGAACGGAACCGAACTTCAGATCTTTGACTTTACCAATATTATCCAGACCTTGAAAGGTAGAAAGAGAACACAGGGAGAGTAAGCGTTATGCATATTTTAATAGCACTGAGTCCTCAAACACTACCAAGTGAAGACTCCTGGAGAATTCACAACTCAGCAATTATATTGCTGTGCCTTCTTCTTTAAAGAACAGAGAGGATATAATTAAAGAGTTGCTGAGTTAATACAGTTCCCAGTGATGATGACAAAGATAATAATTTTGTTAGTAAAGAATCTGCACCCCCAAGAAGTTCCCACAGACCCTCATTTACTCAGAGAACCATATACTGAAACATAGAGTACCCAGTAATCCTATACCCTGGAGACAAATGAAATGGCCCGAGTGTCATCAAGATGGGTGGCCATCCCTACATGATTGCATGTTGCTATGAATCCAGTTGCTGCCATTTTTATGGTTCAGTGCCACCAAGCAATTAACAGTGACAGAGTGAGCTTTTTCAACCTTTCCTCAAAACAGTGGCTGTTTATCATTGTGTCACACTTTTGGCACATTCAAGAAATCTAAATTTAACAGGTGGCTGCTTTCTCCATGGATGAATGCAGAAAATGGATCTTCAGGATACCTTGTCTCAAGATGGTGATCTGGACCAATGAGACAAGCTGCTGAAAAGAAAGGCGATAGATGAGGCCCATTCTCAAATCCATCATGCACAAGGACTCTACACAGTCCTGTGCTGCTGCACAAGAGTTTTTCAATGGATTTCAGCAGATATTAATGAGTGGATCCAATTGAAGGTATGGTGGCAGAAAACTAGATATTGATTGATTAAATGGGTCTACAACTACATTTATATATGCAAGCTTAATTTATGCATGTAAATTGATAGCTTTATCCACATTATTAATTGCTTTCCTTCAAGAATACCTTAAAATAGTTATTCTTTATAGTGGATTAATCCAAATTTAGACGATGCAAAGACATAAAAAATGAGATTTAAACCATTGTTTGTTTGAGCTAGTTTTCATATACCATGGATTGTGATGGCAGTGCAGTAAAGATTATCTAATGCTAATACTTGCTGAGTTTGTAGGTTATGCGAGGTGTTAACAGTACCATTCATTCCCACTAATAGAGAAAGCAATATTACAAAACAATGGAAGCAGAAGCTATTTATCATAAACAGAAAAATGAGATTGTGTATAATATCATGGAAGTTTTTACTTTATCTGCATAATAAGCCTATATAAGAGGTGTTATCTCATTACACAGATGAGACAAATGAGGCCAAATGGAAATATCTTACTTATCTAATTTGACACCAATCAGAATTTATGGATTTTTTTTAATATAAGCATTGGAATATGAAGGGCATTCTCTGTTAAATATAATGCAATGATATATGTATATATGTATGTATATATATATATATATATAATAAAGAATGATAAAGAACACATGATACACTCCTATACTAAAATAATACAGCTATTAATGAAAAGTAATGTTCCATTTCACAACATGAATTAATTTTGAAAAATGTTATCTGTTGAAAGTCAGATAGATACTACATATTTTTATAATATATAACTCAATTTATATGTAACACCTTGAAAGAGCAAATTCATAGACTCCCAGAGTAGACTTTGTTGTTGAGCAGAGAGAGAATTGTTGAGTAAGATGCATGATGCTTCTTACAAATGTGATATAATTATCTAGAGTTACATAGTACTGATTATTTTATAAACTTGGTTACATATTAAAATCATTGAATTGCACATTTTAAACGACAGATTTCATTGCATAGACATTATTTCAATTTATGAAATTATGTAGGAAACACTGGAAGGAAGACAATAAAATCATCATTTTCTTATGATCCAAGCTAAGCAGTATCTCATTTAATTCTCAAAGTGACTGCAGAAAATGGCCGCTATGCATATTATCCTAGTACACACAAACAACATAACACAGACAGCTGGAATGACTTCTCCAAAGTCAGCTGGTAACTAGCTGAATAGAAATGAAAGCCGTGGGTCCTGATTGTAAAGGCATCATGGGAGTCAACAATCTCTATCCTCCTACAACCTTATGTTCCAGTCCTGGCCCACAAATAAGATGCAGGAAAAAAAAATAGGTGATCTTGATAAATATGTAGTACCTTCTGTTTTCGCAGCCGGATGGCTTGAAAGTGAGTGTTTGAGACCTGGGCCACACTGCACGAGCAGGCCAGTGAGTGTATATATGCTAAAAGCAGAAGGAAAGAAGGCACTCAAAGCTGAGAGAGCTGATCCAGGCTAGAGCTGGTAACTCCAAACAAAACATTTCCCTGTTGTTACAACCAGTCATACTTTTGTGCATGTTCCCCCAAAATGTTCAGGTTTAACATTGCCTTTCATTGAAAAAATACTTCTGCAAGAGCACAAAGTGATGTTAACCACTAAAGCATCATCTCTCTGGCCTCTTGTTTGGATTCATTTGTGCTATTGTTTTTGAGCAAAAATTTCTTCTTGGCATAGCTTAGCATCCCACTGGGCCAATACAAAATATTTTACCCATTGTATCATTTGCACATTGGATTTTATTAGAGGGAAATTTAAATATTTCTCTGCTATGAGCAGTATTTGCATAGCTTTTGGGAGTTTATAAAATACACATTTTAGTTATGTTTACTTCTATTTAGTTTCTAGCAGTGGAAGTGCTAAGGCTTAGGGTATGTATATTCACATGTGTGCACATGTACATTGTTTAAGCAAGTCCTGCTAAAACATTTTTCAAAGCAATTGAAACAATGCACACCCTCAAAAGTGTCGAGTCCTATTTCCAATTGCCTTCATTGTTGCTAGTATTTAGTTTGAATGCTATTTTTACTTTGCTAGTCCACGTACCTGAATGGTGATACAATTTTATACTTTATACATGCATTTGCCTAATAACCAGTGAAATAGATTTTACACTTCATTGAGCATGCCACTTTAATTTTTTGTTGCAATATTTATGAAAGAATCTCATATGTATGTCATCATACATAGAATAATTTTATCCATCTATTTTATATTTAATAATTTTGAGTGAGTTATATAACAATTTGTTAGAATTCTTTAACAAATTATACAACATTCTATATTTAACTTATAAGTTCACATTGGGAAAGTTCTTTGCTTTCACATTTCACTCTGAAAATATCTTCCCCAATTATTTGGCAGATAGTTCAGATAAAAATTTCTTTAAAACAAACATGCAAGCAAACAAACATAAAGAATAGTTGTCATGGTCAGAAAAGTAACATGTATGGTCCTGGAAACTATATTTTTCCACTTCTGTATAGATGCCTTTCCACACATAATTAGTGTACATGGGATAAGGTATAGCTCAATGGAATACATGTTTGCTTAGTAAGCTCTTGGTTCCTTTTAATCCTGCTGATACACAGAAGCATATTTTGTTAGGAAGTCTCAAAACAGAAAATAGCTTCAGGAAGCCCCTGAAAGCTACCAGTCCCTTGAAAGTAACCAAATTCACTAGTTTCTATCCTCCCCAAGAGAAAATAAATAGTAACATTGCAAAGAGGACACTGAAACACTCCCAGGCACCTGGAAAAAGTAGAGGCCTGTAAAACAGCCTGAAAGATGCAGAGGTCAGATTGGTGCCTGGGAGAGACCCAGGCCAGCTTAACCAATGGGAAGAAGAACATTCTCCAACACACTGAGCTCTCTGCAGGCTACGCAGAATGCTCTAGGTTTTCAGCTTTTTTGAGCTGTCACACATGCTGCTGTAGGCATTGGTGATAGAGATGTTTTTGTTTTTTGTTTTTGCTTTTTCTGATTTTTGTAAGTGAGCCCTCACCCAAATTCCTCTAAACACCACAATAAAATTCATTATTTCCACCCAGGTTAGATTTGATTGTATCTTTAATATCATCCATTTGGTTTCTGGGATATATCAGTGTATGTTCATGTCACCCCAAATATAGTATTCATCACATACATGAAAGTGACAAAATGTTCAATAAAACACTAAACATTTAATTTCTTTCTTTTCTTTAATTAGATATTTTCTTTATTTACATATTGAATGTTATTCCCTTTCCTGGTTTTCCCTCTGGAAACCCCTACCCCATCCTATGTACCCCTGCTCCTATAAGCAAGCTCCCCCACCCACCCGCCCATTCCCACCTCAACATGCTGACATTCCCCTACACTGGGGCATCAAGAAAACACAGGACCCAGGGCCTCCCCTAACATTGATGCCACAAAAAGCAATTCTCTGCTACATATGCAGCTGGAACTATGAGTCACTTTAAATATACTCTTTGGTTGGTGGGTTAGTCCCTGGAAGCTCTGGGTGGTCTGAATGGTTGATATTGTTGTTTTTCCTATGTGGTTGCAAACCCCTTCTGCTCCTTTAGTCCATTCCCTAAGTCCTCCATCGTGGTCGTCATTCTCTGTCTAATGATTGGCAGTATGCCTCTGCCTCTTTATTTGTCAGGCTCTGGCAGAGGCTCTCAGGAGATAGCTATATCAGGCTCCTGTCAGGAAGCACTTCTTGGCATCTGAAATACTGTATGTATGTATTTGTATGTTTGGTGACTTTATATAGGATGGATCACCAGGTAGGGCAGTCTCTAGATAGCCTTTCCTTCAGCCTCTGCTCCATACTTTGTCTCTATATTGCCTTTTGTGAATACTATGTTCACCCTTCTAAGAACACATTGGTCTTCCTTCTTCTTGAGCTTCACGTTGTCTGTGAATTTTATCTTGGGTATTCTCAGCTTTTGGGCTAATATCCAGTCATCAGTGAGTATATATCATGTGTGTTCTTTTGTGACTGATTACCTCACCCAGGATGATATTTTCTAGTTCCCTTGATTTGCCTAAGAATTTCATGAAGTCATTTTTTTAATAGCTGAATAGTACTCCACTGTGCAAACGTACCACATTTATGAATCCATTACTCTGTTGAGGGGCATTCTTTCCAGTTTCTGGCTATTATAAACAAGGCTGCTATAAACATGGAAGAGCATGTGTCCTTGTTATAGGTTGGAACATCTTTTGGGTATATGCCAAGGAGTGTTATAGCTGGGTCCTCAATTAGTGCTATGTCCAGTTTTCTGAGGAACTGCCATCCTGATTTCCACAGTTGTTATAACAGCTTGCAATCCCACCAGCAATGGAGGAACATTCCTCTTTCTACACATCCTTGGCAGAATCTGCTATCACCTTAGTTTTTCTTTTCTTTTTTTGCTGTTGTTTCATTGTTTTTGTTTTTGTTTTTGTTTTACCTTCGCCATTCTGAATGGTTTGAGGTGGAATCTCAGTGTTATTTTGATTTGCATCCCTGATGATTAAGGGTGTTGAACATTTCTTTAGATGCTTCGTGGCCATTCTATATTCCTCAGGCAAGAATTCTTTGTTTAGCTCTGTTCCTCATTTTTAATAGGGTTATTTGGTTTTCCAGAGTTTAACTTCTTGAGTTCTTTGTATATTTTGGATACTAGCCCTCTATTGGATGTATGCTTTCCCAATCTGTTGGTTGTCTTTTTGTCCTATTGACAGTGTCCTTTGCCTTACACAAGTTTTGCAATTTTATGAGGTCCCATTTGTTTATTGTTGATCTTAAACCCTAAGCCATTGGTGTTCTGTACAGGAAATTTTACCCTGTGCCCATGTGTGAGAGGCTCTTCCCCATTTTCTCTTCTTTTAGTTTCAGTGTATCTGGTTTGACGTGGAGGTCCTTGATATTTCCCATGAAAATGTTCACTAATAAATTTTACATGGTGTCCTCTGAGCATTCAACAGCAAATCTCATGTAAATAAGACAGATGTATGGCATTTCACCTGATACCATTTCATTCATGGCCTCAAGAATTTAACTGCCTTTCACCTGTTATAAAAGTGAGAGAAAAGAATACATACAGTGCTCTGTTGGATGCTCTCTAAAGAACAATTGTATTTCAAGAGAGAAAAATGTGTAGACACATTTTTTAAAAGACTCCTAAGTTGTTGATACTTAAATTTCCCTGTTAAATATCTGAAGTTTCAGATATGACTATTTTGGACCTTGAACAAATTATTATAACAGAGTACTTTTAAATAATTTCCCTATGAGTTCAACCTGGAATCCATGTCTACCAGTCTTTTTTCTTGGTCATTTTCCAGTGTGCTCCCTTGCCTCTGATTCTATGCATGCAATCCTCCAATAAGTCAGAAAGCACCTCTGTCCTTCCCATGGGACTGAAGACTTGTCTGCCATTTTTCTGCAAGGACCAGAATGAGAATGGACAATCCAATGGATGCTATTTGTAGAAACATTTGCTTTTGTTGTTGCTTGCCAGCTAAGGACAGGTAAGGTCGTTGCCTAGAAACAATGGTGTAACACTGATTGGCCTCATAAACTGAGATGGGCACAGCACAAGAGTGAATGAGAAGAAAGGTCCCCTCTCACGACTTGATGTCACAGTCCAGAAAGAACAAAATGTAGAAAAGAACTTGACAATTGCCAGCTTCCTGATCCTAACCTGCCTCATTCTTTACTTTCTGTGCCAGGCTGAATGCCAGCTGGAAATGCCCTAATTATTGTGGTCAATCAAGTTCCAAGAACTTTCAGGGTGGACTTTCATCTTTTTCTCTTACCAAACTGCCGTGAAGCCAGATATGCTGCCTTTATAAATGTGACCTAGCACCCTTTATGTACCAGATGTGAACAGATGTACTCATAGCATGACTTCTATGTGCAAGTCCACCAGTTAGCAGAGCAGCTGATTAGAAGAGACAGGAGAGAAAAAAGAAGCAAATGTGACAATGTAACTGGCTAATTCAGCAAAACAGCTTTGCAAGCTAAGCAACGGTGGTGAAGCTCACTCAATACAGTGGGAGCAGGATTCAAGAAAGCAAGGTCAGGGCAAATCCAAACAAAGAATATAGAGGGATGAGGCTTGGAGAAGGCTCACAGCCCTTTTTCTTTTCTCAGGAATTATGTCTTACGTGGATTTTGATAAAAAACAGTTCTCAGAAACTTAACAGTGCAAACATACATGTACATATATATTTACAGAAAAGCAGGAGATATATTATCTGATCTCAGAATGCTAAGAAATCATGAGCTCAATTGCATCAAGCAATGAATGACAGTAGCACATGAAACAGCTAGGTGACACTATTGTCCATTGAACAAATACTTGCTAATAAAACCTTTGTATAAGAAGATGAAAACGTATGTTTTTAAAAATCGAGTTCTCAATACCATTAGTGAATATAATGCATTTAAATAATTTATGTGAGACAAACGTTTGGGAGATGTGATATACATTGAGCCCTAGATTTGGTCTAGTAAGCAGAGGCGGGTATCTACGGTGCTCAAAACCAGACTGTTTAGTGTCCTATGGGTAGAGATTAATGGTTGTAATAATAAAAGAAGATAAAGTTGATTTGGCTACCCAGTGATCTGGAGATAAAAGCCAGTAATGCTGGTAATTATGATATGTTGCAGAGATCGACACCCTAAAGCAAAGAATTATCCAGGCCTAAACTGTTATGTCTTAGACAGGTGAGAATGTACCTTTTAGATCAGGGCTGGAGGGCAGAACACTTCTGATAAAAAAAAAAAAGGCAAGAGCTGACCAAAGAGCTAAATTTCATTCAGAAGAGCCAACAAACACTGGAATATACACATCAAGCAGGGATGTTTTGGACTCTGAAGAAGGCAACCAGTGCATTCAAGTATTTGAGTTACCTATAGAGAAGCGAGGGCTTCAGTTTTAATATGACAAAGGATTCATTGAAATGATTACATTTTCAAATACTGTGGTTTGCGTGATGGTTTCAGATGAAATTTTGGGAGATATGTCACAGTGTGGTCTCTCCTGAATAGAGACAGGGAGTCCAGGTAAGAGCTAAGGTAAGATGCTGGACTTCGTATGCAGAATAATTAATATCAGCTGCTTTCTTTTCAAAGGTGGCTCTTGCCATAATGGACCCAGCTTGTAGATAAGAACCTGAGTAGACCCCTCAGAATGCCTACTAGCTACTACCTTCAACTCTTCTAAGCTATGTCTCACTACAAACTAATAATAAAGAAGCTTGTCTGCAAGGTGATATGAAGTAGAAACTTAAGGGTTCTTTGGAAATCAGTTGTGTCGAATGTGTTTTGTTGTGCCAAACATGTGAAGGAACATTTCCCTGAGGTGACTACAGGTGAAAGGCTAAATCAGACTTGTGAAGGAATATCTTACTGAAGCAGACACAGGTGATAGGATGTTCTGTTAAAGCAAGCACCTGAAAAGACATGTAACTAAAAAGCCTTTGCTAATGACACATATGTATTGGTCCACTTTACATTGTGTAGTTGAGCTCTGTTTGTGAGGACCCAAAAGAGAAAAAAAAGCACCACAAAACTTCCGATAGAGTGATGTGACTTCTTGTTTTTTTTTTTTTTTTTGTTGTTTTTTTTTCTTTTCTTTTTTTTTTTTTTTTTTTTTGTGGCCTGGGGCTAATTGGCAGTGATCTCAGCTGAGATACACTTATGTAAAGTTTTGTTAAGTCAGACTTATGTGTTGGGCCAAGATACATGGTGAGGCAAGACCCAGGGAGGAAATGTGATGTTTGGAGGGAGTATAAATAGGACTCAATAGACTATGAGAAGAGCGTGTCCTATTTGTTAGGAGACCTAGCTATGTAACACTTGTTGTTCTCGAGTCTTTGCTGATCTTTGTTTCCCTAAGAAAAAGGCATATCCAGGAACTTCTTCTGGTTTTCCTGTTTCCCCTGGTCCCTCTTCTTGATTTGGGTCAATTCATCTGAAGTCTCGCTGTTCTTGCTATCCAGATACTACTAAACTGGACCTACTTGTATGTTCCTGAAGAATTTGTTTGAGCTGATCAAGCATCAGCTGCTGACCTGTGAAGTTGAACTGCTGATTTCCTGACAACACGGATGGGGACTGCTCCAAAGAATAATTTCTTCAGGTCCACTTCCCCCTTATTCTTTCTTTTTCACTACCTCTGGTGGGTGGTAGGCTAGAAGGGATATTAAAGTGTTTAAGCATCTTTTCAAAAAATAGGTTTTGAAAAAAAAAAACTGAAGTTACCATGATAAGCCTGATAAGCTTAATGGTAAACAGAATGTAAAACTATAGAGTTAAACTCTGCACAGAATGTCATGGAGAATAGACAAATATAAGCACCACAGGGAAAGGAAAGGACTAGGAAATGGGTAAGAATTTACCCTCCAGATAACTTGCACAAGAAGGAACAATGGGAACGGGCCTGCTTGTGTGGTTTAAAATGTGTCCTCTGGAGGCTGCCCAGGCTGCCCCACCTTGGGCACCAATACAGTAAACGAATCCGTGATATATTCTTTACAAAAGGAGCACCACCTATACTTTGGAGGGAGGAAAAACTGAAGACTCATATTCCATGAAGACTATGGAATGCATAGGCAGTGAGGTCCAGGCTGACGTGAGTGACCTGCATTGCCACCTAAGGCCATGGCGATTTCCATGCAGCCAACAAAGGTCTTGCTTGGGTCTCCATTCCCACCATACCCAGATTTGTATTGATGACTGTGGCCTGTGTTACCACTGACCCCACACAAATGTCCATTCTGCTCTGCAGTCTGAAGCCATGCTCATCTGTATGGACTGTGCTATAGCCAGGAGCCATATTGATCTGAGTGGCTTATGCTCCCACCTGAGGCCATAATGCTGCTCAGGCCCATTTTGCTACTGAGGGCCTGTGGTCTGTGTTGATGTCCACAGTCCAGTTACTATTTAAGGACATGAGGATGTCTATGGTTTCTCCCGTACGCTGAATCCTGGTTGATGTCTGTGGGCCATGCTGCAGCCAGTGACCATATTGATGTGAGTAACCTGCACTGATATCTGAAGCCAAAGCAGTGTACACAGTCTGGGCTCTCTTCAAGGGTCTTGTCTGAGTCTGTGGAACTACTGCAGCCTGGGGCTGCATAGTCTGTGCTGTAGCCAGAAACCACATGGAAACCCTTGATTCATGCTCCCACTGACTTTAAAGAGCATAGAAGCTATTTTTTCAGTATATTGATGTTTTCAGAGGAACAGATGAGAAAGAGGACCATGAAAAGCTTCTGTGATAACGTTTCTTCCCAACTAACACTCCAAAGGTAAAGTAACAGACTAAACAGGAAACCATGGAAGAAAATGCTTCAAAAGTGCGATAAGGATTCTGAATGTACTCACCACAACTGATGGCTTTTGGTTTGGGTGCAGGAAAGGAAGGACTTGGTTCTATTTAAATGGCAGCCCACTGTGAGTTTGTTCATGCTCCAAATAATGAATAAATTCACATATTATATATGACAAATTGAACTTAGGGGGTTGTGTGTGTGTGTGTGTGTGTGTGTGTGTGTGTGTGTGTGGTTGTTGTTGTTATTCTTGTTTTTCTTTGTATTTTTTTTATTTTCTATTTTAGGAATTACCACAAGGATGGAATGGACATGGAAATGACTGTGATTTGGATGTATGATGTGAAATTCAGAAGGAATTAACAAAAATAGTATATTGAAAAGGAGAACATGTTCTCTGGTGGTATGCCTGCGCTTTGGAGCTAATTTCTGCCTTTGCAAAGTTATACAATAAAATGCTTGGATTGGTTTCAAAAAGTCTCCAGTCCTCTTCTTATAAAGCAAGAGTCTACGTCTCTCATGTGCATGGCTCTATAGTAAAGCAGTGGAGATGGTAATCAAGAGAGATGAAAACTAAATGTTCCTGAGGAGAAGATTCACATCAGATCCAAGAACACATATGGGGCAGAGGGATTAATAAGTTTTAAATGTGCTGTGCTTATATACCAAAAAATAACACTGATACTTAGATAGTGTTGGCCTTTGTTTTTTTGTTTTGAGTTTTATTTATTATGGGGTGATAGTCAGAACTACTCAAAACTTGTTTAACCAGGATTAAGAAGTTCCAGAGACATAGTTCTTTTGATTGCCAAAATAGAAAGACAGGAATAAGATTATCACTCTACCACATAAGAAGAGAAAGCAAGCTTTGCCAAATTCATACTGTTTGGAAGAAGAGTCATATTTCATCCTCACCTCCACACAATGTATATGTGAAGATCATAGGACAAGTGGCATCAGGTCAGTCTGTACAGTCTACTGTCTGAGTCTGAGTCCGGAAGACTGAACTCAGGTTGTTAGACTTGGTTATGAGCACCTTCACCTAGGGAGCCATCTCAGCATCCCCAGATTAAGATTTCTTTAATTACATCCCAGGCCCCATTTGACATGAAGTAAAGGGAGTGCCTATAGCAGTACACATAAAGGCAGTTCACTACCAGCAAAATATTTGGGTTTTCCAGAGATGAAAGCAAAGTAGTGAAATGTTCCATATTGGAAAATCAACATTCAAATATGCTAAAAAAGCATTTTCAATGTGAACTTTTGACAAGTCCTTTCATTTCTCTGATTCTTTCATCACCTCTATGGTTTTGCTTAAAGACACAGAGGAAAGTAGTGCTTATCATGACTGGACATTTTCCTGTATCTTTCGTTTGGAATCTAAACTATGGATGATGAAGGAATTATCTACCCCGAATAAATATGTATCTACCTGGTGCATGAGACTTTCCTATGCTAGAATCTCTCATTTAATATGAAAAGCAATGGCATGTTTATTTTGGGTCAGGCTGGACTATAACCCCAGACTGCAGTAGATCAACGCTGAGGCCCGAGAGGCAGTACTAAGTCAATAACTCAATGAATGAATCACATCTTCCCACTTGTCCTGAAATCAGGTTCACCTCTTTCCTAGGCTAAGGAATACATGAACCCTGACCAACAATATCAAGTCTACTTGAGCACTTAGGAGTCATTAAAACTCTCAGAGCCACCCAATTTAGTGGACTGGAATTTTTAAGCTGGGTCCTGGAAATATGTGTTTTTAGAAGAATTTAAGGTAAATCTTCAAGATTATAGATTCTGATGCTTTACAGGCCCAAGATAAAATTGAAGCTTTGCACAGGCACTAGCATTATATAGCTTCTCAACCCAACAACCAGACAATAGAGCTCAGGCAATAGAGCACAAGTATGTCTAGGATGCAAGGAAAAGAAAGCTGTGGTGAAACTGTACTCATGGCAAAGACATCAACACATCATTTAATTGCCAATTGACATGAAATATTCTTCTGAATTATTTTTGTGAAATTATAAAAATAAAATACTTTATATCTGACAGCACTCTCAGGTGGGGCAGGTCTGGGCTGTGATTTAAGAAATTCTAACTTGAGGCCATTGAGTGGGCTCAGGGTACTTGCAGCCAAAAGTGATGACTTGAATCCAATCCCACACTCACATAGTAGAAGGAGAGAGATTATTGTCTTGGTGCTATATGTATGCTAATTTCCATTTTTGTCACTTTAACACACACACACACACACACACACACAAAACACGTACAATAACTATAATACTAAATTTCTAATTTGAAAGAAACTAGGTTATGTGATGTCTTAATATTTTGTCTATTGCTGTGATAAAGCACCATGAGCAAAAGGAAAGGGTTCATCTCATCTAACATTTCTCAGGCCAGAAGCCATTGCTGAGGGAATTAAAATCAAGTAAAGAACTTGGCGTCAGAGACTGAAACAGAGTCCACTGAAGAATGTCGCTTACTGTTGCTTACTAGCTTTTTCCTTACAGTTTGCTTATCTTGCTTTCTTATACTGCTTATGACCACCTACCTGTCCAGGGGTGGTACCACACATTTCAGGGTATTCCTTGCACATCAATCATTAATCAAGAAAATATCCCCACCGACTTTCTGGCCCATGGACCAAGTTTATGAAGGCTTTCCCAAAAGTAAGATACCCTTTTCCCACATATGGCTAGGTTGTGCAAAGTTGATAAAAAGCAACTAGTACTGGCAGGTAGAGCTAAAAATTCTATTTTTTATAAAACTAAAAAACCATTTTAAACATATATAATACAATGTATGAAACAGAATTTGTCTCAAAGCAAATAGATTGGTGTGGCAGAAATCGATTATAATATAATAATTGTAGAAACTAAACAACAGATGCATATTCATGATTTATTTTCTATTTTTAAATTTACAACTCTTCTTAAAGTTAATTTCATATTTATCATTTTTCTAGTCACTTTTCTGATTTTGCAATAAAACATTCTGACTAAACATATCCTGGGATGATAGAGTTTATTTTACCTTACTTTTTGAAGTCACAGACCTACCACTGAAGGATGTCAGGGCAGGAATTCAAACACATACCATGGAGGAAGAGAACGTACTGTCTTATTCCTTACTTTATGCCCAGCCAGACTTCTTATATATCACAGGTCTACTGCCTTAATGATGGGGCTACCGATATGTGGCTGGCCCCACCTACATCTATCATCAAGAGAACTTCTTAGAGAGAAAGACATTGATCAAAATTGGTGTTCCTTTTTACAAAATAACTCTTGATTATATTTGGGAATAAAGATGAACTAGCACATATATGAGGACTGAGGAAGATGAAGATATTTTGACAGGATTCTATAATCATCATTTTTCACTCATGGGGATACATTCTGATTTACACGTCTTTAGGTGATTTAATCACTACACAAGCATCATATGTTATGTTTTCCCAAACATATATGATATAACCTATGACATATGAGTATATTTAATTCAACTTATTCTCTTAGGCTATGCCTACACAGAATGATTCTGAACCTACTTTATACAGTTATATCACAAGTGGTTATATAAACCAGGTAAAGCCCAAAAACCATAGTATGACAGATGTTTCCTACAGAGTTGATATTTCTCTTTTGACGCACAATATAATAACTATAGTGAACATATGTACAAACAAGCAAATTGTACCCATCACAAATTTTATCATTTAGGTATTGAAATATTTAACTGAAAATAGATAATATCATTTCATTAAGTTCACATTCAAGTCTCTGCTGTCATAAAAGTAAGCTAAGAACTCTTCTGTATATCAGCGCTATTAGGATTGATTCTGATCTTAGCCCATAACTTAATAAATGATTCTATCACTGTAGATGACCATAACTATTAACTACTTTTGGGTGATTACACATTGTTGATGAGCTTTCATTAAATGCTGTAGTTTGGATTTGCTGTATCTCCCTGTGTGGTAGCCAATGAGATCAGCATTGCTCTGATTCTTACTTTTGTAGATTACTCTTCTGGTGTTCAGAAAGGAATAGGAATTATTTTCTAATATCACATAGCCAGACACTAAGTAAGTCTTTGACTGAAGGATGATTTCATGACTGAAAATTCCATGTACTTAATTATTTAACATAAAGTAAAGGATATATTAGAAAAGAATATAGGATGTAGAATGCTTGATAAGATACAACTTGACCACTTTGAAACGAAATTGAGGATAGCGTGAAGTTCTTCAATCTTCAGTTTAAATGCAGATGAGGAGACTCTAGAGCTGAGAGGAATGAGATGAGTAAAATATTAAGTCTCAAAGCAGTAACCATATTGTATCAAAAATTAAATCAAAGGAAATGCCAGCATTATAATAACCAATTACTTTTTCCAGAATAAAATGAATGTGAATAAGTACAGGGGCAATCTTAGGTCTTCGAGTTCACTCATCCATTCAATAATATGCACTTATGTTCCTGGATCTCAAGGAGAGACTGAATGTAGTTTTTTGTCCTTCCCATATATTTTATTATGGCTAAAATGTAGAAATATTTGCCTTTATGAAATTATTCTACTTATAAATTATAGGTCTTGATGACCCAGTATCTGTTTCATTGGATAGGAAAGAAAAAATAGCATCCACTGAATATGATTTAGCTAAATATAAATTTTGTTTTGTAGTCAAACTACTACAGTACTTTCTGTAAGATTCCGGTAACTTAAGTAAATGTTCTTTTTCATCATGATTTAGAGAAATTATCTAAGTGACCCACTTTCTGCTTTCTCATTTTTGTAGTTGAGTGGACTAGACCAGGCAATGGTTCATAACCTTATCACAAAAGAATTTACCATCTAATGATAACTCTCAATTTCCTCCGCATGAGGGACAAATTTCACTCACTTAAGCACAGCACACAGATAAACAGTACTTTTTCATTCATGAAGTTAATATTTCTTAATGAGAGGCCCTAATTTGTAGATTAAGAACACTGTAAACCCGATCAAAGTCCTAAGTATGGGGAGGATGCAAGCCCTAGGGAAAACGCTCAATGGATAAGTTATTGTGTTCTAAATATTTGTCTTTATACAACAGAACTACTGGTGATAACCACCTGGGTCAGGGAAACTTCTTCCTGCAGTGAACAATGGATGGCTAATGCATGAACTCATAATTGTTCAAATGACTAAAAACAAGGTACTGTTGGTCGCTCAGACCTAAATAGAACACTGACATTACCCCTCGAGACCCAAGGAACATCATGAAAAGGGAGAAGAATGTTTCTAAAGAGCTGAGAAAGTTGAGCAGAAGGGACAGAAAATGTTGTCTTCTGAATATGACATGGCTATGGCTATCATGAACACGTAAGGTTGTAGTTACCTAAATGAGAACTAAATGCTTTACCCCTATAAAAAGCTGTGAGAGTAGCTGGGTGTAGCTCGGAGGGGTGGCTATATCTAGGAAGAAGAACAGAACAGTATGTCAAAAGTTGAAGTAACAGGAGTGCATACGATCTAAACATGATTTTCATGTTCACGAGATTTTTAAAAATTAAATTAAAAAGTGGGGAGAGGAAACTTAAATAGTCTCCCTCCAGTAGAAAGATGGGGCATCAAGGGGAGGGATGGGTTTGCCATTCAACAGTCAAAAACTCTGATGCAGTATTGTTCCAGTCTGACAGACATGGAGGAAAAAAAATTGCGAGGAGCCAGAGGAAAAGGAAGCCCAGTGATGGCCTAAATTGAGATGCAGCTCAGAGGAGGCGCCAAAGCCGAAAAGCTATTAGTGATGTCCTACAAACAGGGCCCATCATGACTGCCCTCATGATAGAAGCCCTCTTAAAGGCCCACCAAGAGGAGGAAGGAAAAGAGGGGTGTGGGGGGGGCAGGATCAGGTATGGGAGGAGACAGGTATGATATACAGAGGTCAGGAAATTGGATGGGGAACTGGAGGTAATCCCAGATGTGATGAAAGCAAGAGGCTCCCAGCACCCAACACAGATGATGTTAGCAGAAATACCCAACACAGGGGAGGGAGAACCTGTAGGGATAATATCTAGAGGTTAGGGAATGCCACTGCTTGGGGGGAATGGGGACACCCACTCATCTCCAAGTTTTTAACCAATAATTGCTCCTGTCTAAAGGAAATAAGGGGACAAAGTGTGGAGCAGAGGCTGAAAGTAAGGTCATCCACGGACTGCCCCACCTGGGATCCATTCCATATACAGAAACCAAACCCAGCGACTATTGTAGATGCCAAGAAAGCTTGCTGACAGGAGCCTGATAGAGCTGTCTCCTAAGAGGCTCAGCTAAAGCCTGACCAAAACACATGTGAATGCATACAGCCAACAATCAGACTTACGACAGGGACAACCAGAATTGAAGAGATAGGGGAAGGACTATAGGAGTTGAAGGTGTTTGCAACCTCATAGGAAGAAAAACAGTATCAACTAACCAGACCCCCCCAGAGCTCCCAAGGAGTAAACCACCATGGAAGGAACCCATGTCTCCAATGCATATGTAGAAGAGGATGGCCTTAATCTAGCATCAATGGGCGGGTAGGCACTTGGTCCTGTGAAAATTTGATACCTTAGTGTAGGGCAATGCCAGGGTGGGGAGGCAGGAATGGGTGGGTTGGTGGGGGACCACCCTCATAGAAACAAGGGGAGGGAGGATAGAATGGAGGGGGTTTGGAGGGGAAACAGAGAAAGTAAATAACATTTGAAATGCAAATAAGGAAAATATCCAATAAAAAGAAAAAACATCAGATGCAGAAATTTATACCCAACCAATGGACAGAAGCTTGTGACCCTGGCAGTTGAATTAGACTGAAAGAAGCTGAGAAGGAGGGTGACCCTAGTGGAAGACCAGCTGTCTCAACTAACCACGGGATCTCTCAGACACTGAGCCACTAACTAAGCAGCATACTCCAGCTGATATGAGGTCCCCAACACATATTACAGCAGAAGACTTTGGGGTCTGGACCCAGTCAGAGAAGACGCATCTAACCCTGGAGAGACTGGAGGCCCCAAGTACTAGGGAGGTCTAATGGGATGGGTATGGGGGAGTGGGGACATCTTGTTGGAGACTGAGGAGGGAGGAGGTATGGGATGTGGAACAGTCAGAAGGTCACCAGGAGGGGAATAAATTCTGAACTGTAAAAAAAGATTAAAGATTAACTAATAATTAAAAATACATAGACTCAGAGATCTAAGAAACTGTAGTATTTGATTGTATTGGTTACATATTTATTTATTAAAAACAACCTTATGTTGATAACAATTCTCATATCATATAATTACTAACTTATAAGTAAAATCTAATGGGTATATTTACAATGTATAGAATCTTCACAATTGGCTTTAGAACACCAGAGTTTTCTTCAAATAAAAGGTAAATTCCTATTCATTAATGGTCATCTCATTTTTCCCCACTTCCTACACAATCTTCACTCCGCCATACAACTCTCATCTTAACACCAGGGTCAAAAGCATTCATTTAATTCACCTTTTCACTTTACATATTTGCATAGTCTGAATAAAAACGTTTTTTATATTCTTCCTTTCTAATTGCAGTTAATTATATGGTTCTACTATGTTGATTTTGCTTAAAATAATTTTTCCTACTGAGACTTTTGTAACTAGAGGGTGGTATGATGAGATACCTTATTCCAATTCACTGATCCACCTCCCTCTGTGTAGGACAACAAAGCAAAATACTTGGCAAGCAGCTGCACTTCCAGCCATGATGGTCTGGGTAGCAGGGAGAAAAGAAAGAAATGGGATTCCAGGCATAGCAAGATGTATGTTTCCTGCCTGCCTTGCTGGATTTCACTTATTGAATTAGGACAAATTGGGACTTTCATAAACTGTGATATAAATCATTATCTCGAGTTAGCAGATGCAGTCGCACCAGGATAGAGCGCTGTTAATAACTCTGCTGGATTAGGACTGATTGGAACAATTTGAAACTTGTTTCTCTCAGCTTGATCAGCCTCATTGTAACCACAGCAATTATCCCATTTCACTTTCAATGGCTCAGCACAGACATGTTGTTGCTTTATAACCATCCTTCTTAATGAAGCCAGCTTAGACTTTTGTTCATTTGTCAAAGCACTATCCTACACAAATAATAAATAACTCCACCCCTTGGGGTTTAAGGTAGATATTTTCAAGGCTAAGGTCTTCTATAGGGTAGACAAGAACAATTCTTTATGATAGTTAGCTCAAGGATTTATCTGTCGATTGTAATTTTTTGTATGTGAGCAACAGCTTTTTCTTAAGGAATAGGAATGCATTAAGCTGTGAAATTAGAGTTGGGTTGAACTACATAGTCCTGTACCTGTTTCATTTCTTTTTTCCTGATGGGGTATACATACAATGTTTATTTGTATCTAGGAGTCTCGTGAAAAGTGATGCCACAAAATTGCAACGGACTTTTTAGGAGGGAGCTCAGTCTTTAGACCGAATTTTTGATAAAGATACCATTTCCATAGAGGCAATACACATAAACTTAAAGAACATATACAGAGGAGGTGGAGTGATATCTCAGTGAACAAATGGGAATCTGAGATAAGTTATCCAGGACACATGTAAAATGCCACACATAACAGTGAGGTCATTTAATCCCGGAATGGGGAATCAAAGACATAGAGATCTTAGCCAAAGTTTATCTGAATCAGAGAGCACGGGGTTTAGTCAGAGAATCGCCCACACACATGAGAAGAAGGAGGGGAGGAGGGAGTTATTGAATCTGAGAACTGAAAGATGAGTTGAAAAGTGACAGAAGGAATATCACGGGCATGGTTCTAGAATTATCTTCATTATTTTCATGAAAACCCCATAATGTCGTAGGTGTCCAGATAGGTATATAAACCATCTAAAATGGGTCCATTTCTGTGTCTTATTTGTTGGTAACTACTGAGGCACAGTAAAAACTTCAAATGCTTCAACATTTAGCATATATGTGATTATTAAGTTATGAGAGGTCCAAGACCAGCACTTACATTTCATATATCAAAAATAAGCAACTTTAGTAAAAAGGCATAAAAGACTCTGGGCCCCAAAGGTTCGTGTTTTAGTTGGGAAGATGAACTAGTTTTATATCTAAATGAGGCTGAAAAGAAAGGAAAGAATGAATTGAGCCTGATTATATTTTACTCCCCATCTCCTCCTTTGTCTGCTACATTTTATTTAGGAATATTTATGCAGGATCTAGGGAAAAGTATTTTTGTCACAGGACCCTTCTAAATCAAAGACCCCCACCTTGGATCTAATATCATGGTGCCATTTAAAACATATTCTTACAGCATGTAATATGTTAGAGTTGGTATATGTTAGGATTCATTCCATAAATATATTTAGAGATTTTTTTTCATCAGAAGTGAAATACAATTTTCCTGGAGTACTAAATTCTTCCTATTTGCCTATTTTATTCTCCTCTGTTTCTGACTGAAATTAACATTAGCTGTATTTGATTTGTATTATTCTGTCTATAGCTATGAATTCACTGTAAGGCACTGTCAGAGCATACTGAAATAACACATCCTAAGGTTTTTGAAAAGCAATTATAAGTATATCATTTGCACCTTCATTCTTGCTGTTTCTGATGCTGTGTGTGAGCCAAGTTGAGTTACTCTACAATATAGTGATGTGTGCTTCGTGCTGTAAGATCACAGCATCTGTAGAACGTCTTGCTTCTGCATTCACAGTGCCAAGCATGACACTCAGAGAAGGCTAGAGCTTCAGAGACTGTGCTCAATGTGTTACCATGTCTACATGAGAAGAAGATATCTATACTTTGTGGGAAATGCAATAAGAAGGAGCATGGTTCATTATCATGAGGTTCTAATCCTTCCAAATAATATATAGAATGAATAAAACCCATAAAGGTAGTAAACTGGGGGGCATTTATAAGAAACAATTGCTTGAAAATTCCCTATGTGTCATAAATGAATTAAAAATTGAACTCTAGCCACTTTATAGAATCAGGGTTAGGGATGGCATGAACAATAAATAAAATGAATAATAGAAAAAGCGTGACATTGATTTACCAGTTTACCTTCATTACCTCTGTTTTTCCACTTTGTGCATCTCCATTGCATACCGATGCCCAGAAAGAAATGCATATCCTAGTACTTGCCAGTAATTGAAGCCCAGAAATTTCAGTTATATCAGCTACTTTGACACCACTGTGACCAATTGCCTACCGGAAAAAAGAGGGGTATTCATTTTTGTTCACAGATTAGGGGTAAATTCATCTTGTTTTGGAAGGCACATTAGTTAAAGGTGGTAGATCCTTGTAGCAGAGGCTGTTCACATATCCTAGTGATATGAACACAGAAATATAGAAAAGCAATACAAGGTGGACAGTAGAAACAAGAGTAGGATATAACCTTCAAAGACTTGTCACTGTTGATCAACTTATATGAGATACCTCCTACTTCTTTATGTTATTTTTTAAGCTGAATAAACAATTTTACAAATGGAACATTATACATAATGATGTATCACAGAAGATGATTGATCAAGTCACATTTTTAAGTCATATTACAAAAATCATGTGAGTGTATTTCAACCATGCCTTAATATACTTGGGGTTGCAATATTAAATATATGTCTAAGTATGCACAGAAATTAATCTAGCATCTTTATTATCATAGGCAGATACCTCTGAAGGTTCAAACTCAAACTTTTAAAAATGACTATAAACTCTAAATTTTTTTATTTTTATAAAGTATTTTTGCCTGTGGAATTATTAAAGATATTTATAGCAAAATAAAATATAAGTTAAAACAAAATCTATCACAGCCAATTTGGACAAGCCAAACCAACAGAACTACAAAAGACAAAGAAAAAGCATAAGAATCGGAGACTCATAGAGTTACACATTCAGGAGACATAAAATACAAATGGAAAGTAATGCCGACAGAGGTTCTAGTGCAGACTCATGTAGGCCCCGTACTTCCTTCTTTGTCCCTGTGAGTTCCTATGTGCTTTGCTGGGTTGATTTAAAGGCTTTTTTCCCTGGGTGTCCACCCTCCCCTCTGGTTATCACACTTCTTCATTATCCTCAAGTTCTTTGAGCTAGGAGGAGAGAGATTTGGTAGAGACATCAGTTTTGGAGAAGTGCGACCTCTCCACCTGTGTGTGTGTGTGTGTGTGTGTGTGTGTGTGTGTGTGTGTGTGTGTGTGAGAGAGAGAGAGAGAGAGAGAGAGAGAGAGAGAGAGAGAGAGAGAGAGAGAGAGAGAGAGAGAGAGAGAGAGAGAGAGAGAGAGACTGTGTATGGGAGTTCGTCAGCTACAGAAGGAAGCCTCTCTGAGGATGACTGAAAAAGACACTAATCTTTAACTATAAGCAGAATATCTTCAGGTGTCTTTTGTCTATAGCAAGATATATACGGGTGTCCTTTGATTGTTACTTTTTTGTTGTTGCTGTTTTTTGAGGCTAGTAATGTTTGTTTGGTTTTACCCTACGTTTCTGTCAGGCAGGTGTTTCATCTTATAGAATGGGTCTTAAATCAAATAGAGCATGGTTGTTTACTCCTACAAGCTTTGTGCCACTGTTGCTATAGGAGATTTTACAGACTTCTACTCCTAAAGAGTCTACCTCTTAAAGGCTCAACAACCTTTAAAATAGCACACAGCGAGTTGGGAGAACAGGCATTCAAAGCACAGGCAAAAATTAACAGCATATGTTGGTATCATCCAATTGGAAATCTATAAATTTGAAATACGTATTACAACTAACTTTAACCCTTACTGATGCTTAATCCTTATATTAAACTAATCTGAAGTTCCCCCTTTTTACATGTTCAGGTAAAATTTTGCCATTGCCCAAAAGCTTGGTTGATAATGTTGAGGATGATCCTGTGCAGCAATTCTGATCTTCAGTGTATTTTTAAATAATGGATTGAATAGTAATACTGATGAAAACATGTTCATTGATAAAGTGTATATTTCTGACAGTAATAAAACTGTTTTCTATGTGGTATTATACCCACTTATAACAGCCTATCTGAAACTATATAACAGTATCAAAATAAATACTGAGTGTAGAAGTATTTTTGTCATTTCCATTTTATGTAAAACACCAAAACAAAACCCCATATTTTCAAAAAACTGAAGACTTTACTTTTTTTTGGTTTTACATTTTTAATTGGATATTTTTATGTACATTTCAAATGTTATACCCTTTCCAGGTTTCCCATCCATAAACCCTTATTCCAACCCCCTCCCTTTGCTTCTTTGACGGTATTCCCCTACCCACCCAACTACCACTTCCTGCCTTCCTGCCCTGACATTTCCCTACATTGGGGAATAGAGCCTTGGCAGGACCAAGTGTTTCTCCTCCCATTGGTGCCCAACAAGGACATCCTCTGCTACATATGCAGCTGACGCCATGGTTCTGTCCATGTGCACCCTTTGGGTGGTGGTTTAGTCCCTGGGACCTCTGCTTGGTTGGTATTGTTATTTTTATGAGGTTGCAAACCCTGACTTCATTTAAAGGAAAAGTTAGGATTCAAATTTTGTCTTGACTACATGACCGACCAAAGGAAAGATACTTGCCAAGACTTAACTTGCCAGTGACTGTACTCAAAGATACTACTCCAATTTATTTTTTATCATGTCAACATGTGACATATTTAATCTTTAACCTTTTAATATTTCCTCGCTTTAATCCCAGCACACATTGTTCCTTCAAAGATTTTGAGACAGTTTCCTTTTCCACATTATTTTTATGTGGAATTCATAAATGAAGTAGGTCAGACTTGAATAGAATCAGGTTAATTAGGAGCTGAAATACTCCAACAGGAGTGGTCTTTTTGGGACCTCTGATCCTAGAAATGTATTATCAACTTTGGTCACAGCATTCATACGAAGACTCTGTCTGGTTTTGCCCTAATGTAATTGCCAATGGCCCTGCCTGTTTAAGGCAGGAAGTCTACCTTTCTGAAAGCTCATCCATTAAAGTGAGTCACAGGAAATTGCTATCACAGTCACTGAGTCCTCAAGAGTATAGAGGATATGATTAGAGGCCATTAGGTCTAAAGTTCTGGGCAAAGATCACATTCATGTATGGGTCACCATGGAAACACAGTTGAAGTGACCTACCTCGTTGCCCCCACCTGAATCTTTCCCTGGGAAGCTGATTAAAGAGAAACCTTAGACGGTGCTCCAAAAAGTAAGGGGCCATTAAATAACCTTTTACTTGGGAGCTGAGGCCCCGAAGTTAAGACCGTAGTATACAATGTATAGAGGAAGGATGATTGATAATGGTGGGAAACCTCAAAGCATTATGGAAAATGGGGCTGATTACTCTGTAAATTGGATAGCTTCGACAGCATTTACAAAAATAACAGTGTCCAGCTTATTGAAATGGTGCTGATTCATCACTCCCTAAATATGTTAAAATTATACCTAGACCACACAAATTTATATGTGTTTAATAGTACTGAAGAAGAGATACCGTGTGCAGCAAGGGATAAACAAAAGATAATTCCTACTGCCATGTGCTCCTTATCACATGAAACTTGGAATACCTTTTAGAATAAAAATCCAAAAACCAAAAAAAAAAAAAACAAAAAAACAAAAAAACCCAAAACCAAAACCAAAACAAAACAAAAGTAAGAAAAAAAAACAACAAATAAACAAAAAAACAGAATGAATCTTGCAGCCAAAGGAACCTCATATGAAGTCCAGCTGCTATAATGACTCATTTTATCACCAAATCTGTTAACCTTTGGTTGATTCAATTTTTCTCTTTCCGAAACTGAGAGAAAATATAAGTGATATTTAAAATGGTTGGTATAAAATTAAAGAAACTGAAATAAGCATTCCTTTGGGAATTTAAAAGAAAACAGTAGGTACATTAGCTGTGCAATGCAGTCTAATTTGTTTCACTTGTTATCTCCACACTTTGTTCAAGACATCTAGCCTTTTCTTACATCTCACCTCGCCTGTAAGATGTGGATAATTTTCCTGAAATGGGTTATAGTGTATAGAAAACAAACTAGGTATCAGGAGAGTATCACAAGTCACTGATCAGAATACTCACCAATAAGTGAGATTATTTTTTCTTCTTTAAATTTATCAAAATATACTATGGAGAAACTGACTTTCATGGTTATAAGTTAGTTACTGAGAGAATAGTATTCTGCCAAACTAAACAAGTATAAAACATATATAATAAACTACATCTCATAGTAAAATGTAAAATTCCTTGGGATAGAAAAAAGTAAAGTTTTATGTGGAGGTCTTTGATCCACTTGGACTTGAGCTTTGTACAAGGAGAAAAGACTAGATTGATTTGCATTCTTCTCTATGCTTACCTCCAGTTGAACCAGCACCATTTGTTGAAAATGCTATCTTTTTCCCATTGGATGGTTTTAGCTTCTTTGTCAAACATCAAATGACCATAGGTATGTGGGTTCATCTGCTTCTTCAGTTCTATTCCATTGATCTACTTGCCTGCCCCTGTACCAATATCATACATTGTTTTTAAATCAATGTTGTTCTGTAATACAGCTTGAGGTCAGGGATGGTGGCTCCCTCAGTTCTTCTATTGAGATAGTTTTCCTATCCTGTTTCCTAGATTTTGTTCCCCAAATGAATTTGCAAATTGCTCTTTCTAACTCTATGAAGAATTGAGTTGGAATTTTGAAGGGGGTCGCAGTGATTTTGTAGTTTGCTTTTGACAATAGGGCCATTTTTGCTATATTAATCCTGCCAATTCATGAGCATGGGTGGTCTTTGCATCTTCTGGGAGTTTTTTGATTTTTTTCTTCAGAGATTTGTAGGTCTTGTCATACAGATCTTTCACTTGCTTGATTAGAGTCACACTGAGGTATTTCACATTGTTTGTGACTATTGTTAATGGTGTCATTTCCCCAATTTCTTTCTCAGCCTGTTTATACAATGAATAAAGGAAGGCTACAGATTTCTTTGTATTAATCTTATATCCAGCCACCATGCTGAAGTTGTTTATCCTGTTTAGGAGTTTTCTGGTGGAATTTTTGGGGTCACTTAAGATTACTATCATATAGTGATATTTTGACATTTTCCTTTCCAATTTGTATCCCTTTGACCTCCTTTTCTTGTCTAGGACTTCAAGTACTATATTGAATATGTAGGGAGAAAGTGGTAAGCTTTGTCTAGCCACTGATTTTAGTGGGATTGCTTCTTCATAAAACCAGATACCCTAAAATTAATAGAAGAGAAAGTGGGGAAGAGCCTCAAACACATGTGCATGGGGGAAATTTTCCTGAACAGAACACCAATGGCTTATTATTTAAGATCAACAATCAATAAATGGTCAAAGTTTTGTAAGGCAAAAGACCCTGTCAACAGCACAAAATGGCAACCAACAGTTTGGGAAAGATCTTTACCAATCCTATAACCTATAGAGGGCTAATATCCAATATAAACAAAGAACTTGAAAAATTTGACTCCAGTGAATCAAATAACCCTATTAATAGTGGTGTACATCATTGATAAGAGGATATTAGCCAAAGAGCTTGAATTACCCAAGATGCAATTCACAGACCATAGGAAGCTCAAGAAGAAGGATGACCAAAAATGAGGATGCACCCATTCCTTCTTAAAAGGGGAAACATATCCATAGCCGGGGAAATGGAAGCAAAGTTTAGAACAGTGACTCAAGGAAAAGCCATTCAGAACCTGATATATATATATATATATATATATATATATATGATAAGATTGGTGAAGCTAAAATACGGATGCTGAAAGGGACCAGATATAGATCTCTCCTGAGAGACACATCCAGAGCATGTCCAATACAGAGGTCAATGCTAGCAGCAAACCACTGAACTGAGAATAGGACACCCTTGGGGAGAATTAGAGGAAGTATTGAAAGAGTTGAAGGAGCTTGCAACCCCATAAAAACAACAATGCAAACCAACCAGAGCTTCCAGGTATTAAACCACTACCTAAAGACCATACATGGACTGACCCAGGGATCCAACTGCATATGTAGCAGAGAATAGCCTTGTTGAGGCACCAGTGGAAGGGGAAGCCCTTGGTCCTGTCAAGGTTGGACCCCCAGTGAAGGAGAATATGGAAGAGCAGTAAGGGGGAGGTATGGGGGGAATACCCATATGGGAGAGGGGAAGGGGAGGGGATGGGGGCTTATGGACAGGAAACAGGGAAGGGGAATAATATTTGAAATGTAAGTAAAGAAATATGTCTAATAATTCTTTTTAAAAAACGGGGTACAGAGCTAAACAAGGAATTCTCAGCTGAGGAATATCTAATGGCTGAGAAGCCCCTAAAGAAATGTTCACCATTCTTAGTCATCAGGGAAATGCAAATCAAAACAACCCCAAGATTCTTCTTCACACCAGCAGAACGGCTAATTTAAAAAACTCTGGTGACAGCAGATGCTGGTAAGGATGTGGAGAAAGAGGCAAGCTTGTACAACCATTCTGAAAATCAGTATGGAGGTTCCTCAGAAAATTGAACATAGTACTACCCGAGGACCCAGCTATATCACTCCTGGGCATATACCAAAAAAAAAGTTCCAACATATAACAAGAACTCATGCTCCACTATGTTTGCAGCATTATTCATAATAGGCAGAAGCTGTAAATAACCCAGATGTCCTTCAACAGAAGAATGGATTCAGAAAATATGGTACATTCACATAATGGAGTACTATTCTTCTATTAAAAATCAAAGACCTCATGAAATTCTTAGGATGAAATTAGAAAATATCATGCTGAGTGAGCTAACCCAGTCACAAAAGAACACAAATGGTATCTACTCACTGATAAGTGGATATTAACCCAAAGGCTTGGAGTACCCAAGATGCAATTCTCAGAACACATGAAGCTCAAAAAGAATGAAGACCAAAATGTGGATGCTTCAGTCCTTCTTAGAAAGGGGAACAAAATACCAAATTGAGCAAATATGGAAGCACAGTGTGGAATGGAGACTGATGGAAAGGCCATCCAGAGACTGCCCACCTGGAGGTCCATCCCATATACAGACACCAGACCCAGACACTATTGTAAATGCCAAGAAGTGCCTGCTGACAGAAGCCTGATATAGCTGTCTCTTGAGAGGCTCTGCTAGACTCTGACTAATATAAAGGCAGATGCTCATAGACAGTCACTGGACTGAGCACGTGGTCTGCAATGGGAGAGTTAGAGAAAGGAGTAAAAGGGCTGAAGGGGTTTACAACTCCATAGAAAGGACAACAATGTCAACCAACCAGAACCCCAGATTTCTCAGGGACTAAACCACCAACCAAAGAGCGACCCATGCCTCTAGCCTATATGTTGCAAAGGATGACCTTGTAGGACATCAATGGGAGGTGAGGCCCTTGGTCCTAATAAGGCTCAATGCCCCAGTGTAGTGAAATATTAGCATGTATAGGCAGTAGTTGATGGGTGAGGGAGCACCCTCATAGAAGCAGTGGGAGGAGGATGTGATAGAGGGTTTCCAGAGTAGAAACCGGGAAAGGGGATAGCATTTGAAATATAAGTAAATAAAATATCTAATAAAAATAAATACAGTAAAAAAAGAAAGAAAAAGAAAAAGGAAAATAACATGATCTCCTTATAGGGTATTTTAAACACTCATCAAATGAAGATGCCCTTTTAGATGGTGTGACATAAGAAGGGCTCAGTGAGCTGAAGTTTAGACAAAATTTTGAAAGACATAACAGAGAATGCCACATGATTGTTGATCTAAGACAATGTTAAACAGAAGGAAGAGTCATGGGTTTGAAATTGGGTGTATCTGTATCAGTTTTGAGAAAGTTCTCTTTAAGAGGTGAGTCAAGGTATTCCAAATGGCTCTAAAAAAACATAGAGTGTAGATTTTACCTTGAGTGCCTCTCAGGTGAAAGGTAAGCTTCCATTGCCGATGATACCACACATGTAAGACATAGAATGGAGGATTTCAACTATTTAAGTGGGATATAACCTGAAGTCCTTCTTTCTGGTCCCTAGCTCTCACAGTTCCAGAAAATATCATTCTAGCTTCAAATGAGGGAAACAATTATTGGCCTTACCTGATGTGATACCTGTGCACCATACAAATGACAGCGTGAAAAGCTCCGTAAAGATACACTAGTAGTGCTGGCATGCTGATGGTCACCAAAATCTAAGGACAGTTCAGCCCCACTCAACAGGAAAGTAATCATTCCTGGTACTAACTGGAAATCTAGCCAACTTATTGGCATAGTGAGTTCATGGAGTTTAGAAGAGAATCGAGTACAACCATTTAAGAAGAGCATCATAAATCCTTAACTGTATTCTAAATATTCATTTATGCTCACAGACATGTGTAGTTATCAGCCCTCAACAAAGTAGTTTCTTTCTATGGTGGACGTACATGAAAAGAATTTGATTATTCCTAGGTGTAATGTGGGGGGAGTTTATTGTAGCTAAGAGAGCATATTCAAAGAGAGATATCTGAAAGATTCTGAACTGAACGTGACCCTAAGTTGTGAATGTCCAACATCCTAGTGTGGAATTATGAGGAGGTAGAGGAGGTGAAGCCAGCAGAGGTTTTATCACATCCGCTTGTTAGTAAAAGAAACTGAGAGGAAAGGGAAAGTAAAAGGAAAGGATGGTGAAGAGGAAAAAGAAGAGAGGATGGGGTAAACAAGAAAAAAGAGCGAGAGGAAAGACAGTCAAAGAAGAGACAAAAGGAAATTGTAAATCGATGTACCAAAATATGTATAAATATGGGAGGAGTTTTGAAAAACATAAAGCAGAAAAAGAAAAGATGGAAAACGGAGTCATGGGATGGCTCTTACTATCTATATTCAGGACTATAGGTTTTTGCACTCATTGTAGGACCACCTGGCTACACATGAGTAAAATAAGGATGAGTAGCAAGCAATAAACTTGAGATCACTACATTTAAAAACAGGTTTAATTTTCTTTAAATGAGGGAAAAAGAGGCAGAATTTGAAACATTCAAAATTCCAGGGACAAATGACCCCCAGGTTTGAAAAATATTTTGCATTATTTTGAAACTTGAATGTGAATTCGTAATTATCTTTAAAATTTAAAACTCACACAGAAGTTGACACAGCAGGATCAATTTTATGACCAGATGTCACAATTAGGGCAATATGACATATGTGAATCTAGTTTGAGATGGTATACACATCAGTAAAGGAAACAATGAAGTGTAGGATGTAGTCCCATAGTCAATATCCCATTGAGTATGACTCCTGGAGCTGATAAGTACCCAAAGTTTTGAATTGCAACAAACAAGAATGAATAAGAGGATGTTGCATAAAAATATGATAATAATTTTGTGTTGATGATATATTGAGAGAATAATGTTTTGATTTGGGGAGCTAAATAAAGTATATTAAAATTTTAAATTAAAAGTCTGTGATAGATTTACAGAAAAAAACAAGTCCCAAGTTATGTCGTATCTTTTGAAAAAGGAAGTTATGGAAAGAGGAAGAGGTGTGAACTCAAATTCAAAATGCAACTACAGTGAAATCAAGATGAAAACTGGCTGCAGATAAGAGTGTGGAGGTGTGAATTTTACTAATAATAGCATATGAGAAAGGAAAAGAGAGCATTTGAAAGGGACTAATTTCCTCTAATCAATGGCTATGTCTTAAGTGGAAACAGAGATTTCTAAAAGAAAGGATTCTAACAACTTAAACTGCATCTTTCTTTCCTTAACTCGAGAGATATTCAAGGTGCTAATGAGGCAGTGCTGCAGACAGAGGAAATGATGGGACATAAGAAAGGAGTGGAGCCCCTAATCCCAAATCTGGGTATGGCTTCTTAACCCCAGAAAAGTAAGAATTTCATCACAATCAATAACTTGAGATTTCTCACCCTTCTTGGTTATAAACTTTTAATTTTCTATCTCATTAGAAACTAGAAACAATTATAGAGAAAGGACTTATATATGATAGCCTTGTACATAACTCTGGTAGCTCCTGGATTTACCTTGTCAGATTACAATTTCATCTAAATTACTACCAAAGCCACCCTGCAACCTCATTTGTCAAGAAGAGGAAGAAAATGTTTTACAGCAATCTTTGTAGATGTAACCATATATTCACCTAATTAGCGTAAAGAGCAAGTTCTAAGAAAAATCTAGACTCTCCCTTGTGGAGTTTATAGTTCCACTAGGATTTGGTACTTTTGTGCTACTCTCTGTTGGGTAAAGTATACTGGGAAAATTACTTAAAATGTTATACGAAATGCTAATGATATACAAAATGAGAAACAAGAGTATATGAGAAGAAACCTGGAAGGTTCAATGCATAAGCAGAGTTAGACATTGGAAGATACTTCTGCACCTAATGTTCAACTTGACAGAATCCAGAAACATTTGGAACTGTGCATGTGCTGAACTTGTAAAGATGACTTCTCTTACAACATTTCTCAAAATGGTGCCTTTCCTTAAGTCTATTTGTTGTTCTCATTGTGTTATACATTAACACAATCATGAAATTAATGTAAAAATAATTTCAATATAGGATATGAGTGTGTTATAAAACCCACACTACTGTTTATGTCACTCAACAATCTCATATTTGGGTGTACTTTCAGACTATTGGAAAAAAATTTCTCCAACATAATGAGGGGTATTTCAATAGTAATTGAAATATACAGAGGTTGTAACATATCAATGAAAGAAATTACATTTGTGTAAAATATACATATATATTCAGATAAATGTGTACATATAAATTAACATGTATAAAAGAATCCTGAGACTGCAGGGCAGGAGAGAACGCCACTTCTGCCCATCTTGGCCAACATGTCTGGCCCAAGAGGAAACTATATAGGGCCTCTGGGAACGGGAAGATAGGGGTATTCAAGCTGCAGGAGCCCTGTGGTCCAGACTGTACCTGGATCTGAACAGAACCAGTCAAACAGCTCCCTGCACCCAAATCCCATGGGTGGGAGAGCTAAACCTTCAAAGGGGCAGGCACGCCTGGGAAACCAGAGGAGACGACTCTCTGACAACATTTCTGACCCTAGAGGAAAACACTTAGCACCATCAGGGTCCCCAGCACATGTAGACCAAAAAGTAGGGGCAGGCCCCTCTGCTGGCTGCACTCACAGAGAGCTGAAACTGAGCCCCTAGGAGCAACTTCAGGCTCGAGACAGAGTTAAGACCAACTATTCTGCTCCAAGTGACCTGCATGGTGGACTCAGGACGCAAGCCCACAGGAACAGCTGCAAGCCTGTGGACAGGAACGACTACACACCTGAAAGAAGAACACTCTGTTACCATAACTGGCTGAAAGAAAGCAGGAAAACAGGTCTACAGCACTCCTGACACACAGGCCTATAGGACAATCAAGCCACTGTCAGAAATAGCAGAACAAGGTAACATCAGAGACAACCTAGTGACAAGAAGCAAGCACAGGAACCCAAGCAACTGTAAATAAGACTTCATGGCATCATCGGAGCCCAATTCTCCTACCAAAACAAACACTGAATATCCAAATACACCAGGAAAGCAAGATCTTGATTTAAAATCACATTTGATCATGATGATGGAGGACTTTAAGATAGACATAAAGAACTCACTTAGAGAAATGCAGGAAAACACAAGTAAACAAGTAGAAGCCCTTAGAGACAAATACAAAATCCCCGAAAGAATTACAGGAAAACACAATCAAACAGATGAAGGAATTGAAAATGGAAATAGAAACAATAAAGAAAGCACGAAAGGAGACAACCCTGGATATAGAAAACCAAAGGAAGAGACAAGGAGCCATAGATACAAGCATCACAAACAGAATACAGGAGATAGAAGAGAGAATCTCAGGAGCAGAAGATTCCATAGAAATCCTTGATACAACTATCAAAGATAATGTGAAAGGGAAAAAGCTACTGGTCCAAAACATAGAGGAAATCCAGTACACAATGAGAAGTTCAAACCTAAGGATAATAGGTATAGAAGAGAGTGAAGACTCCAAACTCAAAGGACCAATAAATATCTTCAACAAAATCATAGAAGAAAACTTCCCTAACCTAAAGAAAGAGATACCCATAAACATACAAGAAGCCTACAGAACTCCAAATAGATTGGACCAGAAGAGAAACTCCTCCTGTCACATAATAGTCAAAGCACCAAATGGACAAAACAAAGAAAGAATATTAAAAGCAGTAAGGCAAAAAGGTCAAGTAACATATACAGGCAGACCTATCATAATTACACCAGACTTCTCGCCAGAGACTATGAAAGCAAGAAGATCCTGGACAGATGTCATACTGACCCTAAGAGAACACAAATGCCATTCCAGGTTACTGTATCCTGCAAAACTCTCAATTAACATAGATGGAGAAACCAAGATATTTCATGACAAAATCAAATTTACACAATATCTTTCTACAAATCCAGAGCTACAAAGGATAATAAATGGTAAAGCCCTACAAAAGGAGGCAGGCTACACCCTAGAAAAAGCAAGAAACTAATCGTTTTTCGAGAAAACAAGGACACAAACGTGATCTCACCTCCAAATATGTAGATAACTGGAAACAACAATCGCTATTCCTTAATATCTCTCAATGTCAATTGACTCAATTTCCCAGTAAAAAGACACAGATTAACAAACTAGATACGTAATGGGGACCCAACATTTTGCTGCCTACAGGAACCACACCTCAGAGACAAAAACAGATACTACCTCAGAATAAAAGGCTGGAAAACAACTTTCCAAGCAAATGGTCTGAACAAGCAAGCTGGAGTAGCAATTCTAATATCGAATAAAATCGATTTTCAACCAAAAGTCATCAAAAAAGATAAGGAAAGACACTTCATGTTCATCAAGGGAAAAATCCACCAAGATGAACTCTCAATCCTAAATATCTATGCTCCAAATATAAGGGCTCCTACATACATAAACGAAACCTTACTAAAGCTCAAAGTGCACACTGCACCTCACAAAATAATAGTAGGAGATTTCAACACCCCCCTCTCACCAATGGAAAGATCATACAAACAGAAATTAAACAGAGACATAGACGGACTAACAGAAGTTATGAACCAAATGGAATTAACAGATATTTATAGAACATTCTATTCTAAAACAAAATGATATACATTCTTCTCACCACCTCATGGTACTTTCTCCAAAATTCACCATGTAATCAGGCACAAAACAGGCCTAAACAGATACAGAAAGTTAGAAATAATCCCATGCGTTCTATCAGACCACCACGGGTTAAAGCTGATCTTGGGTGAAAATAAGGAAAGAACACCCACATATATATGGAACTTGAACAATGCTCTACTCAATGATAACCTGGTCAAGGAACAAATAAAGAAAGAACTTAAAGACTTCTTAGAATTTAATGAAAATGAAGGTATGACATACCCAAACTTATGGGACACGATGAAAACAGTGCTAAGAGGAAAACTCATATCTCTGAGTGCCTGCAGAAAGAAACAGGAGAGAGCACACCTTAAAGATATAGAACAGAAAGAAGCAAATACACCCAGGAGAAGTAGAAGGCAGGAAATAATCAAACTCAGAGATGAAATCAATCAAGTAGAAACAAAAAGGACCATACAAAGAATCAACAGAACCAAAAGCTGGTTCTTTAAAAAAAATCAACATGGTAGATAAACCCTTAGCCAGACTAACCAGAGGACACCAAGAGTGTGTCCAAATTAACAAAATCAGAAACAAAAAGAGAGGCATAACAACAGAATCAGAGGAAATGCAAAAAATCACCAGATCATACTACAAAAGCCTATATTCATCAAAACTTAAAAATCTGCAGGAAATGGACAATTTCCTAGACAGATACCACGTACCGAAGTTAAATCAGGAACAGATAAACCAGTTAAACAACCCCATAACTCCTAAAGAAATAGAAGCAGTTATTAAAGGTCTCCCAACCAAAAAGAGCCCAGGTCCAGATGAGTTCAGTGCAGAATTCTATCAGACCTTCATAGAAGACCTCATACCAATACTATCCAAACTATTCCACAAAATTGAAATTGACAGAACGCTACCAAACTCCTTGTATGAAACCCCAATTACTCTTATACCTAAACCGCACCAAGACCCAACAAAGAAAGAGAGCTGCAGACAAATTTCCCTTATTCAAACTGATGCAAAAATACTCAGTAAGATTTTTGCAAACTCAATCCAAGAACACATCAAAACAATCATCCATCATGATCAAGTAGGCTTCATTCCAGGTATGCAGGGATGGTTTAATATTCATAAAAAACATCCATGTAATTCACTATATAAACAAATTCAAAGATAAAAACCACATGTTCATTTCATTAGATGCTGAGAAAGCATTTGACAAAATTCAACACCCCTTCAAGATAAAAGTCCAGGAAAGAACAGGAATTCAAAACCCATATCAAAACATAGTAAAATCCATATACAGCAAACCACTAGCTAACGTTAACCTAAATAGAGAGAAACTTGAAGCAATCCCACTAAAATCAGGGACTAGACAAGGCTACCCACTCTCTCCCTACTTATTCAATATAGTTCTCAAAATCCTAACCAGAGCAATCAGACAACAAAAGGAGATCATAGGATACAGATTGGAAAAGAAGAAGTCAAAATATCACTATTTGCAGATGGTATGGTAGTATATTTAAAAGTTCTACCAGAGAACTACTAAACCTTATAAACACCTTCAGCAAAGTGTCTGGGTATAAAATTAACTCAAATAAATCAGTAGCCTTCTTCTACACAAAAGATAAACAAGCTGCAAAAGAAATTAGCCAAATGACACCCTTCATAAAAGTCCCAAATAATATAAACTACCTTGGTTTGACTTTAACCAAACAAGTGAAAGATATGTATGTTAAGAACTTCAAGCCTCTGGAGAAAGAAATTGAAGAAGATCTCAGAAGATGGAAAGATCTCCCATTCTCATGGATTGGCAGGGTTAATATAGTAAAAATGGCCATTTTACCAAAAGCGATCTACAGATTCAATGCAATCCCCATCAAAATACCAATCCAATTCTTCACAGTGTTAGACAGAATAATTTGTAAATTCATCTGGAATAACAAAAAACCCAGGATAGCTAAAACTATCCTCAACAATAAAAGGACTCTGGGGGAATCTCTATCTTTGAACTCAAGCAGTATTACAGAGCAATAGTGATAAAAACTTCAAGGTATTGGTACAGAGAGAGGCAGATCAACCAGTGGAACAGAATTGAAGACACTGAAATGAACCCACACACCTGTGGTCACTTGATTTTTGACAAAGGAGCCAAAACCATTCAATGGAAAAAAGATAGCTTTTTCAGCAAATGGTGCTGTTTCAACTGGAGGTCAGCATGTAAAAGAATGCAGATAGATCCATGCTTATCACACCGTTCAAAGTTCAAGTGGGTCAAGAATTTCCACATCAAACCAGATATACTCAAACTGATAGAAGAAAAAGTGGGGAAGAATCTTGAACACATGGGCACTGGAGAAAATTTGTGAACAAAACACCAATGGCTTATGCTCTAAGATCAAGAATAGGCAAATGGGATCTCATAAAACTACAAAGCTTCTGTAAGGTGAAGGAAACTGTTGTTAGGACAAAACGGCAACCAACAGATTGGGAAAAATCTTTACCAATCCTACCTCTGATAGAGGGCTTATATGCAAAATATATAAAGAACTCACAAAGTTAGAATGCAGGTAGACAAATAACCCTATTAAAAATTGGTTTCAGAGCTAAACAAAGAATTCACAGCTGAGGAATGTGGAATGACTGAGAAACACCTAAAGAAGTGTTCAACATCTTTAGTCATAAGGGAAATGCAAATCAAACAACCCTGAGATTCTACCTCACACCAGTCAGAATGACTAAGATCAAAAACTCAGGTGACATCAGATGCTGGCGAGGATGTGGAGAAAGAGGAACACTCCTCCATTAGTGGTGGGATTGCAGACTGGTACAACCATTCTGGAAATTAGTCTGGAGATTCCTCAGAAAATTGGACATTGCACTACCTGAGAACCCAGCTATACCTCTCTTGGGCATATACCCAAAAGATTCTGCAACATATAACAGAGACACATGCTCCACTATGTTCATAGCAGTCTTATTTATAATAGCCAGAAGCTGGAAAGAACCCAGATGCCCTTCAACAGAGGAATGCATACAGAAAATGTGGTACATCTACACAATTAAGAACTACTCAGCTATCAAAAACAATGAATTTACGAAATTCATAGGCAAATGGATGGAACTGGAAAATATCCTCCTGAGTCAGGTAACCCAATCACAGAAAACATACATGGTATGCACTCATTGATAAGTGGATATTAGCCCAAAAGCTGGAATTATCCTTGATGCACAGAACACATGAATCTCAAGAAGGATGACCAAAATACAGATGATTCACTCCTTCTTTAAAAGGGGAACAAGAATACCCTTGGGAGGGAATAGGGAGGTAATGTCTAGAACAGAGGCTAGCCATTCATAGCCTGCTCCACATGTGGCCCATACATAAACAGACACCAAACTAGATAAGATAGTTGAAGCAAAGAAGTGCAGGCCGACAGGAACTGGATGTAGATCTCTCCTGAGAGACACAGCCAGAATACAGCAAATACATAGGTGAATGCCAGCAGCAAACTACTGAACTGAGAAGGGGACCCCCGTTGAAGGAATCAGAGAAAGGACTGAAAAAACTGTAGGGTCTTGAGACCCCATATGTACAACAATGCCAACCAACCAGAACTTCCAGGGACTAAGCCACTACCCAAAGACTATACATGGACTGACCCTGGGCTCCAACCTCATAGGTAGCAATGAATAGCCTAGTAAGAGTACCAGTGGAAGGGGAAGCCCTTGGTCCTGCCAAGACTGAACCCCCAGTGAACGTGATTGTTGGGGAGAGGGTGGTAATGGGGGGAGGATGGGGAGGGGAAGCCCATATAGAAGGGGAGGGGGAGGGGTTAGGGGGATGTTGGCCTGGAAACCGGGAAGGGGAAAAATAATCGAAATGGAAATAAGAATATTCAAGTTAATAAAGATAAAAAAGAAATACCCAATTTAATAAAGATGGAAAAAAGGAACACACACACACACACACACACACACACACAAAATGAAGGACAACTGATCATATATTCAACTATTTCAAAAGGTGTTTACTCAAAAGAGTGGGCAAATGTTTATATTAAAGTAGCTGGAGGTAAACTTTCACAGCAAAGACACAATTACACAGACAGGGACACAGGATTATACTGCCCAATCAACTCCTATTATGAAGACATAGTATTTATGTGTCAGGGTCATAGCAAAAACCTAAGAATTTGAATAATATGGAAGAGTTTCATCAAAATTCTAAGGGAAAATTATTTCCTGCCATAGAAAAGTTAAATATGGGTAATGTTATCATTTTACATCATGGTAGAACACAGAATTTTAAACACATTTGTCCCCAAATGTGTATCACTGGAAATATGCAAGAGAGCCTAGAGGTTAACAAATGTGTGAGGGATTCAGAATATTGTTAAGAAAGATTAACGAAAAAAAGGATAATAAGGAAAGCAAAATGTATACCAATGAATATACATTTATAGAGTATTTTGAGTAAGCCCTTTGAATACCTGCATAATATATAACAATTTTAAATGTACAATAAATTGTTTTAAGGCCAATGTCCTCATGTTATTCCATGAGATGCTATTATCATACTGGGAGATTTTATTTTATTTTTTTTACACTGCATTTTTCAATGTTTCAGTAGTGTAGTAGTTTGTCTCAGAAAGAGGTTGTGAGCTGCTGCTAGATATAGCTAAGAGAAGTATTTAGTAGAGCAAATGTCCCAGAATAGGTGCTTCTCAGCATAAGTGGACAGACAGTAATGTTCAGTAGTGTAGACATTCTGGGGTTGATTTTGTTAGGAATAAAATAGTACCTAAATGATCTTCTCTTCAGACCCTGCTTTACTCTTTCTCCCTACATTTCCTCCCAAGAATATTTTGTTCTACCTTCTAAGAAGAAATGAAGCATCCCTGTTTTAGTCTTCCTTCTTCTTCAGTTTCATATGATCTGTGATTTTTTTCCTTAGGTATTCCAAGCTTTTGGGCTAATATCCACTTATCAGCCAGTGCATACTATGTGTATTCTTTTGTGACTGGGTTACCTCACTCAAGATGATATTTTCTAATTACATGCAGAGAAAGCCTCACTTGGGGATTCATTTCATATGCAACCATGAAACAGAGACACTATTTCTAATGCCAAGAAGTGCTTACTGACAGGAGCCAGACACGGGTGTCTCCTGAGAGGCTCTGTCAGAGCCCTATAGATACAAATGAGGATGCTTGCAACTATTGGACTGAACAAGGGGACCCCAAAGGAGGAATTAGAGAAAAGACTGAGGGAGCTTAAGGGGTTTGCAACCCCATAGGAAGAGCAACAATATCAACCAACCAGGGACTTAACTACCAACCAATGAATATACATGGAGGGGTCCATGACTCCATCTGTATATGAAACAGAGGACTGCATTGTCTAGCATCAAAAGGAGGAAAAGCCTTTGGTCCCATGGAGTCTTTTCCCCCCAATGTAGGGTAATGACAGGGTGTAGAGGTAGAAGTGGGTGGGTGGGAGTGGGAGGATCCTCACAGAAGCAGGGTGATGGGTATGAGAGAGGGGGTGAAGAGGATAACATTTGAAATGTAAATAGATAAAATATCCAAGAAAAATAAAACTAAAAAAAAAGAAACAAACAAAAATAACAAACAGAAAACAAAAACAGTGCCTAAAAGTGAATCAAATTAACCAGGGCAATTGTTCATTCCCCCAAATGGGGAAATAGAAAGGTAATATAATTGAATAGTTGTGATTTGCTGTGTGTTCTCCTCCAAACTTCACTGTGGAATGTAATGCTCATAACCAGCAATATTAAGCTTGACTTGGCTTTAAGTGGAAAGCAGAAGCCTGGCTCCCAACAGAGAGTGGGCTACTTTAAAAAAATAATTAATTAACTAATTTATTTTTTACACTTCAGATTTTATTACCCTCCCGGTCCACCCTCTGACTGTTCCATTTCCCATACCTTCTCTCTGCTTCCTCCTGTCTTCATGAGGATGTTCCCACCCCAACCAACCAACCAGATTGCTAAACTCCCTGGGGCATCCTGTCTCTTAAGGGATAGGTACATCTTCTCAGTCATAACCCAGATCTTGTAGTCCTCTGCTGTATATGTCTTGGAGGCCTCATCTCAGCTGGTGTATGCTGCCTGGTTGGTGATCCAATGTCTGAGAGATTTTGGGGGTCCAGCTTAATAGAGATTACTGAACCTCATACAGGGCTGCCCTCCTCCTCAGCTTCCTCCAGCTTTTCCCTAATTCGACTACAGGGCTCAGCAGCTTCTGTTTATTGGTTGGATGCACATATCTGCATCTGACTCTCTCAGGTGTTTGTTGGGTCTTTTGGAAGGCAGTCTTGATATGACCCTTTTTGTGAATGCCCCAAAGCCTCAATAATGTCAGGTCTTGGGTCCTCCCCTTGAGCAGGTCCTACTTTGGTCCTGTTGCTGGACCCTTTTTTCCACAGTGTCTTCCATATCCATTCCTACAGTTCTTTAAGACAGGTACAATGATGCATCAGAGTTTTGACTGTGGAATAGCAACCCCATCCCTCGCTTGATGCCCTGCCTGTCTGCTGGACATGAGCTCTCCCCACTGTAAGGCATTTCATCCAGTCACCCACCCCTTTGAGTCCAGAAAGTTTCTCACCTCCTATGTCTCTGATGCATTCTGGATGATCCTCTCAACTTTCTTCCTCTGAGGTTGCCTGTTTCCATTCTTTCTGTTGGCCCACAGGGCTTCAGCCCTTTTCTCTCACCCAATACCAGGTCATGTTGCAATCCCCTCCACCCCCACCATCTCCCTCCTAGGTCCATCCCTCCTCCCTTGTGGTTGTGGTTGCTTTCTTCTCCCTCCCAAGCAGAACTAAGGCATCTTCACTTGGGCCCTTCAGCTTGTTGACCTTTTTGTGTTCTGTGGACTATATGTTGGGTATGCTGCTCTTCTTTGGCTAATATCCACTTATTAGTGAATACATACCATACATTTCCTTTTGGGTCTGAGTTACCTCACTCAGGATGACATTTTCTAGTTCCATCCATTTGCTTGCAAAACTCAGGATGTCCTTGTTCTTAATAGCTAAATAGTATTCCATTGTGTAAATGAACTACATTTTCTGTATCCATTCTCTTCTGTTGTAGTACATCTGGGTTGTTTCTAGCTTCTGGTTATCCCAAATAAGGACACTGGTCTTCTTATTCCTCAATTTTAGATTGGTGATTGTCAACAGATGTGATGGCAATGAGGGTGTAGTAAGTTGTCCTTTCAATTACTATATTAACGTATCACAGAAATCTAAGCACATGGTTGCCTAGCTGTGACTATATTCATCTCTGTACAAAGAGATATAGATGATAGTCATGATAATAAATGGAAGCATGTGTATATTTGTTGGAATCAGTAGGGGAGAGAATGTTGGAAACAAAATTTGAGAATTCAATCCTCAACTTCCTTGGCCAAAAATGAATAGTTTTCATTTGAAAATGAAAGTTCATGACCTATTGCATGAGCATATCATTTTAATGCAATCAAGAAATAATGCTGAATCTATTGTGTGTATGTGTGTGTTAGCATGTTAGTATATATATGAGTATATTTGCAAATGTTTGTTTATCTGTGGATGTGTGCTTTTCTGTGTATGTGAGTCTGATTGTGTATGCAAGTCTGGACACTGTGCTTTTGTATGATTACGTCCGTATTTGTTGAATATGAGTGTGTGCTTGTGTCTATGAGTATATCAATATGCAACTCAGCTTCTGTTTAGTGCAACAATTCAGAACAAGTATTGGCAAGACATGCAAAGGGATATTGATATTAGAAGGGATATAGAGTAACTGCCATGTATTGCATGTCCTGCTTCAAGGAAAGGTGTGAACAAATAAATGAAGACAAGTATCAACAAGGCAGAGTGGTCAGCACTTGGCAGCGGATATGAGGGAAGTTGGAAAATAATCACTGGCTCTCCATCTCCCCATCTGTTCCTTAGAATTTCTGCCTTTGCTTTCTGAGGGCCTCATGTCTCTGATACACACCCCAGGAGACTGAATGCCTCCACATTGTCCACAGCCATGGCTGACTGTCACAATAGAGCATTCTGGATTCCTGAGGCTCCGTAATACATGTTATTCTGAACTGTAACTTACTCCCAGCCACTCTCTTGGCTGCATTATGTGACTATCATTTTTTTCTCCAGGTAGACTTTGTTATTATCAACTGTATTTCCAGACTTTTTGATGTATTTAAATTTTATAACTCTTGGTACTACCTGAAAGTATTCCTATGGTCAGAATAATAGTCTTCATTTCAATGTTCATGAAGACAAAAGGAAACATCTAAATTTATATAAAATGTTGGGAAATTATAAACATAAAATAAATGAAAATTCTACACTCAGGTCGATCTGGCAGGAAATATATTTGTGCCTCCATGTACTCACCCACCCACCCATACACACACATACACACACACACACACACACACACACACACACACACACACACACACACACACACACAGAGAGAGAGAGAGAGAGAGAGAGAGATTGATTTATTCTTGATTTATTATCATATTAAAAGTAAAATGCATAGCCCTCCATAGAGACTTCAATAGTTATGTGACATACAATGTCTGCGGAAGAAGGACATGATACTACTGTGCAAGCATAATCTTTGCCCTCCTTGGAAAGTTAGCAGAAGTCACAGGACTGCACCCTGGTGGACAGAGGTATAGAAAAGAAGGGCGCCTCTTAACAGGAAGGCTGGGCAGACTTTTTCATCATCACTTTTTGGGGATTACCTTTATGGTTAGCTAGCCAGAACTTCAGCAACATTCACAAAGCCCCATGACTGTATGACAGCCAAATTATGTCTTTAGTGTCCTCCAGAGGGTTTATTCCCCATTCTCAGTGTAATAATTGCCATTCTGGTCATCAGATCACTGACTATCCATGTGACAGATTTCAATGGACTCATGAAGATGTCTATTATCTCTTAAGTCTCAGCTATCCATACATCCCTATCCTCCAAAATGACCAAAAGTATATCGCCCAGGTTTTTATGGCATTAATGTATGAAATAAGGAAATAAAAACCATTCACCCAGGAGATAATAACCCCATTTTCAGAAAAATTAAACATTTTATGAAATCATAATGGGAGGTTATGTCAAGCATAGTGGTCTTTTCTTAGTCTGAAATGACTATTTGTTGAAGGTAATAATGACCTAACTGTTCTGTGTGCTGCCTTGCGTTGCTAAGGGAGAAGGAAGCAATAATCTGTTTATGATGTTATCACGTCTGAGTCTTTCATCTTCCTTGCACTATTCCCTGAACTAAATAGATCAGGCGGTGAATGTCTGAAGTACTGATTATTCAGCCAAAACAGAGAGAGGTTAGGTAGATTATTGAGGTCAGTATTGCCGTAGGTGAACATAGGTATGCACAATGAGTAGGAAGACTGGGCCTGTCAGGAAACAGTACTTGGAATGGGATGGCTTTGATATTATTATTAAGATAATGCTTTATAAAACACATATTCAGGAACATATAATGTTTGAAACACTTATCACTAATTACAGTGAGGGGCACGAGGTTGTGCAATAATCTGGCAAACATAATTTGGAGGTGTATATTTTTTCCTCTCTGTATAAATTTTAGTAGTTTTGTCACTTAAAAAGTGTTCTTTTTAGAGAAAACAACACCATTTGCTCAAATTAGTACTATATGATTAAATTAGAAAAAGAATGTGAATTAGCTTATATAGTTACGTTTTACAGTACTCAAAATCTATTTAGGTTTTTTGATGGATTTATTAATTTAGTAATTATTATTTTTATTTTATGTTCTTGGGTATTTTGCCTGCCTCTGTGTGTGTGTGTGTGTGTGTGTGTGTGTGTGTGTGTGAGTGTGTGTGCACAGCACAGGTAGAGAGGCCATTAGAGGCCAACCAAAGGTACTGTGTTTCCTTAGAGTGGAGTGACAGACTGATGTAGGATACTAGGTTGTTTCTGGAAAGAGAAACTAGGTCCTCTGTAAGAATAGAAATTACTGGGTTGGGGATTTAGCTCAGTGGTAAAGCGCTTGCCTAGCAAGCGCAAGGCCCTGGGTTCGGTCCCCAGCTCCAGGAAAAAAAGAAATTACTACTAATTGCTGAGCCATCTCCACTGTTTTTATGCGAAGGTGTATTTGTTGGTAGTCTAAGCTTTATTAAAACAGCTAATCTAAAACATAAGAAACAATAGTGATGAAGTCAGAGATTGATAATATTCTAAAATTCCTCTCAAGCAGAATCTGTATTGTGGGGAACAAGATGGTCTACACTCAGAGAACAGATCAGATTCACAGGTGGAATTAAGGAGAATGGCCAAGTAAACATTCTGAAATTATGTATTTTGTGTGTGTGTGTGTGTGTGTGTGTGTGTGTGTGTGTAATATGAGGTTCCACACTAATATTTGTTACATTGCTCACATATTCTGTGTATAATATTCTGTATTAATACATTTTATTGGATTTTTATTTACTGGATATTTTTAATTTATATTTCAAATATGATTCCCTTTCCCAGTTTCTGGTCCATAAGCCTCCTATCCGATCCCCTATCCCCCTTCTTCTATGAGGGTATTCTCCCTCCCCAACTATCCACCATTGCTGCCTCCCTGCCCTGACATTTCCCTACATTGCGGCATCGAGCCTTGCAGGACCAAGGGTTTCTCCTCCCATTGGTGCCCAACAAGACCATCCTCTGCTACATACACAGCTGGAGCCATGGGTCTGTCCATGTGTATTCTTTAGGTAGTGGTTTAGTCCCTGGAAGCCCTAGTTGATATTATTGTTCTTATGGTGTTGCAAGCTACCTCAGCTCCTTCAATACTATCTCTAACTTCTCCAATGGGGACCCTGTTCTCAGTTCAATGGTTTGCGGCTAGCATTCACATCTGTACTCTATTTGTCAGGCTCTGACTGAGCCTCTCAGGAGACAGCTATATCAGGCTCCTGTCAGCATGTACTTCTTGGCTTCAGCAATATTGTCTAGGTTTGGTAGCTATGTGTGTGTGTGTGTGTGTGTGTGTGTGTGTGTGGTGTGTGTGTATTTATACAAATATATATATATATATATGTATACATATATACATATGTATTTATATATACATATATATATACATATATATATATATATACACACACACACACATACACACACACACGCACACACACACAAACACGCACTGTATCCCCTGGTGGACCAGGTTCTGAACAGTCATTCCTTCAGACTCTGCTCTAAACTCTGTCTCCATATATATTTCTATGAACATTTCTTTTAGATATATTTTATTTATATGAGTATACTGTAGCTGTGTTTGGACACACCAGAATAGGGCATCAGATCATGTTATAGATGGTTTTGAGCCACCATGTGGTTGCTGGAATGAACTCAGAACTTCTGGAAGAGCAATCAGTGCTCTTAACTGCTGAGCCATCTCTACAGGCCCCCTATGAATATTTGTATTCCCTTTTAAGAAAGACTGAAGCATCTGCACTTCAGTCATCTTTCTTTTTGAGCTTCATGTGGTCTGTGGATTGTATCTTGGGTAATTTGAGCTTTTAGGCTAATATCCATTCATTAGTAAGTGCATACCATGTGTGTTTGTTTTTGGCTGGGTTACCTCACTCAGGATGATATTTTCCAGTTCCTCCCGTTTCCCTATGAATTTCCTGAAGTAATTGTTTTTAATAGCTGAGTAGTACTCCATTATGCAGATATACCACATTTTGTTTATCCATTACTCTGTTGAGGGATATCTGGGTTCTTTCCAGCTTCTGGCTATTATAAATAAGGCTGCTCTGAACATAGTGGAGCATGTGTCCTTGTTATATATTGGTGCATCATTTGAGTATATACCCAGGAGAGGTATAACTAGGTCCTCAGGTAGTACAATGTCCAATTTTCTGAGGAATCTCCAGACTGATTTCCAGAGTGGTTGTACTAGCTTGCAATCCCACCAACAATGGAGGAGTGTTCCTTTCTCCCCATGTTTGCCAGCATCTTTTGTAACCTGAGTTTTTTATCTTAGCCACTCTGACTTGTGTTTTAATTATCACACATTATGTATCAAAGTGATATATTCCTATGTTCTTTTAATAATCCTGTAATGTTTGTATTTTTATATTATCTGAATATTAGTCCTCTAAGGGATGTGCAGTTTGTAAAGATCTTGTCACTTTCTCTAGACTTCCACTTTGTTCAAATAACAGTGATCTTTGACTTGCAGAAGCCTTTCCCTTTCATGTGGTTTCATTTATTAACTGTTGATATTGTTGTCTGTACTATCAGTGTCCAGTTCAAGAAATTTTTCCTCTTCCAAGAATTCAAGGCTATTCTGCACTGTGTCTTCTATGAGGTTCAGTATATCAGGTTGTTTTGTTAACTTTTCAATCCATTTGGACCTGAGTTTTCTGTAGTGTGATAACATGGACCTACTATATTTATTATATTTCAGGATATTCCTTTTATCCCAAGTATGTCCAGGATTTTGTCATGAAGGGGCATTAAATGTTGTCAAATACCTTTCCTTTTGCTTCTTATTAGATGATGATCTTTTACTTGAGTTTGTTTATTTGATGGATGACTCTTGCTGATTTTTATATATCAAACTACCCCTGCATCTCTAGGATGAAGCTTACTTGATCATGGCCAATGATCTTTTTTATGTGTTCTAAGATTCAGTTTGCAAGAATCTTTTGAGTACTTTTACAAAGGAAATTGGCCTTTAATTCTCCTTTTTGTGTCCCTTTATATGGTTTGGGTATAGGGTTACTGTGGCAACAAAAAATAGTCATTTTCCTGTTTCCGATTTGTGGATTCATTTTATGAGTTTGGTGCTAGCTCTTTTTTTAAATATCTGGTAGAATTTTGTGCTAAACCATCACTCCTAGTGCCGTTTTGGTTGAGAGAACTTTCATGACTGCTACTATTTCACTAGGAGCTTTAAATCTCTTTAAATTAGCTATGTGGTCTACATTTAACTTTGGTAAGTGATATCTTTTGGGAAATTAATCCTTTTGTTTTTCAATTTTACAATTTTGTGGACTGTAGGTTTCCAAACCATGTCCGTGTGATTCTCTGGATTCCCTTAGTATATAATATTATGTCCCTCTTTTCATTTCTGATTTTGTTAATTTGAATATTCTTTTTCTGCTTTTTAGTTAATGTGGATGAGGTTATTGCTTTTCTCAAAGAGCCAAATTTTGCTTCATTGATTCTTTGTATTTATATCTTTTGTTTCCATTTTACTGATTTCACCTACAATTTTTATTATTTCTTGCTGTACTCACTTTGGACATAATCTTTTTTCATTTTGTTCTATACCTTTCAGGTGTTCTATTAATTTAGTAGTATGAAATCTCTCCAGTATTTAATGTAGGCACTTAGAGCCATGAACTTGACTCCTAGAACCAATTTTATTTTGCTCAGTATGTTTCTATATGTTATAAATTCATTTTATTCATATCTAGAAAGTTGTCAATTTTTTCTTATTTCTGTTTTTACAGATCTTTCACTCAGTGGATACTTGTTCAGTTTTCATGTGCTTGTTAGCTTTCTGTTGTTTCTGTTATTGTGGGGATCCATCTTTAATTCATGGTAGTCTGATATGACACAGGGAATTATTTCAATATTTTTGCATCTGTTGTGACTTGTATTGTGTCAGTATGTGGTCAATTTTGGAGTTCCATGAGAGGCAACGAGAAGGTATACTCTTTTGTGTTTTGTGTTTGGGTAAAATGTTCTGTAAATGAAATGTTAAATCAACTATTGTTTCTTGTAACTATGAATTTGCATGTTTGAAATACATTAGAAAACAATAAATAGTATCTTCTCTTAATGTGCTCTCAGACCTTCTCTTTTGTGCCTTATAGATCCATCTGAATTCATTTGGTTTGATATATGTTCTGAGATCTGTTTTCGAACCTTCTCTTCTTTGGTCAGCTATCCTGAAAAAGTTTTGAATGTTTTTTGATATTTCTTCCCCACCATAAACTAAGTATTTGAAATACAGTTCCAAAAACGTTATTTGATTTTCTAGTAGAAATGCTAACATTTCAAAAACATACATTCAGATATTAAGTACTTTGTATTTTAAATATATGTTGTAATTTAGCATTAAATGCACATTCAATTGCATATTAATTTTGTACATATTGTAAATGAAAATCTTACCTCTTCAAATATGCTTCTTTCCTAATATAAAAAAAGCACACTCACCATATAAAATTAGGTTATCAGCTTCCACTCTACTCAGTTTTCACTTGATTCCATTACTGTAGTTTGTTAACCAATTATCTTGATTTTTCATATGTGTCAGAGAATTTTAGAAATAACACATTATTTATAAGTACGTAGTAATTATTTAAACTATGTGATTTTATGTCAAGATCATAGGTAATATAGATATTGTGAATAATTCCTCATAAAAATCTATATTCTTTTATTTTATGCTAACTTTATTTTACAAACCTGATGCTTTTTATGAAATAACTTTTGTACAAATATTGAGAGAACTGTGCTATATTTCGTTTTCTGTATGTTGGTATATCAAATTAAAAGGGAATTTAATACACTCATAAATTTCTAAGTAACAATACAGCATAGAATTCCTGTAAAATATATATTCTATATGTAAATATATACAATATTATATTCTCCTTTTGAACTTTGTGATAGATTACAACTTGCAGATCTTACTGCCTTCATAAAAAACAATTTAGCAATTGCCCTGTTCCAGGGAGAGGAATGTTTTAGAGTGTTGAAACTCATTTTTATTATTTTTTTATTTTTTGTTTTATTATTTTATTTACATTTTTTCCTTTATCCTCTTTTACAGTCTAGTCTTCATACCCCTCCCAGTCTGCCCCATGACCTTTCTCCATCCTATACATCTTCCTCCCTCACCCATCTCTAAGAGGATATCCCTCTCCACTCCCACCCAATTAGACCTCCCTAACCCTTCGGTCTCAAGTCTCCCTAGTGTTAGGTACATCTTCTCTCACTGAGGTTAGAACAGACAGTTGTCTGCCGTATATGTATCTGGGGCCTCGTATCAGCTGGAATATGCTTCCTGGTTAGTAGCTTAGTGTCTGAAAGATCTCAGAGTCAGTTGAGACTGCTGGTCTTCCCATAGGACTGACCTCCTCAGCTTCTTCCAACTTTTCCCCAATTCAAGCATAGGGGTCCCTGGCTTCCTTCCATTGGTTAGGCGCTAGTATCTGCATCTGACTCTTTTAGCTTCTTGTTGTGCCTCTTGGAGGGAATCCATGGTAGGCTCCTGTCTGCAAACAAAACACAGCATCAGTAACGGTGAGCTGGATCCCAATTTGGGACTATGACTGGATCTCCTTTTTTTTTTTTTTTTTTTTTTTTTTTTTTCATGCTCTTCTCCATTTTTCCCCTGCAGTTCCTTCGGGCAGGAACAATTCTGGGTCAGAGCTTTTTGACTGTGGGATGGCAACCGCATCTCTCCACTTGATGCCCTGTCCCATCACTGGAGATGGACTCTACATCCCCCTCCCCACTGTAGAGCACTTCAGCTAAGGCCCCTCCTTTCGAGTCCTGAGAGTCTCTTACCTCCCATGTCTCTAGTACATCTAAAGAGTCCCCCCACCTTCCAGCTCCCAAGGTTGCCTGTTTCCATTCTTTCTGCAGGCCTCAGTCAAAGCTTTAGTCTTGTTTGCTCCACCCAACACCTGATGTTATCCCCTTCTCTTCCCTGTACCCTCTCCCATCCAGATCCCTCCCTCCCCCTGCTCCCTGTAATTGCTCTTTTACTCCCTCCCAAGTGGGATTGAGGCATCCTTACTTGGACCCTTCTGCTTGTTAACCTTCTTGAATTCTGTGCATTGTACTCTACACTATTTTTGTCTAATATCCTCATATTAGTGAATACATACCATGCATGTCCTTTTTGATCTGAGATACCTCACTCAGGATGGTTTTTTTTCCCAGTTCCATTCATTTGCCAGCAAAACTCACAATGTCCTTGTTCTTAATGGCTAAATAGTATTCTATTGTGTAAATGAAACACATTTTCTGTATCCATTCTTCCATTGCAGGACATTTGGGTTTTTTACAGGCCTATCACAAAGAAGGCCACTAGGAACATAGTAGAATATGTGCCACTGTGGCATTGTGGGGCATATTTTGCATATATTCCCAAGAGTGGTTTGGCTTGGTACTTCAGGTAGATCTCTTTCCAATGTTCTGAGGAACATCCAGATTGATTGCCAGAGTGCTTGTACCAGTTTGCAATGCCACCAACAATGGAGGAGTGCTCCTCTTTCTCCACATCCTTGCCAATATGTGTTGTCACCTGAGGTTTTATCTTAGTCATTCTGATTGGTACAAAGTAGAATCTCAAGTTTGTTTTGATTTCATTTCCCTGATCACTAAGGACTTTGGACATTTAAGTGTTTCTCAGTCATTTCAGAATCTTCTATTGTAAATTCTCTTTCGTTCTATTCTCCATTTTTTTATTGGATTGTTTGGTTTTTGGTGGTTAGCGTCTTGAAATTTTTATACATTTGAATACTAGTCCTCTATCTGATGTGTGGATAATGAAGTTATTTTTTTTCTTTCTTTTTTTTTCCCCAATCTGTAGCTTGCTGATTTGTCCTATTGACTATGTCCTTTGCCCTACAGAAACTTTTCAATTTCACGAGATCCCATTTATCCATTCTTGATCTTAGACCCTGAGCCCTTGGAGTTATATTTAGTTAATTTCCTCCCATGCTAATGATTTCGAGTTTCTTTACTACTTTCTCTTCTATTAGATTCAGTGTATCTGGTTTTATATTGAGGTCCTCGATCCACGTGGACTTAAGATTTGTGCAAGGTGACAAATAAGGCTCTATTTTCATTTTCCTATATACAGACTGCCAGTTAGACCAACACCATTTATTTAAGATGTTTTCTCTTTCCATTGTATGTTTTTGGCTTCTTTGTCAAAGATCAAGTGTCTCTGTGTGGTTTTATTCCTAGGTCATCAATTTTATTCCATTGATCAACCTTTCTGTCTGTACAAATACCAGGCAGTTTTATCACTATTTCTCTGTAGTGTAGCTTGAGGTATATAGACTGAGCTGTGAACTTGTAGCTTTCTGGTTACTATTTTAATAACACTTATTACATTGTACATTTATTTTGGCTTTTTGAAACAGGATTTCTTCTTTGTAGCCTTGGATATCCTGGAATTTGCCCTGTAGTCCAAGCTGGCCTCAAACTCAGAGACCTGACTGCCTCTACCTCACAAGTACTGAAAATAAAGTTTTGCACCACCACTGCTAGGCTACACTTAAGTTTTATGTTATGATCTATCTGGACTTAATTTATTAATATATACTATTGTGTGGGCCTTTGTGCCAGAGGTTTTCCACAGAGATTTCTGCTCTGGCTAGGTTCGAGGGTCCAGGAAAAGGGAAGAGAGGAAGTGTTGTTCCGCCTCAATTTCAGGCCAGGTTTAGCCCCCAGAAGACAGATTAGCTGGTGAGGAGTCCAGGAAGGCTTCTGGGAACAATTTGGGGAGAGCAGATCTTTCCTCAAGTGGTGGTGTTACAGCTCTTATGACAGAAGCTCTCAGACTACAGAGTGATTCTTCCACACCTTTAAATCTGAACACGACCCTTAAATACATTTTTTGTGTGGGTCGCCTCATTTACATATTCAGGGATGTGATTCTGACTCTATGACTGATCTGTTTTGAGCCTGTGTGATCTGTGGTTGTGTCCTCACCTGTGGAGGAGGGCCTTTTGGCATTGCTCTGTGTGACTTGCTCTGTTTCAAACCTCTCTACAGGGGTTCTTGGAGCGGGGCTGCAGCTAATGAGACCCTGATCTAGGAGCCTGGGAATGTGCCTGCCATCCCTATTAGGGTCTCAGGGGATTCGACATGTCTCGACCAGGAATCAGGGTACCTTTTACAACTTGCTGCCCCACGCTATTGCATATAAATTAGGAAGATTTACAAAATAATTTTGTCTTTGGAATTCAAACTTTTAGTATAAAATTTAAGTACCAGTTCCTTGATCACATTTTATTTGTTCCTATATGTTTGTTTTTGAAATATTTTGAGCTTTCAGGAACTGTACTTTGATCTTTTTCCTACCTAGCTCCTCCTATATCCTTCCACTTATTCCCTATTGACCCATACTTGTGTCCTCAGGATTTCCTCGAATTTTAACACATCAAATCCATTCATTCTACTATAAAACCTTGAATGCATAGCTATCCACTGGAATATTAGAGCAACCTTAATGAAAATTGACCTTCTTTTTTCCCAATCAATATTAATTGTTCCATGTTCCCTTTGTATGCTGGAGTTTTGTCTGACTGGAGCTTTTATGGGTCTTAGGAAAGCTGCCACAACCATTGTAAAGTCATATGTTCAACTGATGTTTTGTGTCCAGAAAAGTGTTTGATCCATTGCCTCCAGTTCTTATAGACTTTTCCTACCCTGTTCCATTTCTGAGTTTTAGAAGGAAGGCAAGCTATCACATTAAGGGCTAGTTCTCTGTGTTCTCTTATTCTGTACACTTTTATTGCTTGTACAACTCCATGATAATAATCACTACAGAAATAAGCTTCTCCAATGAGACTTGACCAGTGGGGTACTCTATGGCCATAATGCCAAGTCATTAAAAGTTGGTTTAATACAAAGTTTATATAACACAGTATTATAATAGGAATAGATACTCCCTTTGGGCCTATGTCCTGTGTAGGGACAATTTCTGGCCCCAGAATGATATCAGATTAGGCTGTATCTAAAGGAACAGCAGTCAAATTCAATCAGCCTATAATATTCATATGATTATTGAACCAAGGAGTGCATCTTTGTCAGAATGGTCTGATTATAATTCTCAGGGATCATGACAAAGAGTTTTCTTCAAATCAAAAACACATGACAAAATATTTTAAATTTTTCTAGTATAATACTAATAAGTATATTACTTAATAATATATGAAGTACTCTCTTTGGTTTTTCTCAGTAAACATGCTGTTTACTGTTTAATAAATTACACACTATAAAACTTATGTTTGAATTTTCTGCATTAAAATATATCTAAGTTCCTCATAATTATGTTTTTAAAACTTCTTACATTTGTAAATTCTTTTTCCTCCTTAGTTGCTATATTTGTTTTTGCATAAAGAATTCTCCACTACTGTTTTAACTTAAACTTCTATCAGACCTCATATTAATATCGTTGTAAATGTTTGTTGTATTTTTATGTTCTGGTTGCATTTCTTTAATACTTCATACACTGTGGCCATAACAATCTGAGCTACTTTGTTATTTGAAATGCTTTTTTAAATAATAAATGGCATACAACTGTGTTTTGTTCATTGACACCATCTAATAACCTTTGACATTTAGTTAAGGAATTCAAATTGATTTGTAGACTGTATAACATGCTTAACTCTGTTAATGCTCTATGTACATTTATTCTACATTTTATATAATTATTTCCTTATCTTTCTTTTAGGCTACAGTTTGCACAACCAGCTATTAATACTTTAATTATGTTTTCTTGAACTGCAAGATAGATCTACCAACTGATCTAGTCTTTATGAACAAGTCAGTGGTAGCTAATTCAATATATTTGTTCATATTTTAATGGAATAATTTTCTTGCTGTAATTTAGAAGAGCTTCATAATGATTTATAAATTTCTTCCTTAATGTGTAGGGACATTTGTGTATATGAGTCTTCATGTATGTATGTATAGGAGTACATGACTATGTATTTTTGAATGGGGGACATAGGACAGCATCAGGTATGCTCATCAGAGCTGCCACCCAGATCCTTCAGGGATAAGATTGCTAACTCCCTTGGAGATTGCCAATTGACCTATGCTAGCTTACCAGGAAGCCAAACAAGCCTTCCTGTTTTTGTCTTTCCAGTGCTGGGATTAAAGCGTTCACTCTCACACCCTGATTTTGTACACAGTTTCTGGAGATCACACCCATGCTTTCAAAGCAAGCATTTTGTTTTTACTTTTTATTGGATATTTTATGTATTTGCATTTCAAATGTTATTCCCTTCCCCTTCCCTCTTCAATTTCCCTTCTGCCCCTGCTTTCATGCTTTCACTCCTACCCACCTACTCCAACCTCAATGCCCTGGCATTTCCGTACATTGGAGAAACAAGCCTTCACAGGACCAAGGGCTTCTCCTCCTATTGATGCCAGACAATGCCATCTTTGCTACATATTCAGCTGGAATCATAGGTCACTCCATGTGTATTCATTGGTTGGTGGTTTAGTCCCCGGGAGCTCTGGGGTGTCTGGTTGGTTGATATTGTTCTTCCTATGGGATTGCAAGCCCCTTCAAGTTCTTCAGTCCTTTCACTCCTCCATTGCAAGCATCTTAATAGTTAAATTTCCTCCACGATTTGATTTCCAAATACCAAAGAAATCATTTTTCCTCAATCATTTTCTTCACTGAAGGCTTATTTTTTTCTATTTATGAGCTCAGATGCAATTTCAGGTTTCTGCATAATTGTTTTTAATATAAACTAAGCCTCCAAATGTTAGATATTTTTTTCAAAATTTCTTTTCTTTCTCAATAAAATACTATCTCATTTCTTCTTCCGTCTCCTTCTCCTCTCTGTGGCCAGGAGGTCACAGAGTTCTTTTTAGTACCTTTGACTGTTTCCTGGTTGTCAAAGAGAATGTTTGAATTAGCAATTATTCAACATTGTCATGGCCATTGTAGTTAAAATAATAATTTAATATTCATATTATTCAGTTCAAAGAAATGCACAAAATTTCCATACAAGTGCACATACACACACTACACACACACACACACACACACACACACACACACACACACACACACACCATTTATCTTTGCCTACCTTGCAGAATTTGTTTATTTCTATTCCGATGTGAGAGTTCTTCATAAGTCATTGCAGGTAAGTAGGAAAACAATATACTTGCAATCAATTTAGTTATAATAAAAGTGTAGAATAATTGTTCCTAATATTAGTTTTATTCATTTATTTTTGCAATGAACTTTTTAAGAGTATTATTTGTTAAGTCTGATATTATTTCTATTTAGTCTGCAAAGTGATCTACTTTAGATCTTTGTACATGAATTCCTTTTCCCACCTATGGATTTTTCATGACTTTTGTCCATATTACTATTTTAGTTCGTTGATCTCTGATTTGCCATTTGGGTCTACTTAGATGATAGCAGTTTCAAGCATCATAGAAGGCAAAGTTTTGCCCATGTCTGGCATTTAAACTCTCAGCAGAAAATGACTGTATTATTGAAAGCACCACCAGTGTTTCTCTACTCTGTGCTTGTAGCAGAGATGTGGAACTGTTAATTTCTGTCTGTCTCTCATTTCCTGTCTCATAGCCAGGGAAAGCAAGCTCATCCACATGGTACTGGTCCCCATCCCCTTCCTTAATGCTCAAGGCCTCCGAAGGTCGGCCCTTAGGAAATGTTCAGTTTCAGATGAATAAGATACAATTTAGTTGTCACAATTTTATAATACCTCTTGCTTAAGAATTTCATTAGAAAGTTTCAATAATATTTCAAAATATAACGTGAAGTTTCACAGTCTTCCAGGAACTAATCTCCTTTGCCTAATGTCTGTCTCTTTTCTGGCTTCCCTCTTCCTTTTTCTCCGTCTCTTTCCTATTTGCAGACTCTGACAATCCTCTCGTTTACCTATTCATTGTCTTGTCTTCTATAAAATACTCTATTCCGTCCAATAATTTGCTGTGGTCACACAGCAACCTCTTCATTTTGTCATTATGCTTTTTATGTCAGCTTGGACTTCACACATGTCACCTGACAAACATTGTTTTTCTTTCTTTGCTATTCTATAGCTGAATTTATTTCTCTCGCCATTTACGTTATCATCAATTATTTCAGACTTGAAAATGAATTTTATTTAGTTTTAATCCCATTGAATTTTAATATCTTTGTAAAATACATGAATAAGTGTATGTACATCTGTTGTGTATCTTTTCCTGCCTTCACTGGATTGTGAATCCCTCCAGAGTTTGAATAGTGATTTATATGGTATCTAGCTAGTCACATATAGGTTACTCACATATTCTTCTGATTTGAATATAAAAGGACACAGTGTTTATACTTTGGAAGTTGTTATCCACAGGACTAATGCTACCAGTGATAATGTGACGGTGATATATTTAGGTAACCATGACTTCAAACACTAATTGCGCTACATTAATATTATTGTGCCTTCCTTGATTTCCATGCTTAACTTGCCACCCTAAGTCCCCATAGTTTCCATTCACTACTGTCAAAATGTCCAGGAATGCAGGGGCAGATTCAGAAATGTTGTGAAATGCAGCCACACCATGTTTAACAAACAACATAACAAAGGCATCTGTCACAACGCATCACCTTCTGTTCCTGGGAGCCTTCTGCCAGCACGGTGGCTTGCTCACTGCCTTTTCTCTTCCTCTCTGCTCATTCTCTCTAATTAAACGTGGCATTCTCTTTCCATCACACCATGAAAAGGGCCCTCATTTTGGCAGGAAAATGGGGAAGATTGGCTAGGGAATAAATCACGCCACAAGCAATGTTTCCTTCTCAGATAGAGAATTTGGGCCAGGTCACCTCTATGAATTGATTTACAGGGATTGAAAACCCACATAAGCCCCTCTGAGTGACAGGGAAGCAATAAAAAAATAGGAAAAGAAAACATCTCTATTTTTACACTCTGGTCATTAAAGCCTTGAATCCTTAGGGCTAAGTGCTCTATCCTCATCCATGTGATTTTTAACTCTTTTTATATCTACACTTTGTTCTTCACCTTTTCAGAAACAGAGTTGATTCCTACACTGCATCTTATGGCTTCTTTATACCCCATGCTTCTGTGGCTTCACCCCCTGGAATATAAACTCAAGTGTAATCACATTGACAATAGCAGTATCTCGGATTCTTTACTCACCGTGTATTGGGAACTGTGCCAAATGGTTTTATGCATGCATCTCATGTAATGTTCACAGAGATCTTTGAAGGATGTGGTACTATTTTTGCCATCTGTTATAAGGAAAATAAACTGTTTTTGAACGATGAAAAAATAAAGAAAATTAAAACAGATTGCATATCTAGCGTCTGGTGACAGGTATAAGATTTACAGATCTTATTATAAACAGGCAAACACACCAACCTGTAATTGTTAGCCCGTCTTCCTTTATAAAATGTGGTTCACCTACATGTTTTATTCACTGCTTGGTAAATCGCTGAAGCTGGAAACCTCTTACTTTAGAAAATCAGCTTAGATTTCTACCTGCAGGATCTTTTGGATTGTTGCCCCCAGTTTTCCTTTTCGGGAAAACTCAGGTAAGCTCACTCCACCTTGCTGTCTGACAGAGAAATGATTTTCCAGCCGGCCACCTGTTGTCCTTAAGATTTGCACAGTATTAAGGTAAAGATAATAGCACCAAAAGCAACTTGCAAGTTCAAAATATTTTATGATTTAAAAATGTTTATTACTTTATTTGCAGGAAAGTTTTGTTTGAATGTTTATATACATACCACATGGAGGTTTGGTGTTTCTGGAGGTCAGAAGAAGGTGCAAAATGCTCTGGACTAGAATTACAGATGGACGTAGGGCACAAGATAGGTGCTGGAAATCAAATTCCAGTCCTTGCTGAAAGCAACAGTTTCTCCTCAATAGGAGGCCTATTCTCCAAACTCTCAAATTACAAGGGGCATTTAAAATAAACTGATACAAATACTTCATTTTTCCTTAATCAGTGACTGCATAGTATCCTCCCTTTACACATATTCAGAGTCACTGACTTACAAGAAATATAAAAAGCTTAATCCTTCTGAAAATGACCTTTCTTAAAACTTTGCTTTGTTATTACATCAAGTTTTTTTTTCATTCACCAAATGTTTATTGAGCATCTATTTAGCTCAATTTAGATTTATAATCTCATTTACTTCAAAGTTGACAAGAAAAATGCAGTGGGTTGAAGAAAAAAGAGAAAACAAATAAACAAACAAAATACAAACCCAAAAACAACAATAGTAGGCATTCCTAAAAGGAATGGTACATATTCCTTTTATTTATTATATTTTGAAATTGTGTTTACAAAGATGCATCTTTATGAAGTTAATCCCTCTACTATCTTCATTTTACACATTACTTCTTGAAACAGATGAGGAAAATTATGGGGAAAACAGCTTCTCAGGAGGTAGGAGCTTGGAAATTTCCCAAACCACCAAACAACAGAGCTAGGACTGGAACCTGTTTCAGTCTGAGAAGGTCACATGTTACTGCCTCTCAGTCACTGCTAAAGCACTATTAGTTATTTCTCAGCAAGGTCCAGCTTAGTATGACTAGAGAATTTTGTGCTGAATGATGTCCAGGAATAAACCCTGCTTTAAACTTTGAAAGAAAGCAGCACAGTAGAGAGCAACATAACTTCTATCCGAATATTAAAGAGAGAATTAGAATTTAGATGTTTCTTAGATTTTTAAGCACAGTATTCATAGAGTAGACTCTATAACATCAAAAGTTCTGCAAACTTTCTCCATCTGGCGGCAGAGGATCAATGCTACTGAGCATTCCAGACTATATCAGTTATCTTCAATTATAAATGGACGTATAAATAAGAAATACTCAAGTTAATAAAGATAAAAGAGATTATATACCAAGTTAAAAAATGGACATGTTTGCCATGCATCATAACTTCGTGTATTTTATTTCATGATCAAGTGGCCCTGTTGCTTTGAGTCCATGGCGAGTCAGGGGTTAATGGTGGGAGCATATGGTGACACACCAATGGCCAGAATAACTGGATTTCCAGAATCTCTGCTTTAGATTTTATATAATACTTTAATAAAAGAGCATGGTTTTTACTTAAATAATTTAAAATTTTTAAGTGAATAATTTTGAAAGCTGACTGGATATTTACTTTATATAGATGTTTAAAGTGGCTATGAATCCTAGCCTACAAATTCATATTCGACCAATTCACGTTCAATATCAATACAAATTTCAGTGCCATTTTGTGAAATTCATCTTACAAATTTTTCTGATCCCTGGTGCCAATCATACTGGTAAACTAAATAGAAAACTACATCTGTCTATTTTTAATTTTATATTTTATAATTTTTTATTCCTTTTTCAGATCTTCCAGAGCTTAGTACAATGTGTAGTGATCTTATTGAGAAAAGATCACTCTTCCCAGATCAATCTCCTCCTTCCACACCCATACTCTGTTGTTATTCTGTTTGCTTATTTGTTTACCCAGTGGTCTTCCACAGTAGCTGTGCAGTTGACTTTCCAGAGCTTGCATTTTTAAAAAAAGTTACCAAAAAATCTATCCTATCAACTAATATGTGCCAGTAGATCTACAGCTAGTGAGAAAATGTTATGTACACATCCCATCTTCATGATAGGACTTAGTCTATCTTGGGCATGCCCAGTTGTAAATGCTGCCACAATTGCTTTTTGTTTTTACATAGGTGTCAATATAAGTGTCTTGAAAATATTACGAGTCTAGGACATCAGTTGCAAAAACTGTAGATAAAATTGTAGATTACTTGTGAAAATTCAGAGTAGAGAGACTGATTGAAAGCTCTTTTTATGGCCCTAACAGCTCTATATGTTAGAATTAATATCATCCATCATGAGAAGAAAAACTAGTCACCAGTTAAGAAAACAGTTGAAAACTCCTTGCTTATTCTTGGTTTTACTCATAAATTTTATTCTTTAACCTGAAATTTTCCACAGTCCTCTGATGTACCCATTGCTGTTTGTTTTTCCATAAGCTACTTATCATTTTGAAAAGAGATGATATCATTTTCCAGAAGAGAAGATAGAGCCAGTAAAGAAGTCCCAATTGCTACAAAGCAATAAAAGAGAGCCAGAGTCTATGTCTACCAGTCTCTGTTAGGGAGAGTCCAACTACTCATATTATATTATATTAAAGATAAGATAGAAGGAAAATGAAGTCAAAACTGACCCAACTCAAAGGAAGACATGTTGTCTACTGCTTCAAAAGCATGCACCGTTGCTGAGATGGCATCCGTGGGCTTTGTGGTTCTGAAGTCACCAAGTTTATCCTTTGTTATCTTCTTATCCCAGCTCTGTCAACCATTTCCATTAGGAGGATATAATGAAGTCTATCTACTGGGCTATAAACACAAACAAATTAGGAAAGAAACATTTATATGTCCTGTTGTTGGTAGAAATGAAACACCTGTGACTATATATATTTAAAAATACACTGTGGGCCTCTTGAGACTATTTTGTTCATATCCAAGTCTGTAGTTTCTTTACTCATGACCATTTTCTTCCCTGAATGCAAAGGAATGCAGACGAGGAAGAAACTGAGCCAATATATTTCAATAATACAGCATCCACATTTATTCCCTATGGTGGTTGCAAGCAGCAGAATGACTTCTAAACCAAAAGGGGAAAGTTTAGCAGGCAGAGTCTAGCAAGCAGTGCTGTGTACTTGGTCAAGCACTGCTCTTTTGTAGAATCCTCCTTGATTGACTGATTCCTCCTGAGTGACATTTTTTAAAAGATTTATTTATGAGCTGGTAGCATAGAACCCCCAGTGTTGATCTGCTGCTAGTGCTATGTCCTAACTTTTTCCATATATTGTTATCACTGTTTCAAATGGTAAGCATGTAAGATATATGTATATATGTATATATGCATACACTGGATGGTTGTCTGCTGTTCACCAAGATAATGATTATTGAAGCTACTATAGAAAAGATCAATGACATGATTTGAGTTTATTAAGGTTAATGCTAAATTTAAAGAATTGTAAAACTAGTGTTGAAAAAAAAAACTAGTGTTGAACGAAATAGAATACTTATAGCCAACCATTGGACTGAGAACAGGGTCTGCAGTGGAAGAGTTTGAGAAAAGATTAAAGTAGCTGAAGGGGTTTGCAACCCCGTATGAAGAAGAACAATACCAACCAAATAACCCCAGAAATCCCAGTGACTAAACCAGAGACAGACAGACAGACAGACAGACGGGCAGGCAGACAGAAAGGGAACAGTTGCCAATGGGTTGAGTTTAAACAGAAGATACGCAGACCAAGATTAGTAAGTATTGATACCATTTCAAAGTCCCAAAGACAACAATGATGAGGGCATGTGGAAGATGTTGAGGTTATCATTGGGATGATATACTGTCAACTTTACCAATCAAAATGGTATCTCTCTGAATAAAAAGGAGTCCCATGAAGTACATGAAAGCATCCTTTCTTTGGAAAAAAGACCCATTCCCCTTAAACTCATTAATAACCACTAATGATTTTCATTAAAAATAAATCAGCTAAACATCTCCTAAATAGATAGTTATGAGGTATATACAAAATGACTTCCCTTTCTTCCTGAGTTTTTTTTTTATTTTTCCACACAAATTCTGTGCTTGCAGAGAAATTGTCATAATTTGACATTTTACATCATATTATCAATGTTGTCTCGGTGCAGAATGTTTATCAAAAGCATGCCTTTATAAACTAAATAGTTAATATATGCTATACATAGAATTGCTTTAGAAAATAAATTTATCCTTCCTTTGTAATAAACTCCTTTATAACTAGGTAAATACCAGGCTGTAACTAGTGTTGTATTTTATGTTTATAGTAGAAGTACATAAAATAACTGAATACTTGCTACTTGAGTAGCAGAGGTACAATACAATGGTAGTTACTCTGCAATGCATGAAACAAATAAAATATTATAAACTATATATATATATACATACATATATGTAGTATTTTTTGGAATAAAACTTCTGGACTTCCTCATAAAGAATATTAGACATTTCTGTACCTTCACACTTGCTTGTGTCTATTTTGTGTTATTGTAACTAGATGCTGGATGCTGAGCATTTTCTTTTGGTTATTGTTTCAATTTATCGTGATTTTAATACTCTGATCATAGAACATAATTATTCCAGATATTTTGATGCAAAAACACCAAATTTTAAATTGATTCCATTACCACAAAAGTGTCTAAGGGTTTCTATTCATGCTCAATCATCAACACCAAGAAGCAAGTTGGGGAGGAAAAGTTTTATTCAGCTTACACATCACATTGCTGTTCATCACCAAAGGAAATCAGGACTGGAACTCACACAGGGCAGGAAGCAGGAGCTAATGCAGAGGTCTTAGAGAGCTGTTACTTGCTGGCTTGCTTCCTCTGGCTTGCTCAGCTTTCTGTCTTACAGAACCCAAAAGTAACAGTCCAGGAACAACACTACCCACAATGGGATGGGTCCTTTCCTATTTTATCACTAGTTGAGAAAATGCCTTACAGATGGGTCTCATGGAGGCATTTCCTTCTCTGTGATAACTTTAGCTTGTGTTGGGTTGATACATAAAACCAACCATTATAATTGACCCCTTGTCCACTTGCCGTACAAACACATCACTCTTAAGCCTCAACCCTTACTTTCTTATTCATCTCCTAGATCTAAACAACTTGAAGAGTCCCACAGTCTTTACAAATTCTTTTTTTTAACATTTTTTGAGTTTATTGGATTTTTTTAAAATTTATTTACATTTCAAATGTTATCCCCTTTCCTGATTTCCCCTCTGGAATCCCTATCCTTTCCCCCATCACCCTGCCTCTATGAGAGTGTTCACCCACACATCCTCCCACCCACACCCTCCCTTCTCCCCACCATGGCATTCATCTACACGGGAGCATTGAGCCTTCACAGAAACAAGGGCTTCTCCTCTCATTGATGCCTAATAAGGCCATCCTCTGCTACAACTGTGGCTAGAGCTATGGGTCTGTCCATGTGTACTCTTTGGATGGTGGTTTAGTCTGGGAGCTCTGGGGTGGGGGAGGGAGCATGTTGGTTGGTACAGTAGTTCTTCCTATGGGGTTGAAAACCTGTTCATCTCCTTCAGTCCTTTGTCTAAATACTCCATTGTGGGTCTGGTTTCAGTCCAATGGTTGGTTGAGAGTATCTGACTCTGCATTTCTCAGGCTCTGGCACAGCCACTCAGAAGGCAGCTCTATCAGGCTCCTGTCGGCATGCACTTTTTGGCATCGGCAATATTGTCTGGGTTTGGTGATAGTATATGGGATGAATCCCTGGGTGGGGCCATCTCCAGATGACCTTTCATTCAGACAGTCTTTGTCTCTGTATTTCCTCGTATGAATATTTTATTTTCCTTTCTAAGAAGGACCGAAGCATCTGCACTTTGGTTATCCTTTTTCAGCTTCATATGGTCTGTGGATTGTATCTTGGGTAATCTGAGATTTGGGGCTAATATTCACTTATCAGTGAGTGCATACCATGTGAGTTCTTTTGTGATTGGGTTAGCTCATTCAGGATGATATTTTCTAGTTCAACTCATTTCCCTAAGAATTGCATGAAGTCATTGTTTTTAATAGCTGAATAGTACTCTGTTGTGTAAATGCATCACATTTTCTGTATCCATTCTTCTGTCAAAGGACATCTGGGCTCTTTCCAGGTTCTGCTATTACAAACAGGCTTCTATGAACACAGTGGATCATGTGTTCTTATTATGTCATGGAGTACCTTTTGGGTATATGCCCAAGAGAGGTATAGCTGGGTCCTCAGTTAGTACTATGTCAAATTTTCTGAGGAACCTCCAGACTGATTTTCAGAGGGGTTGTACCAGATTGAATCCCACCAACAATGGAGGAGTATTTCTCTTTCTCCACATCCTCATCAGCATCTGCTGTCACCTGAGCTTTTTATCTTCTGAGATTCATCCAATCATTTGGAACTGTAATTCCCAAAGCAAGACAGGAAACCATCCATCTGGGCAAATTCCATACTCTACATTTCCAAGGCTGATCTCCAACACTTTTTCATCTCTGTTGATTGTAACAAATTTATTTCTCCTAGGCTGGTTCCACTCCCTGTTAGCAGCTTTCCTCAGCAGGTATTGCCCAGCTCTGGCATCTTTAATCTTGGGGTCACCAAGTCATTTTGCAGCTTCTTGTTCCAATGTTTTGGATCCATATATGATCTTCTGGGCTTTGCCAAAGGGCTGGCATCACTTTTCCAGCTCTGCCCTCTGTAGCACACTGAGCTCAGGTGATCTACTCTACTGTCACTGTTGTTTTACATTGTACTGGCATCTCCAATACACTGGGGTCTTCCACTGCAATTAGGCTTCACCAATAGCCTCTCATAGGCTCATTTCATTGTGCCAAGCCTCAACTCTTTGCATTGCACTGAGACTGTACTTTATCAATGGCCTTCCATGACCTCTCACAGTGCCCAGCCTCAGCTGTTCTTCATGACCTCTTCCTGACTTCAAAACTAAAACTAACTTGTTGCCTCTTACACATCACCAAGTACAGTTGCTACAGAGGTACAACCTTTACTATCTCTGAAACACAGTTTCTTTGTGCTCTTAGAAAACACTTCCGAGAAGATTTCACCTCCATAATGCTGGTCTCTTCTTAAGCACCATTAATTTCATAGCTCCAACAAACTAGCATCAATTGTCCACATCTCATAATTCTAGTGGCTGAAATATCTAGATAGCAATGTGCTTATAGGATACAAGCTCTTTCTACCTGTATTATAATAAGACAAAAAGCAGAATGAGAATAATCCTTGGGTAGAAGAGACCAGCAAATAAGTAGGTGACCTTGCTTTATAATATTATATAATTCTAAGAATCTACCTAGACATGGTAGGCATCTCTACTATGTCCATGAGAACTTTTAATTCATAGAAAAAGGTGGTGCTCCTCTAATTTAGTGACTTTTCATCCCATCCTAATTTTCAAATTTTCTCCTTCCTCCTTTTAAAAATGCAGAGGACAAACCATATCCAACTAATAAAAACTCTATCAAACTTATTTGAGCCTGTGAGAGTTTCCCAATAAACCTAATTTTTTGTAAATAGTCACAAATTGCTCTCCAGTACCTTAAAATCACAAGATGCCAGTTAACACATTTCTAAATCAATTTCTTACAACAAGAAGTAAAATGCCAATCAGTCATTTAAATGGTCTCTGAAGACGAAGTGAGTGTGTGCAAGTATCAAATGGACTTTTATTTTGGAAAAAAAGAAGGGAGTATGGCCTCACTATGATATTGTAGGTCTAGTTGGAGACTTTGATAAGTTAATGAGAGTTAGATTTATTGTCTTATTAGATGCTATTGTAGAGGAGGAAATATGTGCATATGTGCATATTCACTCTCTTTTGAGCTAGTAACTCCCTTCATAATAATTCCATCCAGTGTCAGTGTGAGATTCTCTCTCTTTCTCTCTCTCTCCTCTCTCTCTCTCTCTCTCTCTCTCTCTCTCTCTCTCTCTCTCTGTCAACCTCTCTCTCTCTCATGTGTGTGTTTGTGTGTGGATATGTGTGTATGTGTGTGCATGTATGTGTAACCTTTTGTCCATAGATAATGGACAATAATACTCTGCCTGTCCCCATAGTCAATTTTCCAGTCACTTTTATTATCCATGGTTAGATTTCCTACCACTGGTATTTACACAAAGAAAAGACTATATCAGAGGTCAGTAATAAATAGGAAATGGACAGATAAATAAATATCACACACACACAGATGTTAGATTAAGTGTCCTACAGTGTCAAAAAATGGAACAGACAGTATAAGTAATTAAGCTGACCTGTCTACTATCCTATCTCTCAAGGAGTAAAGTGGTCCCAAGCTTGTTAGTAAACTCTCCTCTCACAAAGCTGCAAGGGCATTCATCATGAACCGAAGCAGAGCAGCATTTTCTGCCAGGTTTTTGTGAACTATGATCTGTCTTTCTCCTAAATGATCTCATAATTTCTTTGTCCTTATTCTTTGATTATTTAGTTTGTACACAAGCCATGTTGTTCGCTAGCCATGTTAATAACATAGAAAATCAAATGGGATAAATCACTTAACACATAGTTAGTAGCCACGAAATAATTATGTCTGTTTCTAGAGAACACAGCTCTAGAGTATGATATGGCAATCACTTTCTAATTTTATTTCATTTCATATCACACCAAAATAGATTGTGGTGCAAAGCTTTTCATTTTCCTTCAACTATTCAATTTGTCTAAAGTAAATGTATATAGAAGCAGCAGGTAATACCACATCTCTATCTAGTTTTTGGCTCTGAGCTGAAGCAGAGAAAATTATGTAACCAAGACACATAGTTCAGATTGCAATTATGATTATTATTAGCTATAATAATAGATCATAATAGCATCTGCAAGCAGCACCAACAGAACTCTGCCTGGGCCTCATTAGTCTGGACCCCACAAATTTGTAATGCGTGGTTATTTGACTATAACTAGACTAGACCACTCTGCTTTGTGATCTCCAGATTTTATTTTTAATGTAGTTCAAAAAATATTTGGTAAAAGTCCGTATATCAAAATGTGATGATAATAGGCTCTGTTGTGATAATTAAAAAGACTAGAATTTGAAAAGTCATGTTTACCTTGACTGAAATCCTGTGAATGCCATGTTCATTTGTGGATGAACTTGGCTAACATTCAGTACTTTCAATTTTTAAGTGAAAAATAACTGAGTTGCTATAAAATGAATTTTGAAGCTCTGAAATTGAAATTGTGACAAAGTGTACTACTAATTAACTGATACTCTGCTCAATGCTCTGTTCAATAATAGTGATGGACAAATCAGAGAACATGAACATATATATTTTGCACAAAAGTAAGATCATTATTTTAGTTCTAATACCTTAGATTAGAATGCAGTGCTGGAAATATTTGAATAGTTTGGTGGGAACATGAATGAATTTTCAATTATTTCTGTTTAAGAGTCTCAGGACAGCTGTTATTAGAAGATCTTAGAAATGTGATAATGAATATCCTAGTAAGAGCACCAGTGGAAGGGGAAGCAGTTGGTCCTGCTAAGACTGAACCCCCAGTGAACGTGATTGTGGGGGGAGGGCGGTAATGGGGGGAGGGTGGGGAGGGGAATACCCATAAAGAAGGGGAGGGGGAGGGATTAGGGGGATGTTTGCCCGGAAACCGGGAAAGGGAATAACATTCGAAATGTAAATAAGAAATACTCAAGTTAATAAAAAAAAAAATAAAAAAAAAGAAATGTTGTGATAATTGCCTTGTCTACAAGAAGATAATGGGATACCAGCTATAGAATAAAGTCATAGTGAAAACTCTTATGTTATAGAAAAATATAACAATTTAGAATGCTTAAGATAAAGAAAAATACAAACACCTTTCCAAAAATAAGCCACAGGCAGAACTTACCTGACACATTAAAAGGGAAATTGTTTTAAATTTGGTGTTGTACCATTTATAATGATTAAATAAAACCTTATTAGAATAGCTTTAAATCATGAGTTGGGTTAATGAAGTATCTTGTTTTTTAGTTCCTTCATTTTTCTATAGCATTTCTAGCAATGATCTGATCATGTAATTGCCTTCCAGTGAAACACAATCAGTGTGTTTATTTGAAAACACTTATCACTTTAGATGCCTTATCTCTTTAGATTCCCTTTAAGTACAATTTTCTAAATAATAAAGGTTAGGAAGGTATGACAAAATACAGATTTTAAATTACTGAAAAAATTATGTGTCATCTTAAAGATCAGGTAATTAATCAGTGAATGGGTGTGAAAAATATATCTAATCTTTCTACCACCAATGAATAGCCCCTGTTATGCATTTGTTGTTTCTGAAAACATATTCTTTAATATTCACTCTTGGAACACACTTTGATAACAGTAAATTTCTTATAAAAAGTTCTATACCATCTGCACACCTAGATACATAACTGGGGATCCATAAATGGTATTTGAAATGCAAGAAAGAAGCTGAGTTCTGGAAAAGTTTCCCAGCTCTGTATGAACGTAAGTGAAAATCTTCACCAATATGGTCTTCATACAATAAGGTTAGGACAGACTATACATCATAAGAATGAAAGATATCTTTGGAAAGACTTGTTATCTTCCATGAGTATAAACCTTTTATGGTACCTCTCTAACCTTTCTTCCACATTTTCTCAAAAAATTGAGCCAATCTCTAAATGACAGATGGCTGTAGTTCCAGGCAAGATTGAAGAACTATGTCTTAACTGCTGCTAATATATATATATATTATATATATATATATATATTATATAATATATAATATATATATATATATATGGTCAAAATCAACTATTACATGATCTCTGACTCCATGGACTGATGACAGCTGTCACAAGCAAGACAACATAGCATCATAGCCAAATCTCGTCCACTGTGGCAATAAAATAAAATAACAAAGATCACAACAAAATGGTTCTATACTCACAGATTGGGTGAGAAAATGTTGGATGGGAGATATTACATGGCAAACCAATTCCTATGATTCCTGTTTTATTTTAAGAAGAAAATGTTTCCTCAATAAATCTAAAAGTATTTGTATACCTACCACAAAGACAACAAATGTAAGGTACACTGAAATTAACTCTGTTCAACTCTGACAAATGATAACCAGAATATATACAATTATTAAATTACCATCTTTTCCCCTCAAAATTACTTGTTTTTTTCTTGATATTATTAAAGAATTTTTTCATATTTAAAATAAATAAGAAAAACAATTATTGGATAAAAGAATATTGAAGGGTGATTTAAAATCTGAAGACCTTCACTAAAGATAATTGGAATGAGAATTTCAAGAAGATGACTGTAGTTTTCTTACCTATTTTTAAATTACTTATAGACTTAAAACTGAATAATTAAACATTTATTTTCATGAGAAAAGGGTTTATTGAGTCACAATTAAATAATTCAACAGTTAAGATTAAATGGCTAAGATAAACTATCTACTAACTATTGAATAATAAGTTAATAAATAATAAAAATCTATACTTGATTACAATGCTGGCTTTACATTCTTTGATGCTGCCTCCAGAATGAATCTATTTTTGAAGACACAAACTTATCAAGCAGATATCATTACGAAGAAGTTCTATCTTGGTTATAGTTTTACTGCTGTGAACAGACACCAAAACCAATGCAAGTATTGTAAACAACAATATTTAATTAGGGCTGGCTTACAGGTTCAGAGGTTCAGTTCATTATCATCAACGTCAGAGAATGGCAGCATCCAGACAAGCATTGTGCAGAAGAAGCTTAGTTCTACATCTTCATCTGAAGGCTGCTAGTAGATACTGACTTCCAGGTAGCTAGGATGAGGGCCTTAAACCCATAACCACAGTGACACACCTATTCCAACAAGGCCACACCCACTCACAGTGTCACTCCTTTGGCTAAGCATATACAAACTATCACATTCCACTCTTTGACCCCCATAGGCTTGTTCAAACATGTTAGTCTATAGGGGCCATACCTAAACCTACCATAATGCAAAACACATTTAGTTTAACTTCCAAAGTCCCCATAGTCAATAGCTGTGTCAACAATGTTAACCATCCAAAGTTCAAGGTCTCTTCTGAGATTCAGCCAATCACTTAACTGTAAGACAGGAAACCAACAGGATAAAGTCAAAACTTTGCATCTCCATGTCTGATGTCAAAGTGGTCTTCACATCTCCAACTCCTTCTTCATCATTGTTGACTGCAACAAACTTTTTTCGTAGTGTGGTTACACTCCCTATTAGCAGCTTTCCTCAGCAAATAGCCATAGCTCTGGCATCTTGAACATCTTGGAGTCTCCAAGGCAACTTCAATGTTACAGCTTCTTGTTTTAAGGTCTGGGATCCACTCATGTTCTCTGAAACTCCAAAGGGCTGGCTTCATTTCTCCAGCTCTGGCATCTGTAGCATTCTAAGCTTAAGTTGATCCACTCCACTGCTGTTGCTCTTTTGGTGGTCATCCTAAGGCACTAGCACTTTCTATATTCTGGGGACTTCTACTGCAACTATGCTCTACTAATAGCCTCTCATAAGCTCTCTTCATGGTGCCAAGCCTCAAATCCTTTGCATGACACCTTTAGTCTTGGGCAGTCAATTACAACTGAGGCTGCACCTTCACCAATGGCCTTTCATGGATTTTTACAGTAGCAAGTCTCAGCTGTTCTTCATGATTTCTTCATGCCTTCAAACCCAGTACTACCTGGGTGACTCTTACACATTACCAACTACAGCTGTTCCACGAGGTACACACAACCTTGGCTTTCTCTAGGACACAGCTTCTTTGTGCTCTCAGAAAACACTTCCCAGAAGATTTCACCTCAGTGATACTTCTTAATTATCACTAATTTCTTAGCTCCAGCTGACCAGCATCAATTGTCCCAGTAGTTCCTTCTATTCTGTTCTCTAAACCCAGAGCCACATGGCCAAAGAAGGTGAGTTCTGTGGCTTGGAGGAGCTGGAACATGGTCCCCAGTTTCTATTACATTGTCATTAGCTTTCTGTTTTTCAGCTCCTTTTCTGTTTAATCTTGGCTGTCCTGGATCTTGCTCTTTAGATTGATCTGAACTCAAGAGATCTGGATGCCTGTCTCATGGGATTAAAGGTGTGTACTACCATATCTGGATCTAAATTTAGCTGGGTAGTATTTTGCCTCAAAGTCACTACTCCATTAATTTAATTTAATATCCTTGCACATAGGATTCCGTTCCATTTCACTTCCTGGTGTCCCATTAATACTCGAACCATATATTTTGTGTTTTTCTTTTTCAACTTTCTCATTTTCATTTAAATACTCTTTATAAGAGAGAATTTTAGTAACCGTACAACAGAATTAACATCAGTCTGTTTTGAGACTTTTTTTTTTTTCAAAACAATTAATCTAAATCTATTCACTTTAGCTTCAACAGCAATACCTTTCACAGCAATACCCCAGTTCCTGGTACCAACTTCTTTCTCAGTTATGGTTTTACTGTTGTGAATAGACAGCAAGACCAATGCAAGTCTTATAAATGACAACATTTAATTAAAGCTGGATTACAGGTTCAGAAGTTCAGTCCATCATCATCCAGTGTCGAGGTAGACATAGTACAGGCAGAGCTGAGAGTTCTATATCTCCATCTGAAGGCTGCTAGTAGAATATTCATTTTCAGGTACCTAGGGTGAGGGTCTTAAACCACCTATTCCAACAAGGCCACACCTCCTAATAGTGTCACTCCTTGGGCTAAGCATATAAAAAAGCCATCACAGGTTGTGTTCATTCATTCTATGTCTGTTTATTGATCAATTCATACTGGTTAAGCCCTCAAATATATTATAAAAATACTAATTCCAGCAGTGATCATATCTGAAAAAACTCATGGAACTCAAATGTGGAAGAAATTCAAAATGTACATTTGAAATCGGCGTAATAAATGAAACTACACACAATAATTAGGTGGATAATAGAGTGAGCTAGACGCAAGTCTACTTGATAAGTATATGAAAAATTGATTCCTTGTTGATGAGGCTTAGCAACAATGACATTGTATCTTAAACTGCTTCAGAAAGATAAGAAATAGACAGTATCCAGCACACACACACACACACACACACACACACACACATAATATTATCCAATATTCTGTGACTGTAATCAGTCATGTAACTAATGTAATATGTTAAAGGTTTTCACAAGTAAATTGGAAAATAGATATGTGGATATGAGATAAATACATAAGAGACTATATATAATCATGCCAGATACTGACTTATTTATTTATTTATTTATTTATTTATTCTTTATTTATTCTTTTCTCATACATTCATTCTAACTATAGTTTGCCCTCCCTCCCATTCCCCCACCACATGTCCCCTCTTCCACAGATCCACCCTTCCTTCACTTGCCTTCAGAAAAGAGCAGGCCTCCCAAGGATATCAACCAGACACAGCATTAAATATTACAATAAAACAGGCATAATCTAATATTTTAAGGCTGGGTAAGGCTATGCATTAGGAGGAACAGTGCCACGAGGAGGCAATAAGTTATTCTTAGAAGTCCTACAAGAACACCAAGCTACACACCCATAACATATGCAAAACACCTAGCTACAACCTGTGCAGGCTCTGTAATGGTTGCTTCTGTCTTTATGAGTCCCTCTGAGCTGTCTTTATTTGATCTGTGGCTTGCTTTCTCCACTCCTCTAGCTTCTACCATTTTTCCTCTTTTTCTTCCACAGGATTCTTGAGAATATCTTTAATAGGGAACAGGAGGCTTGGTAAACCCCTTAGAGTAGAGAGGAAAGAGACACAGAGGTCTAGGTGAAAGGTGGGTTGTAAAGGGAGATGAACAATGAAGTGAGTACCTGAGATGATAATAAATTTAGAATGAGACTTTCCCACCTGCTACTAAGATTTGGTTCTACCCCTTAAGCACTAAGGAGACCATAAAGATGATAAAACAATGGAATGGAGTGGGCCATTCAAGGTTTAAGAAAAATTTTGTACTACATGTTTTATTGAAAACTAATCCAAATGATTTGGCACAAGGATTTTAAATAATATTTGAGATCAAAATGAAACACTTGTGTCAAGCAGAATCTTATTAGACAAAGCAAATGAGGAAAAGTCATAACACAGTTGGATATTAATACAGATTTTATAAAATTAGTTTGTGCAGAAATACATTGGAAAGAATAAATGGTTCAGCTTTGCATCATGAGATAGTGTATGAATGTTCTCACAGGTTTTGCAGATGAGAATATGCATAAACTTTATGGAGTGAGAGATCAACTTCAGGATCTTACCACAGTAATCAGTTCTTCATTGGTTCCATAAGTTTCCTCTGTCCAGAAAATTTCCTAAATTTCTTTTGCATTTACCTCATTTTGATGGACTGGAATGAAGGCTGACTGTAAATCCTATATTACCTAATACAATTGCCTAGGATCCTTTAAGAAACTTACAAATTCACCACGCCTTTTTGAAGTAAGCTGTGGTTGAAATCTGTCAAGTAGGGTTTTCTTTCTTCTTCCTCCAATGTGTCAGAAACATGTTGTGAAATAATAATATCTTAGATAATATTTTCATTTGACTTCTTTGTCCGTTTGTGTGGAATATGTGGTGTCTCCTGGCCTCCTTTCTCAACTCAAAGTAATTAAAGAAGGTTGATTTAAACAATTTTAATCATTCCACATCCAATAATGTCAGACCTATTTAGTGTGTCCCACTACCTCCATGAATTAAAATAATAAAAGGCTTCAACTAATGTTATGAAAATGGCAGTAGCCCCACTTCCTCCAAAGGGGGGGGGGTGCGGGTGACAGAGAGGCTTAGTGAGAACTGTGAGAACATTTAATGGTGACATACCATTTTTAGACCCAATTATGTAAATTCATCCAGCAATATTGTGAGTGAGGGTTGGGTGAACATTTCCCCCACTAACACCCACTCACACACATACACCCTGAGATTTACAGCAATTATGCCAATTGTCCTATTTATGGTACTTGACACATTTAATGTAAGAGAGGGACAATGCATCCTATTACCTCTTATTACAATGCAGCCTGGTGATGAATGCTACAACAGTGATGGTAATTAAAATGTGTTGTGCATACTTAAATGTGAGATTCAGGGTTTGAAGAAGCGCTTATTATCCCAGCTCTATTTTTTTTTTCTTAAAGAAAGACTTGATACCTTCCTCTGCCTGCCTGCAATTACTTAGGTGGTTTAGAAAAACACCCATATTACCTGCAGTTCTATCTTTCTTTATTTCATTTTGCTGTTCGATGTGGGACCTCTGTGTGCCCTAAAAAATTCTATCTTTAGCACTTGTGGCTGGCAGTTCTTCATGCAGAGGCCCCTGAACTCTAACATCTACCAAAGTCATTAGACTTAAATTGCCATAGAAACACTAGAGAATAATGTTAAGCTTCTGAATGTCAATTTGCTTTCTTCTCATTTCAATATATTTTTTTTCCTTGATAAATCAGCTGCCCTGCAATTCTGTTGGACAAAAAGTGATCTTGGAAACTTTTAAATTATTCACTTAAACTTTGCTTCTCTTAAAAAAACAGAAGAATGTTGAATTGTGATAATACAGTACACAATAATGTGATAGACACAGCAAAACCAGAGTAAAGAGTTAACATAATATATAAAATAGATATGTAGATATCAGAGAAATACATAAGAGACAACCATGAACATGATATTGTAAAGTAAACAATGAATGTGAACCTAATGTAATTTTTGCAATTTAAAGCTGTGCTAGAAATAAAACTTAGTATATTTTTTAAATGAGGAAATGAAAGCTTAATTTTACCAAGGCTACAGTCATAACGCTATTAAATGAATAATTAATTAAAACCAATATGCAAATGTTTGGACCAAGACTGTTGCTACAAATATGTACTTAAATGTTTTAGCTGTTTTTTCCTGTCTTTTGTAAATTACACCGGCCTCCATTCACCCCCTTCACAGTCACTTACCTTTATGCTTGTATTGTATGGGCTATTTTACTGCACAAATAATCACTGAAAATAGAAGTGACTTTCTATCAGCCACAACTTCTCTATTGTCATATCTGTGTACTCAGAGTGTTTGACCTCTCCCATTTCAGCAGGTATTGAAAAAGAAACCTTAGATTCTTGTCAGTGTTTCCTTCCCAGTCTGTTTTAAATTTCTAGTTTTCCAGAGGTTCATCTAGTCAAGACACTTAAAAAATAGTTTCTGGTATGTTATGTTTTTAATTTTGGTCCTCTTTCCTCAGCTGTTACAAGTTTTTACAGTATTTACCAAAGAACAAATCCAAGTTGTGTAATCTCTTTTCTGTAATCCATCACCACTGTCCTCTCCTGAACAACTCAATGCCTTGTAAACACTAAACCTACCTGCAGAATGACAAAGTATGACATCCAAGTACCAACTCTTCTCGGGTAATTTTGTTCAATGCTAGAATCCAAGCTACAAATGTAAATTATCGTATGTGAACTGCAAACACTGATGAATGAATGCATGTATGTAAGACAGAGCTGGAGAGATTCCAGTAGTAGTTCAGAGCAGGTGACGCTCTTTCAGAAGTCCCAAATTTGGTTCCTAGAACCTATGCTGGATCACCCACAAATCTCTATAACTCCAGATCTCAGTGATAAGGCACTTTATTTTAACCTTCTCTGGCACTTAAACACATGTGGCATATATTCACATTGATAAACACAAATACATATACAAAAACATAAAGTAAATCGTTTAAAGAAATCTATGTAAGGCAGAGTCAGATGTGATCCCATGTATTTCCATTATGAAAAATTTAATTTATTCTGAGCATTTTATTAGCTTTGAAATAGGGATGGTAACAACGAGCCACCATCCCTGTGGAAAAGATAAAATTAACTAAGGCATGTATGTGATTGGCAGCCAGAAGAGGCTTTGCTGTTACGCCTCTTAAATGCTGTATTACATGGTATTTGTAACAAGGCTGATTAGTAAACTGGGAGATCTCTGAGTGTGTTTCATATGCTTAAAAAGTTTGCATTGAGGATTAAACAACAAATTACAGAAAAGTGTTGCTGGTTTGTTTGAGGTTGGAATTTCTTGATGAGCCTGGGACCTCCCAAATATAACTGTTGAACATATTGAGCAGGCGGGAATCTCAAAGGTATGACAATGGAAACTTTGCTGCATCATTATCCTGTGTGATTGCTAAACCTAGAAAAATAAAGCACATTGCCCATTATGACATCCTAAGGGTGCAGTGTGGAAAGGAAGCAAGTAATTCATTGCAAACTGGTGATGACTGCTAACCCAGGACTTGCTCATTTAGCAGCCTAGAAAGGGTATTCTGTCAGCAAACTATGTCATCAATGGCTTCGGAGAAATCCCCTCGTCTTTAATTAGTGGACCTCATGTGGCACCTTTCAGAGGTCAAATGGTGTTAGCTGAGCCTTTGATTGGTGATTTCGTTGTCTCTGTAAAGGCAACCTAAAATATCAGTGCTCAGTTTGTTAAATACTAACTTATTTACATCCCCCTTGCCAGCATTTCTTTGTTAGGGGCTTTCTAATGATACTGATGGGCCTGATCCATTTATTTAAACGATTGTTGCTGTCTTCCTGTAGCAATACCACAGCCCAGGAATAAACTCGTGCATGAATGCATATAACACTGAACTCAGACATGGATACTTATGTTGAGAGCATGAGTCTCCACTTAATGAGAATGCTGAATCATTTTTATTTTAAAAACAATTTTATTAATTGTATGTGCATATACATAAGGGGCTGCATGTACCATACTATGCAAGTGGAAGTCAAAGGACAACTCTGGGAACCAGTCTTTCCTTTCACTCTTGTTCTAAAGAACACACTTCAACTTACTTTGCTTTTCCTTGCTGTATACAGATATCATCTTGATTCACTTTTTAGTTTCCTCATCTTATTACATTTATCTATATATTTAGTGTGGGCGACCCACATGAAGAGGTCAGAGGAGACTTAAGGGTGTGGCTTCTTTCCTTTGGACTTATGGGTTCCTACTATTTAGATCAGGTCCTTGGAGTGGCAACAAGCATCTTTACCCTGAGACAGCACACTGGCATCCTAAACAGTGTCAATCAGTTCTTCATCAAATGTATATTCACCATGTCCATATACATGTGCATGCAAGTTCAAGCCATGAAGTTGACTGCGTTGGATGCATATTCTCTTTTAGCATAGTTTAAACATGCATTTATGTCTATCAACACACACACACACACACACACACACACACACACACACACACACACAGGCACATGCACAGTGGCACACACCTGAAACCATCAGAACATTTGAAGCAAATATTTTATACCTACTGGCATAAAGAACCTGAGATGTACGACATCCATACTTACAAACTGTCATAAATAACTTCAATGACTCAAGCATAAACGCATTTTAATTAACAGGTGCTACATAATTTATTTAAAATGTATACATATGCACATAGATACATGCATGCATAGTGAAAGGAAATACTAACTTCATAACTAGAGATGTCTTTCCAGTGGTGTGAATCTTTTCAAATGGAAGATCCTTCTATTTCTCTTGATTGGCACATTGATAAATCTGTAAAATCCAATTTAAAAGTGTACTGTATTTTTAAATTATATTTTATCATTGTATTTCAAGCATATCATCTTACAAAGAATAAACAATATGCGTCTGAGAGCGCCAGAGATATAGATGGGCAAACACATGAAGAAATACAAAGAGAATGTAAAGGCAAAATTCTGAATTTTCATAACTACTATGGGAAAAGAAAGGTGAGGAGAGATGCGGTGTGCTAGAAGGAAAATATAATGTGATGAGCTCCAGAGCCTTAAAGGACAAGATGCTGACTATTTTCCTACAAAGGTAGTCAATAAATAAACCTATTTCAGTAGTGGAACCCATAGCAGCTAGGCATTCCATACTTATGATATCATCTTTTAAAAATGTAATCATCCCCATTCTTCTTAATAATATTTCTTTAAAGAGAGTAAATACTTAGACAATCCCAGTAACGGAAAGAACTGCCTATTGCTATGTAACATGCTGCCCCTCATCCCAGTGCTTTTAAACAGCTTTGCTTTGTTAATTCTCTGAGTTGAGATGTTTGCCTGAGATGGCTTGCCCTGACATTACATATTTAGCTGTACTTGGTTCGACTGGAAGGTCCCAGGTGTCTATACTTACTTATCTGACAGTGTGAACTCTCAGCCGCATCTCTGTATCTTTTCTCTGATTTCTAGAAGGCCACTGTAGATTCTACACATGATCCTTCACTACAATTGCTTGCTTGTGTCTTTATATTTTTCAAAAAAAATGTCATAATGCCTGACCATATCCAAAGGGCAAAAAAGGAAAATGACTGCACATCTAAATATGCATGGGACATCATGCTTATATTTGGACCCTGAAATCTTGGACCTTATGAACATCTATGTGGGAGTTTCCATTCACATTTAATGTGTTTGTGCTTTCTAAGGCTTCCTGATAAAGAATAAAGATTGCCTTTACCTCCAAAATTTGGATGGAAGTTTGACTGATTCACTGTGCCTTTCTAGAAATATAATATCCAAGGGATGTCTGTGTGTGTGTGTGTGTGTGTGTGTGTGTGTGTGTGTGTGTGTGTGTGTGTGTGTATTTGTCACTGGGACAGGTGTCCATTAGAAGTTGGACCAAAGCCAAGGAAACAATTATTATAACTCTCAAGGGAACCTTTAACAATAATTAACTCTGTACTCTATAGAGGCCACAGTTAGTGTGAACAAAAAGTTCATGACATTAAAAAATGTCTACTATGTGAGATAGTTTACAATTATGTACATGGAAACTCTTATATGTTTTACTACACATTAAAATACCTATGAAAACATAAATGACCTCAATTACATAAGATACACTCTCGTGTATTTATGTTTTACCAATGTGCCATTAAAGCATCCATTTGCTATTTTATATCCCTATTTTATCATTTATTATAATAAATTTCCCTTCATATATATATATATATATATATCTTTCAAATTCATCATGTGAAATATGTACACTTTATAAAGATGTCTACACTCTACTGATTTAAATTGATGTTGCTACTGATATGGATATCTCTAAATCATTACCAGTTCAGGGACCCTCACCAAAATAAAACTGTCATTGTCCCTGCTCTTTTGATCATTGAAGGAATTAACTGAGCAACCAACATTAGCCACACACTTTATAATCGTTATCTCAAGGGATAACACCACTCTAGAAGATAGTTGTATCTAATATGTTCTTAATGAAAATAAAATATAAATCACAAAGGAGGTTTCTTAAAGTTCCATCACTATTAATTAAGGAAGGAAAAATTCAGTATCACTGTCTATACTGTGGTTATAGGTACCAATTCATCCTGAGGATCCATTGACAGTTAATCCATACAAAGGAGACAAAATAATATCTTTGATGGTACAACCACTAAGTTAATTGCCAGAACTTCACTAAATAATTTCTCACACATGCTCATCTAAGCAACCATAAGTAGGTTCATTATTTCATATACACACAGGAGAAAAGATAGAGGTGTAGGAGACAGACAAAGTGACCTATAGACAGACAGGGACAGAAAGCAAGATTAAAAAGAAGAGGGAACAACAGAGGGAATGAGACAATAGGAAGAAAGTAGGAAAAATTACATTTATTGGGAAGAAAAAAGGCTCACTTAGAGGGACCAGGGGAGAAGATGTAATAACGTGCATAGGATCAAAGTATATCATGTAAATAGTTGGATATATCAAAAATAACATGTAACTAGACATATAAAGATAGGATTCACATCAAAATTATTTTTGAATTTCATACCTGTTATTATAGATGGTATATATTCCATTATGTTTATTTTATCAATGAATTTAAGTAGCATCATTTTACATATCTTATATACCATGTTCAGATCTGCAATAATCACTTCAGATTTTACTCATGATGTCTTATAATAACATATTGGCCCATGATAACTAAGAGGTTGTATATGACAATTATTAATTTGTACTGCACTTGATTTTCTCCTACTTCTGGAACGGTGTGTTCTTTCTTGTACTGTTAGACAAAGAATACAATGCTGTAGATTCCAGGACTAGAAAACAGGATAAATAAAAGTCCAAGACACGTGTTGCATCAAGATATTTCTGGTAAACTCATTTATCCATATTAGAACATAATAATTATTGAATGTAGATTTTATAACAATCTTAACTTGGCTTCTTAGGTTGCTTACATGTTGAGCAAGAAAACATGCCTAAAACAATATTACTAAGCACTTAGTATATGTTAAGTGTACTATGGTTCAACTGCAGTGGGAGTAGGTGGGAAATACAATGATCACATGAGGCTACACTACACGTTTATGGTACCAGTAGTGTAAGTCTGGATGACAAAGATCTGTGGTGCATTCAGACTAACTCCAATCTTACTCATACAGACAACTATAGAGCAGATTTTATAGCAGTATTACATTTGCCTTTATAATTATCAACTTCAGTCTCTTTCCTTTCTCTGTACCATTTAATAACAAAAAGCATGACAGCATTTAATAATTGTTGTGGCACTTAACAGTGTAGAACATAACAGAGAGTAGACTAAGGAACATTCATTCAGTAATGGACTTAAAAGATATGGGGATAAAAAAAAGAGATACCCATAGGCATACAAGAAGCCTACAGAACTCCAAATAGATTGGACCAGAAAAGAAACACCCCCCGTCACATAATAGTCAAAACACCAAACGCACAAAATAAGGAAAGAATATTAAAAGCAGTAAGGGAAAAAGGTCAAGTAACATATAAAGGCAGACCTATCAGAATCACACCAGACTTTTTCAGAAACTATGAAGGCCAGAAGATCCTGGACTGATGTCATACAGACCCTAAGAGAACACAAATGCCAGCCCAGGCTACTGTATCCTGCAAAACTCTCAATTAACATAGATGGAGAAACCAAGATATTCCATGACAAAACCAAATTTACACAATATCTTTCTACAAATCCAGCACTACAAAGGATAATAAATGGTAAAGCCCAACATAAGGAGGCAAGCTATACCCAAGAAGAGGCAAGAAACTAATCGTTTTGGCAACAAAACAAAGAGAAGAAAAGCACACAAACATAACACATCCACGTATGAATATAACAGGAAGCAATAATCACTATTCCTTAATATCTCTCAACATCAATGGCCTCAACTCCCCAATAAAAAGACATAGATTAACAAACTGGATACGCAACGAGGACCCTGCATTCTGCTGCCTACAGGAAACACACCTCAGAGACAAAGACAGACACTACCTCAGAGTGAAAGGCTGGAAAACAACTTTCCAGGCAAATGGTCGGAAGAAGCAAGCTGGAGTAGCCATTCTAATATCAAATAAAGTCAATTTTCAACTAAAAGTCATCAAAAAAGATAAGGAAGGACACTTTATATTTATCAAAGGAAAAATCCACCAAGATGAACTCTCAATTCTAAATATCTATGCCCCAAATACAAGGGCACCTACATACGTAAAAGAAACCTTACTAAAGCTCAAAACACACATTGCACCTCACACAATAATAGTAGGAGACTTCAACACCCCCACTCTCATCAATGGACAGATCATGGAAACAGAAATTAAACAGAGACGTGACAGACTAAGAGAAGTCATGAGCCAAAATGGACTTAACGGATATTTATAGAACGTTTCTACCCTAATGCAAAAGGATATACCTTCTTCTCAGCTCCTCATGGCATTGCTTTCTCCAAAATTGACCATATAATTGGTCAAAAACGGGCCCCAACAGGTACAGAAAGATAGAAATAATCCCATGCGTTCTATCGGACCACCACGGCCTAAAGCTGGTCTTCAATAACAATAAGGGAAGAATGCCCACATATACGTGGAAATTGAACAATGCTCTACTCAATGATAACCTGGTCAAGGAAGAAATAAAGAAAGAAATTAAAAACTTTTTAGAATTTAATGAAAATGAAGGTACAACATACCCAAACTTATGGGACACGATGAAAGCTGTGCTAAGAGGAAAACTCATAGCGCTGAGTGCCTGCAGAAAGAAACAGGAAAGAGCATATGTCAGCAGCTTGACAGCACACCTAAAAGCTCTAGAACAAAAAGAAGCAAATACACCCAGGAGGAGTAGAAGGCAGGAAATAATCAAACTCAGAGCGAAATCAACCAAGTAGAAACAAAAAGGACCATAGAAAAAATCAACAGAACCAAAAGTTAGTTCTTTGAGAAAATCAACAAGATAGATAAACCCTTAGCCAGACTAATGAGAGGACACAGAGAGTGTGTCCAAATTAACAAAATCAGAAATGAAAAGGGAGACATAACTACAGATTCAGAGGAAATTCAAAATATCATCAGATCTTACTATAAAAGCCTATACTCAACAAAACTTGAAAATCTGCAGGAAATGGACAATTTCCTAGACAGATACCAGGTACCGAAGTTAAATCAGGAACAGATAAACCAGTTAAACAACCCCATAACTTCTAAGGAAATAGAAGCAGTCAGTAAAGGTCTCCCAACCAAAAAGAGCCCAGGTCCAGACGGGTTTAGTGCAGAATTCTATCAGACCTTCATAGAAGACCTCGTACCAATATTATTCAAACTATTCCACAAAATTGAAACAGATGGAGCACTACCAACTCCTTCTATGAAGCCACAATTACTCTTATACCTAAACCACACAAAGACCCAACAAAGAAAGAGAAACTTCAGACCAATTTCCCTTATGAACATCGACGTTAAAATACTCAAAAAATTCTGGCAAAATCGAATCCAAGAGCACATCAAAACAATCATCCACCATGATCAAGTAGGCTTCATCCCAGGCATGCAGGGATGGTTTAATATACTGGAAAACCATCAACGTGATCCATTATATAAACAAACTGAAAGAACAAAACCACATGATCATTTCATTAGATGCTGAGAAAGCATTTGACAAAATTCAACACCCCTTCATGATAAAAGTCCTGGAAAGAATAGGAATCCAAGGCCCATACCTAAACATAGTAAAAGCCATATACAGCAAACCAGTGGCTAACATTAAACTAAATGGAGAGAAACTTGAAGCAATCCCACTAAAATCAGGGACTAGACAAGGCTGCCCACTCTCTCCCTACTTATTCAATATAGTTCTTGAAGTTCTAGCCAGAGCAATCAGACAACAAAAGGAGGTCAAGGGGATACAGATCGGAAAAGAAGAAATCAAAATATCACTATTTGCAGATGATATGATAGTATATTTAAGTGATCCCAAAAGTTCCACCAGAGAACTACTAAAGATGATAAACAACTTCAGCAAAGTGGCTGGGTATAAAATTAACTCAAATAAATCAGTTGCCTTCCTCTACACAAAAGAGAAACAAGCCGAGAAAGAAATTAGGGAAACGACACCCTTCATAATAGACCCAAATAATATAAAGTACCTCGGTGTGACTTTAACCAAGCAAGGAAAAGATCTGTACAATAAGAACTTCAAGACACTGAAGAAAGAAATTGAAGAAGACCTCAGAAGATGGAAAGATCTCCCATGCTCATGGATTGACAGGATTAATATAGTAAAAATGGCCATTCTGCCAAAAGCGATCTACAGATTCAATGCAATCCCCATCAAAATACCAATCCAATTCTTCAAAGAGTTAGACAGAACAATTTGCAAATTCATCTGGAATAACAAAAAACCCAGGATAGCTAAAACTATGCTCAACAATAAAAGGACTTCTGGGGGAATCGCTATCCCTGAACTCAAGAAGTATTACAGAGCAATTGTGATAAAAACTGCATGGTATTGGTACAGAGACAGACAGATAGACCAATGGAATAGAATTGAAGACCCAGAAATGAACCCACACACCTATGGTCACTTGATTTTTGACAAAGGAGCCAAATCCATCCAATGGAAAAAAGATAGCATTTTCAGCAAATGGTGCTGGTTCAACTGGAGGTCAACATGTAGAAGAATGCAGATCGATCCATGCTTATCACCCTGTACAAAGCTTAAGTCCAAGTGGATCAAGGACCTCCACATCAAACCAGACACACTCAAACTAATAGAAGAAAACTAGGGAAGCATCTGGAACACATGGGCACTGGAAAAAATTTCCTGAACAAAACACCAATGGCTTATGCTCTAAGATCAAGAATCGGCAAAATGGGATCTCATAAAACTACAAAGCTTCTGTAAGGCAAAGGACACTGTGGTCAGGACAAACGGGTAACCAACAGATTGGGAAAAGATCTTTACCAATCCTACAACAGATAGAGGCCTTATATCCAAAATATACAAAGAACTCAAAAAGTTAGACCGGGGAGACAAATAACCCTATTAAAAAATGGGGTTCAGAGCTAAACAAAGAATTCACAGCTGAGGAATACCGAATGGTTGAGAAACACCTAAAGAAATGTTCAACATCTTTAGTCATCAGGGAAATGCAATCAAAACAACCCTGAGATTTCACCTCACACCAGTGAGAATGGCTAAGATCAAAAACTCAGGTGACAGCAAATGCTGGCGAGGATGGAGAAAGAGGAACACCTCCATTGTTGGTGGGGTTGCAGACTGGTACAACCATTCTGGAAATCAGTCTGAGGTTTCTCAGAAAATTGGACATTGAACTGCCTGAGGATCCAGCTATACCTCTCTTGGGCATATACCCAAAAGATGCCCCAACATATAAAAAAAAGACACGTGGCTCCACTATGTTCATCGCAGCCTTATTTATAATAGCCAGAAGCTGGAAAGAACCCAGATGCCCTTCAACAGAGGAATGGATACAGAAATGTGGTACATCTACACAATGGAATATTACTCAGCTTATCAAAAACAACGACTTATGAAATTCGTAGGCAAATGGTTGGAACTGGAAAATATCATTCTGAGTGAGCTAACCCAATCACAGAAAGACATACATGGTATGCACTCACTGATAAGTGGGTATTAGCCCAAATGCTTGAATTACCCTAGTGGCCTAGAACAAATGAAACTCAAGACGGATGATCAAAATGTGAAGGCTTCACTCCTTCTTTAAAAGGGGAACAAGAATACCCTTGGCAGGGAAGAGAGAGGCAAAGATTAAAACAGAGACTGAAGGAACACCCATTCAGAGCCTGCCCCACATGTGGCCCATACATATAGAGCCACCCAATTAGACAAGATGGATGAAGCAAAGAAGTGCAGACCGACAGGAACCGGATGTAGATCGAACCTGAGAGACACAGCCAGAATACAGCAAATACAGAGGCGAATGCCAGCAGCAAACCACTGAACTGAGAACGGGACCCCCGTTGAAGGAATCAGAGAATGAACTGGAAGAGCTTGAAGGGGCTTGAGACTCCATATGTACAACAATGCCAAGCAACCAGAGCTTCCAGGGACTAAGCCACTACCTAAAGACTATACATGGACTGACCCTGGACTCTGACCTCATAGGTAGCAATGAATATCCTAGTAAGAGCACCAGTGGAAGGAGAAGCCCTGGGTCCTGTTAGACTGAACCCCCAGTGAACTAGACTGTCGGGGGAGGGCGCAATGGGGGAGGGTGGGGAGGGGAACACCCATAAGGAAGGGGGGAGGGAAGGGATGTTTGCCAAATGTACATAAGAAATACTCAAGTTAATAAAAAAAAAAAAAAAAAAAAAAAAAAAAATTACTTTTACTATAGAGAAAGGTTTCTCAATTTCCTCTAAATTATATTTATTTTTACAAAACACACAGTCCCACGTCTAAGAATGTTTACAAATTTCAATATAACACAAAAAGTAGGTCAAGTCAAAGGGCAATAGACCAGAATAAAAGGATCTGGACTCTAGCAATACAGAATTATACAACTCTATTGAGAAGCTCATTGATATTTGTTTTATTTAATTAGAGAACACGGGCAGAAATTAGACTCCTACAGTACTGAGGATTCCTTTAGCACAATAGTGATAAATGCCTTATAAGAAAATATTTAGCCACGTGTCATATAATGTTTTGAGAAGCCTATCATGAGAGATGGTACAGAGCTGTATGTTGCTTTTATTAAGTTTAGGTGTGTGCATTTGAATTCTTGATCTCTCTAGTACTTTTAACATGAATAAGTATTATATTTTGTCAAATGCTTTTCTGGCATCTAATGAGATGATCGTGTGATTTTTTTCAGTTTGTATATAAGTAGATTATTTTAATGAATTTTTGTCCCTGGGATGAAGCCTTCTTGATTGTGGAGAACAATGGTTTTGATGTGGTTTTTTATTCCGTTTGTGAGAATTTTATTGAGCATTTCTCTTTGATATTCATAAGCAAAATTGGCCTGAAGTTCTTTTTCTTTGTTGGGTCTTTGTGTGGTTTAGGTAGAGTAATTGTGGCTTCATAGAATGAATTAGATAGTGTTCCTTCTGTTTCTATTGTATGGAATAGTTTAAGGAGTGTTGGTATTAGCTCTTCTTTGAAGGTCGGGTAGAAAAAAAAAGATGGTTCAAAGCAAAGCATGCCTTGAATCTTAGCATGAAATAGGCAAATACGGGGTTTGGTCCTTGTCCATGGGATGGGTCTCAAGTTGGGCTGGTTATTGATTTCCCATTCCCTCAGTCTCTGTTAAATACCAGTTCCTGCCTTTCTTGTGGATGGGATAAATTCTTGTGTTCTTATTGCACTGCAGGGCTTCTTGCCTGGCTGCAGAAGATGTCCTCTGAAGAGAAGCAGAGGGAAATGGGGGTAAAGATTGTGACAGGGGTTGCCTGGGAGGGAGCATTGAGAGGGACACAAAGTGAATAAGCAAAAAAATAAATAAATGAGTGAATAAACAAACAAACAAATACCAAAGAGCCAAAGATAGGAGGGTCTCCAAATTTTCAAGCAGTCGGTGTTATACACTATGCCCTGTCTGACAATAAATAAAATAAAATAAAATAAATAAAATAAAAAGATTCTCTAGTTTTAGTAAGAAATGGATCATCAACAGCAGCATAAACAGGTGAATTTGAATTATGAATGAAGGAGATCGATTCACTTGTGAAGAAGTACATTTAAAAGAAATGGCAAGAGAGAGGATTTGTAATTAATGGTATGGTAACAAGTGTGTCTGACTTAAAATTTCCATCTGAAGATTTTCTAAATTGGGCTTGAGCATACGAATTGAGAGAACTATTTCTGGCTGACGTTGGTGAACATGTTTACCTAGCTTCATGTCTGAGTGTTTCTATGTGTGACCTGAGAATATGTAAAACATGTGAATCAGATGTTAGATTTTTAAGAGCATAGATGTTTATGGATATATGGTATACATGAATTCTGTAAAGCCATGCTGAATATATGAATGTGCTGCCATGTATGGCCAGGATTTGACTATTTTCATCTCAGTTTTAATTCAAACAAAAAATTAGGAAATTAAAATAGGAAACAAATAGACTTCTATATTTCCCACTTCTACCAAAACATTTCTTCTATTTTACCTTATTCTTGTTTTAATTTCTTTTCATAGCAACCAAAATTAAACATATTTTTGTAGTTGATGAGATATTTCCTGCTGTTTATAAGCCCTCAAAACATTTGCAAAATAGGAGAACTCTCCTGCTTTTTAGATTGTCTGAAAATAATGCTTACTAGCCTTCAGGGACATTTGTCCACTAAAAATCTTCTGATCTATATCCTCCTATATTACTGATTAGGATAAAACTTTAATTAAAGATAAATAAACGTGTTTCCATTGTGACTTGGGAAATAAAGCATTAATAGCACAGTGACTGGGACTCAGAATGTTAAATAGCAGAAAATGAGAGACTCAGCCCATTTTGCATCAATTGGTCCTGCTCAGCAGAATGCAAATCAGTAAGGTACTTAATCTCAGGCATTGCTTTTAATTTTACTTTCGATGTGTATGCCTTTATAGTTCCAGATGCATTTGCAAAATTAAAAGTATAATTTATCTCCAAAAGCAGTAATCTGTCAGTGTGGTGACTTTGTTTTCATGAATTGCTGGCACTAAACAATATTCATTCATTGCTGGGTCTGCTCTCAGGAAGAGTAGTGGAACAATCCTGTTTAAAGGATGGGTGACAACGATGTAAGTCAGTTCTTACTCCTCCTTCAAACATATACAGGTCATTGAAAAAGTCATGTCTGTTCTTTCACCCTTCACTGCCCACCACCAGCTGTTTGAATATGTATAAACTGCTAGGATTGTTTGAGAGCACTGTCATTGGAAGACCCTGAGTCAGGCTGTTTTCTCCAACTATATAAAAGATGTCTTCTCCTAAGCTCTAAGAACAAAATGTAAAGGCAAAGATGTGGTTGGTTTTGGGGTGGAGTACTTAGAGTGAAATACACATGAGGCCTCTAGGGCACAGGAGCAACATAATGCTCACATTTTAAAGAGAAGATATACGGACAAGACAAATGCTGAGGACACAGAATGTACACCAGTTGGAAGCTTCCTCCAGATAAGGTAATAGTTCCCTTTCACTGGACCTCTTCATAATCTCCCTTTGTATCATCTAGATCTTTCCAAAATAAGATGATGTAATAATGATTACTTTCCACTCATAGACATGGTATAAGTTGTACTCATAGTTGTGTACATATGTGCTAACTTGTATTATTATTACTTTAGACATAAAGATTCCTACAAGGGAAAAGAGCATAGAATTTATCAATCTAAGGTGTTAAAGCAACTTGAGAAACAACTAACCTTGGAAAATAGACCAACTGGTTAATATCTATTAGTTGTTTCTCATATAATTTTGTGTTAAATCAAGAACAATCTCACAGGGAGTGTGCTTATGAAATAAACCTACATTGGAAGCTTTTACTTTAAGAAATGACAGCTAGGGTTTTGTTCATGTTTTAACTCTCAAGTTTTCTTTTTTCTTTTATTTTATTGAATATTTTCTTTATTTACATTTAAAATGTTATCACCTTTCCAGTTTTCCTCTGTGGCAACCCCCCATCTCATTCCCCCTTTCCTGTTTCTATGAGGGTGCTCCCCACCACCCACGCACTCCCTCCTGCCTCCTGCCCTGCCATTCCCCTACACTGGGGCATCGAACTTTCACAGGACCAGAGACCTCTCTTCCCATTGATGCTAGAAAGGCCATCCTCTGCTACATATGAGACTGAAGCCCTGGGTTGCTCTTTGGTTGGGTGGTTTAGTCCCTGGGAGCTCTGGGGTGTCTGGTTGGTTGATACTGTTCTTCCTATGGGCTTGACAATCCCTTCTATTGAGAATTAATTCAGCTTAATCTGGTCATATATAACATAGTAGGACACATTTTCATGTAATATACAATTAACTTTTATTGTTGATGTCAGTATATTACTTTTAAAATAAAAATTTATAGAAACAATGTTATTAGAAGAATCTAAGAATTCAGAAACCAACTGCAGGACAGTCTACTGAGATTATTTTATGAGTTTAAGGCATTTGACTTTTTTATTCCCTACTTCAATTATCTTTGCTTCCATTTAATATGAATCTGTTTCATTCTTTGGGGTTGGAACATCTGCATAATTTCTAATTTTGTAGAACTTAATGCGAGGTTAGAACTCACAGATCCTTATTATCAACTTCTGATACAAAGGTACCCACATTGAACTTCTTAAAAGAAATTCTATAATTTCTTTTTGTTTGAAAAGAATATCTTCCATAAATCGATTAAGTGAGTTTGTGGAAATCTAATATAGATTATGAAAATTGCTCATTATCTTTAAGATTATAATTTAAGAATTTCCTCCTTTCTAAACTATGTGTACATGTTCTCTGGCTTCATTTCTTACTCAAGAACAGTAAGATGAACATTGATTTTCAAACTAACACTAGATTCGCGAATCCTGATTTCTCCTTTAGTTTTTGCAGATAAATTCATTGAACTGATTTAAAGACAAAGGATTATATCGTCACATTCTTCAGGCCTTTTGAAAGTCATCTAATCATAACACGCCAGACAAGAAAGATGAATGAAAGTGAGGGAACTAGCAAATTCTGGACGTCAGCAGTTACAGGTAAGTCATCCAAATAAGAGGGGGGGGAGAGAGAGAGAGAGAGAGAGAGAGAGAGAGAGAGAGAGAGAGAGAGAGAGAGAGAGAGAGAATCAATTTAAGTAACAGAGATATATGCTTAAGCAGACTGGTGGGAAACTCACTCAAAGATAAGATTAAACTTTACATTATAGATCAAGATCAGCCTTGACCTTAAAGGTGATATTTATATTTTTAAGACACATCAGAGAAAGTAGAATAGTCTCCATTGTGATCTTCCTTTCATTTCAAAAACCTCACTCATGCTGAATTCTCATCTGCATTGTAATCAATCATTTAGAAAAATACCTGAAACCCTCATAAAATGGAAACAACAAGAAGAGTTCAAACATTGGCCTTTCAGATGTATGGGATCCAGAACTTTGTTGAAATAGTCATGTATCATTTTGAATTCTTAGAAAGAAAAATGGACACTTACTCTATGACAGGTGAAGTATATTTAATTATACATGCCAAATAACAAATCCCTATTCATGGGACTATGGGAGAATTAAGTGAAATAATTGATAAGAGATTATTGCATAGTAATACTTCAATTTACTTATTAAATATAAATCATTTGCCAAGACTTGTACATGATTTATATAAACATAAGAGATGATAATACTGTTCTTGTTTGTAATTGAATGTTTTTTTGTTCCTTGGATGAAAAAGAAAAACATGAAAATGGGATTTTGTAGTTGTCTAACTCCTAAATACAGTGACTATTTATAAAACCAGCAATTGGATACAGAGGCGAAACTTCTTAGGATGTTGAACAAAATGTAATATAGGAAAATCAGTTCAAATTAAACAATCCATTAGCTGAAAATGCTTTAGGGACTCTACAGTGTCAGATATTCCTTCTTCCAGGTCCTTCAGCTTCTCTCTTTGCACTTTACTTCAAAAATATTACACATCTGTGAAGATGTAACCAGATTGATGAGATGAGAGAAGTATACAAGTATTTCACAAGTTTATCCACTTGTGGTTACGATGTCTTCATCCATTTTTATTCTTCATATTTAGTTCTTAGACTAATAAACTGCAGAATAACTGGGGAATATCCTTCCTAGTGTATACTTACATTCTACATGAGTTCAAATTATGTCTTTGATCTTTTCACACCTGGAAAATCATTGGTTCATTTGATGTATGCAAGTCATTAGATGTATTTCATCAGCATCCATCTGGCAGATTTAGGTTAAATTATAGAGATATAAATACCTCTGATTTCAGTAATCTCTGCAATGGATGTCTATTTTTAGCATATGTGAACTCAGTTGTTTATGCTTGACTGTACATTTCCCCCAGGCATACCAGAGAACACAATACAGTGTTTTAATAAGAAATCAAGGATATTTTTAAAAAGCAGGATTTTTTTGCATTAGTAAAGTATGTGATCAGTTGCTGGAATCCATAAGACCAGAACTTAACTCAGAGTATATGCCTTTTGCTCCTTTCATCTTAAAGAGTTTTAAACTCAGTGTGCGTAAAAACAATCACTGCATACCCCTAAATATATCAATCTAAGTAGAAATACTAAGACTACAATGCTATAATAGATATTATTTATAAATATATCTAGGCATATATGTATATATATAGCCCAACAATAATTTGGATAAATTAATTTAAAAATTATAATTATTCTGTCTATAAATTAAGAAATATCTTAACCATTAATATTTAATAACTCTAGAGTTAACCTTTTAATTACCAATAGCATTTATTTTTTTTACCTATAGGATGATTAGTTGTTAATCTCTCACTCTTGTTTTGTGCTTAGTTGAGTCCCCTCATCCTTAAATTTTCTCAGCAAGGCAATGAGATCAGCAGTTACTAATATGTGTATAAAAGGGAAAAAAGAACCAAGACAATTCCAGTGATTGGACAAGGATCAGGCAGTAAGAAATAACAGAGCAGGTGTTTCAGCTACAAATTCCCTCTTCACCTCTTTTTAGCCATTTATGGGAAGTCTTCTACCACTTCAGGTTCAAAAGATGACGTACCTAAAGGATGGTTACAAGATTCACTACAAAGCCATAAGTATTTGAATATTCTCAGATATTTCAGATTTTAAAACATCTATATATTATTACTTTTATTAAAGGCTGAAACTTTTAGTGCTTGATATCATTAGTAATTCAATCTGCACTACGCTATACCCTTAAATTTCCATTGTCCATGTTTTATGTGGACAGAAATTGTGTTTGGTTAAAGTATAAAATATGAGATGAATACTTTAATGGAAGATCACCACAATCAGGCTAGTTAACTGCCTACAGCTGCCATTTTCTTCTGAATGTGTGTCTGTGTGTGAGAACACTGTAGTATGTGCTTTTAAAATGCCGAAGTACACAATGTAGAAAATCTGCTTCAGTTATCAAATAACACAGAGTCCTCCAAAATGTATTCATCCTGTAAATGAAATTTTGGACTTTTTTTTCCAACATTCTTCCTTTTATCATTCTCACAATCCCCAGGACCTGGCAAGTTCATTCTGCTTTATGCTTTGTGATTTATGTAAGACCGACCATATAGTATTTCTCTTACATCCTCTTTTCCTTCATTCCTTTGTTCCATCACTCCTTTCTTCTTTCCTCTTTCTCCTCTCCTCCCCTTCATTCCCATCTCTTGTTTTCCTTCTTCTCATTTTCCTCTTCCTCTCTCTTTCTCCTTCTTTCTTCCTTCCCCCTTTCCCTCCTTACTGCAACAATAAACAAATATACCCAGGAATTCTGACATATATCACAAGTCTGTTTCTTATAATTTTGGGGTAATATGGACAAAATAACATAACTTGGCATCAAAATAGTTATTGTCCTGTCACAGGATGCTGAGTAGCTGGAATAACAAGTATATGTCATCACACAGGGATTTGGTATTAATTTTCTTATGGCGTGCTTATTTCACTTAGCATAATGTCTTCTTGGTTTATTTAACTTGACAAGTGTCATGGAACTGAAATTTACATCTCATACGACATTATGTTAAATTTAATTATAACACACCATAACACTCTCAATGTATAGAAACGTGAATTTTTCACTATGTGAAGAAGGTATTTGTTCTGAAAAGTACATTATTTAAAACACACAAATATAAAAATTGTATTTTCTTTAATTCTTTGTGAATTTCATACAATGACTTTTGACCACACTTAGTCTTTATTTCTCACTTTAATTCCACCAAAATTCACTCTCACTTCTCTTTCCAACTTTGCGTCCCTTTTTAAAAATTAATAACCAATTTGGGTCAATTATTGTTCCTATATATATGTCTGGGTGTGCAGTCATCTACTGTAACATGTTCAACCAACACAGAACCACAATTTTAGAGGAAACTAAATCTACCTACCCTGGGAACTCTCACCTCTCCACAGTTTCTTAGTTATGGATAGGATATAATGAACTCTTACCCTCCTCATGCTAATTGTTGATTGGCTTAGTCTGCGACAGGTATTGTGTTAGAAACCACAGCTACTGTGAGATCGTGAATGACATTTTCCTATTATGTCCAAAATATAATACTTCATTCCAGATTTCTCAGTCTCCCTAGGTCTGCATATTATAGTTCCAGGACCTTGTGGTGTAGGAGGATGATCAGATGTCCCGTTTGTGTCTGGCCACTGACAGAGATCCCTGATTTAATATTGTACTCTGAGTAGTTGTGAGGTTCTAGGTTTGCCACTGTGTACTGTACAAAGGAATATCTCTGATGAGGTCTGAAAGCCACACTAATCTAAACCTATATTCAAAAGTGTACTTCCTACTCTAGACATTTCAGATTTATAGGTCTAACATCCAGATGTTTGATTTGCTTGGATTTAAGGTGACAGTACAGGATCAAGTTTCATTCTTCTGCATGCAGATATCCGTTTTCCACATCATTGGTCAAAAACATATTTTTCCCCTCAATGGTCATTTTTTTGGAATTTTTATAAAAAATTAGATGGCTAGAGGTTCTTATACTTATATTTGGATTCTCAAGTGTATCGATAATGTAAAACACCTAAAAGTTTTTGAAGAAGGAATTGACTTTTACTGATACTGGATTAATACCAAGCCTCAAGATTCTCAGATATTTTATATGATATTTAATAATATGATTATTTATCAGAGATTGAACTCTCAGTAAACGATGGTTATTATGGCAGCTTACTGAAAGAATACACTGATCAAATTATATAACTTTCCTTTGCTAAGGTGTCTTCATTCATTAAAGTTATAGAATTTATGGGAAGATTAAGTAGGTTAATATCCTTCAATGAAGCCTGACACAGTGAACATTTAATGAGTTATAATGCATTCTAATTAAAAAATAAGCAAGGCACACATTTATGTAAGCACCATTAATGTTTTGAAATAGGGAATACTTCAGTAGGATGAAGTAACTTAGAAAAAATTGTGAAGGAAATTTGAACCTAATTGTGTGGAAATTTGAAAGGGGTAAGGTTTTATTTAGTGAATGGATAATAAAAGAAATTAGAAAAACCTGCCTGTGCAGGGATGTGAACTATTCTATAGTGTGATGGAGTCAGCCACAATACAAGAGCAGTTTTTCCTGGGTTGGTTCAATTTATATCCCTTTCCCTGCTGTTCTCCCATCGTTGGGCCTACTAGGAGTCCATCCTTCATGGAGGCCCAGTCATCTGTCAACACTGAAATGTGATTTTTCCATTTCAGTTTTGAGTTATTGATGGACATAAAACTTTCCTCAAATTTTTCAGGTTAAAAATGGGCTCTTTAGTCCTCCTCTCATATTCAGCAATCATTCTGTAGAAAGTGTAAGGATCTCTTGATGTATATATGTATGGGATATGGCTCTTCACATTTTTCACAAAATAACCAACATAAATTGCTTTTAGCTTTTGTTACCATTTGAAAATAAGGTAGGAATAAATTTGTACTTCTACATTTTGCATGTTTCATGTTTGCATGTACATATTTATAAATACTTATAGTTTACTGTATGGTTACATAGCTACATTATTGTCATGTTTATATTTAATAATTTTGTGTGTGTGCAAATGTGAGTATGTATGTGTTTATATCCGTGTGTACATGAGGGTGTTTGGAGAGTGTCTGAGGAGGTTTGTGAGTATGACTGATGAGGACGTGGAAGCCAGAAATGTCCCAGAGGTGGAGTTACAAACATCTGTCTGCACTTGACGTTGAAGCTGGTAACTCAATTCTATTTTCCCATGTACTAAAAATAGATTCTTTTCTCATAAAATATGTCCCGATTTCTCTCTATCTACTCTTTCCAGTTCTCCTTCCTCTCCCCTCACATTTGGATCTACAACCAATCTGTATCCCATGAAAGAAGAAGAACAGATTGCTAAGAAATGATTAGTTGCTCAAAACTAAATGGAATAAAGTAAAAGATAAAGTGGAAACCCTCACATAGAACAAGGCAGACCAACAGAAGGAAAAGAGCCCAAGAAAAGATATAATAATCAGAGACCCACTCATTCACCCACTCAGGAGTCCTGCAAAAACACTAAACATTAAGTCCTTTGCACAGAGGTCCGGGTGCAGATCCATGCAGGCCCTTGTCTTTCTGCTGCAGTCTCTGTGAGTTCATAGGAGCTTTGCTCAGTTGATTTGGAGGACCTTGTTCTCCCGATGTCCTTCATCTATTTGTCTTTTATACTCATTCTGTCTCCTCTCTTCCAAATTTCCCTGAGCTTTGAGAGAAAGTTGATGGAAACATCCCATTTAGATCAGACTGTTCCTTGGTGTCTCTGTTTCTTTTACTGCCTGTCTGTCTCGCAAATTCTCTTCTTGCTGTCTTTGTTTCCTACTGATGCACAGTGTCTGACTGAAGGTCTTTATATTTGGGCAAAGGAACTGTTTTTTTTAAACAATGAATAATACAAGGATAACCTTTACATACTGCACAAAAGCATTATATCCATAGAGACCAATGGAACATTTCACAATGATATAATCTCAGTCTAACTGGTTTACTCTAATGGGGTTGCCCTGTTCAGCCTCAGTATGAGAGGCTTTTCCTTGTATTATTGAATCTAGTTTTGCTGTGCTTTATTGTTGTCTCTTGGAGATTTACTCACTTCAGAAGGGAAACAGGGGGAATGGATCTGGGGAAGAGGGAAAGTAGTTGGGAACTGGGAGAAGCTGAAGGAGGGGAAACTGTGGCCAAGATGAGAGAAGAATCTATATTCAACCAGAAAAGAAAGAAAGAAAATTCTTCTATATAAGTGGAGATGAATATAATAGTCAAATATCTGAGCTGCAGGTAAAGCCATGTTTATTGGAGGAATTTGTTACTGTAAACATTTAAGTTACACAGAAGAAAAACAAGGTGAAAGAAGTAATTAATTTTTCATTTTTTCAGAAAAATAAGAGCAAACTCAAATCAAGTCAGGTAGTAGAAAGGAATAATAAACATTAAAAACAGAAATTAATGAGACAACAGAAGACCAAGAGAAAAACATAATGAGGCCACAAGTCAGCTCCTTGAAAAAAATGAATAAAATTGACAAGAATTTTATTATTCTATCAAGAATACTTTGATAGTACTGGCATTGAATTCAGTCACAGTAAAGAAAAATATTACCATTGTGAATTTAGCAGGGAAATAGTCAATAAAAAATACTGTGGACAATTGTGTCTTAATAAACTGGAAAACCTGTAAAGTAGATAAATTTCCTGAAAGCACCTAGAGTATAGAAACAGATTCAAGAAGAGAGACAAAACCTGCACAGCTTTGTAACAAGTAGAGAGATCAAATTAGTAATTTTAGTAATTTTTAACTTAAATCCTGTTTAAGAAGAGCACATGCCAAGCCTTCCATCCAGGACCACAAAGTTTTCCTTTCAAAAACTCTAAGTGATTGTCAATATATTTACATATGGAACAAATCTAATGGCATATTTACTAAACATCAAATGATTAATGAATCTACTAAGGCACATATTGCTTGAGATACTGAAGACAGAATAATTTATAAGGAAATCTTTTTGAGTAATATGCTTACTCAAAATTTGTCTAGCTCTTTAAATGCTACAGGCAGAGGTGATGAATATATGTTTGAATCCTAATACTATTTTTATGCTTGGACAAGCCTGCAGGACATGCTTGAAGCAGTAGTTTGAAGCAATGAAAATTTTACACAAATAATACAGAAATTGTAGAGAATGGAATAATAGAAGTAGTCAAGGATTCAGATGAAAAGGGATGCATACTAGATTGGAATTGTAAAGCATAAATTTCACTCACTGTTATACATAATCATAGCTGACTATGTGACTCTATCAAAAATTAACTAAAAGACACAATTTGTGTAAATTCATGTATTTTCTAAAAGAAATAACAGGGGAGAACACCCTTTCCAAAAAATTAGTAGAATCTTTTAAGGTCATCCCAGATATAAGGAATAAAATAAGGGAAAAATAACATTGCTTTTTTTTGTATGTATGCCTTTGTCTTTGCAGATAAGTGTATCCTCTCAGCTGCTGCTACCATAGTCTGATGATAACCCAAACCCAGCTTCTGAAGCATGTCAGTATGGGCTGTAGTTTTGTGCTGTGGATCTGTGGGATGTCTTCAACCCTCAGTACCAGATTAGGACTGCTGAGGAATTCATCATTGTGAACTGAGCAAATACCTGATTTTCAACCTCTTCAGTGTACAGCCAACCATTGCTGTCTGCCTTGTAACCATCACATAAGCTGATCTAATAACATCCTTGGCGATATATTCTCATTCTATAGATTGTATTTTTCTAGAGAACCCTGACTTAATCTTATTTATAGTCTTACATATGGTATTGCACAACAATTTAGATATTGGGTTTTAAGTGTAAAACTAATTTTTTAACTAGAGCTTGATGTTTTCCTACCTCCCTTTTCAATAGCATGAGTGAAAATGGGACAATTCTCAGTCATTTCAATTATGTGCAGTTCCACAGGAGCACCAACTCATTTTTTTTTGATAATTCTGCAGGAGTACTGGGCTCAAACTGGAAGTTCTTCTGCTTCTGATTCCAAAGTCACATGTGGTCCTTGGTGGACTGACACTCAATGATGTCCTTCCCATGGATGGGCTCTGATGTTCACTTTTGTCCAGAAGCTCAACAGCGTCTGCAAAGAAAGCACTGCCTCACAGCTTCCTCATGTGCCTTGGCTTCTTAGAGGATTACAGCTACACGCTAGCAGGAAACATTCCAGACTTGATTGCTCAATAGGGATAAAATTCTCAATGCTTTTGAGTAGCAGTGTTACTGGTTTAATGTCACTTCAATTAACATTATAGGTGGAGACTTAGGAAATGTGGAAGCAATATTTCACCTCTCACCATAGCAAATGACAAAGGTGTCTGTAGTGAGGATTCTTTCTTCCTTCCTTTATTTCCTGTTTTTGCTAATTACACAAACACACAACACACACACACACATACATGCACACACATGCATACATCAAGCACGTGCACACACATAAACCACTTATTTAAAAAATATATGCAACTTTTAAAAAATGATCTCATTATGTTTTAATTGAAAGAATTTTTCATATACTACATTCTTATGGTTTTCCTTCCCCAAACTCTTCCAAGATCCTCCCTAGATCCTTACCTATCCAATGTTACATCTTTTCTTGATATCATTAGAAAACAAACAGAAATCTAAAAAAGCAATAGCATAAAATAAAAACAAAGCTTAATATGGCAAACCAAGCAAAAAAAAAAAAAAAAAGGAAAGAGAAAACAAACAGAACGTACAAACACCCAAAAGAACCAAAAACCAAAGAAAAAGCACAAAGAATATATAGACTCAGACACACAAGTTGACAAGTACAAAACTTCCACAAAAACCCAAAATTGGAAAATATAATATTTAAGTAAAATACGTGTAGCGTTGTAAAATGTGGCTGGACAAAGCATTGTGAGACAAAAGAAACTTGTAAAAGTACAATTCAGTTTACTTTATGTTAGCAATTTACTGCTGGCTGGGGGCTGGACTAAAGAGTAGTTTATAAACTAAGCAAGAATCTGTTGAAGAAAACTATTTTTTTTGTTATCACTTGCAAATATCTTCTGTATGAGGCATAGAAATTTTTGTCCATTTTATCTCACAGCACTGTGGCATCAAAAGGCCCAGACTTTGTGGACACTGAGTGTAGTGCCATAGTCTCTGTGAGTTTATATGTAAATCGATCCAGCAATGTTTAGAAAGCAATGTTGCCCCTCTGCTCCATCCTCTCTGGTTCCTAAGATATCTCTGCCTCCTGAGCTTTGACGAGAGAGAATTGATGAAGACATCCCAATTAGGAGTGAGTGTTCTAAAGCCTCTCACTCTCTGCACAAGGTTCAGCAGCTTATCTCTGTATCTGTTCCTATCTATTGTAGAAGGAAGATTCACTGATGATGGCTAAGCAAGACACTGATCTATGATTAAAGCAGAGTTGTGTGAGGAGTCATTTTGTTGCTACAGATTTTTAGCATAACTGTCACGTTTGTTTTTATCTTAGTTCCCTACTCTATCTAGTTTTGGGTTCTTGGTCAACCAAGCAGTATTAGAAATGTGTTCCATCTTATGGAGTGGACTTTAAATACAATTGGCATCGAGTCATTATTCTCACGAGATTTGTGTAACTAATGCATGCAGGTCCTTACTGTAGTTCAAAGGATTTTGAACTGGGTTGTTGTTTACCTTTCTCCATTGGTATCATGCAAGGTACCTGCTTGAATCATAAATCAAGGTCAGTACAGATAAAGGCTTTAAGGAGGCACCAGTTCTACTTCTACACAGACAATGAGTCATGTAGGCATTGTCTTCTCCAATGGGGACTCACCACCATTTTGTGGAGTACAAACAAATGGCAATAGCCTGGCTTGTATGGCAGCTTGCATGGGCCTCTTTGGCCAAGAAATTCATTAGCTGAAAACATTTCTCAGAACTGATATATTCATTTGGTGATAAGAGATGTCTAGATAGAGCCCTATTTCTCCCATTTCATGATTCCATTAAGATCACCATCATATATGTTTTAGGAAGCTTATACTGTATTATATTTCCATAGAAACTTTGAAATTGTCCTTAGATTTACCTATCCCATCTCATATAACTTCTCTTAGCTGCCTTTCCCTCTCCTTTCCATTTGATCATTTCCCTCCAGACACCACAATCCATTACCTACTCTATTTCCCCATTCCTAGGAATTCCTTATTCTATTCATAGCCTCAGAGGTTATTTGTTTGAGCTGCCTGTTAAATTCTTAATAGCTAGCTTCTAAATATAAGCAACTACATACCAAAATATGTACTTCTTTAGCTCCTATAGCTAAAAAACCAAATATTTGTTTCTTGACCAATCCCAACAGGATTTTTTTTCCAATATGAAGACCACATAAATACCAGGTATCCTGAAAGTCTGAGAAACTAAGGAGCAAAAGGATCAAGTCTGTCCCTACAAACTCAACACATTAAGGAGGGGAGAGGATGGAGAAATGGAGAGAGGGAGAGGAGAGGGAGAGGGAGGGAGGGAGAGGGAGAGGGAGAGGGAGAGGAGAGGGAGAGGGAGAGGGAGAGGGAGAGAATTTATTACTGTCCTAGGTTCTGATAGAAAATTCATAGCCATGATTCACTAGAAATAGGAGGAATATTGATTTTTGGCATTCTATTCAATAAATAACTCCAGCATGGACATTTTAAATGTATTAATGAGCTGTCAACGGCTTGCAGATTTACTAGAAATTTAACAACGAGCTCTGACAGAACACACTTTCACCCAACAAGGAAAGTTGAAATTACTAACCACCAAGTTGCATGCACTAAGTCTGAAATCAAGATGGGGATAGATTGGTTTGTTTGTTTGTTTCTTTTGTTAACAATTTCTTAGAGATATGGACCTTGGGCATGGATTTTTATGCCTTTTAACTACACTCCAATTTACCAGTTCTTCCTTCTAAACCATTCTTATTTTCACACACACACACACACACACACACACACACACACGATGTTTATATATAATGAGTATTTTCCTAATATAAGAATTTTGAAGTGAAAATTGTCTTTTCACTTTTCTTTTGGATATTGTATTTCTATTAAATTAACTTAAAATATAAAGATTTTTAAAACTGTGAAAGTTTTTAATGTATCAATTTACAACTCAATAAGGATAAAAAAAACTATATTCCCTCACTAACCAAAATCATATGGCTACATTTTTAAAATTGGTTCCTGATTACCTTCCATGGGTTCAAAGTGATATAGAAGTTGCTTAAAAACGTTAACAGGATTGTTCTAAGATAGGTGCCTTTTTTGATAATAGCACTTACACACTCATAAAGAGGCACTACATTAAGTGTAAGAACTTAAGAGAGCTTTTAAGAGGTGTGCATTTCAAACTTCATATTAGATATCATCTTGTCAGTGCCTTAGAATTTATCACTGTCTATCACATGTGTCCAACTTTGAACTCTGAGACAATATGTATCCCAGGATAGCTATCAAGGCAGCACAACACAATCACAGTTATTACCCAACAGTATCAAAAGATTAAACATAGCTGTGGTGTGATAAACGATCTTCAGTGGAAACATCTAGGAAGAAATAGCTTGAATTTTGAATTAAGCACATGATGAATAAAAATATTTTCTCTTCATTTTGCTTAAAAACAGACAGCACAGCACTGTAACTCACAGACTCTCTGCATTTAGAACTGCTCACATGCTGGTGCTGTCAGTGAGTGACCCCTTTAACACTCAGATAGATCCTTTGCCCTTAATTTTCAAATAGAGTTTTTTTTCCAATTTCTATGTTAACATATATGAGAGATTATGCACCCTCCCTACCATTTGACATGGATATTTTCTTTAAAAATGGACAGATTCTTTATCCTTCCACTCCTTATTAATGTGTTACTTTAAGTACAGCTATATTCTGTTCATCTCACAGTGACAATAATCATACCCAATAGTTACATATTTGTTTAGAGAAAATCATAATATACAAAATTGCACCCTGAGTTATTTTGTTCAAGAATAATTAAGAACTTTAATTTGGTAAAGTGAAAACAAGAACTTTATCCCATATGACTTTTGACTATTTGAGATATACGAGCTCATTGGAGTATTTCTTTCATCTCTATAATACTGACTACTATTCACATACCTCTAAGAATTTGCTTTATCTAAAACTATTTATGCATCTCATAGTAAATCTTGGCAAGTAGTAATGAACTCAACAGTTGGGTCTACAAATAGCTCAACTTAGTGCCTTGAAATTCTCAACTTAGTGGGTTTTGTAGTGGCAAATAGTCACAGGAGGAAAACATGAGAAGAAAGTTGTGGCAATTTTGATCTTTCAGACTAAAAGCACTAAACAAAACCATCCAAACTAAGACAAAAGAACTTATTTAATGTATTGAGACAGAACATGTTAAAGCGCTTAAAATAATAGTATTGTCACTGGGCATGATCATGCATTTCTGTATCGCTACCTAATTAGCTTTGATGGGCAGTGCTCATGAACTCAAAGTCCTACTAGTCTACAAAGTAACTTCAAAGTCAGCCTGGGAAATGTAGAAGTTATTGACTCAGAATGAAAAGTACAATGCAGAGTACAAATGTGCCTCCCAGATATAGTGACTGTCCAGCATGTGGGAAGCCCTCAGTTTGATAACCAGTATTTAAAAACAAAAATTATAATATTGTTCTCACTATTTTTATAAGTTTCCATAGGTTATATGAGGCGTTGTCTCTTTTTTCTTTATATCTTGAACCAATGTTGCTACAGATGTGAGGATATTCTGGTTTTGAAGTGTACTTATACCTAATATATCCTTATTTTAAATGAGCAATATTTAAATGAGCATTAATAACTTTCTAATATACCTCTCTAGGGTTTTAGTGCTAGGGTGCTGGGTATAAACATCAGATTTCCTATACTCAGTGCCATAACCTCTGTGGCTACTGCCAATAATTTCTGTAAAGGAAAGTATATTGCAGACCTTGAATATCTATATACTGAAAACTGATCAGCAGTTTTATAATTGGCCTTTCATGAATCAGTGTTTTTCTTTAGTGTTCTCATTTATGATGTGTTGATAATATTTATAAAAAGACATCATATAATAAAAGAGCTTATTGGAAAGGACTTTGTATAGTGTGGTATGTTTGTATGAAAGATAATGGTGCTCTTACTAGGAACCCTTTCGGAGAATCCTCTGGGGAGGCAGCTGGTTATTACATAAAGTCCTGTACCAACAAGCTGAAAGCAGCCTGCTGACACTGACTGAATTATCAAGAAAAGAAGCCTCTCTATTCAGCCACTACATGCACTGTTGCCTTCAGAAAGAAGGGCATACACCACTGGGGCCCCATCTGTCTCAGGCAGCCAGCCAGGGAGTTCCAACCTATCAACCAATCACCTTCTAGCTCAGTTGATTTCCACACTACTTCTCAGATGCTAGTAATTTCAATCCATGTGTATACTTGATATATAAAATGTCAAATCATCAGTTTAACAAATTTGGGTACTAGTTCCTCCAGGTGTTCTAAAGCTATATAGGTGTATGGTTCACAGAGAGAATGTAGTGTATACTCCAGGGCTTTGAGGCTATGGGAAAGGCGTCCGAAAACACATGCTATACTGTACCCAAATTTTTTTAAAGATGAATATTTTTATGGGATTTTTTTATTTACTTACATTTCAAATGTTATCCCCTTTCCCGGTTTCCTATCCATAAACTCCCTAGCCCATCCCCCCTCACCCTTCTTCTATGAGGGTGTGGCTACACCAATCCACCCACCCCTTGCCACCTCTCCACTCTGACATTACCCTACACTGGGGTGTTGAGTCTTGGCAGGACCAAGGACTTCTCCAATTGGTACCCAACAAGGTCATTCTCTGCTACATATGCAGCTGGGGCCATGGGTCTGTCTATGTGTACTCTTTGGATGGTGGTTTGGTCACTGGAAACTCTGGTTGGTTGGTATTGTTGTTCTTATTGAGTTGCAAACACCTTCAGCTCCTTCAATCCTTTCTCTAACTTCTCCAATGGGCCCCGGTTCTGAGCTCAATGGTTCCTGCAAGCACTTGCCTCTGCATTTGTCATGCTCTGGCAGAGCCAGACAGCTATAACAGGCTCCTGTCAGCATGCATCTCTTGACATGAGCAATATTATCTGGGTTTGGTGGCTGTCTGTATGTGGGCTGGATCCCCAGGGGGATTGGGGAACTCCTTTAATCTCTGCTCCAATTGTTGTCTCCTTTTCCTCCTGTGGATATTTTTATTCACCCTTTCTAAGAAGGACTGAAGAATCCGCAGTTTAGTTGTTTTCCTTCTTGAGCTTCAGGTGATCTGTGGATTGTATCTTGGGAATACAAGATTTTGGGCCAATATCCACTTATCAGTGAATGCATACCATGTGTGTTTTATTGTGCTTCGGTTACCTCACTAGGGATGATATTTTTCTATCTCCATGCATTTGCCTATGAATTTTATGAAGTAAGCCATTGTTTTTAATAGCTGAGTAGTACTCCATTGGGTATTTTCTGAATCCATTCCTCTATTGAGGGATATCTGGGTTCTTTCCAGATTCTGGCTATTATAAATAAGGTTGTCATAAACATACTAGAGTATGTCTCCTTGTTATACGCTGGAGCATCTTTTGGGTATGTGCCCAGGAGAGGTATAGCTGGGTCCTCAGGTAGTGCAATGTCCAATTTTCTGAAGAACTTCCTGACTGATTTCCAAAGTGGTTGAACCAGCTTGCAATTCCACCAACAATGGTGGAGTGTTCCTCTTTCTCCACATCCTAGCCAGCATCTGCTGTCACCAGAGTTTTTTTCTTAGCCATTCTGACTGATGTGAGGTGGAATCTCAGGGTTGTTTTGATTTACATTTCCCTGATGACTAAGGATGTTGAACATTTCCTTAGGTGCTTTTCGGCCATTTGATATTCCTCAGCTGAGAATATTTTATTTAGCTTAGTACTCTATTTTTTAATAGGGTTATTTGGCTCTCTGGAATCTAACTTCTTGAGTTCTTTGTATACATTGGATATTAGCCCTTTATAATATCACAAAAATATAGTGATATTTTGACGTCTTCCTTTCCAATTTCTCTGTCTTTGACCTCTTTTTGTTGTTTGATTGCTTCGTTAGGACTTCAAGTACTATATTGAATAGGTGGGAAAAGAGTGGGCAATCTTGTCTAGTCACTGATTTTAGTGGGATTGCTTCAAGTTTCCCTCCATTTAGTTTGATGTTGGCTATGGGTTTTCTATATATTGCTTCTACTATGTTCAGGTATGGGACTTGAATTCTTGACCTACTCAAGACTTGTATCATAAAGGGTTATTCACTTTTGTCAAATTCTTTCTCAGCATCTAATGAGATGATCATGTGGATTTTCCTTTGAGTTTTTTATATAGTGTATTGCTTTCATTGATTTCCATAAATTGAACCATTTCTGCAATCCTGAGATGAAATCTACTTGATAATTATGGATGAACATTTTGATGTGTTCTTGCATTCAGTTTGTGAGAATTTTATTGAGTATTTTTGCACTGATGTTCTTAAGGGGTCTGAGGTTCTCTTTCTTTGTTGGGTCTTTATGGGGTTTAAGTATAATCATAATTGTGGCCTCATTGAAGGAATTGGATAGTGGTCCTTCTGTTTCTATTTTGGGGAATAATTTGGATAGTACTAATAATATGTCCTCTATCTTCATAGAATTCTGCTAGAATTCTGCACTGGTCTAAACCCATGTGGTCATGGTCCATTTTTGGTTGGGAGACTTTGAATGACTCTTCTATTTCTTTAGGAGTTATTGGACTGTTTAGATGGTTTATCTGATCCTGATTTAACTTTGGTTCCTGGTATCTATCTAGAAAATTGTCCATCTCCTCCAGATTTTCCAGTTTTGTTTAATATAGGTTTTTGTAGTAGGATCTGATGATTTTTTTAATTACCTCATATTTTTTGTTATGTCTCCCTTTTCATTTCTGATTTTGTTAATTTGGATACTCTTTCTCTGTGCCCTCTGGTCTGTCTGGCTAAAGATTTATCTGTCTTGTTGATTATCTCAAAGAACCAGCAATTGTTCTTTTTGATTCTTTGTGTAGTTCTTTTTGTTTCTACTTGGTTGATTTCGTAGCTGTGTTTGATTATTTCCTGCTCTGTGATCCTCTTGGGTGTATTTGCTTCTTTTTGTTCTAGAATTTTGAGGTGTGCTGTCAAGCTGCTAGTGTATGCTCTCTCCAGTTTCTCTTTGGAGTAACTCAGAGCTATGAATTTTCCTTTTAGCACCGTTTTCATTGTGTCCCATAATTTTGGGTATGTTGTACCTTCATTTTCATTAAATTCTAAAAAGACTTTAATTTCTTTACTTATTTCTTCCTTGATCAATTTATCATTGAGTAGAGCATTGTTCAACTTCCATGAGTATGTAGATTTCTGTTGTTATTGTTGTTATTGATGTCCAGCCTTAGTTTGTGGTGATCTGATAGGATGCATGGGATTATTTCAGTCTTCTTGTAACTATTGAGGCCTGCTTTGTGACAGAGTATATTTTCAGTTTTGGAGAAGGTACCATGAAGTGCTGAGAAGAAGGCATATTCTTTTGTTCTAGGATGAAATATTTTCTAGATATCAGTTAAATCCATTTGGTTCATAACTTCTTTTAGATTCTCTGTATCTCTGTTCAGTTTCTGTTTTCATGATCTGTCCATTGATGAGAATGTGGTGTTTAATTTTCCCAGTATTATTGTGTAAGGTGCAATGTTTGCTTTGAGCTTTAGTAAGGTTTCTTTTATGAATGTCGGTGCCCTTGCATTTAGAGCATATATATTCAGGACTGAGAGTAATTCTTGGTGAATTTTTTTTCTTTGATAATATGAAGTGTTCTTTCTTATTTTTGATATCCTTTGGTTGAAAGTTGATTTTATTTTTTTTATTAGAATAGCTACTACAGATTTTTTCTTGGGACCATTTGTTTGGAAAAATTTTTCCCAGCCTTTTACTCTGAGGTAGTGTGTATTTTTGTCATTAAGGTATGTTTTCTGTATGCAGCAAAATGCTGAGTCCTGTTTTGTATCCAGTCTGTTAGTCTATGTCTTTTTATTGGGGAATTGAATCCATTGATGTTGAGAGATATCAGGGATCAATGATTGTTTTTTCCTGTTTCTTTGTTAAAGATGGAATTATGTTTGTGTAGCTATCTTCTTTTAGGTTTGCTGCAGGACTTCTAATATAGATAGAATAAATGAAGAATAAACTCTATAAGGGATGTTAGATTTTGCTTCTCTTATTTTTATGTTAATTAACATCTGTCTATCAAATTTTATTCTGTCAATATGACTGTGGGAAAAAGTATAATAACCATACTACTTTTGGATCGACTTCTCTATCCTCTGTACTTTGGCTGTCTTTTACATTGGTATTGACAAACATGTGTGAAAGAAATAACAGTGTGTCAAAGAGGATTCTAAGATTTAATAATTTTCGGGGTTGGGGATTTGGCTCAGTGGTAGAGCACTTGCCTAGCAAGCGCAAGGCCCTTGGTTCGATCCCCAGCTCCGAAAAAAAAAAGGAAAAAAAAGATTTAATAACTTTCTACTTCTCCAATTATTGTTATAATAACCACTTGCCAATGTATGTATGAACTAGACCTGGCTTCATGGAACAGGTACTATTGACATGTGAATTAACATACCATTATATCTTAGATGCACACATTTGCATGTCTTCCCATTGATACATGAAGATGCTCATGTGAACACTGATCAATATAGTAGAGCAACCAAGAATGTTCAATCTAAGTTCTCCAATCAAAGGGAAATGAATAGGTTCCCCTTTAAGGCATTAGACTATACACTGGTTTATTATACGTACTGATACCTACCATGATAATTTAAACAATAAAACCTATACATTTTAAGTCCTCTGTGAATCACTGTAAAGTATATCCCAGAGCAACTTTAACTTATTTCTGACATAGTAGACCATGGGATGTCCACGAAGTCATGGTTATAATCTTGCTAAGTATAGATTCCTAAGTAAGGGCTAAACTCCTTACTTTCTCAGATATTAGGCTTCCTCTTCTCCTAACAGGGAAGGGACTCTGAACTCACACTTAGAAATTAATGATTGACAGGGAGTTTACTGATTAGTTAAGTAATAAATGTTTACATCTGAAATCACACAACCCTTAAGCCAAATTAATGATGATAATGTGGAGGCAACTCCTATAGGTGAAGAGGTAATAATGACACTTTGAGAAGAGCAGTAATGAGAAGAATAGCATCATGATAGGGAACACAAGAGCACGATATTATATAGGCCATAGGCATTAGAGAAGAATTTTCAATGTTTTAAAGTTATAGATGACAGAATTTAAGTGTAGAATAATCAAATCTAAAAGGAGAAAATAATGAACTTTGACTTCTAGACTTTAAGATCTTAGGAATACATGACAAATTGCTACTAAAAACACAGAAAAAAGCAGAACATTAAATAAGGAGATTACTCAACATTCTTAGATTTATTGTATTCCATATCTAGAAGAAATATTTAGAAGCGTGCTTTTTAAGAATGGTAATGGTTTATAACCATTGTAATGGTTAGCAACAACCAGATGATCTTCAAAGCCATGAACTGTATTGTTAGAGAGTTCCCTGTAAGAAGTTCAGAAAGGATATAGTCGAAATGATCCTATACTCTAAAACAGAAGTCAGACTAAGAAAGAAAAAACTAGTACGTTTAGAAAGAAAAACTAGCAAGGGGGTGGAGGAATGAAAATCAGCTGTGTATTGAATAAGAAATATTTCCTAAAAACAGGACATGAATAATAGTTGAGCATTTCTAAAAGTTGAAATAAGGGGAGATGAGGCAAAGCTTCAGAGGACAATGTATTATAAAACCATTTCAAAAGGCTGATAATGATAGAGGTCTTACAAGGAGTGAATTTGAAGGCAATGGAGAAGATAATGTGATTTATAGTCAGCTGTCTGGCATATAAGAACATATTTTCAGGCAAGGGTGATGAGTCAGTGGTTAAAGAGAACTAAAGATTAGATATCCCGGATATAAATGCTAGGTGAATATGATTGCTCACATGAAATTACAGGTTAAGGAAGCAGAGATAAGGCATATCTGTGATTACCAAGCCTGACTATATCAAGGAGCTCTGGGTTGGACTGAGAAGTCATGCTTCATAAAGAAGAATATGGTAGAAAGTAATGAAAGGAGACTTCTGGCCAATATCAGATTTTTTATATACATATACACACTTACTTATACACTCACATTCACAAGTACTCTGACAAATGAAATCATGCATACATATATGCACATACATACCACAAGGACACACACACACAAATAAAAAAACGAAGACAGAGGACAAAGATAGACAATGGATATGAAAAATGAGGATGAAAATGATAAACGTTGGTGGAGAAAAATGATAGTTTGGAGAAACTGGTCTTTTTAATAGTCATCCAATTATAGTTGGCTAGGTTCAAAATGCCATATAAAGAATCAAAGAAATAAACATAAGTGTGTGTGTGTGTGTGTGTGTGTGTGTGTGTGTGTGTGTATGCGTGTGTGTTTCCATGATACTTCGTACTCTATGAAACATACAATTCACAGGCCACATGAAGCTCAAGAAGAAGGAAGAACAAAATGTGGACACTTCAGTCCTTCTTAGAAGAGGGAACAAAATAAAGGAAGAAATATGGAGACAAAGTGTGAAGCAGAGACCGAACAAAAGGCCATCTAGAGACTGCCTCTTCCCCTTGGGATCCATTCCATATACAGTCACCAAACCCAGACACAGTTGTGGAAGCCAAGAAGTGCTTGCTGACAGGAGCCTGATTTAGTTAACTTCTGAGTGGCCCCTTCAGAGCATGACAAATACAGAGGTGGATGCACGCAGTCAACCCTTGGACGGACAATGGGGTCCCCAATAAAGGACTTAATGAAATAAATTGAAGGAGCTGAAGGAGTTTGTAACCCAGTAGAAAGAACAGCAATATCAAACAAGCAAACCACCCAGAGCTCCCAGGGAATAAACCTCCAACCAAAGAGTATACATGACGGGACTCATGGCTCCAGCTGTATATGTAGGAGAGAATGACCTTATCAGTATCAATGGGAGGAGAGGCCCTTGGTCCTGTGAAGGCTTGATGCCCCAATGTAGAAGAATCCAGGGTGGGAAGTCAGGAAGGAGTGAGTGGATAGGTTGGCGAACACATTCATCGAAGTGGGGGGTGGGGTGGAATGGAATAGGGGAAACAGGGAAAGGAGATAACATTTGAAATGTAAATAAGAAAACTATCCAAGACAAGAAAAAAATAAGAAAGAAAGAAAACATGAGTCATTCTCAGGTCAAGATACCCCTTTTAGATGTGTGTTCTCTCCTTGTGGTTTGAACAGATGCTATGCACCAATCAGTTTTAAAGCGAACATTCCTTTATCCATAAAAGCAATCATGTAACATGAAGGCTTGAAAGCCCCTGCTTCGGGTACTTCTCTATATAAAACCTAAGCCCCTAGACCTGGGTGCCACTTTCCTAACTTGTTGCATAAGAAAGGTTTGTGCCCTGAGTCTGAACCTGAATAAAGACTCTCATGCGCTTGCATCTGAAAAAATTTTTTCGAAGCAAAGAAGTTTAAATGAAGTGATTAAAAAAAACAGAATATGAATCAATGGTAAATTCAACCTTTTTTACTTTTGTTTCATTATTTTTTTCATTCAATATATTTTGATTTTACTGTCAGAACTCCTCCTAGACTCTCTCAACCTCTTTCCCCAATAAAGTTTGTGGTTTTTACATCTTCCCCCTCAAAATAATGAATATCCAAACTAATAAGATAGCAATATGACAACAACAACAAAGATAAAACAAAAGGAAAGAAGAAAAGCAAAATAAAATTTTAGTTCATTTGGCATTGAACAATTACTAGACCAACACATTGTCCTATACAATGTTTGATATACCTATTGACATCAATAGGAGATAAAGAATTTCCCTTTTCCTGAAAGAGCTTGAAGGGGCTTAAGACCCCATATGAACAACAATGCCAACCAACCAGAGCTTTCAGGGACTAAGCCACTACCCGAAGACTATACATGGACTGACCCTGGGCTCCAACCTCATAGGTTGCAATGAATAGCCTAGTAAGAGCACCAGTGCAAGGGGAAGCCCTTGGACCTGCCAAGACTGAACCCCCAGTGAACAGGATTGTTGGGGGGAGGGCAGTTATGGGGGGAGGATGGGGAGGGTTACACACATACAGAAAGGGAGGGGGAGGAGTTTGGGGGATGTTGGCCCAGAAACTGGGAAAGTGAATAACAATTGAAATGTAAAAAAGAAATACCCAAGTTAATAAAGATGGAGAAAAAAAAAGGAAATTCCCTTTTCTATGAGTCTTAATTGCAGATAATTTCTTGGTGAGGGTTATGATTTTATGTTCATACACCTTTCACAGTGCTGATTTTTAAAACCCAACATACTTAATACATGGTAAACGGAAGCATCAATCATTGGACAAGAGGAAACAAAGAGGTTGAATATCTGACAGTTTATTTGGCACATAAATGGTATGGGCTAAGACAGAATATTCGGATTATTAGATAGAAAATCTGGTTCCTATGTAGTATACAAAAGTATAAACAGAAATCAGCCATAATATTAGAACCTGGCATTGCATGATTATGAGATTCTGGGGATAAAGAGATCTAGACAAGATGAAAGGTATTGAGGTTCAGAGTATGGCCTAAGGATCCAGCAGTATTGTAGCAGAGGGTGGCATTTTTGGCATCAATAGGAAGAGAAGCCTGTGGCCCTGTGAAGGTTTGTTTTCCAGTGTATAGGAATACCAGGGTGTTGAGGTAGGAGTGGGCGGGTGGGAGTAGGAGCATCTTCATAGAAGCAGGGGAAATGGGAATGAGAGAAGGGGGAAACGGGATAACATTTGAAATGTAAATACATAAAATATTCAATGAAAAAGTATGGCCTTAAATATAGAAATGGAAAATGGAAAAGATTTCAATGATATTGCGGGAAAAAAGAAAGAAAGAAACCAGTTTGGTAATCATTTCATTGCTGTGGGCACAGACCAATCTAGGCTGGCTGTGGACAAGTCCATGGTGAATGACACTGTCATCACTTTGCAGCTTATGAATTAGTGGTCTGGGTATTACTGCTGGCTGCAATATGTGGACAGTTTGGGGGGTGAGACTGGAGCCTGTAATGAGAGACAGATGTAGGGAAAGAACTCTGAGAGCTGACTGCAGCAATGCAAATGACAGCAAGTGTTGGTTTACTGATGAGGACACTCTACTCTCACAGCTCACTGCAACCATCAAAGAAGAGGTCCCTTAATGCTGCCCATCTGCTTCATTCCCAGATACTCTCTGCTCCTCCTCCAACATGCCAATGATGGCCTTCCAAAGACAATGCATAGGAAAGGGAAAAGCAGGAAACAAAATCATCTCTCCTCCTCAAAAATGTTTAGGTTGGACTTCATTGAGGGAGAGGATCATGCAAATATGGAATCACAGGTAGAAAACTTACTTCTAGCATACACGATTGATAAGTCAGTGCTACTTGGAGAAAAGAAAAAAAGTATTATGAAAAAGGCCCCAAGATCTATCTTTCTAGCTTGCTGCTTTGTCATTTCTAATGTGCTCTTTTGGGACTATGGAAAATACAGCTAGAAAGAAACGAGCCCTAAGCTGGCCCTGTGTACAATACAAGTGCTGAGAGGTAAAAAGCTACACAACGCTCTAGAAACAGAATGTCTGAAATCACGTCCTATGTCTGTTCTCTTCTTATAATACATTGACTATATCAAGAATTAATAGTTTACACTTTCCTGTTTATATAATTTTTTTCTTTTCCTTTCTCGGATATTTTCTTTATTTACATTTCAAATGCTATCCCCTTTCCCGGTTCCCCCCAGAAATCCGCTATCCCTTCCCCCTCCTCTCCCTGCTTCTATGAGGGTGCTCCCACACCCACCCACACACTCCCTCCTGCATTCCCTTACACTGGAGATCAAGTCTTCACAGGACCAAGGACAACTCTTTCCATTGATGCCTGACAAGGCCATCCTTTGCTACATATGTGGCTGGAGCATGGGTTGTTCCATGTATACTGATTGGTTGGTGGTTTAGTCCCTGGGAGCTCTGGGAAGTCTGATTGGTTTGTACTGTTGTTCTTCCTAAAGTTTTCAAATCCCTTTGCTTTGGAGACCCTGTTCTCAGTTCAATGGTTGTCTGCAAGCATCTGCCTCCGTACTTGTCAGGCTCTGGCAGAGCCTCTCAGGAGACATCTCTATATGTAATCTTTAAATGATATCTTTTTATTCTGCAGTTTTAGATTATAGGTACTTAATGATTTTGTAACAGCATCTCTTCAAGTTCAAAACCCCTTTACCACAAAATCTAGACAATTTAGTTTATAACATTCTTAGCTGGGACATCTTCAGAAAGTGTCTTTGAAGAAAATGATTGACATACCCAAGGACACACTGTTGGCCTAGAATTTCCTTATCCATTTGAAGAAACATTGAGTCTTATGAAAGCATAAAGTAATGCTTACTTTTAGACATCTCCAGAAGTTTAGTGTAGACTTTTGATACACACTTCATAATCTTAAAGTTCCTTTAAAGGAACTGAAGCTTGCACAAGGAGATGAAAAATTATAATACACTCCAGTTATGCATTCAGCAAATAGTAGAATCAGTATTGGATCCCACACTGTGACTAACTCACATTTTACATCACTAGGCTATACTGGCTGTTTAGTAGCCCCCCCCCAAAAATTACTCTCAGAAAAGTTACCAATGGAAAATTTAGCACATAAACCCATGTTTCCTCTAAAATCTCTATTCAGTTTGGGCACAGTATTATTTGCACAAGAAGAAATAGAAAAATATTTCACCTTCTTTTTTTCCCCATCTTTATTAACTTGAGTATTTCTTATTTACATTTCGATTGTTATTCCCCTTCCCAGTTTCCGGGCCAACAAACTCCTAACCCCTCCCCCTCCTCTTCTCTATGGGTGTTCCCCTCCCTGTCCTCTCCCCGTTACCACCTTCCCCCCAACAATCATGTTCACTGGGGGTTCAGTCTTGGCAGGACCAAGGGCTTCCCCTTCCACTGGTGCTCTTACTAGGCTGTTCATTGCTACCTATGAGGTTGGAGCCCAGGGTCAGTCTATGTATAGTCTTGGGTAGTGGCTTAGTCCTGGAAGCTCTGGTTGGTTGGCATTGTTGTTCATATGGGGTCTCAAGCCCCTTCAAGCTCTTTCAGTCCTTTCTAAGATTCCTTCAACGGGGGTCCCGTTCTCAGTTCAGTGGTTTGCTGCTGGCTGTGTCTCTCAGGAGAGATCTACATCCGTTCCTGTCGGCCTGCACTTCTTTGCTTCATCCATCTTATCTAATTGGGTGGCTGTATATGTATGGGCCACATGTGGGGCAGGCTCTGAATGGGTGTTCCTTCTGCCTCTGTTCTAAACTTTGCCTCCCTATTCCCTGCCAAGGGTATTCTTGTTCCCCTTTTAAAGAAGGAGTGAAGCATTCACATTTTGATCATCCTTCTTGAGTTTCTGTGCATCTAGGGTAATTCCAGCATTTGGGCTAATATCCACTTATCAATGAGTGCATAACATGTGTGTTTTTCTGTGATTGGGTTACCTGACTCAGGAGGATATTTTCCACTTCCCTCCATTTGCCTATGAATTTCATCAAGACATTGTTTTTGATAGCTGAGTAATATTCCACTGTGTAGATGTACCACATTTTCTCTATCCATTCCTTTGTTGAAGGGCATCTGGGTTCTTTCCAGCTTCTGGCTATTTTAAATAAGGCTGCGATGAACATAGTGGAGCACGTGTCTTTGTTATATGTTAGGGCATCTTTTGGGTATATGCTCAAGAGAGGTATAGTTGGGTCCTCAGGTAGTTCAATGTCCAATTTTCTGAGGAACCTCCAGACTGATTTCCGGAATGGTTGTACCAGTCTGCAACCCCACCAACAATGGAGGAGTGTTCCTCTTTCTTCACATCCTCACCAGCATTTGCTGTCACCTGAGTTTTTGATCTTAGCCATTCTCACTGGTGTGAGGTGAAATCTCAGGGTTGTTTTGATTTGCATTTTCCTTATGACTAAAGATGTTATATTTCACTTTCTTATTGGAGTCAAGATACATAATAAACGTGTAACTTTTAAAAATAATAGATCTTCTAGGTTCATTCATTATTGAGTCTGGAACTGTATCTCCAGGGCTAAGGATTGATATCTGTACTCATAAAGATTTTAAACCTTGACATTAATTATTCCCAAACATTTATTAGCATTCTAGTTTAGTGATGACCAAATTCATGAAGCCAATTAAGTGGTTAATTAATTTTGGCTAAATAGGTGAGTTATTCACTCTCACTCTAAATTTTCAGAATAGAAATTTACATTGTAAAATGTCATGAAGTTTTATAAAAGTTTTTCCAAAGGTCTTTGAAGAATAATCAAGAATGAGGTGTCTCTTGAAGTTTGCTTGATTTATTCTGAGGGAATGAAGTACATGCATCATGAAATAGAGCATTTAATCTACACTTAATTCTTCATTCTGATAAATATATAACATAAATATTTAAATTAATTTTAAAGCTGCTAATTCAAATAGTGGCACTGGGTACATCCATAGTGATGTACAACCCTCAAGGCTATCTAATCCACTCTTCTCTACCCTAAAAGGAAATACGTGATTGTGTACTCTCCCATCTTTGTGAAAGTAACTACTCTTGAGTTAGCCGACATTATTTATCTTCAGGGAATATTTTCATTATTTCTTTTTTTACTGAGACTAATCAACTCAGATCCAACATTTTCAGATGCTATTATTTGGAGACCACACACATTATTTTTCTTCTATTAATGTGTGCATATTTTACTAAGCACTCTTCAAATTATACTACTTGTAGTCTAGTGTATTTATAACAGAAAGTATAAAGCAAACTTTTCTCATATGTGGAATATAACAATATACTTCTTTAATTTAGCATTCAATTGTGTTAGTTTTGAGAGGATCTGTATTACACTGCTGACACATATCAAACTTGACAAGCAATTTTTCCATATTCTACTTATGTCTTATTTCTTTACACATAAAGATGTTTTCAAAATCTAAATTCAGGATTTCAGATTCATCATTTTAAGGTTTGTTTAAATCATTTTTCTACTTCACTGACATTTTTTGGGATCTGATTTTAAATTAATTATTTAAGTGTTTCAAGTGAATTTCAAATGTCATATTATACTGTATGATTCAAGTCTTCTGACAAGATTTATCTAATGCATACACTTATATATATAGATATATGGAGAGATATATTCATATATATATATAATATGCTGAATTTTATGAGTATGTAAGGATCTTAGAAAGGCACAGACAATTCTTTAGAAATATCTGTGACCTTTTTCAAAGTTTATAATTTCTATTTCAATCCCCAAAAGTACTAGGCCCAACTATAGTATATTGTTAACATTATTATGCAAATGAAGATTTGAGTTCATAATTGTATTAGTCACTGGAATATGTTAAATTTCAGTAGGAGCAACTCAAAAATCTTTGTACTACCATATTCCCTGCGAACTCTGATTAAAGTATATCCTTCTTGTTTTGTAAATTGTATTATACATTTGCTTCACTTTTATGTATAGTTAAATAAAGTAGCAAGATGATGGTGTGCTCCCAGGGTATTTTCAACTAAACAATGAAGAGCAGAGAGCTTCAGTCTATTGTTAGAAGTAATTCCGTTTGATCAAAGAATTAAAATGTTATGGTGGGATGGGTAGTTTTTGCATTGAATGTGAGAAAGAAGACCATATTTGAAGGCACAAAACTATTACATATGGTCATACTAAGCTTTGGGCTAGTAAAGGAGATCTCAGGCCAGTGATATTGAGAAAATGAATTATTTCAGCAACATAAAATGAGTCAGTCAGAAGTAGATTCTTCCCGAAAGACCCAGATAGGATCCAAGTCCAGCAAACACATTGATTCATCTTGTCAGAACTGTGACAGAGCACTGAGTTAAACCCTCCTGTATTTCTCAGCATCAGAGACTGAGTTATAACAAATGGTATTGTTGTAACTCTCTAAGTCAGTGGTAATTTGTAACACAGCAATAGAGACACAATATAGCAAGGGGCTAGTCAGGAAAACAGCAACAATTCTCCATCCTACAAATTGAGGGAATTTAACTGATCAAGCAGATGAGGAGATATAAATCTAAAGAGCTGGAAAGAAGAATCAGAGCTAATTTAAGGATTCAAAGATAAAGAGCCCACTGTCATCTCTAAACCAGGATATATAACAAGAGGTAAAGTTGCCACATGATGCCGAAAATGCAACAGTATTGGGCCCAAGCAAGTAGGGGCAGAAGCCTGTGATGAGATAGAGACAATGTGTGAACCACCCATGTTAGAGAATAAAATGTGGGAGACACACTCTAATTTTCTATTTTTCATTACTCCTCTTCTCATTGACTAACATTTTGAGAGACAAAAAAAGTGAGGCCTTCTAGCAAATACCATATTGTCTTTCCTGGTGATTTAAGCAAAGGAACAAGTGTGTAGACAAGAATTTAAATGATCATCAGCATAGCGGTTATTACAATATGGGGATAATTGACCAGTAAATCAGATAATAAATTATTCAGTTGCCATCCATGGATCTATTCTTCAGGTAGGCAATTTCACATGTATATTTCATGGGCTCCTTTTGAGGGCATGGCCAAACTCAATATTGTAAATTGATATTCTCACCAAGAGTATTGACATTTGAGAAAAGAGAATCCAGTTCAAATATATCTTCAATGGGAGGAGAGGCCCTTGGTCCTGTGAAGGCTTGATGCCCCAGTGTAGGGGAATGCCAGGGTGGTGAGGTGGGAGGGATGAGTGGGTGGGGCAGCACCCTCATAGAAGCAGGGTGAGGAGGATGGGGTAGAGAGTGTGTGGAGGGGTAATCAGGAAAGAGGATAACATATGAAATATAAATAAATAAAATAACCAATACAAAATTATCAGGAAAAAAACTACCATATTTTTAGGTTAATTTACAATTTGTTTGGACTGCACTAAAATCTGTCCCTGTAGACAGGTGGCAATGAGTTAGAGAAACATACAATCACATTGATTATAGTGTCTCAACTCCTCTCCTCAACTCCAGAATTCCTATTTTTTCCAGAGCATTCTACTGGGCTAAATTGCCTGCTTTAACCCAGACCTCAGGCCTCAGATTTTTTATGACTGTGGCTAAGAGAGTTGTAATAATATATCCATCTCAAACTTGTGTCTAAGGGTCCTTCCTAGTTTCACAGGATCCAATTTGTCTTTGCAGTCTATTAGTAAAAATGAACTGTGTTTAATGTGTTATTGCAAAAAAAAATGTATGAGGCAAGAAACCAAAAGCCATGGAGCGTTAAAGCAAGCAAGCTCCCTGATCTCAGAAGAGCCCTAGTCTAAACCCACCTATAGCCAATCTTTGATTATGATTATAATAAGTGATTTTGTTTTAAGCTGCTGGGCTTTGACTTGTTCCTCTATGCAAAATTACTATAACAGAATAACTCTGTATATCCTGAATTTAATTCTGTGGCCCATAAACAAAGGCAGTTAAGCCATTTTTCTAAGATTATTAGAGTTAGAAAGAAGTGCAGTTTAAACTCAGTTCTACCTTATCTCGGACCCCATGTTTCTAACCACTAATCAGAATTCCTTAATTTTTACTATCAGTCTGAAGATTAGGATTGTGGTTTGGTAATCATTTTAAAGTCTCCTCTCTCTCTCTCTCTCTCTCTTTCTCTCTCTCTCTCTCTCTGTTTGTGTGTGTGTGTGTGTGTGTGTGTGTGCGCGCACACACACACACACACGCATGCATAGGCATCTGTGTCTGTGTGATGTTTATTTGTGCTTAGGTGTACATCTATATGTGTCCAGTCAGAAGCCAGAGTGGGACACTGAGCTTCCCACTCTATAGCTCTTTGACTTATCCTTTTTAGATAGGATTGCTTTTCCTTTTTTGTTTGTTTAGTTTTGTTTTTTATATTGCTTTGTTTTGTTTCCCCACCCTCTATGAATCTGGCTGTCCATCAAATATCAGAGACCCCTCTATGTCTAGACTCATTCTGTCATAGCACTGAGTTTAGAGGCATGAATTCCCATGATCCACTATTACTTGGGTAAGCTGGCAACATAAACCCAGATCCTCATGCTTGTTCAACAATTTTATTTTTTGCCCACTAAGTCATCTCTCTAGGTCAACATTCCCCTATTTCAGATGCTACGGCCCTCAGAGTGGGTTTTATATTCTTTAACAATGAGAGATCAATAGGAATACCGAATGAAGAGAAACAAACTTGGAACCCAGCATCTGTGTGACTCCATGTTATTCCTCCTCCCCAAGCCTCTCAGAGACAAAGATTCAGTGCTCCAAGCTGCCTCTGAAACAGGCGAACAGCTGGACTGAAGCAGGAAGCTAGTGATTTAGGGTAGTGTTGCTGTAGTGTTGCCATTCCTCCATTCTGCCATTCTGCCCTCAGAGGAATTCACATAAGTGGGAAGTAGATGAGCTCTCACGGGAGGTAGTGAGGCCAGTAGTGCTGAAGCACAGTGAAATTTATGAGCCTATTTCCAATGGCTGCTAGCAAACAAGTGAAATCAGAGATGCCTAGGAAGACTCTGCCTTGCTTAATTACACTGTTGCGGCTGCCAACCAGTTTTGATTGTCACTCAAACTCCAGTCCGTTTATTCTTCTCTCTATGGAAGTTCAATGGTCCTTAGCTTTCTGTTTTTATATTATCCACCCTGGTCAAAGAATCATAATGGGGAAAGTATAAATATAGGAAGCAGGTGTTTGCATCTTAAGGAATAAGTGCTATCATTAAACCATTGAGTACCCCAATCAAAGATAATTCAAGCTTGAAACTGCAAAATCTAAAGCTCTTCCCACGGACCTGAGCTCCAGGAGGAAAGTTCTACACCTCACCCGATACAGAAGAATACTGCAAAAATGCATGTTTTCCCAAAATATAAAATTACTTTCAGTGTCCGTATATAATTTGAAACACAAATGAACCTCTTGTTGAATTTGGGCTGGATGCATAAGATATCTAATTATGTACATGAAAATATTCCAAAATTCAAGAGCATGTAAACTAGGATCTTTCTTGATGCCAAACATTTGAGTAAGAGATACTCAACCTCTTATGTCATTGCAGAGCTAACAGACTTCTTTCATTCACTGTTCTTGTCAGCAGGAGAATGAGAGTTTATTTTTGTTCTTGACTTCATGCTTTCTCCTGTGGCAAAGCAGCATATCAAAGATAGAGCACATGGTGAAACAAACCAGCCAATCTCATTGCAGCTGCAGAGGGAAAAGAAGGGGGAATGACCAAGAATTCAAGTAGCACCTTCAAAGATTAGTCCTCAGTGGCCTGACTTCTTTATTCCAGATCACACCTCCTAGAAGTATAACTACTTCCCAAAGTTCTACAAATATGGACCAAGCCTTCAATGCATAAATCTTTTGGAGCAATTCGGGATCCAACTAACCATGCAAACATTTATTTCATGATTCTTGTTTCTGAAGTACAGGTCTATAAGTTGGGACCAGGATACTACTCTCTCAAAAAACTGATGTCACAGAATGTGCATCCTGCCCAATGTCCTAAAGCTAATGAGTAACAGAACTAGTAATGAGTAACAGAATTCACCTTGACTCTCATAGTCTTACGTTAGGAAACCACCAGCTGAAGTATCCACATTCCTTCCTCATGATAAACTTTGGGCTAATAACAACATTCTTTTAGACTGGTTTTCTGTACAGTAAACAAAATGGTATTTGTATTGGTCAGGCTTCATTTGCTTTCAAGTAGAAAACTCATTATATGTTTTTCTTTATAAAAGAGAGACTCTCAGCCTTACTGCATCTTCCTTGAATCTTCTGTGTCCTGAGATCAAAGGTGGAGGAAGATGTGAATTCTGAAGCTGAAGCTCAGGAAAAGAAAGATGATATAGAGGCCCAAGTAAAATAGCTTGCAAACTCATAAAAGCTGAAGGGGGAGAAGTAAGGGATATTGGATGCCAGGGAACTGATATAATAGGTTGCACTGTGTGCTTAATGCTTAATAAGTCTCAGGGAATCTTGAACTTCACCATATCCTTGTCAATACTGTGAGAGAGTGCACTCCTCAATTGGTCCTCTGCCATGGTCCTTTGAATTTTGGACTAGTTCTGTTCTCACAAGTGACCAAGCATAGCGCATGTGCAGTAAATCATCTTTCTTACTGTATCAACTTGAGAAAGCAAACACACAAACAAAACAAATCAAGTAAAAACAAAATAAAATAAAACAAACAAATTGTCTTAAGTTCACTATATGTACAATATTCATAGATGATACCCATGGCAAGTACAAATTCATACTCTAGAATCCTAAAAAAACATATGTTGGTAATAGTTTCGTTGCATTATAAGGAGTAGGTTCTTACACTAAGAACACATATACTAATTGATGAAATATAGTGGAATTTGACAAAAAATGAATATATTCACTGTCATTCAACAATTTAGGAAACTGCAATATTGTAAATTTTCTCTAATATACCATAATGTAATAAACATTACTCTGCCACTATTCCAACCAATGGATCTGTGTAAAACTAGGGCAAGTATTCTTATTTAATTCAATCCATATTTGAAGAAACCATGACTTTGAGAGAAGCTAATGAAATTTGACAAGATGCCACTGCCAACAGTTTTCAAATTTCAAGACTCACACCCAACACCATTAATTCCAGATTGTGCGTACCAATTTTCAGACCTGTAAATCTTCCTCGAATTTAAAGCAGAACAATTTACTTTTAAGAAGTTACTGTCCCTGGGAAAATATTTTCTTTGTACAGAAACCATTATTTGTGTGTGTGTATGTGTTTGTGTGTATACATATATATAGAGATAGATAGATAGATAGATAGAGAGAGAGAGAGAGAGAGAGAGAATTATATCTGCCAGCCCTTAGCCCATATGAAGTAGGTGCTGTCCCTACTTGTCAGAAGTGCATTATCCTAGAATACTGTAGTTCACACTGGATTTCACATTATCCCTCTGCCTTGAACTTCTTTCCCAAGTGAAACACAGAGATATTGGAAATATTAAAGCCTTTGCACTGCATCCTGCCATATCAGCTCAATAGTATGATGGCAGAATGAGTGTCCAGCCCGAGAAAGATTTTACTGATCAGTACATATTCTTGATCTAAAGCTTGGTATCTCTAATGGTTGTTAGAGACAAAGTGAAATGAAATTTTGGAAGACAATACTGGAGATAGGCATTGAGATACAATAGTTCTTCAAAAAGAGCTTCAAGCAAAACCGAGCCTGCGTAATCTCCCATATAGAGAAGCAGACTAAGGCAAACATCCATGAATACAAACTCTGTAGAAATGCTATTAATATTTAATTCAGTATTGAAAATTATCTTTACTTGCAACAGTGAAAAAGGGTATAATAATGCCCCAAATATGGAAAAACAAGCTCCGTACGACTCAATTCAAACATCTTTCCTTAATCACCATTGTATAACTTTTCCTCAGTAAAACTGTGGACTGTTTATCCCAGATACGATACTGACAAGAGACCAATGAATCAACTTCACCCAAGTCTGACTATTACTGCTTGATATAAATCTTTGATAATGACCTTATTGTTTTTCAGTGATGCACTGTGATCTGGAAATAGATGCTGAAATAAACCTTTTCCTCTACAAGTTGTTTTGGTCATGTTGTTTTTCATATCAATAAAAAAGCCTGAAATCAAACATATATCCTGTTAAGTTTCAACAGTCCTTTTAAATAATCCTATCATAGGATTTCTTTCCTTTTTTATATTATTTATGATAATATTCTGTTTTTCAATAATAAAGGAAATATGAAAACATCTATTAGTTACTTATATCACTATAGCAAATTTATTAAAATATTATCAATTTCTATTAATAAATATTAAAATAAATTTATTTTATAATGCACATGGCATTTTTCTAAGCCCAATGTCTTCAAGATGTAGCAAAACAGAACTTCCTTCCAAAGAGTTTAACATCTTAAATGAGCTGTGACCTTTTGAATAAAGTATGAGCAAGGGTGAGTTTCTTTGTATTAGCAGAATTAATGATGTATAGTATGCAGAGAACAGTAAAAGGCTCTTAAAATCCATAGTGTTTGTTATCTCATTTGATTTGGAAAGTAACTCATTGAAGATTAAGACGTGCTGCTATCAACAGCTAGGAAAAGCAAGGCACCATGAGCTGAGTGACTTGGATGGGTTTGAGAACTCAGTATTGGGTGGCTCTCATTACTGGAAGCTGGCTGTGGGCTTGGGTTTCATTTCACCTGAGAGCAAAGCCTCTGGCAGAGCATGGTGCATTTTTTAACGTATTTCACATTTATCTTATTTATTTTTACTAAAGCAATTATATTAACTAGTTTATAAAGAACATTAACTCAGTGGTGAGGGAAGTAGTGGGTTCTTGGATACAAAAGTGAAAAATTCTAAAGGAAAATTGCATTTAGAGAATTAAATATTGAAAGCATAAATAGAGACACAACTTCAGAGAGAAGAATATTAGATAGACTTCCACCCTTCATTTAGTTATTTTCTAACTCTACATTTCTATTAATATTAAATTAAGTACATTCTATTTCCTTATAAACAGCAAAAATTTTCCCCAACACATTACACATTTTTGTCTAAATATATTAATATGCTCCCATGCTAAAACATAGAAATATAATCATAGCCTATTAGAACTGCAAGAAACATTTAAAGAAAGCAGAGTAGAAACAATTTTTTTCAATGAATGAAAAAGTAAATGAATGAATGAAATAAAACACTCTTCTCTTAAAGGATCCATGAAAGGATTGTCCTGTGTCTTCTCATGAAGAACAAAACCTGTTGTTCAAAGTGAACTAATTTCTATTCTTTCATCTTTTATAATAAAACTTTAAAGTTACAATAAATAAATATAATTAAATTTGATAAGATTCATGTGTCCATCTCATGTGTGTAGGTGTGTGTGTGTGTGTGTGTGTGTGTGCAATATATGTGGTATGCAAAAAAATCAGTAACATGTATTATTGCAAATGATTATTATTTCTTACCTCATCAAAACCAACATACTATTCGTGTGTAAACAACCTCATGTATCTATGTAGAAATCATCATTTCTTGTTACATGATTTTATATATTTCTATCATAAACTGTCCATAGATAGATGTTTTATCAATACAAATGACTTAATAATATGCTCTAGTACTATAAATAGTATTGGTTCCTAAAGCAAATGAAATAAATTCAGCTTGTTCTAAATTAATTCATAGTTATAGGAATAAGTTCTACATTCAACATATGTAGGTTTAATATGTGTCTACAATTTACTGCCTGTGCTATCATGAACAGTTCAGCTAAGAACTCCAGTTCATCAATAAATAGGTAATGTATTTTTAATAATTGAATAGTGACACACATAATGTGTGAAGGATTTGGCATGGTTCTTTGCATATAAGAGCTACATAGTTGTTTTCCTGATAATGGTTGATTGTAATTATCTTCTTTTATCAAAATTACCAAGAAAAAAAGCTTCTGGGTGCACTTTGACAGATTATATTGGTTGGCCTCTAGCCATACATTTAAGGAACCATTCTGATAAGATTTTAGAGGCATAAAGACCCACTCTACAATTGCATCGCAAAATATCTTGGGCGTGAACACTAACAGGACACAACCAATCATTGATCTCTGCTCTTTGGAAGGGGATGCAACCTGACCAACTGACTTAAACTCTGCCAGTAGGACTCCCTGTTTATGATGAACCCTTGAACAATGATCCAAAAATAAACCCTTTCTCTCTTAAGCTGTTATTATCATAACAACAGGAAACATAGATAATAGGCTCCAAATAATAACATTAATATCTATAAAATAAATCACTATATCATAAAGATATTGAATGGAATATTTTGCCTAACAAATTCAATTCAACTGTCTGAATAAGACTTTATACCAAAATAAAATATTAGCAGATGTAATTAGTTTACAAGAAAGAGCATAAGTGTGTGATGTTGTCCAATTGCCAGTGTTCTTATAACAGGTCAAAAAGGAAAAAGGTATTGAGGCACTCCTAGAGCAGAAAAACGAGAGAGAGATAGAGAAGATAGAGAGAGAGAGAGAGAGAGAGAGAGAGAGAGAGAGAGAGAGAGAGAGAGAGAGAGCACATAGGAAAATGTGGCTATGACTCAGGGAGTATCAGCAACTATAAGAAGCTGAAAGAATCAGAGAAATGTCTGCTAGAATATAGAAAGATGATAGCCCATAAACAACTTGATTAATATTAGCATCTAGATTTCTGATGTTTTCAGCTACCTGGTAATGATTATACTAGACATATTATGGCTATATTGAATGATTTAAGGTATGCTTTTAGTTTTATTGTGATTACTTGTTTTAAATAACATTCTAGGCATGTTTATGATACCAAAACATTTTTTGTTAAGTCAAGGATGTACATATTTATGTTGTGGTCATCTTCAGACAGATTGCACTACAGGACACTAACTACAATTATACTTTCTCACTTACATATCTTAGCCCAATAATGGACAATAAGTTTAAAATAATTTTTGTGGTCATTAGACATTTTGTTTTTTATCTAATTAATTAATTTTTATACTCTAGATTTTATTTCTCTACCTGTCCACTCCCAACGATTCCATACCCCATATCTCTTCCCTGCCCCCTCACCCCTTTTACAACAAGAATATCTCCACCCCACCCACCCCACCAGACTTCTAAACTTCCTGGGGTATCCTGTCTCTTGACGGTTAGGTACATCTTGTCTGACTGAACACAGACCCATAGTCCTCTGCTGTTTATGTGTTGGAGGCATCATTCCAGCTGGTGTATGCTGCCTGGTTGGTAATTCAGTGTCTGAGAGATCTGGACATCCAGGTTAATTGAGATTGCTCGTCCTCATACAGGATTTCCCTACTGCTCAGTTTACTCCAGCTTTTCCCTAATTCAACCAGAGCGGTAAGCAGCTTCTGTTCATTGGTTGGGTGTACATATCTGCATCTTTGAGCTGCTTGTTGGGTCTTTTGGAGGGTAGTTGTGATAGGTCTATTTTTGTGAATGCCCCATATCCTCAGTAGTGTCAGGTCTTGCGGCCTCCCCTTGAGCTTGGATGCAACTTGGGCCTGTCACTGGATTTTCTTTCCTCAGGCTCTTCTCTATTTCCATCCCTTCATTTCTTTCAGACAGGAAGAGTTATGGGTCAGAGCTTTGACTGTGGGAAAGCAACCACATCTCTTACTAGATGCCCTGTTTTTCTGCTGGAGATGGGTTCAGTAAGTTCCCTCTCCCAACTGTAGAGCAGTTCATCTATGGTTGCCCTGTTTGAGTCCTGAGGGTCTCTTACCTCACAGGTCTCTGTTACATTCTAGAGCATCCTCCCAACCTCCTTCCTCCTGAGATCCCCTGTTACAGTCTTTCTGATGGCCCCAGGGCTTCAGTTATTTCCTCTACCCAATACCAGATCATATTCTACTCTCCCCGTATTCCTATTCCTTCTGCTTCCCATAACCTCCGTGGCTGCTTTCTTCTCCCTCCCAAATAGGAATGAGATGACCTCACTTGGGCCCTTCAGATGGTTGACCTTTTTGAATTTTGTGGACTCTATCTTGGATATTCTTTTATTTTGGCTAATATCTACTTAGCGAGTACATACCATGCATGTCCTTTTGGGTCTGAGCTACTTCACTCAGGATGATATTTTCTAGTTCCATTCATTTGCCTGCAAAACTCAGAATGTCTTCGTTCTTAATTGCTGAGTAGTATTCCTTGGTGTAAATGAACCACATTTTCTATAACCATTCTTCTGTAGTGGGACATCTGGGTTGCTTCCAGCTTCTGGCTATCACAAAAAAAGGCTGTTATGAATATAGTAGAACATGTGCTCCTGTGGCATGGTGGGGCATCTTCTGAATTTATTCTCAATAGTGATATTTCTGGGTCTTTAGGTAGGGCTATTTCCAGTTTTCTGAGGACCCTCCAAATTGATTTCCAGAGTTGTACCAGTTTGCAATCCCACCAGCAATTGAGTAGTGTCTCTTTTTCTCTACATCCTTGCCAACACGTGTTGTCACCTGAAGTTTTGATCTCAGCTATTCTGATTGGCATAAAGTGGAATCTTAGGGTTGTTTTGATTTGCATTAATCTGATCACTAAGGACTTTGAACATTGCTTTAGGTGTTTCTCAACCATTAGATATTTCTCTGTTTTGAATCCTAGATTTAGTTCTATACCCCAGTTTGTGAATGTGCTGTTTGGTTTTTTGGTGGTTATCTTCTTGAGTTCTTTATACATAGAGGGATTAACCCTCTTAATCTGTAGGATGCTGATTTGTCTTATTGACTATGACCTTTGCCTTACAGAAGCTTCCTAGTTTCATGAGGTCCCATATATCAATTCTTGATCTTAGAGCATGAGCCATGGGCATCCTGTTTAGGAAATTTGCCCCTGTGCCAATTAATTCCAGGCTCTTTCCCACTTTCTCTTCCACTAGATTCAGTGTATCTGTTTTTATGTTGAGGTCTTTGATACACTTGGACTTGAACTTTGTGTGTGGTGACAAAGATGGGTCTATTTTCTACATATAGACATCCAGTTATACCAGCACCACTTATTGAAGATGCTTTCTTTTTTCCATTGTATATTTTTAGCTTCTTTGTCAAAGATAAAGTGTGTGTAACTGTGTGGTTTTATTTCTGCATCTTCTGTTCTATTCCATTGATCAACCTCTCTGCCTCTGTACCAATACCGTGCAGTTTTTATCACTATTGCTCTGTAGGATAGCTTGAGATCAGGGATAGTGATCTCCCCACTCAGTCATTCTTTTATTGTTAAGAATTGTTTTTGCTATTCTGGTTTTTTCTTTGCCTTTCCAGATGAATTTGAGAATAAATTTTCCATGTCTTTAAAGAATTTTGTTGGGATTTTGATAGAGATTGCATTCAATCTGTAGATTACCTTTGGTAGGATAGCCATTTTACTATGTTAATACTGCTAAACCATGAGCATGGAAGATCTCCCTTTTTTCTAATATCTTCTTTGATTTCTTTTTTGAGATACTTGAAATTTTATCATAAAGATCTTTCATTTGTATGGCTAGAGTTACCCCAAGATATTTTATATTATCTGTGGTTACTTGAAGAGAGTTGTTTCTCTAATTTCTTTCTCAGCCAGTTTATCATTTGTATAAAGGAAGGTTACTGATTCCTTTAAGTTAATTTTATATCTGGTCACTTTGCTGAAGTTGTTTATCAGCTGGAGAAGTTCTCTGGTAGAATTTTTCAGGTAACATATATTATATCATATCTTCTGCAAATACTGATACCTTTAATTCTCCTTTGCCAAATTGTGTCCCCTTGATGTCATTTTGTTGTCTTATTGTTTTGGTAGCACTTTGAGTACTATCTTAAATCGATATGGGAGAGTGAGTACCTTGTCTTGTACCTGATTTTAGTGGGATTGCTTCAAATAGCTCTCCATTTCATTTGATGTTTGTTTGCAGTAAATTGTTTTATTTTGTTTAGGTATGGGCCTTTATTTCCTGATGACCCTAATAATTTTAATATGAACTGGTGTTGTATTTTGCCAAATGTTTTTTCTGCATCTAAGGAGATGTTTATATGATTTTTTTCTCTGAATTTGTTTATATGGTGGATTTTGTTAATAGATTTTCGCATATTGAACCAACCTTGCATCCCTGGGATGAAGCCTATTTGATCGTGCTGAATGATGGTTTGGATGTGTTCTTTGATTTGGTTTGAGATAGGATCTCATTATGCAACTATTGACAGTTTTGGAAGTGTCGCTTGTAAACTAGCCTTCCATATACTATTGGAGGCTAAGATTACCATCCAACTCAGCTCAGATTTTATTATTATGGCTACTCAATAATATCCCATTTATAAACAAACAGGAATTATTTTTATGATCATCAACTATTCTCATCATAATAAATATCAGCCTGTTCCGTTCCTGTAGGTAGTGGTTTATGGGTCATATACATAAAACTCCACTAAGGGAAACACAAACCAAATATTCTGTCTAGGCAAATTGCTCTGTGTTTAGACAAGCAATTAAACTGCTTGGTCTTTCCTTATTTATTCCTTCCATTCTTTCCTTTCCTGTTTGGCTCTCTCCCAGACATTTTGGATTTTTTGGTACATCTTCACTTTTCTCTTCTCCTTTCTTTTTGTTTCTTTTCTACCATTCCTTTCCATTACTTTCTTCTTCTCTGTTTACTTACCTCCTTCCATTCTTTCTTTCATTGAAATCTACAACTGATATCAAGATGTGCACATAGGAACAAATAAACTGAACCACACACACACATGAGGTGTATAATGAAAAAAAAAAAAAAAAGGATTCCCGTCTACTATGCAAAGAACAAATAATCAGGGTCAGGGTCTGGGGGAGCTTATTTTAGATAGCAGCTTTAGCTGTTTTCTAATTCACTCCACAAATATTTCTTGAGAATTTCCTAGCTTCCTCTTTGCACATAGTTGTAAATGAAATAGTTAAGAAGCCATTTCCTCATGGAAATTGCTGTGAAAGGCATGCTAGCTTCTGAAAGTCACTTATTTTTCTCATTGTGATATATCTTTAGTAGAAATTTAAAAAGTATGCATCAGAGAAACTTACCTTAGGCTCTAAGCTCACAGAACAGTCTTTCCAGAAAGTTACATTGAATTCTGTGTGAAATATAAGTGGAAGTAACTCACACCCACCCTTAGGTAAAAAGCTAGGGAAAGGAGAATAGATATTCTTCAAGACTAATGACAAGGCCCCTTGCAGGTTATCAAGTTCCAAGTTTTCAACTCTGTGATGGTTTGAGGAGCAAATGCCCACACAGGGTTATATATGTTAGTGTTTGGACATAAGGTAATGGTTGAACCATTGAACTGTATTTTTTTTCTCCCAGACCCATGTTCCCTGGATTAAGACTCAGACTCCAATATATTTACCAATACCTTGGCAATATCACTAGGCTCTTTTCTGACTAGATACAACTTAAAATATCCCATTTATTCTCACATACATTTTGCCATATGGCTGGATACCTATGCTTAGGTACCCTGAATCCATTTAGTCACATCACTTCAGGCAATCTCCCTGCTTCCTTCTCTCCCAGAATACTTTTTCCTCCCAATTTCCCACTTTCTATTTCCTGTGTTAACCATAGACCATATATTTTTAAAATGACAAGTGAGACATCCATAGATTACACAAGATGTTCACAGTATAGCGAATGGTGCTACTTGACAGGGATTTAAGAAGTGTGATCTTCTTGGAGACGTGTCCCACTGCAGGTCAGCTTTGGGGTTTTAGAAGTCAAAGCTACGTGCACTGTCTCTTTCATTTCTTCTGCTTGCTAAGCTGGATGTAGAAATATAAGTTACCTCTCCAGCACCATTTCTGTTGCATGCCATGTGGTCACCACCAAGAGGATAATGGACTAAACCTCTGAACAGATTGCAGCTTCAATTAAATATTTTCTTTTATAAGAGTTGCTGTGATTGTATCTGTTCACAGCAATACAGGATTGAGTAAGACAAAATATAAACAGATATATGTATGATCAATGTTACTGTGTGCATGTGCATATGTGCGTGCGTGTGTGTGTGTGTGCATGTGCATATGTGCGTGCGTGTGTGTGTGTGTGTGTGTGTGTGTGTGTGTGTGTGTGTGTGTAAAACGTAGTAACTAAAGAAGAGGTCACAAACTTTATTAACAGGAGTGGGGGAGACACTAAGATTTTGAATAGGTGGTCAAATGATTTCAATATATTATGTGTAAGAATTTCTCAATAATTATATTAAATTTTTTAATAAAAGAGTACTTAAAGCCAGAAAATAAAGAGTAGTTAAGGTAGTTCGTAAAGGGAACAGATTGTTTGAGATATTTGAGAATAGGAAGAGTTACAGTCAAAATTCAGGATCTGAGAGAAGGATCTCATGGAAGATTGGGATGGATAGAAAATGAAGATAGGAAGATAGGGATAGTTAAAGCAGTTGGTAGGATAGAATCCTTACATAACTCTGCTTATAAACAATAAGGAAATAGAGTCTCACCACCACCATCATGTAGCAGGTAGTGAATGGCTCACGATTCAGTTTTAATAGGTCAATAGTAAGTTGGCTATGATGTTCCAGTTTACCAGTGTAATAAGAATAGGGAAAGAAAGAGCAAAAAGTGGTAAAAAGATGAAAATATTTTTTAACCCAGCCTTATTCATTAATGAAGTAATACAATTTTTCAAATCTTGTTTGAGATGCAATATTTGTTTTGATGACAAACCAAATGGTGAGTCATGTCAGAGCTTTCTGAAATAATTGACTTTTTAAATTTTAAAATGAAAGTACAAAGAACAACAAATGTGCAAGAGAGTCTAGGTCCCACATGACCATCGCTGTCAATGTGTGCTTGGTACGGACTGCCCCAGTGTTGGAAGCTGCAACAGAGGGACTGTTTCTGACAAATAATGATGACTGTGATTGGCACAGGAAGGATGAGAAAAAGCACAGGTTCCCCAAAGTCATCCTTCCTTTCCAAAAACTTGTCATTATGGCTAATTGAATGAGATCCAAGAGATCAGGAACAGTTTAACATTTGGATTATTTTGTAGCTCCTGCTAAAATCAAGTCTGTTTGATTTTCCAGTCTTGTATGTTTCCTGTATTTCATTTGTACTACTAAGGCCTTCTAACTCCCACAAACACATTGCCCACATTCAACTTTGCCTAGTTCCCTTTTATTAAATCTAAGTTACATAAGTCAGATGATCCAATGTCAGTTGGAAAATTTCAAGTAAATGTAGATTTTTCTGGAACAACTGTAACAAGTTTATCACACAAGTCTTTAAAATTTACATCCAAAATATTTACCTGGTCTAGACATTATTTCTCACATAAATAAGAATTAATTACTATTAAGCATTATTTCGTATTGAATTCAATAAGGTTGTGGTGATTATCCTGTGCTATTTAAATTTGTGGTCCCTCTTAATATTAAGGCACTATTAAGATTTTATTTTTGTAAGGTGGAAAAGACAGAGAAGATGGAGAGATCACTTGATGATAAAAATTATTAAGTGTTAATAATTTGAATCAATTTAGTCATGTTCCTTGCTCTGATCCATAGGATTTCCTAAATGTGAAAAAGTCCCCATATACAGAATCTCATTTTTACCTCTTTTTTTCTGCCATTCCTTTTCTTTTTCTTATAAAAATTTTTGTTCTTAACAAACAGGAAGATAGAATATGGGTGGCAAAGTTGTGTGAACTTTAAAGCCTTTTTAAGATTTTTAATGCACACATAAGAATTACCAAGGATCTCAGCTTTGCTTCACCCCAGTCATCAGAAGTATTTAGATAACCACAATCTCTTGAGTAAAACATGATTACAATATTACATTTTACAGTGATTTATCACGTAGTTATACATGATTTTAAATATACTAGTTATTGGTCTTACTTGACTATTTAATCTTCAATATAAGTAAATTAAAATTAATGAAAATTTAAAATTTGGTGTCTATACCATATGACATATATCAATAGTGCTTAATAATCACATATAACTTCTGGCTACTGAATTAAGAAGCATAGTTATAAATCTCAGGGGCTCATTGGTACTCAAATACTTGGTCATCTTGACATATTTAATTCTGTATTGCTTGCATTCTTAAATTGTTCTCAACAGTTTAAAACTCTTTTCATTAATATATATTTTTAAATATATATATATGTATATTGTATTTAGATCATTTCTCAACTCTCTCTAATCCCTCGATATCTATTCATGTCTACCCTTCTTCTCACTCATAAATTGCTCTCCATTTTTCTCTGTGTAGAATTTCCATATATAATGCACAATGCACACACACACACAAACATACGCATACACATGCACACAACCTGCTGGATCATTTATTGTTGCTTACATGCATATGAGGGTACTAACTACTCAATATTAGATAATCAATTCTGGTGTCAATTTTATCGAAAACACAATCTCCTTTTTCAGCAGTTTCCCTATACCTCTTTATCTAAGGCTGGGCCTCTTTGAGAATCTTCACATCCAAACTGACCTGTCAACCATTGTCATTATTCAAATATTGTGTAGGCAGTCATATGCTGAGATTTCATGGATACAATTTCACTGTCATATATCAAAGACGCAGACTACAAGTTTATGTCCTGGCCCTTTGACTCTTCCATTTATGTTACTTCTTCTGCAATTTTTTTCTGAGCCCTCGACAGGCAGGAAGGGCATCCTGTAGTCAGGTGTTATCTGCATTCTGATCAGCTGTGATTGTCTGTTATGATCTCTATTCGCTTTAAAAAGTACTTTTATGATGAGGGGAAAGGGATACACTTATCTCTGCATGTAAAGACAAATATTTGGAATATAGTTAGGCATTATTACATTTTATGAGAATGGTGGTAGTATGTTCTTCTCTGTGATCCATAATCTCACTAGCTACAGCTATTTGGTGGTGATTACATCAGTCAACATGAATTTCTAATTATTAAGTAACTCTTAAGTTCAATTAAAGAACAATTGGCTAGTTCCAAAATATGAATTCCTGAATTGCACCTTTAAGGTTTTCTTGCTGTGCTCATTACTGGTGCATTTCATAGGTCACACAGATAAGTAGGGCTACTGATTGTTTTTCTTCCTTGGAAGCTTCAATAGAATCTTTTGGTACTATGACAGTTAGTCAACATGCAGGAGAATTCCATGCCAAACCCATCTTTTTCTCTCCTGAGATCTGTGTTCAAGTTGCATGATGTTTTCAGCAACAGGCACTTTTCAAACTCTAGGTTACAAACAACAGCATCAGCAAAAGCCTAAATTGTTTGGGAAATACATTTCACTGACAGTTTTAAAGGAGGATTCTTATCTATTACTTAGATATTGCTGGAGAGTCTAAGGCTTTAAATAGATTGTCAATACGTTAAAAGATGAGCATTCATTGTGAACAAGTTAGAAGTGATAGACAGAATATATGTGAAAATGTATCATAACACTGGTAAATTCACAAGCATGGACTAAACCACAACTTATGTTTTAGACAATAATCAATAGACTTGCATAAAAAACTGTTCACTACCTAAAAACATTTTTTTCCAGATATGGATATGCATCTTTATAAAATGAAGGGCTTAAATGAGGTAATTGTATCACAATCTCAAAAAATAAAACAAATGATGGGGAAAAAGAACTTGCTGTGAGATAAGATAGATTTCTTTCTGCCATATTATATCATGGGCACATTGTTCCATTTGATGGGGACAGTTGACTTATATCACTCTCACTTCTTTGTCTATTGGTATCAAATCTATCTTGAGTTTCTCCATTCTCCTCTCCATTCATTCAATAAGTAACTTTATGCTACAATACCTTCAAATGGAGGCCACATAAGAATGGCACAGAAAATGGGTTAACCTGCACACAAAATGTACTACAGTTGGTATGAATGACTAGCAGAAAATAATGAGTAAATTGTGGCTAAAGTAGAGGGTGATCAGGAAAAATATGGTGATTAAGTAATTAAATAAAAAAATAGTTGTCTATGCTGGCACTGGAGTCAGGTGTGATTTGGAGCAAGAGATTCCCTTCTAAAACGTGCAGAGCAACACTGGAGGAAATAAGGAAAGGAGCTGCAAGAACGAAAACTTATGCAGTGACATAAGAAACCTAGAGAGGTATTAGATATAAAAATGGGCATGTATTAAACACATATTTTGGTGACAGAATAGGGGTTCTTTGTAGAATTAAACCTGACTTAGCTTATTCTAAAAGTGTATTTTCAGGCATTCATATATTTTGTTTTCCATCTAGGGCACAATTCTTATAATAATGTTTAACTCACTGTGTTGTTCTAAGACATAGTGAAAAGTTTAGGGAAATAACTGGTCATAGTAGAGACCATAAAATGGTTTTCTGTCAAATAACTTCAGTAGACTTATAGGCTTTATTTCCGGGAAAACAGCTCTCAGCCTCAAACTCACCCTTCTCCTTTGCTCCCATGGACATTTTATGCTGTGCAGCTCCCCAGCCCTGCAAAGCCCTGGGTGTGTGTGTGTGTGTGTGTGTGTGTGTGTGTGTGTGTGTGTGTGTGTGCGCACGCACACGCGCGCGCAGCACATCTGAACACTTGCAATAGAGAACAAGTGGGAAGTGAAAACTGTACATGAAATTTATTACAAATTTATTGACTGACTGCCATCATCATTAAGCAGATCTGTTCACTTCACTGTTGCAATTCTGACTTGACTGTTGTTTTGTCCTTGTTAATTTCCCCATTTCTCTCTTAAAGATTTCTATGATTGGTTACATGCAAATTACACAACCATTGTAGTTTTGAGCATCTCGGTAAACTAATTTTCTCTCTCTCCTCTCTGTCTATTTCTGTCTCAGTCTCTCTCTCCCCCTTCTCTCTCTTATCTCTATCTCTCTGTCTCCCTCCCACCCTTCCTCTCCTTTCCCTTCTTTCTCTTTCCTGCCACTTCCGCATCCAACTGTTTCTGTTCCACAGTCACGACTACCAATATCACTGTGTTCTGACTCTATCACTGACTTCAAAGCCTTTTCCCATATACTTTATCTATGCTTTTTTTAATTGTCCCTTTAATACCATTTCTAGACTTTTCTCTATTAAATATCTTAATCCAGATGAGGTGGTAAATGCTTTTAATCCCAGCACTTGGAAGGCAGATATAGGTAGCTTTCTGTGAGCTCAATCTACAAATCAAGTCCATGAGTATAGAGAAAGGCCATCCCCTTTGTCATAAGTAATTGGCAGAGGAGTGGAGGAAGGGGCAGTATGAGGTGTGACTGGGAGGAAAATGGGGCTGTGATCAATATGTAAAACTTTATAAATGAGTTGTGATGTTTTGTTAATCTCTTCATTCTCTAGGCCCTTTCTCTGCCTATCTTCATCTCTGCCTGTCCCCCACATGCTTCTCCTACTTTCTGATTGCTGTCCAGCTTTGGGTCTAATATTTATACCTCCATCACATATTGTAGAGTCTTGTTAGATTAGAGAGACTCTAGAGATAATCCTGTGAGAAGATCCACCCCATATTTCCTCTATGGGTCTCTTGGGTGACTAGGCATTGTTAGGAAAGCAGATGCATGCATAGAAGGGTGAGTAATAACAGGAAATAATATATTTGCCACAACTTACTAGCTATAGAGGAGAGTTAAAATAGGATTTGAAACGAAGAAGTGGTCCAGGCCAAGAATAGATGTCTTTGAAACACTGACAATTTTAAATTTTCATTTAATTTGCCAGTAGATGGGGGTAAGGTTACTCAGCTGTCACCACAAACTCTGCCTTCTTCTAGAATTTAATCACAGAGCAGCATCACTACAAAAATAGAAATGGCTCATGCATTCCATTTGTCATCCCATAGGATACAGCTAATCAGAGCATCCCTGAGTGATAGCTACAGAGCAAGGACATTAAAGCAAATTTGTTGGTGCCGAACAGTAATTGAGTTCAGGGTTATGAGGGAGGGCAGGATGGTTTCTATAACTTGCGGTGAGGCCTTTGACTCAAAAGGCTTGCATCTTTCTGAAATGTGAGGACAGCTGACTTCAAATTCTACATCATAATGTACAAGTCAGGAAGCAAGCTAGACTGGCTTATCTGTAGGACATAAGGAATTGACTTTTGACTCAGGCTACTTAAACTTTCCTAGAAAAGACTAGGCACCATCCACAGTGTCCTTAGGTCATAACAAAAAGAATAGATCTGAACCACTTCTTTTTTTTTCTCAGTTTTCGTTTATTAGAAATAGAATTTTCTAGTATGATATTTTTTAATTGTGGACAACCCCCCCAATTCCTCCCATATCCTTCTTACTTTTTAAACCCTGATCCTGAACAGATTTAATGATACAACCTTGTCTATGGAAAATGAAGTGCCGTAGACAAATTTTGACTGAAGCTTGATATGAGAAGACCTCAAGGTCTTAAATCAGTGTTCTTCAAATTTAAAATGGGAAGAAAACTCCCAAAATATGCTATTAAAAGTGCAGATTTTACTAGTGGTCTAAAAGGGTCTACTAATTTCCTCAAAATTCTAAGAATCTATCAATTGTGTTCCATGCGTGAACCTTATTTCTATCAATAAGACATTAAAATGTTTCAGTACACTTGAGGAAATAAATCAAGAAGATAATTAACATGTTCATGGTCACTTTTTATTGACAGACTGGACTGCCTGTTTACCTTACTATGGGCTATTTTCAAAAACACAATCTTTGGCACACCATCAATCAGACAATTACAAGTATAAGTATCAATCTTCTACTGGATAGCTTACTTTGGTGAAAAAATATATAAACCATATATATATATATATACATATATATTACATATATATATACTCATTGTTGGGCAGTTGATATTTGGTCATAATATAGTGCCGTCTTTTATCGTTGTTATGATTTCTTGTTATAACTAATGAATAAATTGCAACATATAATACAAAATTTAATGGATATTAAAGGCTCAGAGTAATGCAATAATTACAGGAAAATCTCTTCCTTCCAAATATTTTTTCATTTTAGCAAAGTTTAATTTTTGTTCTTTTGAAGGCCTATACCATGTGACTATGAACATTGATTCATATTTATCTCTGAAAGCCAGCATTCACATTGCACATGACATCACATTTTTTTACAGTCTCTGCTGAGCATCTGGAAAGCACAAGTGTATGTGAAGACACAACGACTTTCTGATTTTTCATGAGCTTCCTGTTCAACTAGCATTGGTGTGTTGTCTTTAATAGCTCATTAAATGTCATGCCCAAGAGTCTCATACACCGCTATAAGTGGTCTTTCTCATCCCGTCATGCTTTGACTATTTGTAGAGGCACAGGATACTATTTCCAAGGCACTCTATTTGACAAATGCTCAATATATGTTCTCCCCAAACTAAAGAAAATTTTATTTTTTATTTTTCTTGCTATACTGACACCATCATTTTCTCACACCAATTTCTCACAAAGCATCACTTCATATTGTTAACATTTTGAATATTCTAACATAAAAATTTAGACCCATTTAATATCTTTGTTAAAAATACCTATACCCTACTTATAATATCAGTCCAAAAGATGACCAATGATTAACATCAAAATCTTGGCCTGTATCTGTATAATGTTCATGCGGTATACCTAATTCTTTGTTACTTTAAAGTTTATTCCTCCTTAAAATTACAGAGAAATCCAGTAAGTTGGGCATTAAATCTCCCGTTTTTAATTAGATTAAATTGCCACAGAACAGTACTATCTGTTCAACTCAACTTATGTCTGCATTCACTTTCACTAAGTCTCCCAGTAACTGAGCTCTAAGCACTTCACCACTGATGGGGCAGTTTTGAATAAAGGCAATGTATCTTCCTTAAGATCTCTAACATCTAAGTACTAGGGCTACATCCGAACCGGATCCCTTGGATCTTTCTTTTTTCTATTTTTATTCTTTTCCCTGTAGGACACCTGAGAGACACGCAGAGACTGAGCTGAGCTGGACTGGGTGGGTCACAGATGTTCTGTGTTCTTCCCCACAGTCCATGCCACCTGGCACCACCTGTCCTTGTTATCCAGTGCCAGGTGGAAAGGCCACCTCATTCCACAACAATCAGAGTTTGGAATGAAAGCAGCAAAGCAAACGACTGCCCTTTCCTGTGTTCTGTTTTCATAGCAATTGCCGCTGAGATGATCAGATGTTTGTTCCAAGTGATAATTCCTTGTTTGTTTACCCTGGCCATTGGATGCACAATTGGGGCCATGGCTGGAAATGTGAGAATTCAGCAGGGTGGCTGGTGACATCTGAGCCTTTGGAGGCAAAATCAGAGTCAAGAGATGTATTCATGTCCAGAAATGAGCAGCAGGTAGAGTTCAGGATAAACCCCAAATAGCAAACATTTCCTCTGAAAATCTAGTCTTCAATTATTAGGACCAAAATTGTCACTGAACAGAGCTTCAAAAGCCTAGCATCCCTTGGAAACTCCCTTGGCTCTTGGTCTTCTTTCTCTCTCATCTGTGAAAGAGAAGGATGATAAACAATATGAAAGGAAATGAAAAAAACGTACTTTTCTATCTAAAATTATCTATTATTTTTAGACTCTCTCTGTGTCAGAAACTAGTCCCTTACAGTAGAAACACCAGGGAATCACACGGTTATGGAGATGGATCCATCCATAAAGTGTTTGTCACAAAATCACCAGCACCTATATAAAATGCTAAGTGTAGCTGTGTACTCCTGAAACCTAGGGGCTAGAGGGAAAGAGACCAGTGGAGTTCTGAAGGTTCACTGACAATCTATCTTAGACTAATGCATGAGTGCCAGATTCACTGAGATACCCAGTCTTGATAAGTTTGGAAAATAATCAAGGAAAGACACTGAAATCCTGACCTCCAAGTGCACATATACCCAGTATCACTTGCAATGCACACACCCAAGTACCCATGCATATACAAACTAATAAGTACATACCACACACACACAAACACACACACACACACACACACACACAGAAAGAGAGAGAGAGAGAGAGAGAGAGAGAGAGAGAGAAGAAAGAACAAAAACCATGATAGCTACCTATCACATAATATTTCCAAACCGTCCTTTCTATGACATTAACAGCCCTCTTGGTTCGTTCATCTCAGCCTATTGTTGATATCAACCCCCTCCCTCTGAGGTTCTATATGCTTTCCTCACTTCTGCACTGTTTTTGGTCTGGAAATCTTTATGATCAACTATTTCCTTGCTTGGATCTCTGCCACATGATGATCTTTCAAGTCCACCCTTCTGTAAACATGGTTGAATCTAAAATGCTCCCTTCCAATGCTGTCTATCTGTTGTATCACTTTGCCATGCTTAGCTCCCAACAGCTGACATTTCTTTACCACAAACATTCACCGGAGGAGAAATCGATGTTGTAAAGGTATCTCATTGTTGAGTGGACCTGCATATTTTACATTGATTGTTATAATTACAATTATTGCCTTACATACAACTATCTTATAATATGTACATATTTGTGTATAAATATTAATTAAATACAGAAATAAATGAGTATATTTAAAAGGGAAAACCAATTTTGTAAGAATTATTTTGATCAAATTATTTTGATGACTTTAGGATTTTATTAGCTATTGAAAGTTACATAGTATGCATAATATTTAAAACCTAAGGTATAATTATGATTAATTTATATAACCCAATGGCTGGAATATTGACTTTCAGAAACATTATTCAGTTCATGCTGCACTTCCCTCTCACAAGTTCCACAACCATAGCCTCAGCCATCAAATATGATAGAATTAACTTCCTCTGATGGCAAAAAATACCTTTCTTTCCCATGTATATTTTGCCTAAACAAATATGGCTCCCAAACACATTTGACAATAAAATGAAACATAGCATGCCTTAACAAGGATTCAAAAGCAAGAGGAAATGTTTTATCATGTGTGCCTATTGTAAATTTTCTCATGTACATTTTGAATATGCTATGTTCTGGATTTGATCAGGTTCAGAACAGCCACACAATAGAGGTTAATCTCCTGCATCCACCTCATTCATTCCAAAACCATTTCCAAAACACATTACCTATATTTAATAAGCTGTACAATACCCTAGTGAACTGGAAAGAGAGCTCAACATTATTGCACCAGGAAAGAGAATGGTTTGTTTAGAGACCAAATAGCTACATTGGGACTGAAACCAAGGTCCACAATTGTCACTCCAGCATTATTTCATATCTGCTAGCAATTCTACTTTCATATATTTAAAAGTGCATGAGCCAGTTGGAGGGATGATGAGATTTCTTTGGTGAAACATGTTTGTATATGGATAAGATAGCTTTGAAATTGTCTTCGGACACAACCTTAAATGCTTGCCCAATAAGGACTCACTATTGCCTTGTGTCAGGACATTATTGATAAAGAATTAATATATTTTTATTCAGTTCTGCATTATAGGCAAAATCTGAACTGACATCCTCAAACTATATCATCAAGCACTTAAAGAGAACTTCAGACCAATTTCCCTTATGAACATCGACGCAAAAATACTCAACAAAATTCTGGCAAACCGAATCCAAGAGCACATCAAAACAATCATCCACCATGATCAAGTAGGCTTCATCCCAGGCATGCAGGGATGGTTTAATATATGGAAAACCATCAACGTGATCCATTATATAAACAAACTGAAAGAACAAAACCACATGATCATTTCATTAGATGCTGAGAAAGCATTTGACAAAATTCAACACCCCTTCATGATAAAAGTCCTGGAAAGAATAGGAATTCAAGGCCCATACCTAAACATAGTAAAAGCCATATACAGCAAACCAGTGGCTAACATTAAACTAAATGGAGAGAAACTTGAAGCAATCCCACTAAAATCAGGGACTAGACAAGGCTGCCCACTCTCTCCCTACTTATTCAATATAGTTCTTGAAGTTCTAGCCAGAGCAATCAGACAACAAGAGGAGGTCAAGGGGATACAGATCGGAAAAGAAGAAGTCAAAATATCACTATTTGCAGATGATATGATAGTATATTTAAGTGATCCCAAAAGTTCCACCAGAGAACTACTAAAGCTGATAAACAACTTCAGCAAAGTGGCTGGGTATAAAATTAACTCAAATAAACCAGTAGCCTTCCTCTACACAAAAGAGAAACAAGCTGAGAAAGAAATTAGGGAAACGACACCATTCATAATAGACCCAAATAATATAAAGTACCTCGGTGTGACTTTAACCAAGCAAGTAAATATCTGTACAATAAGAACTTCAAGACACTGAAGAAAGAAATTGAAGAAGACCTCAGAAGGTGGAAAGATCTCCCATGCTCATGGATTGGCAGGATTAATATAGTAAAAATGGCCATTTTACCAAAAAAAGCAATCTACAGATTCAATGCAATCCCCATCAAAATACCAATCCAATTCTTCAAAGAGTTAGACAGAACAATTTGCAAATTCATCTGGAATAACAAAAAACCCAGGATAGGTAAAACTATCCTCAACAATAAAAGGACTTCAGGGGGAATCACTATCCCAGAACTCAAGCAGTATTACAGAGCAATAGTGATAAAAACTGCATGGTATTGGTACAGAGACAGACAGATAGACCAATGGAACAGAATTGAAGACCCAGAAATGAACCCACACACCTATGGTCACTTGATTTTTGACAAAGGAGCCAAATCCATCCAATGGAAAAAAAAGATAGCATTTTCAGCAAATGGTGCTGGTTCAACTGAGGTCAACATGTAGAAGAATGCAGATCGACCCATGCTTATCACCCTGTACAAAGCTTAAGTCCAAGTGGATCAAGGACCTCCACATCAAACCAGACACACTCAAACTAATAGAAGAAAAACTAGGAAAGCATCTGGAACACATGGGCACTGGAAAAATTTTCCTGAACAAAACACCAATGGCTTATGCTCTAAGATCAAGAATCGACAAATGGGATCTCATAAAACTGCAAAGCTTCTGTAAGGCAAAGGACACTGTGGTTAGGACAAAATGGCAACCAACAGATTGGGAAAAGATCTTTACCAATCCTACAACAGATAGAGGCCTTATATCCAAAATATACAAAGAACTCAAAAAGTTAGACCGCAGGGAGACAAATAACCCTATTAAAAAATGGGGTTCAGAGCTAAACAAAGAATTCACAGCTGAGGAATGCGGAATGGCTGAGAAACACCTAAAGAAATGTTCAACATCTTTAGTCATCAGGGAAATGCAAATCAAAACAACCCTGAGATTTCACCTCACACCAGTGAGAATGGCTAAGATCAAAAACTCAGGTGACAGCAAATGCTGGCGAGGATGCGGAGAAAGAGGAACACTCCTCCATTGTTGGTGGTGTTGCAGACTGGTACAACCATTCTGGAAATCAGTCTGGAGGTTCCTCAGAAAATTGGACATTGAACTGCCTGAGGATCCAGCTATACCTCTCTTGGGCATATACCCAAAAGAAGCCCCAACATATAAAAAAGACACGTGCTCCACTATGTTCATCGCAGCCTTATTTATAATAGCCAGAAGCTGGAAAGAACCCAGATGCCCTTCAACAGAGGAATGGATACAGAAAATGTGGTACATCTACACAATGGAATATTACTCAGCTATCAAAAATAACGACTTTATGAAATTCTTAGGCAAATGGTTGGAACTGGAAAATATCATCCTGAGTGAGCTAACCCAATCACAGAAAGACATACATGGTATGCACTCATTGATAAGTGGCTATTAGCCCAAATGCTTGAATTACCCTAGATGCCTAGAACAAATGAAACTCAAGACGGATGATCAAAATGTGAATGCTTCACTCCTTCTTTAAAAGGGGAACAAGAATACCCTTGGCAGGGAAGAGAGAGGCAAAGATTAAAACAGAGACTGAAGGGACACCCATTCAGAGCCTGCCCCACATGTGGCCCATATATATACAGCCACCCAATTAGACAAGATGGATGAAGCAAAGAAGTGCAGAAGTGTAGATCGCTCCTGAGAGACACAGCCAGAATATAGCAAATACAGAGGGGAATGCCAGCAGCAAACCACTGAACTGAGAATAGGACCCCCGTTGAAGGAATCAGAGAAAGAACTGGAAGAGCTTGAAGGGGCTCGAGACCCCATATGTACAACAATGCCAAGCAACCAGAGCTTCCAGGGACTAAGCCACTACCTAAAGACTATACATGGACTGACACTGGACTCTGACCTCATAGGTAGCAATGAATATCCTAGTAAGAGCACCAGTGGAAGGGGAAGCCCTGGGTCCTGCTAAGACTGAACCCCCAGTGAACTAGACTGTTGGGGTGAGGGTGGCAATGGGGGGAGGGTGGGGAGAGGAACACCCAGAAGGAAGGGGAGGGGGGAGGGGGATGTTTGCCCGGAAACCGGGAAAGGGAATAACACTCGAAATGTATATAAGAAATACTCAAGTTAATAAAAAAAAAAGTGAAGGAAAATAAACACAAGATTTAGTGTATCTGGGTTTGTGTTGAAGTCTTTGATACACTTGACATTGAGTATTGTGATGGGTGATAAATATGGATCTGAGTTAAGAATTAGCATTGATCGGAGCCTCATCTGAAAACCATGACAATTTAGACTTAAAGAACATTCTACTGAAAGTTAAGAAACCTACTTGAAAACCAAAGATTATCTTGCCTTCTCTGTAGAAGTGACACCGCAAAGATGAGCATATTTCCCAAAGGGTCAGTACAATGAGCACATGCAATCACAAATACAACATGTTTCTATAGATTAAGATATCTAGGGTGGTTACCAGTGCCATGTTTGAAGTAGAGAAAATGGAAGAACATTTTTGATCGTGTGTGTGTGTGTGTGTGTGTGTGTGTGTGTGTGTGTGTGTGTCCAAGATCAATGTTGTTAATACTTCATTGGTAATAGTAAATTCATTGCATTAAAAAGTTAGTTTATATCTTTCTAAAAATATTTTAAAGCCAAATATTATTTTAGATAATGATGGGTTATAATTTTTCAAAATCCACAATGTTATTAAAAGGTGTTAAGGAGCATTAAGAGTGATATTTTAAAAATGAAGAAAGCAATAAATAATACCACAGACTGTTACACATAGAAGAAAGAACATTTGTCCAAGACCTAAGTAGTTAATGAGCTCAGCTTACTTGAGAGAAGGGGCATCAAAGCTAAGTGTGGGTTACAAAAAAAAAAAGAAAGAAAGAAAGAAAGAAAGAAAAAAAGAAGAAGTGGAAGAGAGAGGCTGGAAAGAGAGAGGTGAAGTCAGAGACTCAAGAACCACAGTAAGAAGATGGATTTACTTCTGGATTATGACTCTTACAAGCAGAATTATTAGGGTGGTGTGATGCCACAGTGACAGGGACAACAGAAACAGCCCTCCATGGGCCAGTATTTCAAAAGGAAATTTTCTTGTAAAAACCAAGTGATCAGAGCAAAAACATCCTGTCTGGGGGAAATGACCTACTTTTTTTGCTCATCAAGGAGTTGCATACAAATCCTATTTGAAGCTGTCCCCTGAGAGGGTCTGTCAGTACCTGACTAATATAGATGCATACTCACAGCCAACCTTTAAACTGAGCCCAGAATCCCCAGTGGAAGAGTTAGAGGAAAGATTGAAGGAGCTGAAGGGAATTGCAACCTTTTAGGAAGAACAAAAATCAACTCACTGGACCCCGCCAAAGCTGCCAGGGAATAAAGCACCAACCAAAGAGTATACATGGATGGATCCATGGCTTCAGTTACAGATGTAGCAGAGGATCATTTTATCTGGCATCAGTGGGAAGGTAGGCCCTTGGTCTTGTGGAGACATGTTGCCCCAGCATAGGGGAATGCTAGAAGGGTGATGTGGGAGTGGATGTGTGGTCAGAGGAGCACCCTCTTAGAGTTAAGGGAAGGGATGGCAAGCTTGTGGAGGGGAGACCTGCAAGGGGGACAACATTTGAATTGTAAATGAATTAAGAAAAAGCAACAGCAACAACAAAAACCCAAATCCTTCTTGAAAATCCATGTTTCAGTTTTTCTCAGAGTTGGAGATTTCAGCTAATTTCATTTATGAATCTGAAAGTGTTGGCCATTAAAGACTCAATATCTATACTGGTTTTGATCCAGACATTGTTGTTGTTTTCATTTTGCTTGCTTCCTTTAGTTTGCTGCTGAATTAAGTGTTTACGTGCAGAACATCAGATGGACATAACTAATGATGTTAAGACCCTTTCATTGAAGGAAATAGTGGGAAAACACGTAACTGCCCTAAGACCCAACTCACAATACTCATTGAAATCTCAGCATTTAGGAAATAAACAATGACTAAGAAACAAAGAGAAAGTTACAATCACATTTCTCAAAAAATAAAGAATACAGATTTTTTATTGCTTCAATCTACTTTCATTTTTAAAATCGTTGTCAGTTTCATACACTTGTTTAATGGATTTTAATTGTTTTTGTTCCCCATTACCTTCTGTCTTTTGCCTATCCATCCCATTAAATCCACCTTTCTTCCCAAAAATATTCCTCATAGATTCACGTCTTCCTTATGTGAGTGAGCCACTCGGTCTAATTAGGTTTCCTTGCACTTGTATTGGTGTGATATTGTTTACTAAAACATGAGTAAGTTGTCATTGGCTATATAATTGAAGAACTTAACTTTTCCTAGGAACCATGAACTCTCAAGTTCCTACAGAAGGCATGGAGCTTCATAGAACCCTCCAGTATCCATCATTAATTGTTGATGGATACAGTCCTCTGCATATCTTGTGAAGATATCCATAGCCGCAGTGAGCTCATGAGGGCGATCACATCCATACTTCATTTTGCTTCCTAGCCCTCATTCCTAAGGCTCATATCATTTTTTCTATGCCCCTTGTATGGTGTTCCCTTAGTCTTGTACAATGTAATTTAGATATCTCATTTATAGTTGAGTACTCCACTGTATGACTGTCCTTTAAATCAAGTTTAAAGAATCCTACATAGTAAAAAGAAAAGGATATTGATATGGGTGCATCCGCATATGTACATATTGATAAAAAGGTTCTCAGAGTTTGGTGTGTGTATTTGTGAAATGTATGTATGTGTATGCAGATGTTCTATGTTGTATATATATCCATGTAGAGGCTAAAGGTCAATACTGGATGTCTTCCTTGGTTGCTCTCTATCTTTTTGCTATTTTTGAGACAGTTTTTCAATAAATATAGAGATTGCTTATTTGGCTCGACTCCCTGGCCACCGAGCTTCTAAGTTCATCCTGTCACTACCTTGCCACTGCTAAAGAGTAATACGGCAATTATTTTACACAGGTGCTCAGGATGCTTAACTCAACTCTTCATGCTTGCACAGAAAGCTCGTTGTCTACTGAGCCACCTCTCCAGTTCTTCTCATTTCTTGAGTCACTCTCCATTAATTGTAAAGTAACCCCCTTGAGCCATTTGTTCTGTGACTAACCATACAGACATGCAGACGACATGCATAGCACATGTGTGCCTTATTACTGCCTGGAATTTATCTGTTACACCACTTTTCTTACATAATGAATAATTTCTCATTCTTCTCCAAAAATAAACTTGTCATGAAAAAATTTGAAATAAATTCATCTTAATTGGTAAGTTCACATTGTATTAGTGCTGTTTGAGAATATGAACAGTTAAAAGTAGATCCTCTGAGGATACTCACTCCTCATATCATCTCCCTTTAATTTTTCCACGCATTTTGTCTCTCATACTAATTTACTTAATTCTCTGTTTCCTTATTGTTTTCATGTTGTAATGTGTGTGTGTGTGTGTGTGTGTGTGCACGTGCACATACACATGGTTTGGTATAGCTATACAAAATGTAGGATCCGTGCATTAAAGAAAACATGCAATATTTGTATTTCTTAGTCTCTGGCCTACTCGATTTAATATGATGATCTCAAGAAAATTCATTTTCCACCAAATAACCCAAATGCTAGAATTACCCTAGATGCACAGAACACATGAAACTCAAGAAGGATGACCAAAATGCGAATGCTTCACTCCTTCTTTAAAAGGGGAACAAGAATACCCTTGGGAGGGAATAGGGAGGCAAAGTTTAGAACAGAGGCAGAAGGAACACCCATTCAGAGCCTGCCCCACATGTGGCCCATACATATACAGCCACCAAACTAGAGAAGATGGATGAAGCAAAGAAGTGCAGGCCGACAGGAGTCGGATGTAGATCTCTCCTGGAGAGACACAGTCAGAGTACAGCAAATATATAGGCGAATGCCATCATTAAACCACTGAACTGAGAACAGGACCCCCGTTGAAGGAATCTTAAAAAGCACTGAAAGAGCTTGAAGGGGCGTGAGACCCCATATGAACAACAATGTCAACCAACCAGAGCTTCCAGGGACTAAGCCACTACCCAAAGACTATACATGGACTGACCCTGGGCTCCAACCTCATAGGTAGCAATGAATAGCCTAGTAAGAGCACAAGTGGAAGGGGAAGCCCTTGGTCCTGCTAAGACTGAACTCCCAGTGGAAGTGATTGTTGGGGGGAGGGCGATAATGGGAGGAGGATGGGAAGAGGAACAACCATAGAGAAGGGGAGGGGGAAGGGTTAGGGTAATGTTGGCCCGGAAACTGGGAAAGGGAATAAAAATCGAAATGTAAATAAGAAATACCCAAGTTAATAAAGATGAAAAAAAAAAAAGAATACATTCTTCCTTTATGCTGCATAAAATTCTCTATACGTTAGTGTGTATTTGTATATACAGGCATATAATGTATATGTTAATTTTCTAACTTGGTTGTTATGCATAGTACTGTACTGAATATATAAGCATGGCAATACAAATTTTAAACTAAAGTAAAAACATTCTACATAGTGCCTAGGTCTGATTTCTATCATTCAAAAATTAGAAAAAGAAAGAAAGTCCTAAACTTTCTGAAGAAACATCTGATGCTAAAATTGGAGAAGAGTATATGCAAGGTGAGCATATGTAGATCAGTGCATTGTTTAGCCATCATCAGAGATGCTACCCACTACAGCAGATGACAACAAATACAGCCAGGCACTAAACAAAGAGTGTGAGTTGTTGGAACTTCCTCATGTCTCCCTTTAGAGTTAAGGGAACCTAGCAGAAGGCGGGATAGAAAGAATATAAAAAACAAGGAGCATATAAGATAGCAAGGAAACAAGGCCCTCTGAAGTAATGTGAGCAAAACTCATTTAGACTCACAGAGGTTGAAGCATCGTACACAGAGCCTGCACTAGGTCCACTGAATATATATTATGGCTTCCGGTTTAGCATTTTTATAGGATTTCAGAGTGTGTAAAAGACTGGGTGTTTCTGTTCTTGTGCCTCATCTTGGACTCTTTTCCTTATGTTGGTCGGCTTGTCTTGTTCAACCTCAGTATGATAATTTTTGCTTTATCTTCTATTTTATTTTACTTTGAAAAGTGAAGGGATCAGTGCATGAAAACTTAGCCACAGGGGTGAGAGTAACAAGTGGACTGCTGTGTCTACCATCTGGAAGAGGGAAACTCAGAAATCAATCTTCTCCAAGGGAGTGACTCTGAGCATCAAACCATTTCAGGACCATCTTGTGTTTAGGGGTATTTGGTCAAACATATAATGGGCTCAACAAGTTTTTCCATGTGTATTTATATTTGGTTACAGTATGGTTATTTTATTTGATTTTTGTTTCCATTTTAGATGGTTTTATAGTTTATTTTCTTGGCTTCTGGTGAGGAGAATTGTTGTTGTATTGTGTTTTTGTTTGTTTCTATTTGAGTGGGCAGATGGGTAAAGGACCCATAAGAATTTGCAGAATGGGGAGAAAATGAATAAAATATGTTTAACTTTAAAACCATTTTAAAAAATAAGAATATAATGAAAAGAGAACATTTTTGTCTTTGGAGAATACCTATCACCATTTCAATCTCCTTTTTACTGCTTATGAAGAACAAAAGTTCTTTATGCCTAAAAATCTCCAGGAAATTTTGAAAAGATCCAAAAGAATGTAAAAAGTAATAATAAAGATGTCTTAAAAGGATAAGCTAGAGTATTGTGTAGAGCTCATCTAACATCCTGTTTTGTCTATGTCAGCAATTCCAGGTTAGTAATTTAGTTAACATCCTAATGAACTTATACTAAAGGGTTGCAAAAGTGACTTAGCTGTTAGTTTTCCACACTATAAAAGTGAATGGAATGTTCTTGTTAGAAGAAAACTACACAGATTAATTACTTGATGCCTGCACAGTGATAAAGACTGTACGATACCTAATAACAAAGACAGAAGAAAAGGCCAACTGAAGTTTACCCAGCACTTTGTAATGGTAAAATGGGGGCAAAGGGTGAAATGGCCGAAAAGAATAAAAATAAATAAATAAATAAAAGAGTGCAGAGTGTGCTTATGCAAATGCTCTAGACACACACACATATACATGGACACAACAACAACTTAATTAACCTGCAGAGACCTTTGCCACCAAGTGGTCTCAAAACAACTGGATTAGACTGGATATTTAAAGGAGATTATAAGTCCTAAAGAGAAAAGAATTTTGCAGCTATCGAGCCTGTCTTAGTTTAGGGCTTTCCAATGACTTTCTGATTTTGCATTCTTTAAAATCAAATATTAAAATTTGCAGAAACATTGCAAAGTCAGTTCACAGAATTCCCATATGCCTGCCATTTTTCCTCATGATTAATATTTCATGTTATATGATACATATGTTATAATTAATGAAGTAACACTTGTACTTTATTAACTAGTATTCATACTCTATTGAGACCTTGTTTTAAACATAATGTTCTGTTTTAAGTCCCATTATACTTTTATACATACCTTATTATTTAGTCTAGTCATCATAGTCCTTTTGTTTCCTTTTAGTTATCACACTTCAGTAAAATTTCCTGGGTTGTTTTTTGTTTTTGTTTTTTTTCTGGATGACTGTTATGAACTGAATTATGTCTCTACCAAATTCATAAATTGACAACCTGCTGTTCATATGACAGTATTAAAATGATCAGTCTTTTGCATGGCAGGGGCAGTTTAGATAAAGCCTTATAGATGATATTTTAGTACTAGGATTGATGCCCTTATGAGATGCAGTTCTCTCTCTCTCTCTCTCTCTCTCTCTCTCTCTCTCTCTCTCTCCTTCCCTGCTGTGCAGAGGGGAGAAGAATAAGACAACAAAGAGCTGATCACCAAAACATCTGAGTGACCACTCACTAGACCTTAAGTATGTTCACACTGTGGTTTTGGACTTCTAGCTTCCAGTTCATGAGAAAATAACCGTGAGACATTCAGATTATCATTGTGACATTATACATAAATTGAGAAGATAATGCCCTTGACAGTTTAGAGCACTTAGTAGGCATTTTGTAGTTTTCTCTCAGTGAGGAGTTGTTTGATGTTTTTGCTCATTATTTAGTTCGGGTTCTCTTTTCATTTGGAAAAGATGAGCACTTGCATGTAATTTTCACTGCAACAGATCAATGTAAGCAGCATTGATAAGACATAAGCTTTGAAACTGCATTTTTATTTTAGTGTGTGTGTGTGTGTGTGTGTGTGTGTGTGTGTGACCATCTATGTGAGTATATGGCACATGTATACAGGTATTCACTGAAGCCCAAAGAAGCCATTCAGTTCCCTAAATAGGGTAAACAGCCTGGGGAAGAGAAAATGAATCAGTGAGGGGATATCTCTGGAACAAGCTGTAAACTTGGAATGGGGAGGTTCCCAGGAGTCTTTGAGGGTGACCACCGTAGATGAGACCCTTGGCAGCACAGGATATGAAGCCTGAAGTAGCCACCACCTATAGCCAGGAATATCTAAAGATATGTATTATTAATTTAAAGTTGAGACCATAGGTAAATATTTACAAAATTGAAGAAGAGAGCAAAAACTCCAGTACTATTTTGTAACTGAAAATCTTGACTAATGGTCACGTGTTGACAATGTTTATCTTATTCTCAGCAAAATTTTAGTAACTGAAGTACTGTTATCTACATGAATTTAATCCTAATTTATTATCCAAGTCATGATCTGTGTGCATAATTTATCTTAAGTATTTTGACTGACACCTGCTATTTCTAAATAATGCAATGTAAATAAATTTGTAACGCATTTTTGTGAGGTTGGTGCCATATGCTTTATTTCTGTTAAGAACATTTTTGTAGCATAGATCTTCAGGTGTGGTCAAAGTGTGTGTGTGTGTGTGTGTGTGTGTGTGTGTGTGTGTGTCTGTGTCTGTGTCTGTGTGTGTGTGTGTCTGTGTCTGTGTCTGTGTGTCTGTGTGTGTTTGTCTGTGTTTGTATCTGTATGTTTCTGTCTATGCAGATGTAAGTGTACCTAATGATCATGTGGAAATCAGAGGACAGCTTGAAGGAATTACCACACATTACCACACTCTTTCCATCATGTGCCTACTAGAATTAAATTCAGATCCTTATACTAGGAAGTAAGCTCCTATACCTGCTGAACTATTTCACCGCCCAGGTTGGATCTGGAGATCCATCCCATAAGCAGCCACCAAAGCAGTCACTATTGCTGATGCCAAGGAGTGCTTGCTGACAGGAGCCAGATATGGATGTCTCCTGAGCGGTTCTACCAGAGTCTCACCCATACAGATGAGGATGCTTTCAGCTAACCATCAGACAGAGTGCAGGGACACTAATAGACGAGTTAAAGAAAGAACTGAAGTTGCTTATGGGGTTTGCAACCTCATAGGAAGAACAACAATATCAACCAACCAGACTCCTCAGAGTTCCTAGAGACTAAACTACCAACCAATGAGTACACATTGAAGGACCTATGTCTCCAGCAGCATATATAACAGAGGATGGCAATGTCTGGCATCAATAGGAGGAGAAACCCTTGGCTGTGAAGGCTAGTTTCCCCAGTGTAGGGGAATAAAAGGGTGTTAAAGTGGGAGTAGGTGGGTGGGCTTAGGAGATATTTTTGTTGAATAATTTCTGCCAAAATAATAATCCTAATGAAATTTAGTGACTAGTTGCTAGTCTTGATTTTCAGAGTGTGGTAAAGAGAGAAGCAGATAAATCATGTTTGAAGCATTTATGTGACTGTAAACGCCAGAGCATTTGCAAATCTTTCAAATATTTAATGACATTGAGATGTAAACATTTGGGTGTATAACAGAAGAATGAACATATATATATATATATACATATATATATGCTAAAGCATTTTAGTAAATATGAAGTAGGATATAGATCATAATTCAAGGGTAGAGCTAGCATAAACTTTCATTCCATGTACTTAAAAGGAAAGTAAGAAAAAGTAAATAAGTAAACTGTAAGGTAAGATTAAAAAGTGCAAGTCAAGGTAGCATAATTTTCAATAAATATATCTTCAAAAAGCAGGTATATTCTATTACTGTAACAAAAATACACCTTAATGAGAATGTTGACTGCTGATCCTGTTGCAACTTAGCAAACACAGTGTGGCAATTGCACATACTGAAAATACTTTCGAATTAAAATATAATTATTTATCTTTATTTTTCTTTCCAGTCTTTTACCTGCCTCATATATTCTACTTACTCCTCACATCCATGACCTCCTTTTGAAAATTATTATTGATACATAACAAAATCACACAAACACATACACACATGTACACACAAATACACACACACACACACACACACACACACACACACACACACACACACACACACACACCTTCACATGGAAGGAGAAGGCAGGAGGAAGACCTTAGAATCCATGACTACATCAACTTTAGGTGTAAGTGATTTGTAGAAGAGTGAAAGAATTAATTCTATAAAGTTGATTCCTTAATTTGTCCATCATTTATTTCATTATTCTAAAGAAAATTCTTAAAAGCTACACAAACTAGATTGTTTTGAGAATGATGTTTTAGGCTTTTTAAATTTTTTTTGTACATCTGTCCTTGGTATACCACTACCATCATTTTCTATCTTTTAATATTATTTCTACTGCTTTCTTGAATAAAACAAAGTGATATGAAAGAAGAATTGGAAATAATAGAACAAGAAGGATTAAATGGCATCAGAGACTAGAAAGGAGGATGGAAGAGAGGGTAACGAGACATAACTAGTGCTAAAGGCCTTTCAGAAGCCAAATGAAAACCTACTACTGTACAGGCTTAAATAAATACACATATTCTTTTACTTAAGGTTTCTATTGTTGCAATAAAAGTCCATAGTAAAAGAAATTTGGAAAGGCAATAATTTGTTTGCCATAAACTTTATTCTTTATCATATAAGGAAACCAAGACAGATTTTGTAAGAACCTAGAAGCAGGAGCTGATGTAGAAGTCTTGGAGGGGTGCTGCCTACTGGTTGATCCTCGAAGCTTGTGTAGTCTGTTTTTTTTAGGAACCTAGGATCACCAGCCCAGGGTTACCACCCATAATGAACTTGGCCGTCCCTCAAAAATGACTCATTAGACAACACCATTCTGGCTTCCCTATAATCTAATTTTTCTTTTGGAGGCATTTCCTTAGTTCAGGCTCCCCTCTGTCAGGTGACTGTAACTTGTGTCAAGTTGATAGAAAACCACACACCACATGTACTTATGCAAAAGAAATGTAAGTGCCATTTCCTTGAAGAGTGATATCGGCTTAGAATTTTTTAAAACCTACTTTTAATAAGGGTTCTCAAATGCTTCAAGTCAGCAGTCCAGTTCAGTAGTGTCGGGATAACAAACACAAATTAAAAGCAGTCACAAGATCCAGTAGAATTGGCCAGGCCTCCACTGAATCAGCACCAGTAAGATGGAACAACCAGAGCCAGTGTAGATGCGAGGAGAAATATTCTGTCAGGCCTCTCTCAATAAAGTAAAGATCATCAAAGAAAGGAGACCAACAAAGGGTCGCAAGGCTAGCTATACTAGTCACCTGTCACTGCTGAGTCTTATTTAAATTCTCTCCAAACATTATGTGCCTTCCCATGAGTCTCCCTCAGCAAAACACCACATAAGTCTGCTCCCACAAAACACAATTTGAGTCTGCATCATATGACACTACGAGAAACTTCCACTTCAGTAGGACAATACACCTCTTAAATTCCATAGGTATAAGGTAACATAAGAAAAGGCTTGGCACTATGTATGGGTACCTTAAGTACCTCAAATATTACAGACTACTAACATTGCCTTTTGCTCTATTTTAGAATTTGGTGGTAAGGCCTTATTCCTGAAGACATCATGAGTTCGTATCACAAGACATGTAAGAATCGACCTAATACTGATCTAGAAGCTTCATGCTACTGACTAGTTTCATAGGACTATAGTTGTTGCATGTATAGCCATGGGAAAACTATTAACTACAATAACAACTGGTCAGGCAAGAAATGCCCATTAGTGCAGGAGTAATAAAATGTTATAGAATTAAGGAAACATTTTATGGGTGGACTTAAAGCCTTGTCTACATTTGGTACTTATGACTGTTGCCATTAACTGAGCCAAAAGCCCTTAACAGCCTAGGTCCTAGAGCCTCAGGGAGAATGTACCATATATCATTGTTCTAAGTATATATAATATTAACCTGCTCTGATAAGTTCTTATATTCATACTTATTAATTAGTGCGTCTCTCAATACTCATCAGAGAAGCTTCTGTTTGTAAATGATAAGAGATTAAACAGAAACTAGAAATGGGGAAATGCACAGGGAGTAAAAGTTTACAGTATGATTTACCCTAAATGAGATGCTTATTTTCCATTCCTTCCCATCAAGATTGAGCAATCATCATGGGAGAAGATAAAGGAAGCACGTAAGAGCACCAGATAGCCCATATCTACAGAGGAAGGGTACTTGAGACCTGTATAAATATGAGATCACAGAAGCTATGAGTGTGAACAAGACTGTAAAAGACCAACAGTAAACCCAAAGACAGATTAAGTTGAAAAACATATCTCACCAATTTCTGTTCTGTATAGAGCTACTGACAATAATGAATTTTGTGTTAGGGAAAGCCAATTTTCTAGGAAATTGAGGATGCTTTCCAAATCTTTTAGAGAACATCATACACCCATTTTCATACAGGCATGTAAATTTAGTGCAATAAGCTGTTTAAAATTAAAATGAGACATGCCATCTGGAATGGAAAAGTCAAAGTTGGGGGACCCCCTGCTATTTGCTGATTCAGATCAAATGCACCTTTTCCATGTATAATGAAAATATCAGACAATAAAGATATTTAAGAAATGTTCCTTTGCATCATGGCTGTCAGGTATTTTAGTATAATAACAAGAACAGTAATGAATACAATAAAAAAAACATCTCCAATTTCCTTCATGAGACTAAATGTGTGATGTCATTGTGGGTTAGGTATATTAAACACATGTTAAACTTGAAAAAATTCAGTGTCTTAAGATTGTTAATTTTTTTTCTAAAATTCTTTGTTTCTCCTCTTCAAGGTCATTAATCTCAAAACATAATCTGTAAGAATTACTTGTATAGAAACTAAATACTGTTTTCTTTTTAATTTCTTTTGATGACACATAATTTGCCAATTGTCATGTCACTCTGATCTGGAAAGGCTTTAGTCAACTTCCTGACATATTTATGCATCTCTTTAATAAAATCCTTTCAACTCATTAGCTATCAACACGTAAAGAATCATTGAGTTTATTATTTCACTACTGCTTCTGCTCTCATCTGTCCATAAGCTATAGGAAACTATGCGACACTAAGTTCATTTTAGAAGTAAGTTTATCAGAACTAATTGCTTGTAGAATAATTAAAGCGATTGGACACATAACCTATACTTCACTCTAGACATAAAAATCTATGTGTTTTATCTTTTGAATGCATAAAAATTAGATGTATGTGCAGGATATGTGGTGAGCCTTGTAAACAGTTCTGATACACCATGGTACATTCACATGCTACTGCAGGGTTTCCCACTGAAAACAGGTAACATTAACTTATAATTTCTATGAAGGCTCTTGCCATACCTTACTTGTATGTCAGCTCTGTCCAAGAAAATGGAGCACATTGATGGAAGAGGATAAAGAAAAAAAATCTGTTGATTGTTATATTTAAAACTTTCAGTTTGGAAATGATGCTCTTTATTTCTTAAACAAATGCATTGGTGTTCTTTCTGGGCTGAGAAAACTGCATTTGTTGTTACTGTTAACAGAGAACTTCTGCTCTAGGAGAGGGAAATAACAGGGCACAAATTGTCATTTACCCTCTTCAACAGCCTTCACAGACTTTGCCACAAGAAGGACAGCTCCTCTCTGTGATGTACACTCATATATTGAGTGAAAACTCTTCAGTGAAATACCTAAATATATTTGTAGAATAACATCTCCATGCTTGGTTATAAGGTATGTAGTTTACCTTTAGATGTAAGCTTAAAAGGATTAAGATATACCCTTTCCACTGGTGAAGCATACCTTTAAATTTATCCATAAGGATGTTGTAATAGAAAATTGAATGGTGAATCCTGACCCAATATTCTTTAAATAATGGAAAATCAAGTCATAATTTAAAAAGATAATACAGCACTAATACCCACTGTTGTGTTTCTCAATATGTTTGTGTTGTTGTAAAATATAAAAATAAAAAAAGGAGTTGGTCTTTTATACTACTGGATCCGGCACCTCAGTGCCCCAAGATATCTGCTAGGTATCTTGGTGGAAACACATCCCAACTCCTTGGCGGCCCAGATGCCGCACACTTTCCTACACTCAAACACTCAAACCGTCACATAAAAGAACACACAACACAATAACCTTTGACCCAAATGGTAAGATATAATTGCCCACTTAAACATACAAAGGCCGGTATCAACTATCCCTTAGGAACATTAATAACAACCTATAAATACACAGAGCAGAATCTTAACATCCCCTGCCATGACTTCTCACCCTCTCTCCGTCTCTCCCTCTCTCCTCTAATCTCCTCCTCCTTCAAACTTCTCTCATGCCCACCTTCCTTCTCCTCCAATGACAGGCCTCCTTCTATCCTGTACCTGCCCCTCACCTGTTCTTTACAGATGCCAAGGGGAGAATGTTCTGGTGAAGTCACCTGATTCCTGAGTACATGACTAGGCAGCTGTCCTTGGAGCAGTGGAATTAGCATCAAAATACAGATAACTTCAGGGCAAATCACAAAATTTGCCCCTTTTTGTCCAGTTAAAAAGCCTTTCCACTTATATATAAATTGTGTACAATTATTACCATTCTACAATTTATAAAGCAAATGATATAATCAACACCCAGTCCATCACTATATCAATTAAACAGACATGTAGTTATCCATTGTAGCTTAAGAAAGGCTTAAAATCTATATTATATCTTGGCTAGCTTGTATACTATCTGATAACTATCTAATAAAATATGTATTTTCAGAGTTAAACAGCCTGGTTGGCTATGAGACTATAATTAGTCTTTGACCCCGTCAGAAATCTGAGAATGACAAATATCTATACACTTAGGAAGCCTAACACGGCTTCCAGAACTGAGAGGTTGTAGAGACAAATCCCCACTAGCACAGTCCCCTGTTAGCAACATGTGAGTGCAAGTCGTCAGCCTTCTGGCCCAAAATCAACTGACAGACTCTTGAAATGCAGATTTTGAAGGACTGATCATCCGGGGAAAAAAGACAACTATTTGTTTTTTATTTTTACAACAACATATTTGGGTATGAATAAGAAACCTTGTCAGCCTGCACCATACCCACAAGCTTGTCTGGTCAGGACACATATAGAAAATCAAGATAGATTATATACTCTTAAGCTCCAAGCCAAATGAGAAAAGTTAACTGACACTGTACAGTCAGGGCAAAATTAGAAATATCTCTGCATTGTGTAAGTCACTGTCACAGGAAATGTATCTGTCATGTGCATATGTCCTGAAATTTCCATATCAAAGCCTTTCAAGTAATCTAAGTTTTTGACACGGTCTTACCGATGTTTGGTCCTTTCAATACAGAAGCAAAGAAATATCTATGATGAATATGTATTAACTAATGAAAAGGCCTGATGTTTGTGTACAGTGTTTTGAAATCGCTCATCTATTTCACCTTCTATGCCAACTAGAAACCCACACTCAATTCCCAATTTGCAAATAAAATAACTGAAGCAGAGATATTTAAATGAGTTAATTACTATCAAATAAATTAATCAAAGACTTAGAATCAAGACCTAGATCACATACATCTTACACTTGTGTTCATTTTATATCATTTCAGTTTTCTCTTGTTGTGTTATTTCCACTTCTGCCAATTTTAAATCATATTAGTAACACTTTTTACATGCTGAATGTGTAAATAAGTGACTGACATAGTAAAATTTCATTAAAGGACTTCAAACATCGAACATATTTGTGGAAATAAAAATATACCACTCTAATTTATATGTGGGACTTAGTATATTTAAGTAATACTTTTGCAGTAACTTGTGATTTCTATTTATCTATTATAATCTTGTAATTCATGATAAAAACACAATTTTCACTTCCATATACCTGCGTCCTACTATACATATGTTTTTTTTCACTTAAGTAAGCAAAATATTTGCTATTCACTCTTAACAGTAAAGGGATTTCTTCTCCTATTCCTCCATTCCTCTGTTAAATATAACTCATAAGTTTCACCCATGAAAGGATTTATAAGTTTGGCCTCAGTTCTTAACCATAATCCTAACTTTTTTGAATTGCTGCTTCTTCAGTTTATAGTCATTACTTAGTTGAATAGATTATTCTTTACAATACAGTAATCTTCACAATACAGTGGCCACTATAGCACTGTAAATGCAAATATATGGTGCATCAAACACTACATCAATGAACATCATGATAAGATGAACTAAAACACCAGTCTCCCTATGAGGATGGTCTGCTTAGTGACCCCTGAGCTTTCGTGTTGAGGTTCAAAGATGTCTTCCTCACTTACAGGCAAATGGAAGGTCATGGTAGCTTACTACTAGAAGGATTTTATAGGCTCAACTGAGAATAGCTGATATAATTTCTGTTCCTTTTTTCCCTAGTGTTGGATGCATGACCATGAATTACACAAGAATATTGGGAAATGTGTGCTTAGGAAATAAAAGTGTTTTTTGTAAAAGTGAGAGAACTCTGTTTTTGTGTCTGTCACTGTTTCCTATAACATGAGACCATAAGACACAAAAGCTGTTATGTTGTTTTGATAGGACAGACATAACTCTAAAGAAACATTGCTTTGTTTTCTTTTTTTCCCTATTTCAGCCTTATAAACAGATCTTTTCCAATCTCATCTTATAATGTGTCACATGAATATTCTTAACCCAAATTTACATCTACCCATCCATCTACTTCATCTGCTTCTCCTATAATTCTCTTAGCTACTATTTTCCTGTTTCTATAGTTCACCATGCTTGGGTAATACTCATAAGTTATTCTTAAGCAAATTCCTTTTGAATTCTACGGATTTTAATTTTCCATCATTTGCTCTAGGTACTTTCTAATTTACTTTCTTTTTGTTTTTAATATCATCTAGCTAGCAGTAGCTGATATGATCTCCTGTGAGCACATCAAGCTTAATTATATAACCATCATTACACTATAGCATTGCAATCTCCTTTAAATACCTCTGATGACCCCCATTTGTTACTCAAGACAGAGTCAAGAATAGCTCCTTGTCTTTTAGGTTTTAGTGTGAACACTTCTCAGAAGCAATTGTTTGTGGCAGCATGGAATTAGTTCCACAAACTATGCCCCAATGTGACATTTATCATTACCTGTTTATTGCATCCCATTGTTCTCTAACATCCTGAATCCACAGTCCCATCTTATTTGTTCATTTACATTGCCACATGAATCATGACTAAATGGAATAATACAATACTTCGTTAGAATTTTAGCTTTGTCACTTATATCATGTGTGACCTTCAAGATATCAATTAACATTTGTGAGACTTAGTTTTCTCATTTGCAAAAGAAAAAAGGGGCATTTATACCTGCAAAACCATGCCATCTTAGGTTTTATATGAAACAACAGGCAAAAAAAAAGGCTCAAATTCATTTCTCAAAACTTAAAAGGTATTAAACACTTTTTTTACTTTCTTGTTTTGGGGTGAAAAGCCCATAAGTGTAAATTCATAGATTTAATTTGTAAGTTCCTTACAAATTGTGTGACACCAATACTAGAAGAATCAGACAGAGAAAACTCAATATATTATTAGGAAATTAATTTTACCATACCTTTAAGTAGAAGTACTTAACTTTAATATAAGTGGGCCTTAGGATGTAGTTTAGAGTATCTTCTTATTTTCAGTTTTGCAGGAAACATTCCTATGAATTGTCAGAGTAAATAGTTAAATATGAAGATTTATATTTGCCTTCAATTTAAAATTTAAACCGGAGTCTTGAGTTATCAGTAAATAAAGAGTGCTCAGTCACATAACTGATGGTAAATGGAATTATTAGAGAAATATTAATGTGGTCTGAGTGTTGGAGAATTAGAACTATGACAGATGATTTGGGAACTTGCCTTTGAAATTTCTTTTTGTTAATTCAAGCTCTAATTGTAGTGCAATTATTTAGGCTTTACTTTCTGTCCATACTATGTAAAATTTATGCATGTTAAAAAAAATCTTACCTCTTTCCATTTGTACCAGTTTGGATGAGAGTGACTCGCATAGTACCATATGTTTGAATATTTGTTTCCCAAGTAGTGGACCATTGGAAAGGATTAGGTGTTAAGGCCTAATTAGAGGAAATATGTGTCTCTTAGAGTTGGCTTTGTGATTCAGGTAGACTCTTGACATTCCACGTGTATTTTCTGTGTCCTCCAAGTGGATTAAGACAGGAGCTCTCAGCTGTTCATGCCAGGTTGCCTTTGTTCCACCAGAAGGGACTGTAACTATTTGAAACAGTAAATCTATTTAAATGTAAGTTGCCTTGGTTATGGCATTTTTATCACAAAAAAATTAAAAGTATCAAGGACACCTCTTTTGCCAAGAATTTCACACAGGATGCATATGAGTTAAAGAAGTGTGCCATTAGTCTTCTTTATTAAAACTTAAAACTATGGTCTCAAATTTTATTCATATGCAACTCATAGAGTTAATCCATTTTTACTAATGATTTTCACCTGAGAAATTAGTTACACTTTTTTGTTCTAAAGCCAAATTTAATAATCACTATTTCAGGTGTCTTCTCACAAAACTGTGATTTCATTTGTTAAGTACTATCTCTTCTGTGCTAGATACAGTTCCAGAAATAAAAGGATAGAGATTTGCATCACCATGAAGAGTATGTTATAATTTGGTCATGTAAAAAGATAATTAAAATATTTATGTACCATAGAGCTAACATACTTGTAGGGGTACAGGGGAGGGGTACGCATACACACATACCACCACAAAGCATGGGAAACCAAAGCAAAGAAAAAATGAATTATGATTAAAGGACAAAGATAACTGTCGTGGTTTGAGTACAAATGATCCCATTGGCCCATAGAATTTAGCACTATTTGGGCAGTTGATATTGTTGGAATAGTTGTAGCTTTGTTAGATTTGTGCTTTGAGGTCTCAGATGCTCAATCCTGGCAGAAGTTACTTTTACATCTGTTGCCTGCTGTCTAGTGACTGCAAAACTTTCAGCACTTCCTCCAGCAACATGTGTCTGCATGTTCCCGTGCTTGCTTCCATGACAATAATGGCCTAAACCTGTGAAGCCAGCCAGTCACAATTAAAGGCTTTTCCCCCCTTTTATTAAATAAGAGTTTCTGTGGCCATGGTATTTTTTTGAAGCAATAGAAATTCTAAGACAATAGGTATTTATATTTATGTATATAAACATCACTAGTCTTGCTTATTTCTAATTTTGTTAATTTCTCTGTCTCTCCTTTTACTGCCTCTCTGTTTTTCTCTCTCTCTCTCTCTCTCTCTCTCTCTCTCTCTCTCTCTCTCTCTCTGTGTGTGTGTGTGTGTGTGTGTATTTAGGTATAGATGTATATGCCATGGTACTCACATGGAGTTCAGAGGACAACTTTCAAGAATCTGTTTTCTCCTTCTACTATGTGTGTCCTGGGAGTGAACTCATCATAAAGCTTGACTGCAGGCATCTTACCTTGCAGAACCACCTCACTGGATCAGTCTGTAGTTTTCTTTTTCTTTTTTTTTTTTTTTTTATTAACTTGAATATTTCTTATATACATTTCGAAAGTGTTATTCCCTTTCCCGGTTTCCAGGCAACATCCTTCCTCCCCTTCCTTATGGGTGTTCCCTCCCCACCCTCCCCCATTGCCGCCTCCCCCAATAGTCTAGTTCACTGGGGTTCAGTCTTAGCAGGACCCAGGGCTTCCCCCTTCCACTGGTGCTCTTACTAGGATATTCATTGCTACCTATGAGGTCAGAGTCCAGGGTCAGTCCATGTATAGTCTTTAGGTAGTAGCTTAGTCCCTGGAAGCTCTGGATGCTTGGCATTGTTGTACATATGGGGTCTCGAGCCACTTCAAGCTCTTCCAGTTCTTTCTCTGATTCCTTCAAAGGGGGTCCTATTCTCAGTTCAGTGGTTTGCTGCTGGCATTCCCCTCTGTATTTGCTGTATTCTGGCTGTGTCTCTCAGGAGCTATCTACACTTCTGCACTTCTTTGCTTCATCCATCTTGTCTAATTGGGTGGCTGTATATATATGGGCCACATGTGGGGCAGGCTCTGAATGGGTGTCCCTTCAGTCTCTGTTTTAATCTTTGCCTCTCTCTTCCCTGCCAAGGGGTATTCTTTTCCTCATTTAAAGAAGGAGGAAGCATTCACATTTTGATCATCCGTCTTGAGTTTCATTTGTTCTAGGCATCTAGGGTAATTCAAGCATTTGGGCTAATAGCCACTTATCAATGAGTGCATACCATGTATGTTTTTTCTGTGATTGAGTTACCTCACTCCAGGATCATATTTTCCAGTTCCAACCATTTGCCTAAGAATTTCATAAAGTCGTTATTTTTGATAGCTGAGTAATATTCCATTGTGTAGATGTACCACATTTCTGTATCCATTCTCTGTTGAAGGGCATCTGGGTTCTTTCCAGCTTCTGGCTATTATAAATAAGGCTACATGAACATAATGGAGCACGTGTCTTTTTTTATATGTTGGGGCATCTTTTGGGTATATGCCCAAGAGAGGTATAGCTGGATCCTCAGGCAGTTCAATGTCCAATTTTCTGAGGAACCTCCAGACTGATTTCCAGAATGGTTGTACCAGTCTGCAACACCACCAACAATGGAGGAGTGTTCCTCTTTCTCCGCATCCTTGCCAGCATTTGCTGTCACCTGAGTTTTTGATCTTAGCCATTCTCACTGGTGTGAGGTGAAATCTCAGGGTTGTTTTGATTTGCATTTCCCTGATGACTAACGATGTTGAACATTTCTTTAGGTGTTTCTCAGCCATTCGGTATTCCTCAGCTGTGAATTATTTGTTTAGCTCTGAACCCCATTTTTTAATAGGGTTATTTGTCTCCCTGCGGTCTAACTTTTTGAGTTCTTTGTATATTTTGGATATAAGGCCTCTATCTGTTGTAGGATTGGTAAAGATCTTTTCCCAATCTGTTGGTTGCCGTTTTGTCCTAACCACAACGTCCTTTGCCTTACAGAAGCTTTGCAGTTTTATGAGATCCCATTTGTCAATTCTTGATCTTAGAGCATAAGCCATTGGTGTTTTGTTCAGGAAATTTTTTCCAGTGACCATGTGTTCCAGATGCTTCCCTAGTTTTTCTTCTATTAGTTTGAGTGTGTCTGGTTTGATGTGGAGGTCCTTGATCCACTTGGACTTAAGCTTTGTACAGGGTGATAAGCATGGATCGATCTGCATTCTTCTACATGTTGACCTCCAGTTGAACCAGCACCATTTGCTGAAAATGCAATCTTTTTTCCATTTGATGGTTTTGGCTCCTTTGTCAAAAATCAAGTGACCATAGGTGTGTGGGTTCATTTCTGGGTCTTCAATTCTGTTCCATTGGTCTATCTGTCTGTCTCTGTACCAATACCATGCAGTTTTTATCACTATTGTTCTGTAATACTGCTTGAGTTCAGGGATAGTGATTCCCCCTGAAGTCCTTTTATTGTTGAGGATAGTTTTAGCTATCCTGGGTTTTTGTTATTCCAGATGAATTTGCAAATTGTTCTGTCTAACTCTTTGAAGAATTGGTTTGGTATTTTGATGGGGATTGCATTGAATCTGTAGATCGCTTTTGGTAAAATGGCCATTTTTACTATATTAATCCTGCCAATCCATGAGCATGAGAGATCTTTCTATCTTCTGAGGTCTTCTTCAATTTCTTTCTTCACTGTCTTGAAGTTCTTATTGTACAGATCTTTTACTTGCTTGGTTAAAGTAACACCGAGGTACTTTATATTATTTGGGTCTATTATGAAGGGTGTCGTTTCCCTAATTTCTTTCTCGGCTTGTTTCTCTTTTGTGTAGAGGAAGGCTACTGGTTTATTTGAGTTAATTTTATACCCAGCCACTTTGCTGAAGTTGTTTATCAGCTTTAGTAGTTCTCTGGTGGAACTTTTGGGATCACTTAAATATACTATCATATCATCTGCAAATAGTGATATTTTGACTTCTTCTTTTCTGATCTGTATCCCCTTGACCTCCTTTTGTTGTCTGATTGCTCTGGCTAGAACTTCAAGAACTATATTGAATAAGTAGGGAGAGAGTGGGCAGCCTTGTCTAGTCCCTGATTTTAGTGGGATGGCTTCAAGTTTCTCTCCATTTAGTTTAATGTTAGCCACTGGTTTGCTGTATATGGCTTTTACTATGTTTAGGTATGGGCCTTGAATTCCTATTCTTTCCAGGACTTTTATCATGAAGGGGTGTTGAATTTTGTCAAATGCTTTCTCAGCATCTAATGAAATGATCATGTGGTTTTGTTCTTTCAGTTTGTTTATATAATGGATCACGTTGATGGTTTTCCATATATTAAACCATCCCTGCATGCCTGGGATGAAGCCTACTTGATCATGGTGGATGATTGTTTTGATGTGCTCTTGGATTCGGTTTGCCAGAATTTTGTTGAGTATTTTGCATCGATGTTCATAAGGAAATTGGTCTGAAGTTCTCTTTCTTTGTTGGGTCTTTGTGTGGTTTAGGTATAAGAGTAATTGTGGCCAGTGAAGGAATTCGTAGTGCTCCATCCGTTTCAATTTTGTGGAATAGTTTGGCTAATGTTGGTATGAGGTCTTCTATGAAGGTCTGATAGCACTAAATTCTGGGCTCTTTTTGGTTGGGAGACCTTTAATGACTTCTTCTATTTCCTTAGGAGTTATGAGGTTGTTTAACTGGTTTATCTGTTCCTGATTTAACTTCGGTACCTGGTATCTGTCTAGGAAATTGTCCATTTCCTGTAGATTTTCAAGTTTTTTGAATATAGGCTTTTATAGTAAGATCTGATGATTTTTTGAATTTCCTCTGAATCTGTAGTTATGTCTCCCTTTTCATTTCTGATTTTGTTAATTTGGACACACTCTCTGTGTCCTCTCGTTAGTCTTGCTAGGGGTTTATCTATCTTGTTGATTTTTTCAAAGAACCAACTTTTGGTTCTGTTGATTCTTTCTATGGTCCTTTTTGTTTCTACTTGGTTGATTTCAGCTCTGAGTTTGATTATTTCCTGCCTTCTACTCCTCCTTGGTGTATTTGCTTCTTTTTGTTCTAGAGCTTTTAGGTGTGCTGTCAAGCTGCTGACATATGCTCTTTCCTGTTTCTTTCTGCAGGCACTCAGCGCTATGAGTTTTCCTCTTAGCACAGCTTTCATTGTGTCCCATAAGTTTGGGTACGTTGTACCTTCATTTTCATTAAATTCTAAAAGTCTTTAATTTCTTTCTTTATTTCTTCCTTGACAAGGTTATCATTGAGTAGAGCATTGTTCAATTTCCACGTATATGTGAGCATTCTTCCCTTATTGTTATTGAAGACCAGCTTTAGGCCGTGGTGGTCCGATAGAACGCATGGGATTATTTCTATCTTTCTGTACCTGTTGAGGCCCGTTTTTTGACCAATTATATGGTCAATTTTGGAGAAAGTACCATGAGGAGCTGAGAAGAAGGTATATCCTTTTGCTTTAGGGTAGAACGTTCTATAAATATCCGTTAAGTCCATTTGGCTCATGACTTCTCTTAGTCTGTCTACGTCTCTGTTTAATTTCTGTTTCCATGATCTGTCCATTGATGAGAGTGGGGTGTTGAAATCTCCTACTATTATTGTGTGAGGTGCAATGTGTGTTTTGAGCTTTAGTAAGGTTTCTTTTACGTATGTAGGTGCCCTTGTATTTGGGGCATAGATATTTAGGATTGAGAGTTCATCTTGGTGGATTTTTCCTTTGATGAATATAAAGTGTCCTTCCTTATCTTTTTTGATGACTTTTAGTTGAAAATTGATTTTATTTGATATTAGAATGGCTACTCCAGCTTGCTTCTTCCGACCATTTGCTTGGAAAGTTGTTTTCCAGCCTTTCACTCTGAGGTAGTGTCTGTCTTTGTCTCTGAGGTGTGTTTCCTGTAGGCAGCAGAATGCAGGGTCCTCGTTAAGTATCCAGTTTGTTAATCGTCTTTTTATTGGGAGTTGAGGGCCATTGATGTTGAGAGATATTAAGGAATAGTGATTATTGCTTCCTGTTATATTCATATTTGGATGTGAGGTTATGTTTTAATGCTTTTCTTCTCTTTGTTTTGTTTGCCAAGGCGATTAGTTTCTTGCCTCTTCTAGGGTATAGCTTGCCTCCTTATGTTGGGCTTTACCATTTATTATCCTTTGTAGTGCTGGATTTGTAGAAAGATATTGTGTAAATTTGGTTTTGTCATGGAATATCTTGGTTTCTCCATCTATGTTAATTGAGAGTTTTGCAGGATACAGTAGCCTGGGCTGGCATTTGTGTTCTCTTAGGGTCTGTATGACATCAGTCCCGGATCTTCTGGCCTTCAAGGGTCTGGCGAAAAGTCTTGTGTGATTCTGATAGGTCTGCCTTTATATGTTACTTGAACTTTTTCCCTTACTGCTTTTAATATTCTTTATTTTGTGCGTTTGGTGTTTTGACTATTATGTGACGGGAGGTGTCTTTTCTGGTCCAATCTATTTGGAGTTCTGTAGGCTTCTTGTATGCCTATGGGTATCTCTTTTTTTAGGTTAGGAAGTTTTCTTCTATGATTTTGTTGAAGATATTTACTGGTCCTTTGAGCTGGAGTCTTCACTCTCTTCTATACCTATTATCCTTAGGTTTGATCTTCTCATTGAGTCCTGGTTCCTGTATGTTTTGGACCAGTAGCTTTTTCCACTTTACATTATCTTTGACAGTTGAGTCAATGATTTCTATGGAATCTTCTGCTCCTGAGATTCTCTCTTCCATCTCTTGTATTCTGTTGGTGAAGCTTGTATCTACAGCTCCTTGTCTCTTCTTTTGGTTTTCTATATCCAGGGTTGTTTCCATGTGTTCTTTCTTGATTGCTTCTATTTCCATTTTAAATTCCTTCAACTGTTTGATTGTGTTTTCCTGGAATTCTTTCAGGGATTTTTGTGTCTCCTCTCTATGGGCTTCTACTTGTTTATTTATGTTTTCCTGGAATTCTTTCAGGGATTTTTGTGTCTCCTCTCTATGGGCTTCTACTAGTTTATTTATGTTTTCCTGGAATTCTTTCAGGCATTTTTGCGCTTCCTCTCTGTAGGCTTCTACTTGTTCTCTAAGGGAGTTCTTCACGTCTTTCTTGAAGTCCTCCAGCATCATGATCAAATATGATTTTGAAACTAGATCTTGCTTTTCTGGTGTGTTTGGATATTCCATGATTGTTTTGATGGGAGAATTGGGCTCCGATGGTGCCATGTAGTGTTGGTTTCTGTTGCTTGTGTTCCTGTGCTTGCCTCTCGCCATCAGATTATCTCTAGTGTTACTTTGTTCTGCTATTTCTGACAGTGGCTAGACTGTCCTATAAGCCTGTGTGTCAGGAGTGCTGTAGACCTGTTTTACTGTTTTCTTTCAGCCAGTTATGGGGACAGAGTGTTCTGCTTTTTTTGGTGTAGTTTTCCCCTCTGGGTCTTCAGCTGTTCCTGTGGGCCTGTGTCTTGAGTTCACCAGGCAGGTCACTTGCAGCAGAAAAGTTGGTCTTACCTGTGGTCCCGGCTCAAGTTCACTGGGGGTGCCCACGGGCTCTCCGTGGTGGCAGCAACCAGGAAGATCTGCTCCGCCCCTTCCGGGAGCCTCCGTGCACCAGGGTTCCAGATGGATTTTGATGTTTTCCTCTGGAATCAGTAATGTGTGCAGAGAGCAGTCTCTTCTGGTTTCCCAGGCGTGTCTGCCTCTCTGAAGGTTTATCTCTCCCTCCCACGGGATTTGGGTGCAGAGAACTGTTTATCCGTTCTGTTTCCTTCAGGTTCCGGCGGTGTCTCAGGCAGGGGTCCTGCCGCTCCTGGGCCCTCCCCCACGGGCACCCAGAGACCTTATACAATTTCCTCTTGGGCCAGTGATGTGGGCAGGGGTGGGCAGTGTTGGTGGTCTCTTCCGCTCTGCAGCCTCAGGAGTGCCCACCTGACCAGGTGGTGAGGTCTCTCTCCCATACGGGTTCTGGGAGCAGAGAGCTGCTGCAGGCCGGATCCTTGGTGTGGGACTTCCCCGTAAACACAGGATGTGCCCGGGTCCTAGAGGAATTCTGCCTCCGTGTCCCGAGATCACCAGGCCGCTTTCTTGCAGCAGAAAAGTTGGTCTTACCTATGGACCCGAGGCTCAAGTTCGCTCGCGGGGTGCTGCCCACGGACTTTCCACGGTGGCAGCAACCAGGAAGATCTGCCAGTTTTCAATAAAAGAAAGAAATGGTATCTTTCAAGAGCTAATATTTCATTACCTATTTTACACTTGACAAAGCAGGAAGTCTAAGCAAAAAGAATAGAACATGGAAAGATTCTGAATTATGACTATATTTGATATGCCACTGAACAGTAAAAAGACTAGATGACCGAGTGAAAAGTTGATCCAGCATGAAAATATTGTAAGAGATATAAATGTTATGCCAAAAACACAATGATGGTGGCAGATAAATTTAACAGTACCTTGAACAAGGATGGAAAGTTTCCAACTTTCACAGTGAGTAAAATGTGGAACCATGAAGTATGAATATTGAAGTAATAACACCTAACTTATGCTTTAAAGGACTCATTCTTGTGTGAAGATAGGACTGTATTGCATGAAGAAAATGGAAGTAATAAAATAGTGAGATAACTCATCCAGGTAAGATGAGGGTGATGTTGACCAGTGTGGCACACGGATTTGGAGTGTGTTATAAAAATATACCAGTGATATTTGTCAACTATTTATTAGTTGTGGGAGAGAGATAAACTGGCACAGAGAGACAAAAAGAGCAAAGACAAAATGACTAACAAAAAGAACGGTTTGAGAGACAGACACCAAGAGAGAAACACAAAGATAAAGAGAGATAGTGATAAAAAGCAATGCACCCAAAATCAGAATCTTAAAACCTCAATGAGCTTCTGGTTTCTGCCTCCTCCCTGAGCTGAACCTGTGCCACAGCTTTCTGTACCCAGATCCCTTTGGGAGAGAACTAGTCTCCCAGTAGTGCTGACACACAGGCTTACATGATGGACAAGCCACTGACAGACAACGAGACCAGCTCACACCAGAGATAAGCAGATGGCAAGAGGCAAGGGGAAGAAACTAAGCGTTAGAAACCAAGGCTACTTGGACTCATCAGAACTCAGTTCTCCCACCACAGCAATCCCTCCAAATACCTCAGCACACCAAAAAGGTAAGATTTTTATTTAAGAATCAAAACACATGAAGGTGAAAAAGAGCTTTAAGAAAGCTATAAATAACTCCCTTAAATAATATAGGACAAGACAGGTAAAGAGGTAGAAGCCCTTAAAGGAGAAACACAAAAATCAAACAAAGAGGAGAGGGAAATGAGCAAACTATCCAGGATTTTAAAATGGAAATAGAAACAATAAAGAAATCACAAAGGGAGACAAATCTGGTGATAGAAAACACAGGAAAGCGATCAGGAGTCATGGATGCAAGCCTTACCAACAGAATACAAGATATACAAGAGAGAATACCAGGGGCAGGAGATACCAAAGAAAAATTTGATAAAACCATCAAAAAATGCAAAACACAAAATGCACCTAACCCAAAACATCAGAAAATCCAGGACATAATGAGAAGATCAAATCCAAGGATAAAAGAGAGTGAAGATTCCCAACCTAACTGGCCAGTAAATATCTTCCAAAAAATATAGAAGAAAATTTCCATAAGCTAAAGAAAGAGATGCCCATAAATATAAAAGAAGCATACAGAATACCAAATATATTGGACCAGAAAAGAAATTCCTCCCATCACATAATAGTCAAAACACCAAATGTACAAGACAAAAAAGAATATTAAAAGCATTAAGGGATAAAGGTCAAGTAACATATAAAGCGAGACATAACAGAATTACACAAGACTTCTCAAGAGAGACTATGAAAGCTAGAATATCTGGCACAGATGTCATACAGACCCTCTGAGAACACAAATGCCAGCCCAGGCTATTATATCCAACAAAGCTCTCAATTAACAAAAATGGAGAAACTAAGTTATTCCATGACAAAACCAAATATACACAATATCTTTCCAGAAATCCAGCCCTACAAAGGATAATAGATGGAGAACTCTAAAACAGGGAGGAAAACTACACCCTAGAAAAGGGAACTAACCAAAAAGGAGATAGCCACACAAACATAATTCTACCTCTAACAACAAACATAACAGGAAACAACAATTATTGGTCCTTAATTTCCCCCAACCTCAATGGAATCAATTCCCCAATAAAGAAGACATAGATTACCAGATTGGATACTTAAACAGGGTCAAGCCTTTTGCTGCATACAGGAAACACATTTCAGTAACAAAGACAAACACTACTTAAGAGTAAAAGGCTGGAAAACAATTTTCCAAGCAAATGGTTCCAATAAACAAGCTGGAGTAACCACTCTAATATTGAATAAAATAGAATTTTGACCAAAAGTTATCAAAAAAGATAAGGAAGAACAAGTCATATTCATTGGAAGAGAAACTCACCAAGATGAAATCTCAATTCTGAATATCCATGCTCTAAATGCAAGGGCACTTACATTCATAAAAGAAACCTTAGTAAATCTCAAAGCACACATTGCAATTCACACAATAGTAGTAGGAAACTTCAAAAACCCCACTCTAATCAATGGACAGATCATGGAAACAGAAACACAGTGAAACTAACAGAAGTAATGAACTAAATGGATTTAACAGATACCTATAGAACATTTCATTGTAAAACAAAGAAAGATATACCTTCTTCTCAGAACCTCATGGTACCTTCTCCAAAATTTAGCGTATTATTATTAATTTTTTTTAAAAATATGCCTCAACAGATATAAGAAGATGGAAATGATCCTATGCCTCCTATCAGATCACCACAGACTAAGGCTGATATTCATTGATAACAAAAACAACACAAAGCCCACATATACATGGAAGCTTAACAACAGTCTACTCAATGGTAACTTGGTCAAGGAAGAAATAAAGAAAGAAATTAAAGACTTTTTAGAATTTAATGACAATGAAGTCCCAGCATACCCAAACTTATGGGACGCAATGAAAGAAGTGGAAAGAGGAAAAGTCATAACACTGAGTGACTCCAAAAAGAAACTGGAGAGCGCATACACTAGCAGCTTGACAGCACACCTAAAAGCTCTAGAACAAAAGGAAGCAAATACACCCAAGAGGAGTAGAAGGAAGGAAATAAGCAAACTCAGGGCTGAAACCAACCAAGTAGAAACAAAAAGAACTATACAAAAAATCAACAAAATCAGGAGCTGGTTCTTTGAGAAAATCAATAAGACAGATAAACCCTTAGCCAGTCTAATCAGAGGGCACAGAGACAGTATTCAAATTAACAAAATCAGAGATGAAAAGGGAGACATAACAACAGAATCTGAGGAAATTAAAAAAAAATCAGATCCTACTATGAAAGCCTTTACTCAACAAAACTGAAAAATCTGGATAAAATGGACATTTGTCTAGACAGATACCAGTTACCAAAGTTAAATCAGGATCAGATAAACCATATAAATAATACCATAACTCCTAAAGAAATAGAAGCAATCATTAAAAATTTCCTAACTAAAAAAAGCCCAGGACCAGATGAATTTACGGCAGAATTCTATCAAACCTTCATAGGAGACCTAATACCAATAGTCTCCCAAGTATTCTACAAAATTGAAACAAAAGGGACACTATCCAACTCCTTCTATGAAGCCACAATTATGCCTATAACTAAACCACAAAAAGACTCAACAAAGAAAGAAAACTTCAGAACAATTTCCCTTATGAATATAGATGCAAAATTACTTAATAAAATTCTTGCAAACTGAATCCAAGAACACATCAAAACAATCATCCATCATGATCAAGTAGGCTTCATCCCAGGGATGTAAGGATAATTAAATATTCTGATTTTCATCAATGTAATCTACTATATAATCAAACTCAATGGAAAAAAGAACACATGATCATCTCATTAGATGCTGAGAAAACAGTTGACAAAAATTCAACACCCCTTCATGTTAAAAACCATGTAAAGGTCAGGAATTGAAGGCCCATACCTAAATATAGTGAAAGAAATTTACAGCAAACGAGGAGCCCACATCAAACTAAATGGAGAGAAAGTTGAAACAATCTCACTAAAATCAGGGACTAGACAAGGTTGCCCACTCTCTCCCTACTTATTCAATATAGTACTCAAAGTCCTAGCCAGAGCAATCAGATGTTAAAGGGATACGAATTAGAAAGAAAGAACTCAAAATATCACTATTTGCAGATGATAAGATAGTATACTTAACTGACCCCAAAAGTTCCACCAGAGAACTACTACTCCTGATTAACTACTTTAGCAAAGTGCCTGGGTATAAAATTAACTAAAAAAAAAACAGTAACATTCCTCTACTCAAAGGATAAACAGGCTGAGAAAGAAATTAAGGAAATGACACCCTTCACATAGTCCCAAATAACATAAAATACCTCAATGTGACTCTAACCAAGTGAAATATTTGTATGACAAGAACGTCAAGTCTCTGAAGAAAGAAATTGAAGAGGATCTCAGAAGATGGAAACACCTCCTACGCTCATGGATTGGCAAGATTGATAAAGTAAAAAAATTACCATTTTGCCAAACGCAATCTACAGATTCAATACAATTCCCATCAAAATTCCAACTCAATTCTTTCTAGAGTTAGAAAGAACAATTCACAAATTCATTTGGTTAACCCCAAATACAGGATAACCAAAAGCATTCTCAACAACAAAAAATGTGATTTTTATCACTATTGCTCTTAGGAAGAACGATCACTTTAGTTTTGAACTTTTCATATGAAAGGTCAGTTCCATATCTAAATATACATATTGCGGAGCCAGATGTATGTGCAGCCATAGTGTTAGAAGAAAGGTTTAAAATAAAAATATAAATGTGAGGTTTGGAGAGAAGACTCAGCAGTTAGGAGTACTTTCTCTTCTTGCAAAGGATGTGATTCAGTTCCTAGAAAAACATAATGCTCAAAAAGATCTGTAACTTCAGTGTCTGAGGATCAGAAGCTGTCATCTGCCCCAAGTGGTTACTTCTAGCTCTGCCCCTAGTGGTTACTTCTAGTTCATAGCTCATTTACATAATACAGAAAATGCACTCATTTGAAACAAAAATAAAAATATATTTGTTTTTTGAATATTTGAATAGCTTTATTACAAATATAGTATCTTAAACAAGCAATAAAATGAGGTCACATGACATATGTGGTCAGGAAATGAAAAACTCAAGGATTAACCATGGATAGAGATGTTAAACATAAGGGAAAAAGGAAACATCAGCCAGGTAAGTTATAAAGTAGAGTAGGAAGAAGGTAACAGGAGGACAAACTGAATAGGGTGTGCAAGAGCAACAAATAGAAACTGAACCCATCTACCCTAGAGAAACCTCAGAGTTTGAGAACTGAAATATGACCAAACAATCAGTAACAGGAAAGTAACTTCCAGATCAGCTATTCCTGTCGGGGTAGGAAGTATGGGTATATCTGTGTGCATATCCCCTTTGTGCAGTGTGTGTGTGAGTGTGTGTGCACTGTGTTGTGTGTGTGTGTGCAGTGTGTGTGTATGTATGTGTGTGTGCAGTGTGAGTGTGAGTATGTGTGCAGTGTGATTGTGTGTGTGTATGCAGTGTGTGTGAGTGTGTGTGAGTGTGTGTGTGATTGTGTGTGTGTATGCAGTGTGTGTCAGTGTGTGTGAGTGTGAGTGTGTGTGTGTGTGTGTGTGTGTGTGTGTGTGTTTAGGTGTAGGTGAATGCAGGCAACCGCAAAGCATGAAGACAGCAGTCTATTGCTCTCTGCCTGTTCTGTTGAAACATGGTTTCCTTCTGGGCCTGGAGTTATAATTGTAGGCAATAAACCACAGTGGTCCTCATTTCTCTATCCCACACAGCCGTGGGGTGTCACGCTATGTGCCTAGCCTGGATGATTTTACCAGAGTGCTGTGGATCCAGGTTCAGGTCCTCATCCTTGTACTCATAGCTACAAAGCCATCTCCCCAGTCCTTAAAGACGATATTAAGTTTAATAAAATAAGAGAAGAGAAATAGAAGAAAACAAATATAAGCCACATTTGTGTAAAAGAATGAATAAATATTATACTAAGTGGAATTTCTCCATAATTACCTGATATTTGCATGAATTTTTATTGAGGAGCCAGAATCAAACTCCTATATACATTCTCCACAGATAGAGAGTAATGGTATAACAAAGAGCTCCATCCTGTCCAGCTTGATAAACCAAAAATCTCCTGGGGTTTCTTATGAATTGTGTGGCGATTCAATGCAGCTATATCACTAGGATACCCTCTAGTTCAGTGATTTTTCAATCTGTGAGTTGCATCCTGTTTAGTAATCTAATGATTCTCTCACAGGGATTGTATATCACATATCCTGTTTATCAGATATTTACTTTATAATTCATAACAGTAGCAAAATTGCTTATAAAGAAGCAACTAAGATAATTCTATGTGGGACAGTGAAAGACCCTCTTTCCCAGTTGAGGAGGTTTGTAACCACCAAGGTGACCCTGAGGGACAGTAGGCGTTTCACCTGACTCCCTGGAGACCAGGCCAGTCACTAGCCCACAACCCTCCATAGAGTTGTGACCATCAGCCATGTAAGGACAAGGAAGGCCCCAAACCCCTTCACAGGTAGAGGACTTGACCACAGGTCACTCACATAGGCTCAAGACAGATCTCCATTATAATGAGGTACCTAAAAGTCTAGAGGTTTAGCTAATAAATTTCCCTTCCCAGACAGTCATCCATGCAAAATGTATTTAATCTCAGGCCCACTCTGAGAAGTGGGGTACAGTTTTATTCATCCACTCCACTATGACAATAAACTCTTTGAAACCATGGACTGCGTCTTTTCATTGGGATCTGCCATAGGGAGTCACAGAGAAAGCCTTCGCCTACAGAGTTGCTGTCTAATCTCTGGTAGAAGATCTCCCTGCTCTCCCAATGGTGAACATCCCCAAACCAGGCCCACCACCATCAAGCCAAGGACTATTCCTACATGACCAGCCAGAGCCCCCACCCCCACCCCATTTTCACCACAGGCCCTGGTCTAGATCCAGCCCTGTGGGCCCTTATTTTGTTCTCAGCTCTTCTGCCGCACTCCAGCAACTCCTGGATGTCCAACAGCCTGAGACACAGATGACCCAGCCTCTTGCAAGCCCAGGGAAACCCAAACCACCTCTGACTGTGTCCTACTTTCAGACTGCACTTCCCCACCCCTGGTTCGGTGTCCTGTGCAGCTTCCCACAGCCCAATACCTGCCTGGCAGCAGTGTGGGGTAAGCTTGGATAAACTTCCAGCATCCTGCCTCCCCAAGCAGCCCAAGCCTTGTGGTGGAGCAGGACATGGTTCCCCACATTAATCCTACAATTCTATGGTTACAGTGGTCACCAAACATGAGGAATTGTTTTAGAGGAACACAGTATAAGTTAGGAACCACTAGAGTAGACAATCTATAACTACACTGCTGAATAGCCCCTCATACACTATGATTGAAGATTTTTCTTGTTACCTAAGGCAGCTACCCTTCCAGTGCATTCCCTACATACTTTGGGATTCATACAGTAATGAATATAATTAATTCATGACTGCTTCTTTGTTCTCAGGGAGAAGGGTCTAGGAGAATCTTCAGAATGTTTTAAGCCTTCTAATCCTTCCTCCTCCCTTCACCAAGCAATGTTACTAGTAGACCCAATTTCCCAAGGATCGCTGGAGGGTGATCATTGTTGCTCTGCTCTAGCAATGGTCATGACCAAGCCAGAGGAAACAGCTACACAGCATCAGAAAAGGCATAGCAACTAGAATGGTATGTAACCAACAACTGATTCTGAATGAATCAAGAAAGAAATAATAGACTATGTCTACTATCTGGAAAGCTTGAAGGGGCTCGAGATCCCATATGAACAACAATGCCAAGCAACCAGAGCTTCCAGGGACTAAGCCACTACCTAAAGACTATACATGGACTGACCCTGGACTCTGACCTCATAGGTAGCATTGAATATCCTAGTAAGAGCACCAGTGGAAGGGGTAGCCCTGGGTCCTGCTAAGACTGAACCCCCTGTGAACGTGATTGTTGGGGGGAGGGCGGCAATGGGGGAGGATGGGGAGGGGAACACCCATAAAGAAGGGGACGGGGAGGGTTTAGGGGGATGTTGGCCCATAAACCGGGAAAGGGAATAACACTCGAAATGTAAATAAGAAATACTCAAGCTAATAATAAAAAAAAAAGACAAAAAAAAAAGAATGTATCATTAAAGAATTTGTTACGGTGATTTTTTTTCACAAAGTCTCTTCATTTTCCAAATTTAAAATTTCTAAATGCCATAGATATTTTTATGAAAATTTCCTCTTATTGTTATGTTATAATATGTATAATAATTATGTATTTTCTTTATTCATTCTATGCATTTTAAAAATATAAATAACATATCATTAATCCACCTCTATGTAATTTTGGGGGACAAATCTGTAAATTACACCAACTGTAATCAATGTACTCACTTTGATGTAAATCTGTTGTGGACTCTTTCTCACTTAGAAATCGTCTTGCAATTAATATCAGGAAAAATTATATCATGGATATTTAGTATTACCAAAGCTAACCTTTCTCTCTCTAGTCACTGCCAACTGAATGGTCAGGTAACTCAACTACCTTCCTCATACCTTCTAATTCTAATCAAACATTACAATGGAAACTTGGAGCACAACAACTTCCTAACAGGAAATCTGTATGGAACCATAAGAAAACAAAAGTGTAAACTTCTAAAGCAATAGAAAGTTCAGAACACAGCTGAATAACAGAATCTTCCAGCTCAACTACTATAATTTTACGTGTGATATCTCAGTAGATTTCAAAGAAAAGTTTAGTCTTCCATGAAAAATGCCTTCATCAATTATTGTAAATGTTATCCTCTCCACACACAGTGTCATTTTCACATATCCAAATTCATTGTTCACGAATGTTGTTTCTGATACAGTGTCCAGGCAGCACACAAACCCACTCCACAATGTTCTATGAGCCTGGTATAAAATGATAACTCTTCCAAACTACAGTTTACAGAGGTAAGCATCTTTCATTTATGCTTTTTATTCTTGATGCTTTTTATTCTCTATTTTAGGCCTTCAACTAAACTACATTAATATAGTTTGCCACTTACAACTGAAAGCCAAAAAAAGAAATGTTTTATTCCTTCTTTTGACAAAGTAATAGAGAAAGCTCATGACTTTGGGTTTTGTGAATATAAGAAAATATGATATGCTTTGTAGAACAAATGGGTTTAGTATATTGGTAAGTATTGGATTTAAGAATCTAAAGATCTGGAAAATTTATGCCATTATTTATATGTTTTCTGGTTTTTGGTTAGTTTTACTATTTCTGCCCTTGTTACTTCACAATTTTATATAAAATTTTTGTTTTAGTCTACCATATACACAAAATATTTGGGAATGTGTTGGGCAGGTACTATTATATGATGCCAAAGATGCACTTTATAACTAGCCAAATTTTTATATCATATAGTTTTTAAATAAGATTATAGATACAAATCCAAAACAAACACCACAAATGTGAAAACAAAAACACCATTAAGACTAATTTCTTCTATTTTCTGTCATGGTTTGTGTAGTAAATTTGCAAGAGTCTAAAATCATATGGGACACGTGTCTTTTGACATGACTATAAAAATTATCTTTATTGTATTTATTGAGGAGGGAAGATCCACCTACTTTGAGTAGTAACATTTCCTGGCAGGGACCCTGGAGTATATTAGTGAAGAAAGGAAACTGAGTAGTAGTATGCAATCAATGTTGCCTGCTTCTTGACAATGGATGCATGCTGGATAGTTTTACATCAACTTAATACAAGCTAAAATCATCAAATTGTAAAAATAGGATGGGGCTGTAGACAATTAGTGAATGATGGGGTGTGCCTACACCATTGTGGGGAGTTCTATCCCTGGATTGGTGGTCAAATCTTCCACAAGAAAGCAGCCTGAGCAAGCCATGATGAGCAAGTCAGTTAGTAGCACTCCTCTATGGCCTCTGCACCAGCTGCTACCTACAGGTTCCTGGCCTGCTCCAGTTCCTGCACTCAACTGCTTTTAATGTCTGACTCTTATTATATGGAACTGTGAAGGAGATGAAGCATCTTTCCTCAAGTTGCCTTTGGTAATGATGTTTCATCACAGCAATAGTAACTGTAACTAAGGCAGGCAGCATGGTGTCCAGCTGTGTTAATTTCAGGTTTCTGTTGACATTATTTCCCCAATAAGATGGACTATACCCTGTATGTTATGAGTCAAAACAAATCCTTTTTTCCTTATGTTCCTTTTGTCAGGGTATTTTAGCACAGCATCTAATAAAGACACATCATGAATCTGTATATCTTTTTTTTTATTATTGGATATTTTTAATTCACAATACAAATGTTATTCCCTTTCCCAGTTTCCTGTCCATAAACTCCCTATCCTATCCCCTTCCCTCTTCTAATATAAGGGTGTTCCCCCCTCCCCAACCGCCCTATACATTCCTGCCACCCTGCCCTGACATTCCCCTACATTTGGGTGTCCAGCCTTGATAGGACCAACGGCTTCTCTTCCCAAGGGTGCCTAACAAGGCCATCCCCTGCTACATATGCAGCTGGAGCCATGCGTCTGTCCATGTGTACTCTTTGGGTAGTGGTTTAGTCCCTGGGAGCTCTGGTTAGTTGGTATTGTTGTTCTTATGGGGTTGCAAGCTCCTTCAGCTCCTTCAATCCTTTCTCTAACTCCTCCAATATATTATTGTATTAGGAATTAGAGTGATTAAAAAAGATTAATTTTTTTTTCTTTCTTTTTTCTTTTTTTCGGAGCTGGGGACCGAACCCAGGGCCTTGCGCTTGCTAGGCAAGTGCTCTACCGCTGAGCTAAATCCCCAACCCCAAAAAGATTAATTTTTATTACTATGATAAGATCTCTAGGGCGAGGTGGAGAAATATCTCAGTGGCTAAGAGTATTGTAGTACCCAAAAGACAACTCACGGACCGTGTGAAACCTCAGAAGAAGGAAGCCCAATGAATGCATGCTTCAGTCTTCCTCAGAAGGGGGAAGAGATTGATCTTGGCAGGAAAAGGGAGGGAGGGATCAGGACAGAGAGATGAAGAAGGGAAAGGGGGTGTCCAAATCATGTGTGGGAGGAGACCAGGAAGAAGTACAGTGGGTCAGGAAATTGAATGGAGGTATACAGCAGTAGTGGATAGCTACTAGGGGTAGCTAACAGAAGTTACCAGATGCCAGGGACTCAAGAGGTTTCCAGGACCCAACAGGGATGACATTAGCCGAATTACCCAATGACGAGGAGAGAACATATGTAGAGACCATGTCCAGTAGATAGGCACAGTCCCTGGCTGAGGGCCGGGTCATACAGCCATCTTAAAAGTATTAACTCAGAATTGGTCCTGTCAAAAGGAAATGCAGGGACAAAAAGTGGAGCAGAGAGTGAAGGAAAGACCATCCAGAGACTGCCTCATGTAGGGATCCATGTAACCTGCAGACAGCAAACCCAGATGCTATTGTTGATGCCAAGAAGCATGTGCTGACAGGAGCCTGCTGTATCTCCTAAGAGGCCGTGTCAGAGCCTGACCAGTACAGATGTGGACACATACAGCCAACTATCAGACTAAGTGCTGGATCCAAATGGAGGGGAAGGACGGAACAGGTTAGCAACCCCACAGGAAGAACTACAATATAACTGACCAAGCCCCCCAATGCTCCCAGGGACTAAACCACCAACTGAAGAGTACACATCAAGGGAACCAGGGCTCCAGCTTCATATATAGCAGAGGATTACCTTATCTGGCATCAATGGGAGGGGAGTCCCTTCACCCTGTGGAGGCCTGATGACACAAAGTAGGGAATTGCTAGGGCACTGAGGCAAAAGTGGGTGGGTGGGTGGGTGGAAGAGCTCCCTCATAGAAGCAGGGGGGAAGGGGAAGAGGAAAGGGGGTTTAACTTGGAAGGGGGATAACATTTAAAATGTAAATAAATAAAATGACCAATAATAAAATGATAATAAAATAATAAAATATGAAGACACCAACAGAAATAAATAAATAAATAGGGCTAACTGTACTTGGGAATCTTAAATCAAGCCCTCTGTTGGTTATTAGCATAGAGTAACACACAGTCATGCACATTGTATTGTGTTTTGTATAGTATGTATGTTAAAGTAATTTTCTTGCAGCTATAAGAATTGTAGTGTGCATTGTGAAATATATGTGTGAAAATACAGGAAAGTAATAATTAACTGTTTTTCTCTTCTTCAAAATAAAAGAGCGTATACTGCTCATCCAGGGGGCCCAGGTTTGTTTCTCCATACCCACATGGATAGTGTACTCATCTGTAACTCCAACTCCAGTGAGACCTGTCACCTCTGCTCTCTGAAGACACCTGCATCACATGTACATACTCACATGCACATTTCTCTGAGGACATTTTACCCCATTCCCCTTGATGTCCAAAGCATATCATGTCTACATTCATGACTACCAACACATATAAACATAATTGAATAAGTATACATATATGTGACATCGATACATTTGTATCTGTTGTTTTCACAATCAAATAGATTTTACATCTACTTCGAGTAAATGCAATGAACCTACTAAGGAGTTTCTCTTAACCAAAATAGGGACTACAAACAGAGGAAAAATTACGAAAAATTAAAACATACAAAATAGCACAAAATGGGGTTGGGGATTTAGCTCAGTGGTAGAGCGCTTGCCTAGGAAGCGCAAGGCCCTGGGTTCGATCCCCAGCTCTGATAAAAAGAAAAGGAAAAAAAAATAGCACAAAAACTGAGATGTGAAGCTGATATTTGGGTTTCACATACAAAGCATTTATTAAATCAATTCCACAATGTCATTGACACCCAACATCATGGGTGATTTTCAAAACTTCAAATCTTAGCATTTGTTTTTATTCACTGGATATTCAGGTCATGTTGATACTTCTTATGAAGTCTGTGATTTGTAAATAAACAACATGGTGTCTGTGCTTCTGTACTCACACACGATCACCCATAACATCACACACACACACACACACACACACACACACACACACACACACACACACACACACATGCAGAGAGGTAATTGGGTATCAAAGGCAGTTGATTCAGGAGGCTTAATGAGTAGAATCAATATATTTCCTTAAGTGCATGACGAATAGACAATTTCTTAGGACAATTAAGTACATATAGGTATTTTGGTATGAATCTGAAGTAGGTTTGACTTTTTAGACAATTACAGCTAAGTTTCTTGTGTTTGACATGCTTACACTCAGCAACTTATTGAACTTCAGTTAAAACAAATTCACTGGTCATTTTAGACTAAGAAAATTTCTGGGAAGAAAGTATCCTGAATAATTAATCTCGCCGACCTTCGTCACAGGTATGCTTTCATAAGACAGCAGCCTCTATTGAGGAGCCGAGAAGATTTAGGATGAAAATGGCTTTTTGCAGTCAACTACTTCTGCTTTACAGATAAAATGCGAAAGAATCAGAGTCATTTGAATTGCTGAAGGTCATGTGATAATGTAGTCCTAAAGTGTTTTCTAGAAGTTTCATCAGCTGGCTCACCTGCTCAGTATTCTTTCTGGTCTGTGCTTCTATTTCCAATTAAGAAGATGCTGCAGGTACAGAGAGGTATCATTTGCTGGTTCACTAATGGGACAGCATGCTATACACTTATCTCATACTCTGAGAAATAGGCTCAGCTGGATTAAAATGGGAAGGGAAAGACGGTCACATTTGCATCTGATGTTTGAAAGACAAATCCTCTCCAAACACAGAGCAATAAGATAATTTACTAAAAGTGATATATCCAACTAAATGTAAATTTGAGTATGTCAGTTATCAAAATTGAAATAAAAGTGAAAGTCAGAAAGAGAAGCTCGGAGGTTGCGCTGACCTTGCTGGGTTCTGGATATCCACTCCTTAGCCCATGGAATGACCTGCAACTGTTAAATAAAGCATTTGTATTCACAAAAAAAAAAAAAAAAAAAAAAAGTAGAAAAATAGTAATCTTGATGGGAAAAATCTTGCTGTCTACATGGATGTATATGTATATTTTTGTGTATGCGTGTATATGTGAGTGTGTATGTATTTGTGTATATGTGTGTGTGTGTGTGTGTGTGTGAGAGAGAGAGAGAGAGAGAACCAGAGAGAGAGAGAGCGCAAAAGAGAGAGAGAGAGAGAGAGAGAGAGAGAGAGAGAGAGAGAGCAAGAAAGAGTGTGCATGTATATTCATATGCACATGGACACTAGAGAATATGGACAATAGAGAATAAACTGAAATGGCATCCTAGGTACATTCAATCTTGTTTTTGAGACAGAGCCTCCCACTGGCTGTGAGTCACTGGAGAGGTTAGGAAACTGACCTAAAGCCCCAGGGTTCTGCCTGTTTCTGTTCCTAAGAGATACTATATATATAAATCACAATGTAGGCCTTTGTTGCCGGATTCTAAAGAACATACTAGGGTCTTTATGTTTAAAAAAACAATCATTTTACCCACTGAAATATGTCCCATACCCAGAAATATGTTTATTAGTAACTTTATTTTTAGAAAAAATAGTCTAATTCTAAAACATTTTTAAAGTGCTATAGAATATTTTTTTAAAAACAAAACAAAAAGAACTTGAAAACAAACAAGTCCAAGTGCCATGAGCCATGATTGTAAACAACAATAAACAAGCAAAACAAAAACAAAAACAACTATTTAAAATCTTAGAAGTAAACCAAACTACAATTTAAATAAAATTAGCACCCCTCCACTACTCCAGTTTGCAGAATAATCAGAGTTGGTCATACTCAGTTGTAGGAAAGGTTTAGGGAAAGTATAATATTGAAATGTTGTATGTTGTATTTGGTTTGTGCCAGTTCATCTGTGTAGGAAAGCCTATGTCTTTCTGTAGCAGAGTTTTCCTTCCAATGCAGTTGTAGAAGACTACACCTAATTTGTTTCGGCCTTCTGGATGTACCCTCAATTATAAATGCCTTAGCTTATCAACAGCATTAAAAGTTCTCTGAAATGTGGGCAGTAGCCTTAGACTTTCATGACAGCTTCATTCTAGGTCCTAGTACAAGACCCACAAGTGAGCTAGTCAACAGACACTGTGATCAACAAATCAGAAATGATTGTGAAAGCCACAAAGTGGTTCCTGTTGCTTTATTTCAGCTTACAATAGCATATCTAGAACAGACACTACGATAGTCCACTAAATACTGGTTCTTGAGAACACTTAGCTAATAGGAAGATAATGCCTTGAAGTTAAGTTAAGACTACTGACTTGCATCCCCTTTTTATGAGTTTATGTGCCAAGAAGCTCTTTACAGTATATTCTTTAATAGTGAAAACTGGAAGCAAACCAAAGCCTTATTAAACAAATTATGTTAAATCCATGTTATGAAATATTATAAAGACATTAAAATTGGGTTTAAGGGAATAATTCAGTATGGGGAGAAAACGATCACAGTATAATGTGATTTGATAAAGTAGTGGACAAATATGAAAATTGATAGTGGTACCTGAGTATGCATCTGCTGTTTGTGCTGCATATGGTTGCAGGGCTTTCCACTCTGAATTGGGCAAGCAATATGGATGCCCATTCCTTGGAGCTGCTAGTTCCTCTCCAACCAGACATTGGTTGCCTGTCATTCTTTGTCCATACGTAGAACCTCATCAAATTTTCCCTCTTCCATGGACTCTTCAAGTTGAATGAATATTGTGTAAATACACATTCATTCATTCATTCATTCATTCATTCATTCAGAAAGAATGTTTGTATATAGAGAAAAAGAGGCTATCAGTTTGAAAGTGGTAGACAATATGACGAGATCAAAGGAGGTGGTTCGAAGGGTCTGAGGACGGAAATGAAAAAGGGGAAGTGATGTAATTCTATTGCAATTAAAACCACTAAAACAGAAATAGAACATTAAAATCTGTAGGAGAATGAAGAGGAAATGGTACCTGACTTGTACACAAATGTCAGTAAAACTGAGAACAGTATTTCAAAACATTTTTCAAGGTAGCTGAAATAAATGGATATATTATATGTTAAATATATTTCTAGGTTTCTAATAGGAGACTTAGTGTGCTGAGTTTTAAACCTTCAACATTTGCCAATGAGACTGAGTCTTCATAGGAGACATAAGGAACTGGAGGAGTCATATATAAAAGGCACATATATTTGTGATTTTCATCAGAACACATTTACTGTTTTCGTATTAGAAATATGTGACTGTATGCTTTATTACTCACTGTTGGAATATTATAATCAAGGAAATTGAAATATAATATCTATTAATCTACTAACAACCTTTCTACAAAATCATCTGAAAGCCAGAATGGAAGTATGTTCTATTTTATCTCATATTTCTGGTTTCTAATATCTATTTATTCTAAAATTATTAAGTTAGCACATTTTAGATTAAAGAGGAAGATACATACAGGAGTTTAAACATTAAAGAGGAAAGAAGTAATCCATTCTTTCAGGGAGTTTTCTAAATATCACTAACACTATAAACCCACTTTTCCTCATACCAACTTATTTGATCTTCAAAATGTCACTCCAGTTGTCACAGTGACATTTTAATTATGTATTTCTTCAGAATGTCATTGACAAGCATCTACATCACTCCTGCCTCACTGCTCCTGCAACACCTCCCTATTCCCTCATTTCAAATTCATGTTTGCTTCTTTAATTATTATCATTTTGTGTGTGTGTGTGTGTGTGTGTGTGTGTGTGTGTGTGTGTGTATACAGAACACACAGACTTTGGTTAGTATTCCTCACATATACATGTATCCAGGTTGCTAATCGCAATTAGAGAATATATGTAAGATCTATAAGTTCCTAATACAAGTTATTTGTGTATGTTTATTTTCTTAATTATTGATGGGATGATGAATTGATTTGAAGCAAGTTTCTTCATGTATCATAAGCTGACCTCAAATTCTCTATGTAACGTCTGATACTCCTGTGTCTACGTTTCTTACGAAAGCTGGGTTTGTTGGTGTGGACCACTATTCCTGGTTTATGAGATGCTAGGGATGGAATTCAGGTCTTCGTAAATGCTCAGCAAATATTGTACCATCTGAGCTACAAACCCAAGCCTTGCTTATCTTAAATACCTGTGCTTACAAATCCCTTTTTCTTGGGGCTGTCCAGCATTTATTTTGGAGCAAAAAGTGTACTTGAGTTTTTAAGTATAATTGTAGAGGATTCATGAATTCTTGAGTCCTTCACAATGTTTGACGATTATTATCTTTCAACTTTTCCTTTATAAACAATGATGTCAAGAACATTCTTCTCAAACTAAGTGTATGCATGTGAACATTTGTGTTTCCTAGCTGACCAGATTTGCACATTCATTGTTCTTTAAGACTGCCTTCTAAATGTGTGCTTAACCCACTCTACTTCACCATTAAAAACCTCCTGACATCATCTCCCCCAGAAGATCTTTGTCATCTGTGTGTTTCTACCTAATTCTTAATCCAGGAGAACATGTTCAGAATATTTTTAAATAGTTATCATTGAAAACTACCAACTATCACAAAACGTTGGCTTAAAAGTCAGATTTTTTTTTCATATTTTTGAAGGCTACAACTTCAAGACGGTGGGTTCAACAAATGGGATTTTTTTTTCCAATGAGACTCTGCCTTATTTGTTCACAACTATGTTTTCATACATTCTGATTTTTTTTATGCATGGCTTTCCTTTTCTGTCTGTCTTCTAATCATCCCCTTTTGTAAGATCATCATTCACACAAATGAAAACCTAGTAGACTTCAATTTTACCTCTTAAAGTTCTCTCTCCAAGTGCAATCACAGTTTGAAGTAGAAGGGGTGTAGATTTTGATGGATATATTTTATGACTTGTAATTCAAATAGTATATGAGTAAATTTGACTTTAATCTCAAATATTCTCATTATCTTTTTGCTGGATGTTATTAAGTGGTATTTATTTTTCAATAGACTACAAAAAATTAAAAAGTGAGCATTATTACCAAAAACCACTTGAAAGCCAGTGGAGCTAAACAGAAGGTATTGATAAAAATAAATTCATGGTTATAGCTATTATTATTATAATTATCACATAGACACATTCATCTCTGTAATCAAGCTACTTACCACAATTGCTGGGAGCTCCACAATTCTGGTACATATATTACTAAAATTCTTTTTAAGTAGATCTCAAACTTGTCTATTTCCATTTGTGCATTTTAGAAAATCTAAAGTGTTCAGGTTATTATAAGGAAGCATTCAATTCTATGCCATAGTATTGAAGTGTGAGAGAGAAAATGTTGGCATTAATTATTGGTGGGGAGAAATCAAGAGAGCAAGTTTCCCTGGAATCTTGCCCAGGTGCAAAGGCAGCTACAAAGGGCTTCACCAGGGTGGCTGTAAGGAAAGGTCAGCCCCTGCACTTAGAACCAGGTTCCTTGTAGTTCATGCTTTAATTTAAGCTAAAAAAAATAATAGAAGTCTATTTTAAGTGATTACAGATTAAACAATTCACCTACCATCTGATTTTGTCTGTAAATTTGCTTAGCAAATCCTTTCTCCATAAAGGGAAGAAAAGAAATTTCCTAAGAAGCACTGATTTGAATGAGGACTTACAGAGCGGTGTTTAAGAGACTCTGGGATCCCAGTCCTTGCTAGTTCCAGTTTACTTTGTGATCTTGAGCAATCACTTCACTTCAGTGGACCTTGGGCTCTGTACTTGTGAAATAGCAGGATGGGACCTATCCTTTTGTCCCTGGAAGAAGGAAGAGAAAAAGCCCTTTGCTTCAGCAGTGAACCTGATAAAAGGTAAATTGACTTCCTGCTTCTCAAACCCTTGGTGACATCCTGCAATCTGCGTTTTAAAATCTTCCAGGAGATTGTCATGCTAGAGCTGACAATCTACTGGACTAAAGAAAGGAGAAGTTTCTTAGTCTCTGCCATCTGGGAAGTGTCGTGATCTTGAGGTCTTTGAATTAAACAAACAAACAAACAAGCAAAACCAACCAACAAACAAAAACTCTTCTGTGTTTTGTATTGGGAGGAAGAGCTGGCTTGTATAGGCTGTTTGAAAATGAATCTTCTCCTTTGAGCTGACTGGAGCCTCTCCTAACTGCTGACTACAGACTCCATGGGGAGAGAATCCTGGGGATGTGCTCATCTGGCACGTGAAAATGCAGCAGGGACAGTAAGGGAGGATTGTCCCCTGGTGCTTAGGGATGGGAAAAGGCAGGGTGACAATGTCTTCATCTGGACCAGCTTGGCATACATCATGTTTACAAACAGAAGTAGTGTGTGATTTAGCATTAAAAATAGGGTTTCCTATGACATGAAACTCCCATAAGCTACCTCTATCTATCTATCTATCCTATCTATCATCTATCACCTATCTATCTTTCTATCTCTGTCTGTCATCTATCTATCATCTATCTATTTATCACCTATCTCTCTCTATTTATCTATCATCTATCTATCTATCTATCTATCATCTATCTATCTATCTATCTATCTATCTATCTATCTATCTATCTATCTATCTATCTATCTATCTATCTATCTATCTATATTTACCTGCCTCTGTAGCTGAGGAAATGGATAAACCATGTGATAGTAAAGAAAGGTAAGACCAAAGAAAGAGAAAGTTCCACAGTCACCAAGGTCATGAGGCATTTTCTGTCGCAAACACCCCTAGGGAACCCACGATTTTTTTCTCCAGAAAAGAGATGTCTTCTAACCCCAGTGGAACCTGTATAGACTCAAAAGCAGTAAAGGTGGCAGCTGGAGACTTAATGCTGGGCAGGAGGTAGAGACTGAAAGGAATTTTATCGCCATCTAGTGGCACTGGAGAAAAGGCACGCTTCGTCAGCACTGCGGCCTAGGAAGGCTAGCACTAAAGCATCTTGCTTGAAAGTAAGCTCTTAATATGGTTTAATTGCTATTCTCCAGGGATTTAGGTACCCGCCCCCGCCCCAAGCTCTTCATCGTGGCTAAGCACAAAGTGACTAACCTTGATAGTAAAGATGTAGTTTAGTGGCTGGTATTGACTCAAAGAATCATGAACGCATTAATTCATTTTAATTCAAATGAGCTCTACAATTTGCATGTGGAATAGCACTTCCCTTCCAGAAAGTAATCCTTAGTGGGAAGGTCATTCAATGGATGCAAAACCGAAGAGCAGAGAACGTGAAAAGAGGTGACAGAGAGCAAATGGCTAGGAAACACAGCAGTTTCCGAACTGATCTGTTCCTAATGCCACATCCATGTTTCTGCAAAAATTCTCATCAACAATCTGGGAAATACAGTATGTGAGTCCATCTCATCCCTGAGAACCACCTGAATCCTCCTAGGATTTCACAGCTTTCAGATGCCAAATTATAACCCTCTCTGCTTTTCAGAATGCCTGGGGAAGTTGTTCTTTTCCTTATAGAGTTATCATTTTAAACAGGCGCTTAGGCTTCACACAGGTGGTAGTTAGAAAAGAAGTTGGTATCATGATATGGAGTGGCAGGCTGGGACAATTGGGAAAGGCTGAACAAACTTAAATTTCACAAGGGACGAGAAAGAAATACATAATGAATCTGGGCAAGTTCCAGGCTTCCTGCTCTTATGTGAGTCTTGTGCAATATGGTGGCAGAATGCCTTTTTCATTTGGATGCATCCGATGTGTTTCCCGACAATCTCAAAAAGCAAATTGTTACATTTTAACTCATGACACATTCCAATTCTTTTTCCGTTGCACAGTCACAAGAAAATAAAAGTCCTCCAACCATGAGGAAAGTATAAGCCAGATGATCCTACGCTAGTTTCCTGATGCTTTTCAGGTCCTTTCAGTGTCAGTTCCAGTGTTCTCCCATCGAAGTATTCTAGCATTCTGATAGTCAGTCAGGACCACTGATGTCTCTATGAATGTGTGGAGAAGATACATGTCCTAAGACCTTCTAAGACCCCTACAACTTGCTCCACCTTTAATTTTCTACCACACCATTCATTGTCCTTTGTTTTTTTTTTTCTTTTTACTCCATAGGCATAATATGCTAAAACTATTAACCATATTTAACTACCACTCATTTAATTATTGCATTTGGAATATGAGAATAGAGAGATATTGTTTCTGCTATTGTTCCAGTAGTGAACTTAAGACAAGGAACATAATCAGTAGAGACTTTACCCCTATTGGCCTGGAGTCAATACAGGAGGATATCAGAATAAACACTCAGTAGATACTGTTGGAATATGTGTTTTCATCTGAGTTAAGAAAGAGATAAACCAAAGTTTGGATGAGAAAAGAAGAGCCATTGACACGAGGAGTGGTAGATGAGCAAACTGGACAACAACATGAAAACAATGACCTTTATGTGACATCACACAAAATTTAAGATTTTGTATATAAATATACATAAATAAAATATGTAAAAGACTCTATAGAATATCTTTTTTATCTCATTCAATGAAATTCTTTAACCTGCTCACTAAATGTCCCGAATGTAATGAAAATTAAATAAATAACTTGATCTATGCTGAAATTGAGCCCAGGGCAATGAAAGACATTGGCACTGTAGAGATAGATGAGTCCTGGAGTTCAAGGAGAGACTCAAAATAGTGGCAGAAGGTGTTTACTTCCAGCATGAGTCAGAACCACTGTAGAACAATGTCAAAACCAGGAAGGCCAGCAGAAACATGGGTAGGAGTTACAAAGCAAAGAACGAAGAGAACACATACAAATATTCATACAAATACATGAATGAAAACATGGTTATGTTGGCGATCATCACTTATTAAACTGATGTATCACTTATCAAAATGATGCAAGATATATGACATATTGATTCATATACACATATGTACATTATCCATAGTGAAGTACATCCTTATACCCTATCACTATTGTACATTGTAGATTAACTGAGACACTTCATCATTACTTTCTGGAACCTTTCATAAGCACATGTCCCTATAACACTGCAATAGTGTTGCTGATTTTGCATCTACAATGCAGATTTGCATACTGACAGACAGGTATAAGACTACTCTCAGGATTGCTATTAGCAGTAGCAGTTTGTACTGTCATCATTTCTATTAGAATTAGAAACAATATAATTAATACTAGTCACAAAATTTAAAAAAAAATAAGGTTAAACACTCACCAAAGAGTAGAAGTCATTATTTTTGATTCATACATAATAAGATATTTAGGAAGGAAAAATAATTATCAACATATTAGTGAACTTGAAAAAAACTCCATAAGCAAAATAAATAATGTAATAAATAGAATATTTAGGTATTAATGCTTTCATTCTAGAGAGAAATCAAACAAGTAAAAGCAAATTTTGAAAGCATTAAAACTAATTGGAATAAAGGATGAATTGTTCAACAGAATAAAAATAGGCCTTGGGTTGAATACTATGTTTCTGTATGTTGACAACATTGTCTTTGTCCTTGCCTCCTGGTAACTATCTGAGAAAATCCATCATCTATGCTTTCAGGATAATATACATTTTCTCAATGTAAGTAAATATCATTAAAAGAAACTAAAAAAAAATGTTTGACAAATTATGAAAGAAAAAAAGAAGAGGAAAGGGGAAAAAGATCTAATTGAAGAAAACTGAAATAATGGCATGTGCGCATGCATGCCTGAGTGTGATCATGTGAGAGTGTGTCTGTGTATGTGTGTGTGTGTGTGTGTGTGTGTGTGTGTGTGTGTTTGCTCACCTGTGTGTGAGTGTAGAGGCCTGGCATTCACATTAGAACTTCTCTCAGAATAGAATTATTCTGAGAAGGGATATCTCACTGAGCTTGGAGCTTACAATTTGCATGATTCACTGATCAGTGAGCCCCTTTCAGTATGTTGTCTCCCACTCATGGGAACAAAAGCACACATAGCACAATTTATTCCTTCTGTGGGAGCCAGTTACCAAATTCAAGTATGTTCTAGTGCTTTCTGAGAAAGCACTTTACTTATTAAGCATTTCTCTACCCTAGAAATTTGGTATTTCTCCTCAAACTCCAGGAATTTCCATCATCTCTCTCTGATGTCTAAGCCATCAACTGTCTCTGATGCTTCCTTGAGTTCTGGTCTACACTTTCTGGATATTTATCCCAGGGTCTCCTATGTAGACCTGCTGTTTTGACTCTCTCAGTAATGGATATAGCATTTTAAAGAACTTCCCTTCAAATTCTATGCAGAGGAGCTATGGCTTTAAAAGGCTACGTGCTTAGTACTAAACCAATATCAGTCCTCATAATGTGTTAGAATCATAGTGGCTAATAATCTAGAGTTCACCACATGGTCCACATCTACCAAAGAACCAGACAAACTGGAATTAATTCAGTCTGGAAACAAAAAAGTAAACTAGTACAAGAGATGTCAATCATTCAGTGTCTCTGTCACTTTTACCTCCTTCCCTTCTTGACCTTAGAAAACCTCTACAGCTGAAGTCTTCAGAACTTATAACTATAAGCTAAGTATTATACAATCATGCTCAAAACTCTGCTTAGATTAGGTTATGATATTCTAAGTTAGTGGCACCCAGATCTTAACATTTTCTGAAAATGCCTTGGGAGCTAGTTAAAAATATATGCTTCAAACTTTATCCTCTATCTACAGATTCAGAAACCCTGGGGACTGATGATATTAGCAAGTTTTCTAAGTCATACAAGTAGCATGACATAATATTAAAACTTTTCACCTGAATTATCAGACTTTTGCTAAAACTCACAACTCAACATATTACTATAGACTAGAGTAATGGATTTATCTTTACCTTTCTAGATTCATTCTTTCTCATTCACGACATTGGGATTTACTTCTTAGCAGTGCTTTGAGTTATAAATTAAGGGCCAAGACTAGCACTGAGTTCCCCATAAAGTATGCTGAAATGCTATGTAGAATCTCCATTAAATAAGCACAAAAATATTGACAAAATTTTGTGTGACTCAAGGAAGTGAAAGATTTGTATGACAAGAACTTCAAGTCCCTGAAGAAAGAAATTGAAGAAGACCTCAGAATATGGTAAGATCTTCCATTTTCATGGATTGGTAGCATAGTAAAAATGGCCATCTCACCAAAAGTAATCTACAGATTCAATGTAATCCTCATCAAAATCTTCACCAATTCTTTACAGATATGAAAAGAAAATTTCAACTAATTATGGAATAAATAAAAACCAAGATAGTAAAAAGTACCTCAAAAAAAAAGAAAAAAAAAAAAGAAAAAGAAAAGAAAAAAACCTTCAGGGGAAATCACCATCCCTGACCAAGCTCTACTACGAACAATAGTGATAAAACTTGGGTACAGAGACAAATAGGTCGAAATGGAATAGAACTGAAGATCAAGAAATAAACTTATACACCTATAGACAAAGAAGCCAAAACCATAGAGTGGAGAAAAAGCATCTTCAAGAAATGGTTCCAGTCTAACTGGTGGTGTTTGTGTAGAAGTATGCAAACTGATCCATATTTATTTCCTTGTACAAAGATCAAGTCCAAGTAGATCCAAGTAAATCTCTGCATAAAACAAGACACACTGAATCTAATAGAAGGGAAAATGATAAATAGCCTCGAACTCATTGCCACACAGGAAAATTTCCTGAACAGGTCTCCAATGGCTCAGGCTCTAAGATCAAGAACTGAGATCAAATTTCATGAAATTGAACAGATTCTGTAAGGCAAAGAACACTGTTAGTAAGATAAAATGGAAACCTAGAGATAAGAGAAAAAAAATCTTCACTAACTGTACATATGAGAGAGGGTAAATATCCAACATATAGGAAGAACTCAAGAAGGTAGACTTCAGAAAACCAAATAACCTCATTAAAAATGAGATACAGAACTCAACAGGAATCTCGAATAGCCAAGAATCACTTAAAGGGAAGTTCAACATCCTAAGTAGTCAGGTAAATGCAAATCACAATGTCCCTGAGATTGCACCTTACACAAATTAGAATGGCTAAGACCAAAAACTTAAGCAGTGGCACATGATGGCAAGAATGTGGAGAAAGAGAAACATTCCATCATTGCTGGTGGGGTTGCAAGCTAGTACAACCTCTCTGGAAATCAATCTGGTGGTTTCTCAGAAAATTGGAAATAGGTGTATGTGAAGACCCACCTATACTACACCTGGGCATATACTCCACAATATCACAAAGATCAATCATCCACTGGGTTCACAGCAGCCTTGTTTGTAAGAGCCAGTAGCTGGAAACAACCCAGATGTCCCTCAACTGAAAAATGGATACAAAAATGTGGTTCACTTACACAATAGAATATTTCTCAGATATCAAAAATGAGAACATCATGAATTTTGCAGGTAAATGGGTGAACTAGATAATATCATCCTGAGTGAGGTAACTCAGACCCAAAATAACATAAATGGTATATACTCACTGATAAGTGGATACTAGCCAAAAATTCAGAATATCCATAGTACAACTCTCAGACCATATGATGTATAACAAGAAGGATAAACAAAGTGTGGATACTTCATTCCAACTTAGAAGGGGGAACAAAATAATCATGGGAGACAGAGGCAGTATGGGAACTGGGTGGGAGAGCGGAGTTGGAGGGAAATGGAAAGCAAGATCAAGCTTGGGGAAAAACAGGAGAGAAGCCTATAGGGCCATGAGAACTAATGGAAATTCAGCACAGTATGGTAGGGGACAGGGGAGACCTCCAGAAAGTCCTAGACACAAGGAATGTGAGAAGCTCACAGAACCTAGTAGGGATGACCTTAACCAAATGCCCAACAGCAGGGAGGTGGAACCTAAAGAGACCATCTCAAGTAGATAGATATGGGCCCCATTTGAGACATGGACTACCCACATCTTTTTAAAATTCTTTACCTAGAATTGTTCCCATCTAAAGGAAATGCAGGGATAAATATGGAGCAGAGACTGGTCCAACTTTGTATACATCCCATGCAAGGTACCAAACCCTGACACTATTACTGATGCCATGTTGTACTTGAAGACAGAAGGCTAGCATGACTGTCTTCTGAGAGGCTTTACCAGTAGTTGACTGAGACAGACGATATTTATAGCCAACCATTGGACTAAGGTCAGGGAGCCCTATGGAAGAGATAGGGGAAGAACTGAAGTAGTTGAAGAGGACTGCAGCCCCATAGGAAGATCAACAGTGTCAACTAACCAGGACCCCTTGGAGCTCCCAAAGACAAAGCCAAAAATGAAAGAACATGCATGGGTTGGTTTGTGGTCCCTGACATGTTTAGCAGAGGACTGCCTTCTCTGACCTCAATGGGAAAGGATATGCTTGGTCCTGTGGAGAGTCAATGCCCCAGGGAAAGGGGAAGCTAGCTGGGTGAAGTGTGAGTAAGGGAGTAAGGTGAGGGAGCACCCTATCAGAAGCAAAGGGAAGGGGGGATATGGTGAAAAACTCAAGGCAGGGGGAAAAAGGGAGGAACATTTGTAAGGTAAATAAATAAAAAAATAATTTTAAAGAAAGAAATGAAGGGGGAAAACATTTTAGTATTTTATTTATGCGGAAAATATAAGCACAGTGACTAAAAACTGCATATACTAACAAAGTAATGTAATATTATTCTATGCTATCTCTATTATGAGCATCACTCTTTGGAGCATTTTTTTCCAGTAGAAGATAATTTACATATTCTATTGTAGGCTAAATTATTAATTTTACAGACTTTTCTGTCATTCTACAATATATGTTTAGCTTTCTATATATTTTCCCTTATATGTAGCAGGTGTACAATGCAGAGCATTAATATATATGTATATTTATATATACATACACATATGCATGCATATACCAGCCCTTTGATACCAACCTTTGTATTTATCTGAGTGATTTAAACCTTAAGTGTACTATTATACTACATATATTTATACTATATGTTTGTTTATAATGATTTAGACTACTTTATGAGGAACATAATGCTAGGCTTTGTACTGTACACAAACACACACATACACACATATGCATATTTTACATTGCTTTTAGAATAAATAGAATCATGCAGTAAAAATTCTTTCTTATTGGAAATTCAGGTTGAACTTTTTTTTCCAGTTTCATGTTGTAACCCTTAAGACAAACATAACCTACTATTGGAAATCAAAAGCTGTTACATGTAGCAGTAGAAATTTTGATTTAAATACTAAAATAAGTGCTATATAAAGAATATGGTATTTTGAGAAAGATGAAGGGGTATGAGAGTAGAAGAGGTAGAGGGAAAAAGGCAAGACAAGAAGAAAGGGCAGAGATGGATAAAGAAAGACAGACATACAGACAGAGAGATGGATTTTCATTAACGGACAAATGCAGAGCTTAGAATTTTAATTATAAGTTTTGACAGGATTAATGACAAACAGTCCAAGCTTCCCAGCCAGTCCTTTGCTAGACTGTGTCTCTCTGTAACGGGAGCTCCCGTCTTAGCTCAGTAGCAATTAGACTTCAAAAGACTTGTATAAACAAATCTCTGATTCGTGAGATTTCTAACTTTCCTCCCCTATTATTTTATCTAAGCACATGATATTGTTATAAAAAAAAACAAATAGTGGCTAATGGTCAATTAGATAATTTTAAAAATCTTCTTTACCTTACATTTTACATTTGTTACATTCATGTATAATCACATTTGTTCAAATATATTCTTGAGGAATACAAGGGTCCAGAAAATAGTGCTCAATGAGATGTTTTGATAAATGAGTTTTCCTTGAGAAAGGGATATTACTTAGACTTCAGTGAATGACAATAGCCTATTTAGTTAATATTTTTCCACTTTATCAATTTAACTTTTTTCTTCCTGATTTATAATAAAACAATACCACACAAATTTTTTTACTTTATAATGCTTTCCTAATGTTAAGATGTTTTTCCAAAGAAGAAAATATTCTTGTGACTAGATATTCAAATTAGACATGTATCCATCTTAAACAGAGAGCTAAATACCTCAGGACAATATAGAATACATAACAGGTCCAATTGCCTCCTCTATGTTACCGCTACCACTCTTATCCAGTGTCCAGATAAATGTGGTTCTGAAATTCTCATATTCAGATCATTTACACTGGATTATTGTTTACTTTTTCATGAACAACTTGGTAAAAGGCAAGATAGCATAGGAAATAACAGTGTATTCCGGTAATCTGTGATTAACTCTAGTACATGAACCAAACAGCATACTACATCACAGGTGGGTTTTTTTCTTCATCTGTTCAATTCATGGATTATGTTAATTGAACATGATAACACATTCTACTTTGAACAGTCCTCAAGCATAAATATCTCCTAAATTCACAGCTGCTTTCTGGTTACTGGAAAGGAAATCTTGAAATAAAATGCTAGGAATGAATAGGCCAAGTTTAAAGACATCAGAGGATCAAAACCTGTGGGATCAATGACACATTTTATTTATTTTCCTGCTTGCACTGGAGCAGCTTTTTGATAACTGGGTCTAAAAGAAGGAGAAACAAAATCACATTGTTCCTAACCATTAACAGAGGCAGATATCGATTTAATTTACCATAATTACATTAACACATGATTTTGCACAGTCAATTACTTCATATTTTATCATCTAATGGTGCCTTATTTATACTAATGACAATAATAAATTTTAGGGCTTATTGAAAACACACTGAGTGCCAGACACTGGACTAATCACTTGATAAGGGAAATATAATTGAAATACCTAAAAATCCTATGAGGTAGTGAAGTTGTTTCCCGTATTACAGTTAAGAAGATAAGGCTTCAATAGTTAACTGATGTGCATAGTATTGTACATTCTGTAAAACAAAGTAGAAATTGAACCTAGATGGATATTGTGGAAGTTGAACACAGTAGATATTTTCCAAAGTTTACTCGTACTCCTCCATGGGCTACTTTCTCTTTTCCTTAACCAGTATTAACTCTGTGTGATAAGTAACTGTTTTGTATCAGTTCCAACCTCAGTGTTGTCATAGCTCTAACAGTGATAAAAATTCCATGTTTCATCCACTCTAACTGTCATTCAAAATAATATTCTCCATATATTCATGATAGATTCCAAATGTATATAACTTTAAAATGAATAGCAGCTAGTTTATTCAATAAATCTTCATCTTGAGTACTACAAATTTAGGGGAACAGAACACTATTGTTTTCTGCCAAATGATTATCAAAGATACATAAATTAATAAAGTTTATTAAGTTACTTAAATATCAAGGGTCAAGTCCAGAGAAGGAAGAAGGATTGTTGAAGATATTAATTTTTGGCATTGGGTACAGATGCATCAGAAATGAATTGAAATAATCCTAGAAAAATTAAGTAGCTTTTTTTTTTTACTTCATTAAGACAAAGCCCCTCCAATTTTAATCTATGCAGCTTTCCGATCCCTTCATTTATTCAGTTATTTACTCATTATGCCTCAGGTATTAAATGCTTAAGATTCTAGAAGAAATAATTAATGTATTTTACTCTCCAGAGAGTTCTGTGATTTTCTGTATTGTATTTTACAATGTTGTGAAGGAGGGAAAACAGACTAGGAGTGTCACTTGTAAGACAAGATTAAAGTATTTTTCTAGCAGAGTGTAACCCTCTAGAAGGGTTATTAGTCTAGACTTGTGATAAAAGATCAATAAGGAAAGATATGCAACATGGCATAGTATGTATGTTAAGAGCTGAGAAGAAATAGGAGAAAGTAGAAAGGAAAAAATAAAGTCTGCAGACTTTATTGTTATTGTATAACAATTCTCCTCTTACCAAGTTCTCTGTCTTAGTTATTTTGAGATTGTGTGTCTACCTCTTTCCAAGGAGATATAAATGTAAATTCACCAGAGGAAAAATGAAATTCTATAAGCAGTTTTTTAATACTTAAGCTATGACACATATAATCAAAAGCTTTTCCTATATAGATATCTTTTTTTGATCTCTTTGCATACTTGTATATTAATTGGAGTCACTGGCTATACCTTATAACCAAGAGGGAGGAGCAAACAGTCTATAGTGTGATCTTTCCTCGGCCTTTGTGTTTCATATGTTCTGAGTCACTGCTGCTAAACATTGCTTTCAAACACACTTTTTAAGTGAGAAAATGAATGAATATTCATTAGTTTTACTTCCTGTACTTTGTGATTGCTTTCACCTATAGCTAATTTATTCACACTTAAAAGTAGAGTTAATCGCTATGGCATTAACAGGGTGAACAGCTCCAGAGTATGGATAGTTGTATATTTTAGACAATTATAAGTTTCTCAATAAATAGAATAATTACAGGCAGTGTACAAGGAATAGCAGAGGAAAGAATACAACTCGTTGGAAAAATTCAACTTTTTGCTAATCTGATTGAAATATAATTTTCACATTAAAATTGCTTACATTTGATGAGTAATATCAATGTATTAACACATTTGTGTTACAGACCCTAATAATGTCTTTTAATGGATTTAGATACCTTATTTTTTTAATTTTTATTAGATATATTTCTTTACTTATATTAGTGTCAAATGTTGAGGTGGATCTGTGAGCCAGATATGTAGAGGCGAATTCAGAACTAGTAGAAATAATGCAAACTTCCAAGTATATATAACACCAAGAGAATGAATGAAATCTTCCAAACAATAATAGGGAGGGTTTCAAAGAAATAGTGGTCATTCCAGTGTGAGTTGTTTTAAAAGTTGGGGGAGTGGGTATGGAAAAAATAAAATTGTTATGAAAGACAAGGTGCCAAATGAAATGTTTGGAGGAGAACTGACCTCACATTTTTGGTTATTTAACAGGTATTAATTAAGTCATTCTAGTTGCAACCAATGAGGGAAATTGGAGCAAACCAATCAATTTTAATTTTTTTTCAGTGATACATGACAGTGGATTACTGGAATTTCATCCACTGTTTGGCATAAAAAATAGGTTTAAATTTTTGGGTGCACATGTAGAACTGAGACATCCTGTTTCAAACACATTATCGAGATTGGGAGATGGTCATGGCGCCTTCCCTTTTCTCTTTTAAAGACCTATCAGTCATTTTGTGATGATCAAGGGTACTCTTCCAACCAGTGAATAATTAATGAATATTTAAGATATATGACAGCAGGGAGGAAAAAAAGGCCATAGGGAGTCTTTCTTGTATAATCAAGGATTATACAAATAAAGTGAGAAATTTCCAAGAATAAGAGAAGTGAAAAAAATTAAACTCTAGAATGAAGTTAAATGTATAAGCCTGGTACACCGTTAATGAACAAGGAAGAAAAAAGTAACCTAGCTATCTGCTGTGCAGAGAAATAATGAGATAAAATCTTATTACAACATTCTTTGTGCTTCACAAAGTATGAATAACTTTGGCAACCCGTCACAATGAAAGACAAAATATGCAAAACACATATTTCTTAAGTACACAGAGTGTGGATGAGGAGAAACCAGACCTTCGGGTTTGATTAGCTGGGAATATGAAGGCAAGCTTTCACATGTGCAGGTGTACATAGAGGATTCCAGATGTCAGTAGAAGGTGTCAAACCCATTTTCTACATTAACTACCTAAATTTCTGTATCATATTCTACTCTTTACTCCTCAAGAATGAAATTGCCATTTAAATGGTTTTGTATCCATGAATATTAGTACCAAAATAGTCCAAAAAGGGCTTACTAAACTTTTTCTCTGAATTATAAAAGTCTTTAGCATTTTGTAAACAATTCAATTTGCCATATATTTGAGTCTCAAGTAACTTATAATTTTAAGTATTCCAAGTCATATTATTAAAAGATTCAAGGAACACAGAAAGGTTTACAAAATAATCACTTGTACAGCCAATGAACCATTAATATTTTCCTCTAGATTTCCCACCCGACCATAAATTGTTAGGAATATTTAAACAAAAATCTGTAAAAGGTAAGACTTAGAAGAGATTACATAATACAATGAATTGGTTTTGTTTTTAAATAAATAAAGTTTAAAGAGTATTTTACTAATTAAAAAGTTTTTCAAATAGAACTTCCTGACAATGGAACAAAAATTTTTAGCCTTTATGAAATCATGGGTGGGCCAAAGATTCTTGCCCAAGTTTTGTTTTATGACATGACAAATCATGACATACCTAAGCTCTGTGATTAAGAAAGGTAAAAAAAATCTTATTCTTCTATAGCTATGAAAAATCATTATGACTAATACAAGCCATTTAAAAAAGGCATTTCATGACAGCTTCAATGTTACAAAAGGTTAGTCTCCATAACCACCATGGAAGGGAGCATAGGAACAGGCAGACATAACACTGGAGTAATAGCCTAGAGGTTACCTCTAGATTATCACATAAGAGGCAGATAGAGAGACAGGCAGATCTGGGGATGACAATCTTTGAGGTTAATTTGAAACCTCAAAGCCAATCCCAAATAAAGCACTTCCTCCTACAAAGCCACACCCATTAATCCTTCCCAAACAGTTCCTTCAACTGGGAGCCGTTTATTCAAACAAATGTAGCAATGGGACGTTTTCTCATTCAAACCACTATAGCAAATCTCAAAAACTGAATTGTTTTGGAAACGAGCAAAAATTCTACTGTAGTCTTCAACACAAATTTTCTCATTTTACAAAAGAAATATGTAGCTAAAAGTATTAGGAAAATACTCATGTGCACAGACAAAGTTACCATTATCTAGAGGTAGATGAGAAATGTCAATTCCTTAGGTAAATGTTATTCTGAGTATGATTATGAACTGGATAGACTTATGTCATGAGTTCCACACAATTTTTCTTTAGCTCTGTCTTTCACTTCCCCTGTTTCTAGATTCATTCATCTAGATTCATTTCCCCATGTATAAAGCCTTCTCACATCTATTCTCTATCAGAATACTACAGCACTAAGAATAGATGAAATCAGTCTTGTTATAAAGATATTGAAACTCAAGTTTATCATCTATACCCAAGTATCAATGGAATTAGGCTATTTCCAGAGAGATGTTAATGAAGAAAACCTCATCTGGCCCGAGCAAGGAATGAACTTCTAGTTTCTAGTTGATGATCATCAAATAAAACAATTTTGTCTTCCCAAGAACTGTAGTTCAAGGTTTTCAAAATTCATTTACTTGCCAAGATTACTGTTTAGAAAGAAGAAATGAGAAAATAAAGGTTTGTTTATCTTTATTTTTATACATATACCATCCCCGAACTTCATCTGTATTATGAAATTAAAGTTTATTTTTCCTCCAAAGGTACTTCAGGAAATTTACTAAATTAAATGGTATAGTTTGCATGATTGATTACAGTGATATATCTAAGGGCTGGCACTTTAAATTACATCTTCATCTCAATTGAAAGGAATGAAGTGATTTTCATATCCTGACATGATTGATTACTTGGAAGCTGAAGCCAAAAATCTATATGAGTTCAATCTATAGCTCCCACCAACTGATAGGATATTATTAAGCCATATTAAAATCATGCATGACTTGCAACTACAGCTTTATATTTGACAGTAGGTAAATATAATGACCTTCTGCCTTCGGGTTGCACTTTATATTAATGTGGTGGTTGATATATCTATTAATGAAAGGATTATAGGTTCTGTAAATTTTACCTGTACAGATAAATGCTATTTATTTTTTATTTAATCTTTATGGGAGATTGAAGAAATCTAAAATAGTGATGAGGAGGAAATTCTATCAGAGGTAGATCTATAAAGAATATAAAGAATCTCCAATAACAAACTGCTGGTCCCCATAGGATGCCTCTTCATGATTTTCTAAGGCACCCTTCATTTAATATAAACCTGAACAATATCTCTTCTGTAAAGATGAGTCATCAAGGTCTGAAATTTACACACTCTGGTGTAAGGCAACTTACTGAAGAATTAGATCATATTCATTTAAAGTTGCACAGCAAGATATGGGACATAGAAACTGAACACTGTTCTGAGAGTTGGCATCTTTATTGGAAAATCAATGTTTAAGTTATCATTTCCCCTGCTTTAATTATAATTCCAATTTTCTCTTTGGATGTTGTGGATCAAATAAAAATAGACCATGTCCCTTCATTGTAAACACTGCCTCATAAATCTGGGATCTGTCAGTACTGGTCTTTATCACAGGCATTTAACCCAGCTCCCTTGTACCTAGAGTTAATTTTGTTTGTAGAATTTTCAGTGTACAACAGTACGTCTCCTAGTGATCTAATGGTAATAAAACCCCATTTGTTATGAAGACACCTAGACCATTCTCAAAGAAGCCAAACATTCATAGGCATATCTAAGACTTAAATAGATAAATAAATCTTCTTCATTGTGTCTAGAAAAATGATGTCATGTGAGTTTTATCCCTTTATATCTTATACCCCCTAGAGATGGCCTGTAAACACTTACCATATCATGTGATTTTGTTTATAAAGATTATTGTAGAACAGAAGTTTTATATGTTCCCTGTACTAAGAGAGCTTATAGCAAAAAAGAAAATCACAAAAATATTAAAATAAATTGAATAACAAACAACAGATTCCTTATTATAGAAAGAAATATACTACTGTAGGGCTACCAACAATCCCTTTAATGAATCTATTATTGATGCAAAGTAGATAAACTGGTGGATAAGGCAAAAACATAAAAAAGAGGATCGCAGACATAGAGGAGAGGTTGGCATGATAACCTGGAAGCTAGATAAGAAGCTGTAGACATGCTACAGCTTAGAAATGACTTTAATAAACTTTTTTTAATTGCTATTCATAGTGAATTTTTTGAAGTATTTCAAATGTAACAATTATGAGGTTATTTGGTAGTTTACAATGTAATATATACCTTAAAAAATATTTCATAATAAACAAAGAATTGAAATAGTGAGTATTTTTTGTTAAACAAGACTATGTTTGAGTACATCTAGTTTTCCATTATTTCTCTTTGAAATATCTCTTATCCTTGAAAATTGCCCTTAGACAAGCTACTTAGCTATTGTGATATGGTCACTAATGTAGTTAATTTTGAGTCCATTTAGATGTAAATTATTTTACTCCAACTATTGAATCTTAAAATTTCAATTATTGGCAAAGGAGTCAAGATTGTCTTTTACAAGTAAAGTTAGAGGATTTTGGTAGTAATTGCCTACAAATTGAATTTTTTTTTCCTAAAGGAGTCACAAGAGACTCATAAAAGTGTCTCAAGAAGTTTCTGAAACTAACAAGATTCACAAGACTTCTATGATGTTTATTGCTTCCAACATTTTAAAAACAATGGACTGCTTAAGGAAGACTACATTTGCCAAACAAATGAACTCCCCTTAAGTCATGCAGAGTGCTTCTCTGTTCCAGCTTTCTTTTGTCAACAACCATATTTATTTGGGCTTTTAGGTGATAAAATTACCAATGAAATGAAAATTCAGGGTTTTGCTTGTTTGTTTTTTTTTTGTTTTGTTTTTTGTGTTTTTAATCAGTAATGAAAATGGAAAGTCTAGTAAGCCCAATGCTATAATAAAACAAAATGACCCAGAGATTTCACCTTACACCAATTAGAATGACTAAGATCGAAAACTCAGGTAAGAGCACATGTTGATGAGAATGTAGAGAAGGAGGTACACTCCTCTATTGCTGTTAGTATTAAAATTGGTATAACCAAATTTGGAAATCAATCTGGGGTTCCTCAGAAAATTGAAATAGGATCTACTTGAAAGACCCAACTGTACCACCTACAGAATTATATACACAAAGATGCCCCACAATGCCAGGGTACATGTTCCTATGTTTATAGTAATTTTGAAGGTGACAACCAGAAGGTGAAACAAGCTAATCCCAATAGAAGAATGTATACAAAAAATGTGGCTAATTTACATAATGTAAAATTATTCAGCTATTTAAAATGAGGATATTATGAGTTTTGCAAGCAAATGAATAGAACTAGAAAATATAATTCTGAGTGAGGTAACTCAGACTCAAAAGGATGTGCATAGTATGTGCCCACTAATAAGTGGCTATTAGCCAAACAAATTACAGAATACCCAGGCTATAATCCACAGAACTCAAGAAGTTAACAAACTGAAGGGCCCAAGTGAGGATGTCTCAATCCCTCTTGGGAGGGAGAAGAAAGTAATCATAGTGGACAGAGGTAGGAAGGAAACTGGGTGGGACAGGAGATATAGAGGGGAGTATAGTCAAGTATTGGTGTGGGATCAGGAGTGAAGCACTGGGGACCAGCAGAAAGAATGGAAACAGGCAACCTCAGGAGGTAGGAGGTGGAGGGAGGGGGCTCTAGAATATACCGGAGACTTGAGAGGTGAGAGATGCCTAGGTCTCAGAGGGACGGACCTTAGATAAAATGCCCAACAATGGGGAGAGGGAACTTATACAGTCCATCTCTAGTAGAAAGACTAGCATAGCATAGCATAGCATAGCAAATGGAGGTATGGGGTTGCTATCCCACAATCAAAGAGCCTGACCCAGGAATTGTCCCTGCTAAAGAGCTGCATCAACAAAATAGAAAGAAGACTGAGAAAAAGAGGTCCAGTGACCAGCCAATTTGGGAACTAGCACACCCGAAGTTCAGGCCTGGATACTATTACTCCATTGTTATTATTAGCTTACAGACGAGGAGCCTAGCATAGCAGCCCCAAGAAGTCAAAAAATAGCTGAGAGAGGTGAGATGCAGTACATACACACCCAGCCAATGGACAGAAGCTGAAAAATCTGTGATTGAATTAGGAAAGGCTGGAAGAGTCTGAGGAGGAGGACCACCCTGTGGGAGGACCAGCAGGAGTCTCAACTAACCTGGACTCTCAAGATGTCTGACGCTGGACCACCAACCAGGCAGCATACACTAGCTGCTATGAGATCTGCCTGGTCTGGCCTCAGTGAGAGAAGAAACACCTAACTCTCAAGATACATGAGGCCTCAAGGAAGGGTGAGGCCTTGTGGGATGGGGGTGAGGTTGTGGGGACATCCTTTTGAAGACAGAGGAGGAAGAATGGGATGAGGAACAGTTAGAGGGTGGACTGGGAAGGGGATAATGACTGGAATGTAAAGGAAATTAATGAATAATAAAGTAAAATAAAACTCAGTAGAAAAAATTTAAAAGCAAGACAGAACACATAGAACAGTGAATCTCTCATTAATATAATAGTAGGTAAATCCCTTGAATCTTGTAAACTGGGAGATATGCAGAGGTATTATATATGGACAGATTCTGTGATCCCTATGCAGTGTAATACTTTGATGATGAACATTATGTTTAGAAGATAAATTTGCTATCTTGGCTTGTAAAAAATAATGTTTTTAGCTTCTATAAGCCATGAAGAAGTTGTTAATCCTTGAATGTAGCTTTGTAGTTGACTCAAGATTGACTGCATTGTTGTAATTTGGATATTCATAAATAAATTGCTGATTATGGCAGAGTATTTCCCTGTTTCCCCTGTTTCTACAAGGTAATGGGTCAAAAATTAAACAGACTTACTGCTAAGTTCTGTTTTTGTATGAAAGGCTTACTTGCTTTGATGACTGAGGCATCTGCTGGATGTCCTTTACAAAAATCAAGCCTTGCCCCAACCCATAAATGATAAAACTTTAGCTTCATCACAATTTAATTTTCTCACCTTTGCCTTTATAATTCTTTGACTGACAAGAGCTGGGACCTTACTTACAGAACTCTCTCTGGTTTGGTCCTGACTACTACAATTTTTTTTAAATCCTCTAGTTAATGTGCCAGGGTGACAGGATACTTCTCAGGGGGAGTGTCCCCAATCAAGGAATAGGGGGCATGGGGAAAAGGGTTGTAGAAGGGAGTGACCTGGAGGGAGGCAGTAAGTAGTATATAAAATGAAAAGATACATAAATACATAACACAAGATAAAGAAAAAAGAAAGTGAATAAATAAACTTTCTAAACATATATTTTGTATAAAAGAACTATATAACTAACTTCAAAATCACTTATAAAAATCAATAATTATCTTTAAAAAGTCGCTAATTTACAAAAACCAAAATTTGATGACCCCAAATGCACATCAGTTAGGAAGCCAAAAGTATAGAGCAAAATCTCTTGAAAGCTGCAAAGGAGAACTATCAATAGTTCTTACAAAAGGAAACCCACTACAACAGATGACTATGACTTAGAACCTCTAAAACCAGAAGTGTAAGTATTAAGCATTTAGGGTCAAGAAACAAACAGACAAACAGTATGTAAACCTAGATTAAAGTATCCAATAAACCTTTCATTCATGTTTAAAGGAGAAATAATGACCATTCTGCTTAAGCAAAAACAAAAGCACAGATAAAAGAGAACCCAGAATACTGTTGGGTTTGTAGAAAGTATAGATGAATTTTCATCCAGTAATATGACTGTTCTGACAAGGTATCACATCCAAAGACCTTCTGGGTCTATGTGACATGGCTCAAATGCAGATGTACCTTCAATTCCAGGAGATAGAGGCAAGAAAATATCTGATTTCAAGGCCAGCCTGTATAAGGCGTGTTTCAGGAAAGAAAACACTTAGGCCCAGACATGCTTTTCATCCCAGCAATCAGTAGACAGTGGATGCAGATCTCTGAGTTGTAGTCAGTCAGTTTGGTTCAGTCAGTGAGCTGACAGGCAGTGCAGGGGAGTGGAGTTCAAGGCAGTTCAGTTCATGGAGTTCAGAGGCAGTTTTTCTAGGAAAAAAAATTATAGTCATGTTGTAGAATGAAGACATTAGGCAAAGGTGAAGACAGAACAAGACAGAATAAGAATAACCTAGAAGACAAGAACAATTTACCTGAGGAAGTTTGAGGCAAAGCAGAGGGATGCAGTGAGAAGCTAAGAAAGGCCACATTGAATCAACCAACTTGAAGAGGAGTTTGAGCCGCAACAGCTAAGTTAAACCAGCCAGCCAGAATTCAGAGAACACTCCCATGGTGGATCTTATGCAGCAGTAGGCTTTGGAGGTAACAATTGCATCTGGCAAATAAAAGTTACTTTGGCAAGAAAGAATCTGTACAAAGAAGAAGAAGGCAAGTACAATCACAGGAGCACAGGAAGGAAGGAATGGACACCAAAGAAAAGGAGCCAAACAATAAAAATCAGGAAAATATCAAACATGAGAAAAATGTAAATAACAAATTAATGCATGTATGTTTATTATAATCATCAACATCTATGTTTTTTATTTTTATTGAAGAATAGACTTAAAGGAACATAGATCAAGGGACTGAAAATATAAGAATGGTGTGTTGGATTGAATGAGAATGGCTCTTGCATGATTGTATGTTTGAATACTTGGTCCCTTGGTGAAACTCTTTGGGAGGAATTAGGAAGCATGGTCTTGTTGACGAATGTGTGTCATTGGATGTGGACATTGAGATTTGGAAAGGCCATGTTGTTCTGTTAGGTCCTATCTGTGGCTAAGGAAGTAATCTCTCAACTACTGTTCCAGTCTCATGCCTGCTTGGCAACTGCCATGTTCCTCACTGTGAAAATCATGACTCCACTTCAGAAACTATAAAACTCCAAAACCTTTCTTCTGTAAATTACCTAGAAAATGGTGAGTTTTCAAAGCAATACTAAAGAAACTAAGACAAATATAAACTCATACTCCAAGGAAATGGAATTAGAAAGCAAGATGGACTTGCTATATTCAAATCTGACAAGGCAGAGATCAAGTTAGTATCACTCCAGAGTGACAAGAAACAAGTATAGATAAAAAGACAATTCATAAAAGGAGATACAATCACTCTATACAATGTCAGTGAACCCAATTGCTTAACCAAGCTTAGTCATTAATAAACATGATTGGAGAACCCAGTGCAATAACCGTGGTTAAATCAAATATTCAATTTTTACCAAGAGATAGATTGTCTCCCCCTGTAGGTTGATGTCATTATGCCGTTGAGGGCTGGCACAAGTTAGATCAAGGTCATGAATGGACAGTAAAAGAATAAACAGGACAAAGTTTTTGTAGGGAGAGAGAGGAGAAGGAGAGAGAATCAAGATGGATACTGAGAAAGTTGACCCAGATCCAGGTAGTCCTGAATTGCCTAGGTAGCTGGTACAGATTTTGGTAGGCAAATTTATCTTACTAAGTGGGCAGTTTATATCCTTATCAGTTGGTTGTAAATTTATTGTGTGGATGTATTGTAGACTGAGAATTTAACATATAAACCTATTGTTAAACTACTAATTTTTAGAGTTTTGATTTACCAGACTACAGGGGATGTGAACAACCTTCTCAGCAGGCAGAGAGACAACCCATTTCAGTTCTGGTAGCCCTGTTATGTATACAATGTCTGTGGCTAGCATGGCGTGGTACCACTCTGGAATGGCCCACGGAACACAATGTGTGTATCAGGCGTGGTAACAACCCACCAAGGTGTGTGAAAGTGGCTGAGAGAGAAACAGTTAGAACACGCAGCTTCCACAGATCCATGTGAGTGGGAACATGAGGGACATGGTAGCCACCGATCTTTTCTTCAATTTTACTGCAACACCAAAAAAAAAAAAAAAAAAAAAGCCTTAAGAAAGCTGAGCAGGGATGCGATTCAGTAGAACACCACGTGTGAAACATGTTAACGATAAAGTGTGCTTATATGCAAGTCTGCAAAATATAAAAGAAAAAAATTCTTTAAAATTTATAACTATGCTCTAAATCAGACATAACTGTAGTTCTATAAAATAACTCAGGCAAAAACTATAGGCTATTGTTTTCATCAACAAATGAAACTTTCTCCATGACAGACAATTTTTAAATTCAAAAAAGCAAGTCTTAATAAATATAAACATTGAAATATTTTTAATCTTATTAGATAATAATAAAATAAAATTAGTGATCAATAGACTGAAACCCATAGAAATTATACAAACACATTGAGGCTGAACAATACACTTTTGAATAATTGTCAGTTATTGATGAAATCAGGGAGAAAATTCTATTATCAAATAAAATGAAACGGGAATACATAAAAATACGTGAGCTGAAGCAAATACAGTTTTGTAGTGATATAAGTGTGTGCATTAAAATGCAGAGAGATGTCAAACAAATTAAAAAGTATGCATTTCAAGGTTACAGAAATATAATAAGCCAAATTCAAAACCAGCAGAGAAGAAAATAATAATGATCTGATCATAAATTCATTATCTAGAGCTTAAAGAAAACTGCAAAGGATCCATGAAACAAACAAAATATTTCGAAACTTTAACTAATTCTTAGCTGAGTTAACTCAATGACAGTGAGGGATTACCCACATTAAAAGATTTAAAGATAAAAATAGCTTTATAATACATCCTATCATAGGATAGAGGATCACTGGGAATTTATTTGAAAATATTTACTCCAAGGTTTTTAAAATCTAGAAGAAACATGTAAATATATAGGCAAATGTGAACTGTCAAAGTTGAAAAAAAGGGATGCAAAATGACTTAACATATTAGTGACTAATAGGATGATGAAAACATTAATGAATGTCACAATTGCCACATCCATCTCTGAAAAATAGAAAATATTTTCTTTTGAATCATTCTATAAAACAAGGCAGGAAGAGACACGTTCAGATTCATTTCTTGAACACAATTTTACCCTCATATCATCACTTCCAAATTAAATAAGGTATAATTACAAAAAGAAAAACAAAAACCAAACCAAACAACAACTAAAAAACAAATTTTGCAGAAACAAAATTTCTATAAAGAAAATTTCAAGTGATGTCCTTGATAAACATAGTCCAGACACCCTCTGCGACAATTTTAAAGCTAAAAATAACAGCATCATAAAATCATCATGCTCAAGTATTAAATCAGTTGCATTTCAGGTAAGGATGGTTCAATGCGTGCTAATTGCTACAGAACATCCAGCAATAACAACAAGAACAAGAGTCAAAGGACCAACTCAATGGTTGCAGATAAAGGGTTTCTTTTTCTTTCTTTTTTTCCCTTGTTTCACAACTCAAAAATTTTTTCACGATGATAAAAGCCCCAGGAAAATGGTGAAGAAGATGCTCAGACACACAGCATAATAAAGGTGATATGCAACAAGCCGATAGCCAAAATTAGGGACTGTGGGACCCCTTAAAGCATTATATCTAAGATCAGTAAGAAGAAAAGAATGCTAACTTTGTGTTTGTTCAAAGTACCTGAGTTCTAAGCTGGAGCTGTAAAACAAGAGAAAGACATAAAGAAGATTTTTTTTTTTAAAAAAAGGCAATTAGTTAAAAGATCCAAAATTCTCAAAACCCATGAGTTTTAAGTTTTAAATCTGATTTTGAAAAATCAGTAATGCAGTAGAATATAAAATAAGAACATTCAAAAATGAGAATTGTTTTTGAATAACAAGTTTTAGATTTTAAAGTTTATTCACATTGAAATAAAATATAAACATATTATTTTCCCCTTTCCCATCCGGACTCCAACCCCTCTCAGGTACACCTCTCCGGAGTTATGTATCTTACTTTGTCTCTTTAGTGTTACTTGCATTTATGTAGTTCAAGGCTGACCAGGCATGCCTGCTCACTACTCAAATCTCCTGCTTCAGTGTTCGTAGTTCCCTACAGTTCTTTGTCTAGAAATGAACCCTTTGAGATTTTTCCCTTCTGCATTTTCATATCTATTGGCATTGTACTTCTTCAGGTGTTCTTTAGCCAGAAATATCGTTAAGGTATCATCCATGATATTTTCTTTTCATTTCTAGGTGACACCATCTCACAGATGACTTTCCATCCTGTTTTACAATGTATCTTGGTTATATTCACTCCACATTTACTCCTTCTAATTCTTTGCCCCCACACACATCACTCCCAAAGATATGTCTTCCTTTAATTTGTAATTAACAGCTTCCTTAATCCAATTACTGATGCCCACTAAATGAAAATGAGTATGGTAAAGAAACCAAAGACAGGGCATCAAATGAGGGATGGGGTTGCCATCCCACAGTCAAAAACACTGACCCATAATTGTTCCTGTCTGAAAGAACTGCAGGGACAAAAATGGAGAAGCAACTGAGGAGAAGGAGGTCCAGCAATAGACTCAAAGTGGGATCCAGCTCAAGAGGACGCCCTAAAGCCTGACACTATTACTGAGAGTGTGGAGTGCTCACAAAAAGGGGCCTCTCATTACTGCCCTCCAAAAGACACGATAAGCAGCTGCAAGAATCAGATACAAATATTTACACTCAAACAATAGACAGAAGCTGTTGACCCCTGTGGTTGAATAAGGAACAAGCTGGAAGAAGCTGAGGAGGGTAACCGTGTAGGAGGAGCAGCAGTCTCTACTAAACTGGACCCCAGAGATCCCTCAGACACTGAACCACCAATCAGGCAGCATACACCAGCTGATACGAGGTCCCTTACACATATACAGCAGAAGTCTGCCCAGTCTGGACTCAGTCGGAGGAGGTACACCTAACCCTCAAGAGACTGGAGGCCCCAGGGAGTGGGGAAGTCTGGTGGGTGGGTAATGGGTAGTGTGGGGACAATCTCGTGGAGACAGGGTTAATAGGTATGGGAAGCAGAACGGTAAGAGGGTAGACCCAGAGGGGAATATAACCTGCACTGTAGAAAAGATTAAATAAAATTTAAGAAAAGAAAAAAGAAAAGGAAACCAAAATAGCCATTCTATAAAAGAAGTTTTTCCAAACTAACTAGGCTGGCTCCTGGGAAAGCAAAAGGTGACTGTAGAAAGATTTCCAGGATGGGACAAAGGAAGCCTTTGAGCTGGAGTGTGGTTGTGAGCTCAGACTGAGGGATTATAGAGGCTAGCACTGACTTTGACAAGTTAATAGGCACAGTCATATGTTAGTGGAAGAATCACAAGTTCTTCTAACCAGATGTAAAAAGAAAGACTCCCTTTTAGCAAGCCAGAACTTTCTTCATGACCCTGAAAGAATGGGGACTTTTGTCTAAATGCTGGACATTGAGAAAAGGACTTTCTTGGGGGGATCAGACACTCACTGTTAAACCTGACTGAGAAAAGCCAGTTCCACGATTTTGAGCCAAATTTGAAGTAAACTTTAATTACATCTTGGCCAAGATGACCCCTGGCCAGGTCAATTCCAGGCCACGAGTCACAATTTACAAAACCTTATAAGGGAAACACAAAGGGCCATTCTATTTCCCATCTGGTCCAGTCTGGGCAAAGCATATATCTTAAAGTACTTCTTGCCTGCTTACCTGTGGCCCACATATACGTGAGTATATCAGGGGCAGATGGGTCAAACAAGCATAGTATAAACAGGAACTTATTTTTGACTGTTTTAACTGCAAACAGAACCCTTAACTTTCAAAGTATAATTTTCTTAATTTGTTCTTCAATTAATTTGTAGGGCACATTGTTCTCTTTCTTGTTTTGGTCTCACACCATAATAAGTACATCTGCATGATTCCATTCTTTAAGGGCATGAATGACCAGTTCATGGCCACTCCCCCAACGTGAAGTGACTCTTCCCATCTGCTGTGGTTGAATACAAAACTCCTGCACAAGTTCAAGCTAATTAAATTTTTCTAATAGCTTATTCTTTCAAATAATAATCCACAGAGAAAGACGTTAACCAAACAATCCCTTTCAGAATAACGCCAAGAAACAAAACAAAATCTAATAATAAAATTAACCAAGGAGATAAAAACTCTCTAAAATAAAAGCACTGAAATTGGTCTCTTAAGAGATATGAATAACATCCTTGAAAGGACTAGAAAAATATCCTAAAATTGATCAGGAACGATAATACCCACATGAGCATAAATAACTATATAACAGCTCTTTGTTGGCTTGCCTTATATCAACTTGACACAGAAACTAGAATCATCTGCATGGAGGTAATCTTAATTGAGAAAAATGCCTCCATATGATCCAGTTATAAGGCATTTTCTCAATTAAGGATGATTGGAACACGACCCAGCCTTTTGTGGGCATGGCTATCCCTAGGCTAGTGGTTTTGGGTTCAATAAGAAAGCAGACTGAAAAAGCCATTGGAAGCAAACTGGTAAGTAGAATTCCTCTATGGCCTTTGTATCAGCTCCTGCCTTGAGGTTCTTGCCCTGTTTAAGTTCCTGTCCTGACTTGCTACCATGATGAACAGCAATATGGAACTATAAGCTAAATAAACACTTTCCCCCTCAACTTAATTTTGTCAGGGTGTTTTTTGTTGCAGTAGTAGTAATCCTAAAACAACCTGATTTCAAATATGCTACAAAATCTTGGAGGTGCGGTAGGGAGAATGCATTGTCATGAAGGCATATATAAGGATTCATATTAGTGTAGCTATCTGAGTCTGAACAAAGACAGTAAAACATAATGGACAAAACACAGCCAATTTAACAAATGGTTTTTGAAAAAACTGAATATACAAATGTAAAATAGTGTGATACTAAAGTGTCTGTTCTTCTATTTAAAAAAAAAATAAAATGTACCAAGTTCTTGGAGTAAGGTATAAAAATACTACTGAAAAGTATAGGAAATTATTTAAAGACACAGATATAGACAACGTCTCCTTGACTAGAACCTTAGTAGTTCCAATAATAAAAGTAAAAATTGACAAATGAGGTTTGAACAGACTGAAGCTCCTCTGCACAGCAAAAGAAATCTTCAAACAAGTGAAGAGACAGCCTGCAGAGTGGGAGTAAATCGTTGACAGCTATTCATCTGACAGAAAATTAATATCCCAAACATATAAACACTAGGGAAATTGAACACTAAATGAACAAGGAGCCTACTCAATAAGTAAATAAATGGACTGAACATATAACTTTCCAAAGAAGTACAACTTTCCAATAATAACACAAATAATATTCAAAGAAATTCATCAAAATATATTGAGTTTTTATCTCCCTTAAATCATAATGGCTGTCATCAAGAAAAAATATTGATGAAGATCTATATGAATCAGAGCCTTAATATGTATACAATTATTGAAACATCTATTTTGCAGCCATTACAGACTCCAGTATGAAAGTTTCTCCATAAACTGACTATAAAACTACCATATGATCCTATGTTCCAAGTGTACCACTCATAGGTATATCTCCAGTGTCCTCTTTGTCAACATGACACAGAGATATTTTCACATCCTTGTATATTGTAGCACTCCATAGTAGCTAAGATATGCAATATTCCTAGATGATCATCAAAAGATAAATGGATAAAAAGCACATTTATACAATGGAATATCTATTATTCAAAAATAAAGAAGAAAGAAATTAATATATTAAAAGGAAATAGGTCCCAGTGGAACAACCTTTTAATTTGTAAGCTAATTTTTAAAAATTAAGATGATAAAAAATGATGTCTGACAATGCTGGTACATACCTTTAACCTCAGCAGTTGGAAGGCAGAGGCACAGCTATTGGCCAGCCTCATCTATACAATGAGTTCTAGGACAGCCATCACCATACAAAGAAACTCCATCTTACAGAATGAGGAGGGGCAGGAGGAGGAGCAAGAGGAGGAGCAGGAGGAGGAGCAGGAGGAGGAGGAGAAGATGAGTGATTTGAAACTTACAAGAACTCTTAAATAATTTTACAAATAGGACCCAAAGTCAAGATGAAAACACATACGGCTTAGAAGTAATAAACTCGAACTGAAAAGGATATCCAATAGTAATACCATATGAAGGAAAGGAAAAATATTCAAGTAGAAAGTAGTACCATGTTAAAATATTTCTTTCATGTGGAACAGAAAACAAGTTATTAAAATAACAGCAGATTATGGAGAAAGATGGAAAGAATATGACTATGGAAGAGAGTGCTATAAGGGTGTATAACGATTGGTAGTGTGTATAATTTAGGTATATTATATTCTTGCATGAGTATGATGATGAAACTCATTATTGATTCACTTCGCATATCATAATACAATGATTTTAAATCTTTAAATATCTGTTAAATAGCAAAGTTTGAAAAACAACTCTAAATTTTGGTGCTGGGGAACATATTAAAAAATACGTTTACGAGTCATTAAATTGGGAAACAGGTCCATTTATTTCTCAGAGCATGCAAACAAGTATTACTATGTTAGTTATCAGTTATTACTCAATAATGGATTTTTATGATCTGTGATATATATTGCTATTGTCATTGGTGTTTGTGGTGGCTTAAATAGGAATGGCCCTCAAAGGTTCATGTGTTTGAAACTTGGTCATAGGAATTGGCACTATTAGGAGGTATAGCATTATTGTAGGAGGTGTGGAGGAAGTATTTCACTGTAAAAGTGGGCTTTGAAGTCTTCTAAACTCAAGCTATATTCAGTGTGACACATAGTGTCTTCTGCTGTCTGCATATCAAGATGTAAAACTCTTGGCTCCTCCAGAACAATGTCTGCCTGTGTACTGCCCTGTTTCAGTCCATGTTTATAACAGACTAAAATTCTGAACTTTAATCCAGCCCCAATTAAATGTTTTCCTTTCTAAGAGCTGTAATGGCCATGGTGTCTCTTCACAGCAATAAAACCCTAAACTACTGTTTGCTGTCTGTTTTAACTTCTTTGTTATTAATTGTAAGTGTATTGAATCAAGAAAAGGGCCAACTGACAACACTGATCAGAGAAAGAGTTTCTATGTAAGTATACAAACCTTTATCCAGAGAGGCCAGCATTAGAAATGCCTTAAGAAATTGCTTTAAAAACTCAGAGTTGTAAACTTCCAGGGAAGATAATTTAGAGATTAACTAATTAATGTTATAGAATTTATCAATGAAGACGTATAACATCAAGAAATCCTTATTGTAATTGGGCCAGCAAATTTCAGAAGGAAAATATGAAATGTATGAGTCCACACACTAGCATTTTCTCTGTCAAGGTCTTTCCTTGTAATGACTCAAATGCCTATAATATTAAAACTTTATAGAATTTTATAGAGCACTTGATTCGAGTTTCCCATGTCCTTTCTACATTTGCACTTGTGTGTCCTATATCTTCCTACTCCATAGAGCTAAGAATTACTTTCCTTTTTCTATCTACATACAAATATGTCTGTGTGGCTTTTAACCGACGTTAGCATCAGTATCTCCAAGAATCATCTTTCCATGCCATCCAAACTAATGCCATTAGGCTGAAATACAGAAATCAATCCACCCACATTCAAGGGGACTTTCCCCAAATTCCTCTTTATTGTACACTCATTAAAGCCACTCTACATTGCCCCATTATTGAATGGCTTAGTGTAAAAAGTGAATGCAATTCTTTCTCTAATCTTGAAGTCTTTCGAGTTTTTCCCCTTTCAGGTCAGCATGTGTATTGGTACAATTTTTCTTTGGATAATGCTTAAACAGCCATGTTAATGAGAATGCTTGGGCATAGCTTCTCTGACTTTTCTAGGAGACACAATCTCACTGAAAACTTCTTGTAGCCTGAAACATATTTAGAAGATATAAACAAGTAAGGCAAAAATAGGCCATTAGTTTGGATGAAGAAGAAGGAGGATCATGGGAGATGTTAGAGGATAGAAGGTAATAGAGAAAGAATGTAATTATATTATAAATTCTAAAATAAGTATATTATTAAAAACTAAAGTTTATAATAATCACCAAGATGGGTTGGGAAATTAGACAAGTTTATAGATGGAGAAATCTGCATTTCTAGATTTTTCTGATGATCCAGCCTTCCCTACATGGTTAATTTGAGGCATGTGAAAACTGCACAAAATAAACAAACAAACAAACAATCAAACACAGAGGAAAGATGGATTACAAACAAACAAACAAACAAACAGAAAATAAAGGACTCTAGCTGAGAAATGGCTCCTGGTATTGTGCCATTAAATTCTCTCTCTCTCTCTCTCTCTCTCTCTCTCTCTCTCTCTCTCTCTCTTTCAAAGTCAGCCTTGATTCTAGTAGACAAATACTCTCTCACTGAGCAATATCCTCAGCCCTAATTCTTTTAACCTTCTAGAGAAGAAAAAGCACACCAAAACCCCTAAACATTTTGTACCACTGACAACTTTCTACGTTACTTTGAATTTCTTATGCCACTGACCAGGTACTTATGTAAAGATACCTTTTATTCACCAAAATTATCATTTGGAGGCTGACTGATGAATAATTCACCCTTTCCAGTGCTTTCTAAACTAAAGCTGTCTCATTCAACTAAGGTGTTCTGGCTCAACTCCTCTACAAGCTGACTGGTTCAATCTTGGCTTCTCTCAGCTTCTCACTGAATTGATCTGCTTGGCCTCAAACTAACTTTGGCAACTTGTTCTAATATTCTGGTCCTTTCTTATTTTCAGGATTCACCTGCCTCTGCTAACCTTTATTGAACTTTATCAACTCAAGAACTCAAATATACTGCACCGAACTCACTGCACTAACTCTCAAATGACTGACTCGCCCTGCACTGCTCTTAAATAGTCTCCCTTTTCTGTCTGTTCACCTGAGAGTTGAGTGTATCTTATCTCTGACTCATTCTGTCAAATATTTCTCTGATTTGTCAGTTTGCTGTCATTTCCATTTTTTAATCAGATGTCATTGTTTAGGATTAAAGATATGTACTAAGGGAATGTCTGTGCTCCAGCCAGAAAGATTAATGGTGTGTCATTCCAGCTAGATCACAAGAAGGTCTTTGGATGTGATCCCTGACCACAGCAGTCATGTTGTATCATTAAATTTCCTCTGTATTTTGAGTTATTGTGAATTGCCTTATGTTGTTTAACAAAACATTTCCTGGCAGATGCTACACATGTCTACCTCAAACATATAGGAAGCCCACAATAGACATTACAAATATTACCAACATCTAATTTGGTGAATAAATGCATGTTTTGGGGTTACTTAATGGACTAGAAATGACTCAAAGATAGCAGGATCACCAAAGTCCACTCTATCATGGGTGACTGTGCACATAGGCTGTGAACCTGGACACACTGTATGACTTGCAGTCAGGTGAAATGCAGTAAGTGTCCCTTCCAAGTGTTTTAGTTGATCTGAACCTCTTCCAGGAAGCTCACCTGGTTTCTGTTTCTTACAGTTAGCTATTTTTTTCTCAAGAATCTTGTTGCAGCTTGCCTTTTCTGAGAATGACTCTTAACAAACAGCCTTATTGTTTACTCTGGTTGAGAAATGTCTAGTTAATCTGGTCAGTTTCAGGGACTTCCTTAATCTGTTTTGAGTTGTTTACTTTTGTGATGAAAGAGCTTACTTGCAGCATGAAATGTTTAACTCTTGGAGAAAACTGCTACTTAATACCTTCTAGAAATACCTACTAAGAGTTATTTATGTGTACAGAGGTAAAGTTGCTTCTTTCTTCTCTCATTGATATCCACTACTTGTGCTCTTCATAAGAGCCGAGAAGGATTGATGAGCATAATTAATCGAGGATAAGAGACAAGTTTATTTAAATGTCAGAAATAGGATAAATCATAAGATGCTATGAAGAGAGGAAATTTAAGATATGTATATTAAAAAGATTTGAAAGATATCATACTTTAATGTCTTTTTAATAATTTATTTTTAATATATTATATAAAAATATTACATTTTGATATATATTATTTATAAATATTATATTTCCTATTTTTATATATAAACAAATTCTTATAAATATTATATATTTATTGGTTAAAATAAACTCTTTTGGTATGTTTATATTGTGAGATGATCAAAGTATGCTAGTTAGCAGACAAAAATAGAAGAAATGGATGGAAATTTGGTTACTATGAAAATCTACTTCTGAAGAAATCTAAAGAGTTCCATTTATTTTATTAAAATATTCCCATGTTATAAACTGTAAATGATCTTTTATGTAAATGTTACTAGCAAAATATGAATACTGGAAAAGATTCAAACGAATTTTCTTTTTATTAACTTCTTACAGATGGTGGGATGTTTCACGTTTATTCTGTACTTTTTGGCTAATATCCACTTATCAGTAAGTACATATTATGCATGTCCTTTTGGTATGGGTTACCTAACTCAGGATGATACTTTCTAGTTCCATCCATTTGCATGGAAAATTCATGATGTCTTAATTTTAAATAGTTGATTAGTATACTATTGTGTAAATGAACCACATTATCTGTATCCATTATTCCATTGAGGAATATTTGGGTTGATTCTAGTTTCTGGCTATTACAAATAAGGCTACTATGAACACAATGGAGCACATGTCCATGTGGTATAGTGGAACACCTTTTGGGTATGTGCCCAGGAATGAAATCGCTGGGTCTTCAGGTAGATATATTTCTAATTTTTTGAGTTTTTGATCTTTGCTGTTCTCATTGCTATAAGGTATAATCCCAGTGTCATTTTGATTTGCATTTCCCTGATATCTAAGGATTCTGAACAGTTCTTTACATGCTTTTCAGCTATTTAAGATTTCTCTTTTAAGAATTCTCTCTTTAGCTCCAAGCCCTTTTTTATAATTTGGGTTGTCTGTTTCTTAGGAGTCTAACTTCTGGTTTTTTGTTTTTTTTTTTTTACATATTTTGAATATTAGCCCTCTATTATATGTAGGGTTAGTGAAGATCTTTCTCAATGCTGTAGGTTTCCATGTTGTCTTGACAGTGTCCTTTGTCATACAGAAGCTTTTCAGTTCCAAGCAATCAAATGTATTTTCTACATAGAGCTAATTGGTGATTACTCTGTTTTTGTAATTGAATGCTATTCAACCCATTGAACTACAGGAATCTTGGGGCTTGATGCCTAGTAGAAAGAAACAAAATTCTACCTCAAAGGTCAAAAATTTTACATATTATTAGTAAACACTCTTATTCTAAGATAATTTTAATAATGCATTAGAATCAAATGGTTACCAGGTTTGTGCAAAATGATGACTGAAGGGAAAAAGAACAGGGGTTATTTTTCTAATAAAGAGAAAGTTCTGTATCTTCAGATCTTTGAAAATTTCCATTCTGGTGCTAAAACTATATTACAATGTGAGACAGAGAAGAGGGAGGGGGTAATCACTTGCAACTGTCTGGAATTATAATAATATCAGTGTAACATTATTAATTCCCTGATTTTTAAGATATACTAGAGCCTTATGAAAAGTAAGTGTTGAGGTAAATTAAATGAAGACATGGGAGTTTTTTTTTATCAAGTGTTATATTATTTGAAAATAGTTGTTTAAGATCAGTTGTGCCCATATATTTTTGTTTATTGCTCTTTTGACCTTAGCGTCAACAGTAATGGGTGAGACAAGAAGATCCTGGTTTCTCACTGTAGCTCTCCTTTCCTTACAGCCTTCTTATAGCTCTTTAGGTAGACAAACCCCATCCCTTGAGTACCCCATGAATTCCATTTCTGTGTGTCTTCAATGTGACATTTGAATTTGCATACATTATGTTTTGACACCCTCAAAAACACTCTCCAATTAACTTAAAATTAGCTTAAAACTCAAAAATAGGCTCCAGCTCTAGTAGCAAAAAAAAAAAAAAAAAAAGTGTTGACTTTTCTGATTAGTATTTGCTTTTATGTATTGAATTTATTTTTTATCACTTCTGTTGAACACTGACATAGCCTATGCCTTGTGAATGTAATTTCGTGTATTGGTGTGCTACAAAAAAGCACATATTCTGGGAATAAAAATGACCTGAATCTGAGGATGTACTAATATATATCATCATTTGGCAAATGGAGTTGAAGTGGTACTGTGAGTATGCATGGAGATGCACATTTTAAGTGATTATTTATTGAAAATAAATTAATAAACTCGTGGTCAGATACAAGCGTATGAGGGCTTTATACATGTAGGGACTTCTTGAGGCCACAGGGAAGATTAATTTACCACTGAGATGTGAGTCATACTGCAAATGATGGTTCTGGCACTACAAACATGACATTTCTTGGTTTTGTTACTGGTAAAGAAAATTTCAATTTTAAGAGTCCACAGCAAGGGGATATGAACATTAGCAAGGAGACTCAAAAGCACACCTGTGAGGAGTTTCAAAAAAAAGTCTTATATTTCATGTTGAACTGGGCTTCAATCTTAAAGAAAAAGAGCCAGACTCTGTGTGTAGAAACCAGATAAATCAAACTCATCTGGATCTCAGGTTCCCACCTACCCACTGACGCTTTACCACCTGTTGAGTATGAGTGGACATAAATCAGTGAAGAAAATACAGACAACACACACACACACACACACACACACACACACACACACAGAGAGAGAGAGAGAGAGAGAGAGAGAGAGAGAGAGAGAGAGAGAGAGGAGGAGAGAGAAGAAGAGAAAGAGGAAAAAAAAGGGGGGAGGGAGGGAGAGGGGGAGAGAGAGAGAGGGAGAGAGAGGGAGAGAGAGAGAGGAGAGAGAGAGAGAGAGAGAGAGAGAGAGAGAGAGAGAGAGAGAGAGAGAGAGAGAGAGGGGGGGATAGCTGTATGTGCTTATAGAATTGATATTTTGTATATGCTTAAAGTGTTATAAAGTTCAGAAATGAATCAGATATTACCATGCTTACTATGCTCATCAAAAATAACAGCCTTTGAAAAAATGAATTTGAAAGAAATATAAATCCCTAAAGTTAAAGAGAGTTCCCCTCTCTCTTTTTCTAAATTCTGTCTACCCCCAAAAGTGTAAGAATTCAAATAACATAGTGTAACAATATTAAAGTGTCTTAAAGTATTTAACTACTACACCTGCTGTGTATGTGACAGCTATTCAAACAGAACCATATGATTTTCACTGGCCTACAGAATGTCAGTAAAATGATACTTATCATTCCCAGATGGAAGCTGCAAGGTCAAGGTGTTTCTTTTCCAATACTAATATTTCAATGCAATCTCTGCAAATGAAATCTCTTTGGTCTTAATCACTGAATAAGTGCAAGCAATTTTCTAGGACAAATTTTGTATGTACAATGTTAGCCATGAGTCTATTTACAATATTCAGAGGCTCGGGTTTGCCAATTATTTACATTTATTCTGCCTATCTTAAATTAATCACAACACATCAAATACCACTGCCTCAGTGTTCATTTCCATTGGTGTACTGGAACATTTTTATGAGTTAAATGAGGTACTACAATGTTTTATGTATTTTAAATTTAATCCTCCCAAGCATTGCTGGTTATAACTTGCATATAACTATAGACTCCACAGATGGCAGCCACGTTTTCGTTCTATTCTTATGTGAGTATGCTGTGCATTATATTAAACCTTACATCTTATTGTCCTCTTCTTGAACAGAAGATAATGCATCAGCATTCATAATTAATAGAACGTTGTAAAAAGCAACATTCTAGAGCTTTAAGAATAAGTTGTAATAAAATCTCTACACTCACAAGTTATGTGGAATCCTCCCTCAGGTGACCCAAAAGTCATGCTTGTAAAGAAAGCTCTTATCATAAGATTTTTGTCCACTTGGGTTTCAGATGACAAACTGATGATTAAACTGACCAGATAAGCATTAAACTCCAGCGCTGTCCATTACCCATATTGCATATCCTGCCATATCAATGCTAGATAACTGTGATCCTAACAGATACATAAATTATGTTACCTATCCAGATCACGCCAGGCCAAGTATAGAATCCTCAGTGGTAAAATAAATTTTTAAGAAAATTTTTAATTTTAAAATTGTGTCTGTGTCCACGTGCATATGTGCTGAACTTACAGGAAGGTGTGTTCGGAGAGCCCATTGTGTGTCCTCTGGTACAGTGACAAGTGTTCTTTTTTTTTTTTTTTTTTTTTTAACTTGAGTATTTCTTTTATACATTTCGAGCGTTTTTCCCTTTCCCAGTTTCCGGGCAAACATCCCCCTCCCCCCCTCCCCTTCTTTATGGGTGTTCCCTCCCCCTCCTCCCCCCATTCCCCCCTTCCCCCCAAAAATCACTTTCACTGGGGGTTCAGTCTTAGCAGGACCAAGGGTTTCCCCTTCCACTGGTGCTCTTACTAGGATATTCATACCTATGAGGTCAGAGTCCAGGGTCAGTCCATGTATAGTCTTTAGGTAGTGGCTTAGTGGCATTGTTGTTCATAAGGGGTCTCGAGCCCCTTCAAACTCTTCCAGTTCTTTCTCTGATTCCTTCAACGGGGGTCCTATTCTCAGTTCAGTGGTTTGCTGCTGGCATTCGCCTCTGTATTTGCTGTATTCTGGCTGTGTCTCTCAGGAGAGATCTACATCCAGCTCCTGTCGGCCTGCACTTCTTTGCTTCATCCATCTTGTCTAATTGGGTGGCTGTATATGTATGGGCCACATGTGGGGCAGGCTCTGAATGGGTGTTCCTTCTGTCTCTGTTTTAATCTTTGCCTCTCTATTCCCTGACAAGGGTATTCTTGTTCCCCTTTTTAAAGAAGGAGTGAAGAATTCACGTTTTGATCATCCGTCTTGAGTTTCATGTGTTCTATGCATCTAGGGTAATTCAAGCATTTTGGCTAATAGCCACTTATGAATGAGTGCATACCATGTGTGTTTTTCTATGATTGGTTTACCTCACTCAGGATGATATTTTCCACTTCCAACCATTTGTCTATGAATTTCATAAAGGCATTGTTTTTGATAGCTGAGTAATATTCCATTGTGTAGATGTACCACATTTTCTGTATCCATTCCTCTGTTGAAGGGCATCTGGGTTCTGTCCAGCTTCTGGCTATTATAAATAAGGCTGCTATGAACATAGTGGAGCACTTGTCTTTTTTATATGTTGGGGCATCTTGTGGGTATATGCCCAAGAGAGGTATAGCTGGATCCTCAGGTAGTTCAATGTCCAATTTTCTGAGGAACCTCCAGACTGATTTCCAGAATGGTTTTACCAGTCTGCAATCCCACCAACAATGGAGGAGTGTTCCTCTCTCTCCACATCCTCGCCAGCATTTGTTGTCACCTGAGTTTTTGATCTTAGCCATTCTCACTGGTGTGAGGTGAAATCTCAGGGTTGTTTTGAGTTGTATTTCCCTTATGACTAAAGATGTTGAACATTTCTTTAGGTGTTTCTCAGCCATTCGGCACTCCTCAGCTGTGAATCCTTTGTTTAGCTCTGAAGCCCATTTTTAATAGGGTTCTTTGTCTCCCTGCAGTCTAACTTCTTGAGTTCTTTGTATATTTTGGATATAAGGCCTCTATCTGTTGTAGGATTGGTAAAGATCTTTTCCCAATCTGTTGGTTGCCATTTTGTCCTAACCACAGATGACAAGTGTTCTTAACTAGTGTGTCATTTCTCTCAATTGCAATACCTGCCAACATGTTAATAAGCTTTTAGTTCTATAGGGATATGATTGCCTGGCCTACAGTAAACCTTTAGTACTATGTAATATGCTCAAGTTGATATAAAATGGAAAAATATATTCTTGTAACATCTTTGAGTTAGATTATACATCATACATAATATGCTTTGTGTAACTTATTCTTTTCAAAGTGTAAAATTCAAAATAGTTTTCTTCCACAGGAAGAAATTCTTATTAGTTTTAAAGCTAAAATACAAACTATAATGTTTTAGTATGACATTTTTTATACACTTGGTTATTCATTCCTTTTCCCTAGCTACCCTACACTATCACCCTGCAAATTTTGAAGCAGCCATTCTTCTGCTTAATGAAAGTTAATTTGAAAAATCCCAGAGCTTTCAGTAATTAGTACGCTAAAAGAAAAATATTATTTTGATGGTATTTAATTAGTCCATCAGGATGGCCCCTAGTTATTCAATAAACAGGATACCTAGGTACTGATCAGAACCTTTCCCTTATTGATTTTGGTATAAGGTGCAGACATGAGCTCTAAGTAATCGGACTGTAGATTTTTGATATGCTATCTTGGAAGCGCTGCATGTTACAACAGTGAAACTCCCATTATTCAAAATCATAAGGGTTAGGAAGCTTTTGTTTTGTTTCTGTAAGTTCATAGAGAAATATTTAGCTAACATCACAAGAACACTTTTTCCTATATAAACCTGTTATAATTTACCTACTTGCTTCCTTTTGTAGCTTTCTCTAGTATAATGTCAGATTCATGTAAGGAAGTATTTTTGTCTGATGTGTCTTTCTCCTTATTCTAAGTGTCAAGGTATGATAGAACTTGCAACTAGCAGTACCTATTAAATATATGCTAAGAATACATTCCATCATTACTATTAACCTCCTTATCATCATTAGCATAATCATTAGCATAGTCACATGTCTGTGATAGTGACTGGGATGATTAGTATTAATTGTCAACTGGTCAGACTTGAAAATCACCTGAGAGATAGAACTTTGGGAGTCTAGGTTATCTTGATTATATTGATTTAGACTCATTGTTGGTGGCACCATTCTCTGGAAGGGATCCTGGACTGAAAGTGTAGGGTGGAAGCTTAACAGCAGGATGTGCTCACCATACTCTACTGTCCAACTGTTGATGGCATGCGACAAATTTCTTCAAGGTCCTACAACTTTGACCTTCCCACCATTATAAGATATAACCTTGAACTGTGAATTAGAAAAAGATGCAAGGAGATGCTTTTGTTGGTGTATTTTATCATAATAACAGGAAAAATAACTAAGGCAGTAGCCATATGAATAGAATTTTCAAAGACATCTAGAAAATCAAAGAAGAAACAGCCCAGAGAACCTTACAAGGGACATAAAAATTAATTATAAGTATAGGGGAGGCTTTCTCTGGGATAAAACATATGTTTTCAAATAATTAATTTGAACTCCAAAGCACAAGTAACATGAACTGATAGATATATTTCTGGTAGTTATTAAGAAAGGGTGTCATAGTGTCAAACAAACCCAATTTGAATCTTTGTTGCTGTCCCATTTTTTTAGTTTGGGTTTTGAGTATTAAATCAAACTTCTTAGAACACAGCACTTGTTTATAAATCTAGTGGTCTTGGTGATACTTAGTAACTTGAATGTGTGGATGAGGTTTTAAGTGAAATTATCATGACCCTCTCACAACACAGGTTCTGTGCTGTCTCTCTAATCTGCTTGCCCTTCCATTATAGAGAATAATCCTAAACTTGACTTCTATGCTTTCGAAAAACTCATAATTCATCTCTCCTCCTTGATAATTAATAAACCCACCTTTCTCCCACATATTCCTCATTTTTCAACAACACTGAACTGAAAGAAGTATTTTGTGTAAAACAGCAAAAGAACGTGAGAAGGAATATGTTGTTGTACAAGAAAAATAGAAGGGTTTATGGTTTGAATGAATGTGAACACACTGGCTCACATGTTCAAATACTTAGAGGAGCTTTGACTGTGAAAGGCTTATTTTCTCTCCTTTTTTACATTAAACATATTTGTTTATTGAGAAAATCAAGATGTGGTAGCTGCCTGCTGACACCAAGTGCAAAGTGCTGGAGCTCCAAGCAGGCTGAGAGAGCCTTAGAAACCCTGCAGGGTGATGCAGTGGTGGAAAATTAGTCTGCCAAGTCTGGGATAGTTCTGATATACCTAGAAAAAAGACAAATCTTATTGAAAGATGCTTTTTCAAAAAGTGCACGTGGGAAATTAGAAAGGAGGTTGCCAGAACAGAGTCTGAGTGGTTGAATACAGTGTGTGTGTGTGTGTGTGTGTGTGTGTGTGTATGAGAGAGAGAGAGAGAGAGAGAGAGAGAGAGAGAGAGAGAGAGGCCCTTGACTCTTGTCTTAACTAGTAGACTGCAAGCACAAAGGTTGTGCTACGTGAGCCATTTTATGGACAAAAGGAAGATGTCTGACAACCTGAAGTTCCCTCAGACACAGGTCAATAGGGATTGGGATGGTCCCTATCTATGCCTGTAACAAAACTGCACCCCACCCCTATGGAGTCACTGTGACTGTATAAGGGCATGTCCATACTGCTTGCCATAGTGGGACACCCTTAAGTTAAAAGCACAAAAATTCAGCCTTGAGACTAAGGGCACCAGATGTGAAGGGTTAGGAGGAATGTGGCAGTAAGGAGCTCACACAGGACACAGCCCTAAATGCTCTGCCTTGACTCATCATGCTAACTCTGGGTAGCAGCAGGATACTGTACATGAGTCTCAGCAATGCTCAAGTATTTATAGCCTTTCAGAAATCAGAAACCTTGAATGAGATTGCCAAGGACCACCCTTGGCTGGGGAGAAGGTCCTGAGGGTGTTTGGGAGCTGTGGAAAAGACTACTTGAGGTCAAGGATGGTGTAGAAGCTGACAGCCCTGTAGTCTGTTTTTTAGATAGTTCTTTGTTCAAAATACCTTTCTGTTACGGACAGAATTCAAGTCAGCTTTCTCTGCTTGAGAGTACTCTATTTGAGATAACTTATAGGCCTTCCAACCAAAGTCAGAAATTCTGCTAGAAAAATGCTAAAAGTTCTCTAGAGAGCTAATGGGTTAAAACCTGTTGGAAAAAAGCTAATGAAGCTATGCTAACTCTCCAATCAGCACTCCCTAGTAGTCCAAAACCCAGTCTTTTTTCAACATATCAATTCAGTCATTTACTCCAGGTTCCCTTTGGATTATCCTGCGAATCAGCGTTTTATGATCTTAGGTCCTTGATTTCTAGAAAGGGACAGAAAGTACATTTATTTTTTAAACTTAGCAAATGAACTCAGAGATCTGCCTCTTTGTAAGTACAAATGATAAGCTTAGCTGGGTAGAATCTTGCAATGACATCCCCACAACCTGTGTCTCTGTATTTCCTTCTTTAATATCTTTCCAACAACCTGGCTCATGTGTGCAGCTGCCTCTGTTCTTTCAGTTCCATGAAGCTCCTCATAAAATTCATATTGCATCTTTATATTTTGCATAGTTAAGAAATCCTATTTGTATATTCTTAAACTCGTGTTTTCAAAGTTCTTTTCCACAGCCTTATGGGCTATCCTGAAGGTTACAATATTCTCCACCTTGCAGAGGAACACCCTTGCCTCCCTAAGTCCTATTGTTTCTAATTATCACAGAATCATTAACATTCCCTGATAACTTCAGCAGAGAGAATGTTACCAGAAGGAAAAATAGGAAGTAAAATATATACATTATTACACAAACAATTCTTATGCCTAGCAACTGTTACCACTCATGGAAGCTCATGCCTTGATGATTCTGCTCCATGGGTGGGAACTGTGCCATATTGTTGTTTCTGTAGTCATGCAGAACTTGGCAGCAGATCAATGATAGGCCTGAATGAACCATACCAGTTCACTGCAACAGACTCATTGCAATGAATATTTGATATTTGCATTCAAAGATGTTTGACCATATATATTGCTCATTCACATTAATCTGAAACACTACAGTCTTCAATGTTACTACACAGTCCGAATATGCAATGGAGAGGTAGGGAAGATGGAGGAACAGAGCAGTGAGTGCACATGCATAGTGGAAAGACAGGAAGATAGAGATGTGGCAACAGTGACTGAGAGAACACTGTCACAAATAGGTGACCATGTCATTACTGAGTAGGCTCACAAAGTGGTGGGCAGAATCCAAGAACTTGTGCAGACAGAGAGCCCCAAACAAACTGAACAGCCATACAATTACAATGGTTGTGAGCAACACCAGTACGTCTCAGATTAATGATGATCCATTTTCTGAATGGACACTCTTCAAAAGACCACTTTGCTCCATGCTGCCCTGGAGGTGAACTTGGTATCTGTGTTGATGTCTGCTGCCCATATTATCACCCAATGCTATACAATCTTTGTGTTGCCACCTAAAGCCATGTGGATTTTGATTATCCTTGAGGGCCATGATTGGGTCTGTAGCCTTTGCTATATCAGAGGGCTATACTGACATCAATGCTTTGTAGTGCTACCAGAGATCATACTGTACCATATTCTGATGTCAGAGACTATGTGGGACAAGAAACCTGCTATCCCTAGCTTAAAAGGCCAAGGAAGCTAATTTTGAAGTGGTATCCATTACTTCAGCCATACTGTTGTATAAGAAGGACATAGAAGGCTTCTGTGAAAATCCCTAATCCCATTTCCTACCTCCCTACCCCAAAATGTAGCAATCTAGAAGAAAGCCATTGAGGAGAACTCATAACATTTTGATACTATGTTGATGATGAAGTGTAGCTCACTAAAGCTGATGGCTTCTCACTGGAGTGCTGGTGTGGAAGGACTCAGTTCTCTTAAAGGTCTTGGACACTGGGAGTTTAACCATGCTCCAGTGTATATACAGGCAACATAAATTGAACTCCTCCTCCTCGTTCCTTCTACTTTTCTTCTTCCTCATTTTAATTTTGGGGAAAGGTAATAGTGGCTGGACAGACCTGGAAAGATTGGCAAGTGATTGTGATGGGGTTTTATAATGTGAAATTCCCAAACAATCAATAAAAATATTCTGTAAAAATATTTACTTACTTACTTACTTACTTACTTGCTTGCTTGCTTGCTTGCTTAATTTTGCATGTAGCGTCCATGTCTCTGAGCTCACATAAGCCCACATGAATGAAGAACATGTTCTTCTGATGTCCTACATTGCCTCTGACACCTGCAATCTGTCCTCCTGTTCTGTGCAGGGATTCATCAACCTGAGGGGAAAGACCCAATGGACAGTCTTTTAGAACTCCTTGAGATTTTCAATAAAAATGCCTAGATGTGGGTTGCTGTACCTACTCCAATCTGCTGGCAGAGGAAGTGTAAAGAGAATTGAACAAAGGAACAATCTATGAATATAGAAGAATTTCAATTCATTAATTTTTTTCTGTGTTTGCTTCTACCCTAGGTCCGGAGCCTCTGGTTTTCTGCCATCCAAGCCATGTTGGGCAGGGGTTCCCTCTTGTGGGGTGGGCCTCAATCAGACATTGGTTTGTCATTCTCACATTTTCTGGACCTCCATTGTCCCAGCAGTTCTATCACACAGGACAGATTGTACCATTGAAGGTTTTGTAGCAGGATTAGTGTTTAGAGTTTTCTTTTTTCTGTAACCTGCAGAGTACCTTCCTATGCTAAAAGACTAAAATTTAGTGATAAAGGAAGATACCAGTTGGACCTCTCTGCGTTCAATAGGATGTGTGGTTATTTTCCTCAGCAGTGGGGATCTGGTCTCAGTTTTCAGAGAGCAATCTTCTGTCCTACCATCAGCCTGCATTGCTTAGGAATTTCATGAGCCCTCCTTGACCTACAACTTAAGAGAACACAGTCCCACCACTGGAAGTCTTGCTTGGGTTGAAAAGGTGGGCAGTGTAGGTCTGTATCCTCTTTTACTAGAAGTCCTCATAGATTCTTGTAGGTTTCTGCTGTGGTAGGCTTTCAAATCTGATCCATATTCCTCCTAGAGCCACTCATCCCCCTGCATTCTACTGCTCCAGAAAGTTTTACTAAGAAGATTCATGCTTCATCCCAAGAGCCTACCACTTTACCCGTCCTCTCTAGATCTCTTTTGGATTGTCCCTTCATTATCACTTATTTTAACAACTAACATTAACTTATCAGTGAATATATGCCATATTTGTCTTTCTGGATCTGGGTTACCTCATTCAGGATGAATTTTTCTCTTTGCCTGGAAATGTCATGATGTCTTTTTCTTTTTTAAATATCAGAGTAATATTCCATTGTGTAAATGTACTATATTCTATTTTATCCATTCTTCTACAGAGGGAACTCTAGGTTGTTTTCAATTTCTAAGTATTATGAATAAAGCTGCAGTGAATATAATTGACCCATTAGACTTGTAGTAGGATGGAGTATCCTTCAGGTATATGTCCAAAGATGGTATAGCTGAGTCTTGATACAAATAAGTTTCTGATTTCCTGAGAAACACCATCCATATTGCTTTCCACATTGGCTATACAAGTGTGCATTTCAACCAAGAAATGAAGGAATGCTCCTTTTTCTCTAAATCCTTGTCATCCTTAGTTGACATTTGTATTATTAATCTTAGTCATACTGATAAACATAATATGTACTCTTAAATGAGTTTTGATTTGCATTTCCCTGATGGGTAAATATGTTGAACATTTCTCAGTCTTTTGAGATTCCTCTGTTGAGAATTATCTGTTTAGATTTGTATACAATTTAAAAAATTGGGTTATTTGGGTTTTCATGTCTAGTTTCTTGAGTTCTTTATGTATTTTATATATTAGTCTTCTCTCAGATATGGAGTTGAAAAAAAAATCCCGATTATGTAAGCTGCTTCTTGGTCAGACTGACAGTATCAAATTGTTAGAGGTCTCGTTTTTAATTGACCTTAGTGTTTGCATTATTGATGTCCAGGAAATTGTCTCCTGTACCAATGTGCTAAAGGTTATTCTGCACATTCTCTCCTATCAGGTTCAGTGTGTCTGTTTTAATATTGAGGTCTTTGATCCACTTGAACTTTTATGAATTGTGATAAATATGGTTTATTTGAATTCTTCTGCATGCAGATATCCAGTTTTACTAGCACCATTTGTTGATGATGCTTTCCCCCTACTCCCAGTGTGTACTTCTGAACTCTTTGTCAAAAAAAATCATGTAGCTGTCTCCTGAGATGCCTGACAAATACCGAGCCAGATGCTCCCAGCCAACCATTGGACTGAGATCTGCTAGATCTACTTGGTTTATAACATCAGTTAGCCTCCAGTATTTCTATTTGTTGTCTGGATAACCATCTCTCCACTGATAAGAATACAGTGATGAATTCAATGTGTAAGTTAATTTCTACTAATATTTCTTTTATACACGTGGGTCCTCTTGCATTCAGGAATAAATTTTAAGAATTGAAATATCGATCTTCCTGGTTGCTGCGGCCGCGGAGAGCCCGTGGGCAGCACCCTGCGAGCGAACTTGAGCCTCGGGACCACAGGTAAGACCAACTTTTCTGCTGTAAGTGACCTGCCTGGTGAACTCAAGACACAGGTCCACAGGAACAGCTGAAGACCTGTAGAGAGGAAAAACTACACGCCCGAAAGCAGAACACTCTGTCCCCATAACTGACTGAAAGAGAGGAAAACAGGTCTACAGCACTCCTGACACACAGGCTTATAGGACAGTTTAGCCACTGTCAGAAATAGCAGAACAAAGTAACACTAGAAATAATTTGATGGCGAGAGCCAAGCGCAGGAACCCAAGCAACAGAAACCAAGACTACATGGCACCATCAGAGCCCAATTCTCCCATCAAAACAAACATGGAATATCCAAACACACCAGAAAAGCAAGATCTAGATTCAAAATCATATTTGACCATGATGCTGGAGGACTTCAAGAAAGACGTGAAGAACTCCCTTAGAGAACAAGTAGAAGCCTACAGAGAGGAATCGCAAAAATGCCTGAAAGAATTCCAGGAAAACATAAATAAACAAGTAGAAGCCCATAGAGAGGAGACACAAAAATCCCTGAAAGAATTCCAGGAAAACACAATCAAACAGTTGAAGGAATTAAAAATGGAAATAGAAGCAATCAAGAAAGAACACATGGAAACAACCCTGGATATAGAAAACCAAAAGAAGAGACAAGGAGCTGTTATACAAGCTTCACCAACAGAATACAAGAGATGGAAGAGAGAATCTCAGGAGCAGAAGATTCCATAGAAATCATTGACTCAACTGTCAAAGATAATGTAAAGCGGAAAAAGCTACTAGTCCAAAACATACAGGAAATCCAGGACTCAATGAGAAGATCAAACCTAAGGATAATAGGTATAGAAGAGAGTGAAGACTCCCAGCTCAAAGAACCAGTAAATATCTTCAACAAAATCATAGAAGAAAACTTCCCTAACCTAAAAAAAGAGATACCCATAGGCATACAAGAAGCCTACAGAACTCCAAATAGATTGGACCAGAAAAGAAACACCTCCCGTCACATAATAGTCAAAACACCAAACACACAAAATAAAGAAAGAATATTAAAAGCAGTAAGGGAAAAAGGTCAAGTAACATATAAAGGCAGACCTATCAGAATCACACCAGACTTTTCGCCAGAAACTATGAAGGCCAGAAGATCCTGGACTGATGTCATACAGACCCTAAGAGAACACAAATGCCAGCCCAGGTTACTGTATCCTGCAAAACTCTCAATCAACATAGATGGAGAAACCAAGATATTCCATGACAAAACCAAATTTACACAATATCTTTCTACAAATCCAGCACTACAAAGGATAATAAATGGTAAAGCCCAACATAAGGAGGCAAGCTATACCCTAGAAGAAGCAAGAAACTAATCGTCTTGGCAACAAAACAAAGAGAAGAAAAGCACACAAACATAACCTCACATTCAAATATGAATACAACCGGAAGCAATAATCACTATTCCTTAATATCTCTCAATATCAATGGCCTCAACTCCCCAATAAAAAGACATAGATTAACAAACTGGATACGCAACGAGGACCCTGCATTCTGCTGCCTACAGGAAACACACCTCAGAGACAAAGACAGACACTACCTCAGAGTGAAAGGCTGAAAAACAACTTTCCAAGCAAATGGTCAGAAGAAGCAAGCTGGAGTAGCCATTCTAATATCAGATAAAATCAATTTTCAACTAAAAGTCATCAAAAAAGATAAGGAAGGACACTTCATATTCATCAAAGGAAAAATCCACCAAGATGAACTCTCAATCCTAAATATCTATGCCCCAAATAAAAGGGCACCTACATACGTAAAAGAAACCTTACTAAAGCTCAAAACACACATTGCACCTCACACAATAATAGTGGGAGATTTCAACACCCCACTCTCATCAATGGACAGATCATGGAAACAGAAATTAAACAGAGATGTAGACAGACTAAGAGAAGTCATGAGCCAAATGGACTTAACGAATATTTATAGAACATTCTATCCTAAAGTAAAAGGATATACCTTCTTCTCAGCTCCTCATGGCACTTTCTCCAAAATTGACCATATAATTGGTCAAAAAACGGGCCTTAACAGGTACAGAAAGATAGAAATAATCCCATGCGTTCTATCGAACCACCACGGCCTAAAGCTGGTCTTCAATAACAATAAGGGAAGAATGCCCACATATACGTGGAAATTGAACAATGCTCTACTCAATGATAACCTGGTCAAGGAAGAAATAAAGAAAGAAATTAAAAACTTTTTAGAATTTAATGAAAATGAAGGTACAACATACCCAAACTTATGGGACACAATGAAAGCTGTGCTAAGAGGGAAAACTCATAGCGCTGAGTGCCTGCAGAAAGAAACAGGAAAGAGCATATGTCAGCAGCTTGACAGCACACCTAAAAGCTCTAGAACAAAAAGAAGCAAATACACCCAGGAGGTAGAAGGCAGGAAATAATCAAACTCAGAGCTGAAATCAACCAAGTAGAAACAAAAAAGGACCATAGAAAGAATCAACAGAACCAAAAAGTTGGTTCTTTGAGAAAATCAACAGGACAGATAAACCCTTAGCCAGACTAATGAGAGGACACAGAGAGTGTGTCCAAATTAACAAAATCAGAAATGAAAAGGAAGACATAACTACAGATTCAGAGGAAATTCAAAAAAATCATCAGATCTTACTATAAAAGCCTATATTCAACAAAACTTGAAAATCTACAGAAATGGACAATTTCCTAGACAGATACCAGGTACCGAAGTTAAATCAGGAACAGATAAACCAGTTAAACAACCCCATAACTCCTAAGGAAATAGAAGCAGTCATTAAAGGTCTCCCAACCAAAAAAGAGCCCAGGTCCAGACCGGTTTTGTGCAGAATTCTATCAGACCTTCATAGAAGACCTCATACCAATATTATTCAAACTATTCCCACAAAATTGAAACAGATGGAGCACTACGAACTCCTTCTATGAAGCCACAATTACTCTTATACCTAAACCACACAAAGACCCAACAAAGAAAGAGAACTTCAGACCAATTTCCCTTATGAACATCGAACGCAAAAATACTCAACAAAATTCTGGCAAACCGAATCCAAGAGCACATCAAAACAATCATCCACCATGAGCAAGTAGGCTTCATCCCAGGCATGCAGGGATGGTTTAATATACGGAAAACCATCAACATGATCCATTATATAAACAAACTGAAAGAACAAAACCACATGATCATTTCATTAGATGCTGAGAAAGCATTTGACAAAATTCAACACCCCTTCATGATAAAAGTCCTGGAAAGAATAGGAATCCAAGTCCCATACCTAAACATAGTAAAAGCCATATACAGCAAACCAGTGGCTAACATTAAACTAAATGGAGAAAAACTTGAAGCAATCCCACTAAAATCAGGGACTAGACAAGGCTGCCCACTCTCTCCCTACTTATTCAATATAGTTCTTGAAGTTCTAGCCAGAGCAATCAGACAACAAAAGGAGGTCAAGGGGATACAGATCGGAAAAGAAGAAGTCAAAATATCACTATTTGCAGATGATATGATAGTATATTTAAGTGATCCCAAAAAAGTTCCACCAGAGAACTACTAAAGCTGATAAACAACTTCAGCAAAGTGGCTGGGTATAAAATTAACTCAAATAAATCAGTAGCCTTCCTCTACACAAAAGAGAAACAAGCGGAAAAAAAAATTAGGGAAACGACGCCCTTCATAATAGACCAAATAATATAAAAAAGTACCTCGGTTGTGACTTTAACCAAGCAAGTAAAAAAAGATCTGTACAATAAGAACTTCAAGACTCTGAAGAAAGAAATTGAAGAAGATCTCAGAAGATGGAAAGATCTCCCATGCTCATGGATTGGCAGGATTAATATAGTAAAAATGGCCATTCTACCAAAAGCGATCTACAGATTCAATGCAATCCCCATCAAAATACCAATCCAATTCTTCAAAGAGTTAGACAGAACAATTTGCAAATTCATCTGGAATAACAAAAAACCCAGGATAGCTAAAACTATCCTCAACAATAAAAAGACTTCAGGGAATCACTATCCCAGAACTCAAGCAGTATTACAGAGCAATAGTGATAAAAACTGCATGGTATTGGTACAGAGACAGACAGATAGACCAATGGAATGAAGACCCAGAAATGAACCCACACACCTATGGGCACTTGATTTTTGACAAAGGAGCCCAAACCATCCAATGGAAAAAAGATAGCATTTTCAGCAAATGGTGCTGGTTCAACTGGAGGTCAACATGTAGAAGAATGCAGATCGATCCATGCTTATCACCCTGTACAAAGCTTAAGTCCAAGTGGATAAAGGACCTCCACATCAAACCAGATACACTCAAACTAATAGAAGAAAAACTAGGGAAGCATTTGGAACACATGGGCACTGAAAAAAATTTCCTGAACAAAACACCAATGGCTTATGCTCTGCGATCAAGAATCGACAAATGGGATCTCATAGAAATGCAAAGCTTCTGTTAGGCAAAGGACACTGTGGTCAGGACAAAACGGCAACCAACAGATTGGGAAAAGATCTTTTACCAATCCTACAACAGATAGAGGGCTTATATCCAAAATATACAAAACTCAAGAAGTTAGACCACAGGGGAGACAAATAACCCTATTAAAAATGGGGTTCAGAGCTAAACAAAGAATTCACAGCTGAGGAATACCAATGGCTGAGAAACACCTAAAATGTTCAACATCGTTAGTCATAAAGGGAAATGCAAATCAAAACAACCTGAGATTTCACCTCACACCAGTGAGAATGGCCTAGATCAAAAAACTCAGGTGACAGCAAATGCTGGCGAGGATGTGGAGAAAGGGAACACTCCTCCATTGTTGGTGGGGTTGCAGACTGCTACAACCATTCTGAAATCAGTCTGGGGTTCCTCAGAAAATTGGACATTGAACTGCCTGAGGATCCAGCTATACCTCTCCTGGGCATATACCCAAAAGATGCCCCAACATATAAAAAAAAAAGACACGTGCTCCACTATGTTCATCGCAGCCTTATTTATAATAGCCAGAAGCTGGAAAGAACCCAGATGCCCTTCAATAGAGGAATGGATACAGAAAATGTGGTACATCTACACAATGGAATATTACTCAGCTATCAAAAACAAATCTAGACTTTAAGGAAATTAAGAGGCAAATGGTTGGAACTGGAAAATATCATCCTGGTGAGCTAACCCAATCACAGAAAGACATACATGGTATGTACTCATTGATAAGTGGCTATTAGCCCAAATGCTTGAATTACCCTAGATGCCTAGAACAAATGAAACTCAAGACGGATGATCAAACTGTGAATGCATATCGCTCCTGAGAGACACAGCCAGAATACAGCAAATACAGAGGCGTATGCCAGCAGGAAACCACTGAACTGAGAACAGGACCCCCGTTGAAGGAATCAGAGAAAGAACTGGAAGAGCTTGAAGGAGCTCGAGACCCCATATGTACACCTGCCAACCGAACAGAGCTTCCAGGGACTAAGCCACTACCCAAAGACTATACATGGACTGACCCTGGACTCTGACCTCATAGGTAGCAATGAATATCCTAGTAAGAGCACCAGTGGAAGGGGAAGCCCTGGGTCCTGCTAAGACTGAACCCCAGTGAACTAGACTGTTGGGAGAGGGAAGCAAGGGGGGAGGGTTGGGAGGGGAACACCCATAAGGAAGGGGAAGGGGGAGGGGGATGTTTGCCCGGAAATCGGGAAAGGGAATAACACTCGAAATGTATATAAGAAATACTCATGTTAATAAAAAAAAAAGAAATATCCAATTTAATAAAGATGGAGAAAAAAAAAACAATTGAAATATCATCTTGGCTAAATGCTCTTTTCATAAATATAAAGTGTCCGTTCTCATCTCTGGTTAATTTTGGTTGGAAGTCTATGTTGGCTGATATTGTAGTGGCTATACCAGTTTGCTTCTTGGGATCATTTGCTTGAAAAATCTTTTTCCAATCATTTACTTTAAGGTAATGTCTATTTTAATGTTAAAGTATGGTTCCTGTATGCAGACAAATGATAAATCCTATTTTCACATGCATTCTGTTGGTGTGAGACTTTTTAGTAGAGAACCGCGTCTATGGATATTGAGAAATAAAAATGACCAATAATTGTTAATTTTTCTTATATTGCTGTTGTTGTTGGTGGTGGTGGTTGTGGTGGTGGTCGTGGTGGTGGTGGTGGAAGTGTGTGTGTGTGTGTGTGTGTGTGTGTGTGTGTGTGTGTGTATGTGTGTGTATGTTTTCCTTCATTGGTTCTTGCACATGTGAGATTATTTCCTGTGGATTCATAAGTGTAGTTATTCTCTTTGCTTTGTAGTGTCCATTTTTTTAACACCTTCTGTAGAACTGGTCTTGTTAGATAAATATTGTTTAAATTTGATATTATCATGGAATATCTCATTTTCTTCATTTATGTTGGTTGAAAGTTTTGCTGATTATAGTGTCTGGTCTGGCATTTGTGCTCTCTTAGAATCTGCAGGACATAGGTGTCTACTGAGAGCCTCTGCCAGAGCCTGACAAACACAGAGGTGGATGTTCAGAGCCAACCATTGAACTGAGAATGGCGTCCCCAATAGAGGAGTTAGAAACTGGACTGAAGTAGCTGAAGGAGTTTGTAACCTCGTAAGAAGAACAACAATATCAACCAACTAGATATCCCAGAGCTCCTAAGCACTAAACTATTATCCTTAGACAATACAGGGATGGACCTATGGCTCCATCCATATATGTAGCAGAGGATGGCCTTGTTGGGCAGTGTAGAGGAATGTCAGAGTGGGGAGGTAGGAGGCAGTGGGTAGGAGGATGGGTGAGGGAACACCATCATAGAAGCAGGGGTAGGGAGATAGGATAGCAGGTTTCTGGAGGGGAAACAGGGAAAGGAATTAACATTTAAAATGTAAATAAAAACTCCAATAAAAGAAAAAAAAAACAAAGAATCTGCAGGACATGTTTTCAGGCTCTGTCTTTAGGGTCTCCATTGAGAAGTCAGGTGTAATTCTACTGTCCTTCTTTGTATGTTACTTTGTCTTTTTCTCTTCTAAATGTTAATGTTATTTATTCATTCTTCATGTTAATGTTAATTACTATATAGTGGCGGGTCATTTTTTATTGTTCATAGATATTTGATGTTCTGCATGTTTCTCTTCTTTTTATCGGTATCCCCTTCTTTGTGTTAGAAAATTTTCTTTTATGATATTGTTAAAAATATTTTTCCGGTCCTGTGAGCTGTGATTTCTCTTTGTCCTCTATGGGTATCATTCTTCAGTTTGGTCTATTCATTGTACCTCAGATTTCCTGAATGGCTTATGAGATTTATCATTTTCTTTGATCAATGTATTCAGTTCTATCTTCAGTGCCTGAGATTCTCTATCCCAGTTCTTGAATTACTTTGGTGAAGCTTGCCCCTACTCTCATTCCTAAATTTATATTTCCAGAATTTATTGTTTGCCTCAATGCTTCTATTTCATTTCCAGTTCTTAATCGGTTTTGTTGATTTCAACTGTTTGTTTTTCTTGGTATTCTTTGAGGGACTTTCACTTATTCCCTATTTTTTTTTCTTTCCATTTTTTACAGTCCAGACTTTATCCCTTTTTTGGCCCACTCTCTGACTGTTCTGCATCCCATACTTCCTCTCCCCCATCTCTTCTCTCCATGAAGATGTCCCCACTCCTCACTCCCACCCCACCAAACCTCTTCATTCCCTGGGGCATCTAATCTCTTGAGGGTTAGGTGCATCTTCTCTGACTGAGACCTAGTAATCCTCTACTGTATATGTGTTAGGAGACTCACACGATCTGCCTGGTTGTTGATCCAGTATATGAGAAATCTTATACGTTAATTGAGACTACTGAGTCTTCTTATAGGGTTGCCCTTCTCCTCAGCTTCTTCCAGCTTTTGCCTAATTCAATCACAGGCTTCAGCAGCTTCTGAACACACCATAGCAACAGTAATAGTGTCAGGCCTTGAGGTCTCCCCTTGATCTTGTCACTGAACCTGCTTTTCCTCAGGTTCTTCTCCATTTTTGTCCTTGCAGTTCTTTCAGAAAGGAACAATTCTGGGGCACAGTTTTTTGACTGTGGGATGGTAATCCCATCCCTTCTCTTGAAGCCCTTTCTGTCTCCTGGAGGTGGGTTCTACAAGTTCACTGTTTGCACTGTACTTCTTTAAGGACCTTTATCTTCATATAATTGATTTTAAATTTTTTCCTTGTGCTTCTGCTATTTGGAATTTTAGGGTCTTCTCTAGTAAAAATAGCTGGTTTCTGGTGGTGACATATTCCTGGGATTGTTATTATGTTCTTATTCTAGCCTATGGGCACCTGAGTTTTGTGTGACTATAGGTCTAGGTGCTGATTTCTGGGTTTGTCTTTGTTAGATTTGTATTTTGTTCCTTGGTCTCTGGCCCTTTCTGGATTTTCAGAGAGTGAGGTGGCTGTGTTGCTTACTTTCTGTGTTCAAGGGGAATGCTTGCTAGTATTTTATGTTGCGAGAAGGGAAGGCCAGGAGGAAATGGTCTTTTGCAGTACAGAGGAGAATGCTGAGGATTATATCTGAGGGGACAGAGAAAAGCAGAAGTTCTTCCTAGATGGTCTATCTGGACATTTGCTAGGCATGGCCTTTAGTTAAGCAAGGAGCATCTGACTGAGTAGAGATATATAACACAGTGATAAACAGGCATGGAAGGGAGTCTAGAGTGGGGTGGAGTGGCCTGTGGGATTGACAGAAGGAATAGGTAGGGGTAAGGGGGTTGCCCCTGACTTTCTATTGTAGCACTAGGAACCAATTGTAGATTGGTTCCAGGGGAACAGTGAGAGCAGAGAGCAGAGAAGTTCTATGAGCAGCTTAATTGGGCTCCTGGCAGGCTTGACCCATTGGTAGTTAAGGTTTCAAAATTACTTATCATTCTCAGTTAGCTCTCTCTCTGTTTCTCTCTTTCTGTTTCTGTCATATGTATGTCCATCTGCTTGTCTCCTCTCTCTCTCTCTCTCTCTCTCTCTCTCTCTCTCTCTCTCTCTCTCTCCCCTCTCCCTCTCTCTCTCTCTCCCCTCTCCCTCTCCTCTCCCCCTCCCTCCTTCCTTCCCTCTCTCCCTCCTCTCTGACTCCTACTTGTGTATCAAAATGTAATCTTCCAATTACTTCTCTAGCATCATGCCTTCAAACTTTCTGACATGCTACCTGTCATGATGGCTATTGACATTGACCTTCTGAAATTATAAGTACATTTAAATGATTTCTTGTATAAATGTCCTTGATTATAGTTTCTGATCACAGCAATAGAAGAATAAGAAAGAAGGAAAGCATCAAATATCCAAGCTATCCTATTATAGCAAACTCTATAACATGTGAAATTAAAAGAATACGGAACGTGTTACCATAAGGCACAGATCATACAAACATACAAACACACACACACACACACACACACACACACAAACACACACACACACACAGAGAGAGAGAGAGAGAGAGAGAGAGAGAGAGAGAGAGAGAGAAGGAGAGGGAGGGGGAGGAGGGGGAGGGGAGAGGGAGGGAGAGGGAGAGACGAAAGACAGACAAAGACAGATCCTTTATTCAAGAAAAGAGACAATCATTGGATTGCACAAAGCAGAAAAGTTGTAAAACCCACCTCTTCATACACTCTCCATTTGTAGTTTTCTAGGAAATAATTTTTAGGATTTCCTATTCTAGGAATAGGGAGGGAATATTGCACTACAGAGTAAGCTTACTACAAATAACTTTAACTGTGTTTTACAAGGTATATGAAAACTGGAAACAGTGACAGAACAATTTTTATTTCATCAGAATCTAGAAATATCAACTACTTCATTCATCTGGCTATCTTTATAACAAGGAAAAACACAGAGGCAAAAACACAATATTAGTAGCTAATAGGTTTTATTCCAAAGACATATTTTTGTTAGTGTTCACTTGTGGCGAAATCCCACAGAGTTTCTACACTAAATTTCAATGCTTGATTTTCCTACAGCAACAGCAGGATAATATTTGCCACAATATTTATCCCTAAGTCTTTTTCTTATCTCAATATCATGGATTAGGTTTCATCATATTTCTGCAACATAATCAGCTAACATTGCCTTTTGGTATCTTCTTAATTTTTCCCAAAACAAGAAAATTTAAAATTTAACTTAAGAGTTTATTTAAATGAATATTGTCAATATTCATATGATTTCTCTTCAAGGGGTATATTTTAAAAAAACTAAAAACATACACAACAGACTAATAGAGAAGCTGTCTCAATAGAAAAGAAAAGATGAGATAGTTTCAAAGATCCAACTGTGGCCATCATCACCTGGAGTTTTCAATCTTGCCTTTCTGAGGGTCTCTCTTGGCTGAGGTTTGTTTACACTCCATTTTTTGTCTTGTGTGAGGTGTTCATGGCCATTGTCAGTCTCTGGCATCCTTGGGCTTCAGAACTTGTGATCTCAGAAATAGAAAAGTTCATCTGGTTTTTGCCTAATTCTCTGTTTGTAAACCAATACACTTTAAAGTTTGCTTTTGTTCATGTGTGTGTACAGGGGAAGAGGAATGCAACAGCTCAGGTATTGAAGAAAGTGGACCATTTACAGAACTTGGTTCTCTTCTTCATCCCATCATGTAGCTACTAGGGTTGAAACTCATGTCGTCAGGGTAGTAACCAGTGCCTTAACCTTCTAATCCATTTCATCCACCCCTAAACAAATATTTTAGACCACCATTTTCAATTCTGCTTACACCCATGTTATGTTCTCATGTCAAAGGGCAGATATAAAAGAAGTTCTATTGGAAATCATACATGAATAATTAGACATCTCCTCCTGCCAAAAAAGGTACTTTTAATACACAAGTTTACTTGATTATTGTTATAACTCCATGACAAAGGATAGCTCAAGACTTAAAACTTGGTAGCAGAGGAAACTAGAAAGGGATGCCTTAGGTGCTTAAATACTTCTACACATATCTGCCTCTTTTTTATTGTTTAGCTCTATGACTCAGCTATGCTATATAACTTGCAATTATCACAATTACTTATTTCCAAAATAAGTATGACATGTGCAATTGCAAAGGCATTAAATAAGATATAAATGAGGAAAAAGGAGCCTTGTAGTTGTAGTAATAATCATGTGTAATAAATAATTCCCAATTCCACTTCCTTATGAGTTTATTTCACAACTCTCTGAGCTGGCAGTAATGCTGCTCTGATTGATGGAGATTGGCTCTGGGTTATATGGATGCTCACATCTGCTCAACGTTTTTCCTCATTTGGTGACCCGCAGCTACCCAGAGTATGTTCCTACAGCAGATGGCAGAAGCATAAGAAGAGAAGGCAAACCACATAAACACTCTTAATGGTTCTGCAGTATTGTCTGCTGGCATGCCATAGGCCAAATCAAATCACATGACCCAACCTTTCACTGGAATAGGAAAAGCACCCTATAACCCCTGTTGCAGGATATGGGGAATTACTTGGAATAGGTTTCCTTATGTGATATTACTACAAAAAAATGAACAAAGTATTTGAAACAATAATCTAGTCTATTATAAAACTATATATACATTGTAGGTAAAACAATACAGCTAGAAATAAAATTATTCAGATTATGACTTTAATTCATCCTTTGGGAATTCAAACGAGAATTTAGAGGAAGAGATTTAGGGGATGCTTGCGGAATTTGGAATAAGAGTCTTATTGGCTCTTTTGATTCCCTATTGCCTTTGAAGGATACAAGGTTACCAGCAATTACTTGGCTTCTGACTCTATTGGTACTTCCCTTCTGGTATTTTCTTCCTAGCTCTATAGTATATTTCCACTAAACCACTACTCCCAATCCTGCTGCCCTATAAGCTCTCTTTCACTTACAGCCAGGGCTGGTTATGTTTGCACTGCTATTTCTATAGCTTAGAGCAATGTGTGTTCCATAGGAGATGACCAGTAGTAAACAATCACAGTGATTGGGAAATGGTTACTATGGTAAAAACTTAGTCAAACGCTACTGCTTATTACTTTTTTATTAAAGTAATTAATTTTATTAAACATCAAATTAATCAGGAAATTAAAGGAGAACAGTAAGAAACGAACACAAAATAACATTTTCTATCCAGTGTAGGTAAATGAGTCAAAGAAGACTATAAGACTAGTATTAGGAAGGATTTTCAATGTTATTTTAAAGGAACTCCATGCCATTTCTTTAAAAAAAGAAACTATTTTTATTATTATATCTTCCAGGAGCACAGATATAATAGAGTCCAATCAATAGTTTTTAAGTTACTAACCCTTTCTAGAGATGATGAAAATAAAAAACTGGAAGAATGCCTAGGTAGCAAATGACCTTAGAAGTTGAGGACTAAAAATTTAAGTCCACGTCTGTGCAAGATAAAAATTAACCCTCAATTTGCGTAAGCTCTTATTTTTTGATGGGAAGAGCTTTTACTCATAGCTGAGAGCAACAGCATTTTAGGCTTCTTATAAATGGTACCTAGATCTGATTTAAAAGTTAGAGATGTTCATTATAAAAGCAGCACAGAATCATACAGAATCATGTTAAAGATGACTTTCTTAGCCGTAACAGAACAACAAGCTTCAATACCCAAAGCCACATCGATAATTTCCATGAGTATGTTTTTATTTCTGTTTTATGATTTATTGTATATTCTGTATGATAAAGCAATAGACTAAAAACAATATGGAGATATAAATTTGTATTTATGTATTAACTTACAAACGATCCCGCATTCACTATTATCTTCATATTATATAACATTTAGTATGAGTCAAGGGATGCTTAAAGAGATTTCCCAATGCTTTTCCAAAATATATATTATTTGACTACTAAGTTCTATTGATCAGTTTGCAATTTATATGTTCTTTCTCTATATGTAGAAACAAATATGTGTGTGTGTCTTTAAAATTAGTTAATATATTTTGTATACATTAGTGAGAGATGGATGAAGGGAGAAAAAGAGAAAAAAAAAGAGAGGGAGAGTAAAGAGAAATATGCAAGTCCAAAAATGCCACAGTACACATGTAAAGGTGAGATTTCCAATGGAGTTGCTTTCGTTGTTCTTCCTTGTTGTCTGGAAGGGTCTATTTTTATTTTAGTGCTGTGCCAAGCTATCTAGGCTCAATGCTAGGGAATTTTTCTATGTTACTATCTATGTTATTATAGTTGTGCTAGGGTTATAGATGGGTGACATGACATATAGACTTTTCTATGAGTTCTGAGAAATAAATTCAGGTCATCAAGATCATTTAGCAATCACTTTTACCCTATGTGACATCTTTGAGTCCATAAATATATAGGTTTAAATACTCTGATAATATTTGAAAAACAATAAAACAAAAATATAATATTACTAAAATATCAGACTGTGAGACTGTGATTTGTCATTTCTTGGCAATTTCATAGAATGAATGAAAGTTATTGACACTAAAAAAGATAGGTACAGTTTTTGTACCCTGTACACCAGGTCTTAAGATAAATTAGGGAGAGAAGGAAAGGTTAAGAGACTTATATAGGAGAGGAGTAAAATGTTGAAAGAAAGGAAAGTGATTAGAAGGAAAGGGAATGGATTTTGAAGTAAAGAGGAAAGAAGATATGGAAAAGGAGGACAGGGAGGGAGAAGATGAAGCAAAGGGAGGATGGGAAGAAAAAAGTAGGAAAGAAAGAAAAAGAACGATAGAAGAAAGGGAAGAAGGAAGAGAAAGGAAGGAAGAGGTTAGCTGAGAAAGTGGAGGGAAGCCATGTCATCTTCATGGATAACGCTGGATTCCCGTCGCTGAAGCACATGAGTGTGAACAGTGGGAAAAGGCCTACACGCCTTCTTTGAAAGTATAACTCATACCCTCTTACACATTGTGATGAGGTGAGACGGTCACAGCCACCGAAGAATTGCACAATTACATTGGGTAGTTAACTCATAGATATATATTCATTTCTTTTCCAGCATAAGGTGTTTTTATTTGTAGAGAAAAGAGAGGGAACCTAAGGATATGTAAATAATATTTTTTCAAGGCTCCACAATCAAAGCAAGAATTAAATATATAGGTATAAATGAAGTGACTGCTGTTTTGTTTTCCTATAATAATTTCTTCATCTGGAAAACATGCATCCAGTGTTGACTGTGTGTCAAGGATGCTTCAAGGGTTTTGTGATATTTAAGCAAATTAAAAAGAAAAACATCACTATCTCTGTGACTTTTTGCTCTAAAAAATACTTCCTACTATGAAGTCAAACACATGGAGGAGAATTTTCTTTTGTTCTTGTAAAATTTCCAGTCTCGTATGAAGACAGTCCTAATCAATGAAATGTGAGCAAGAAAGCACTCCCGTCACTTCTCAATTGAAACCGTAGAGTCCTGCATTGGATGCAGAGGCAGAAGTGAGAAAGACAGATCTCTGAGTTTATGACCAGGAAGTACACCAGGGATGTTTCAGGCAAGCCAGAACTACAGAGTGAGACTCTGTCTCTAGAACATATAAACAAAACAAAACAAAACAAACAAACAAAAAACAAGGAGGTCTGAAGGGATGGTTTAGCAGTTAACTCAACATTTAATATTCTGACAGAGGACCAAGGTTCAGTTCCTACTACCAACATTGTGGCTCACAGCAATGTATAAGCACACACCTTGTAGACATATACAGACAGACAAATAGACAAAAAAAAAAAAACAACCCTCATATACATACAAAATAAAAGAAAACTATTTTCTTAAGAGAAGCAAAGAACCCTGAAGTACACATTTGCCACATGTGATTTGCTCCATTGCTCTTCCCATGTGGGAAGAAAATTTTATTACAGATTAGGATATGGAAAACATTAAGGGGGTAAATATTAACAGAAGACACTGTATGAAACTAACAATGAACTAATAAAAGTTCAAAAAACAAACTCCTCCTGCCTACCAAAAAATAATTAGTGATTTTAGTTTTTTCCCTTTGTCCTCTCCTTTCCTTCCTTCTCTCGGCAGCATGTTCCCATGTGCCTCAGCCTGGCCTCAAGGTAGCAATTCAAATGTCTCTGCCTCCTGACACACTAAGAAAATACAGGAATAAGGTATCACACCATACATCACATGTGAACCACAGAGAATTTCTGGAAGTGTTGCTGCCACCGTGTTACACAGACTCTTCAGACAAATGAAGAAACAGCATACCTATTATCTGCTCTCAGGATGTGGCTTGAAAATACAAACTGTTCAAACAATTACCTGAATCATATAATTGCTGGAGACTAAGTTTTTCATGAGTCTAAAGATTGGAAAAATTGCATTAGAGTTTAAAAAAACAAACAAACAGGCTTTATAGGAATGGTACCATGTTTTCATGAGAAAGATGTCATAGTCTTAGCTTGATCCAGGACTGGATGTGATGCCTGGATCTATGATGTACCATGAAAACCTTACATGACCTTGCTAATCCAAATTCTTTCATCTTCCTCTCAAGTACACATAATACATTGCTAATATTTAATCAAAAGTCACTAACTTTGTGTTCATGCAGTGCCAATCACAGTAAGAAAGAGTAACTACCTACAGGTTGTACAAGTTTGACTGTGATAACAGCTGCATGTTTTCCCATGGGAGTGGAAAAGTGAGGTGCTTGCCTGACAATGTGTATAAGCACTTTATCTTTTGAGTAGTAGCACTTTATGCGACTGTAGGTAGCATAAATCTCAAAATTATATTTAACATTTACATGTTGTTTTATAGTCTAAAATACCTAAGCAAGAATTATCTTATTTATTTTACCAATAAACTTGTGTAGAGCCTTTTTGTGACTGCTATCATTGATCTGACATGATTCCATAAGCTTGGAAACACTTGGTTAATCATACAGTTAGATAGAGTCTTTACCAATAACTCAGACTGTTTCTAAAGTTAGAGTTTTCTTATAGAACATTTTCCATTTCTGACTATCCCCTGATGCCTTTATGACACAGACCACACGTATCTGAGAGTTGAGAGGGCCTACTAACTAAATGAACAGCATGTGGAAAAATGAGTTTGACTTGATTTTTTTTGTCATTACTTATCTCTATAATTCATACTGACAGTTGTACAGACAGATGATAGACAGATACATGCATATATATATATATATAATATATAGATGATAGACAAATAGATGATAGACAGATAGGTACATATATAATAGATAGATAACAGACAAATTAATAGATGATTGATGGATGGGAAATGTATAGAAATCGAGACTATAGATAAGAAATGTTAGATAGATAGATGAAAGGTAATAGATGACAAATAACTGAAAGATATAGACAGATATAGATGAGAGAATGATGGTAGACTAGATGGTAGATATATAGATGATTGATAAATAAAATAGTAAATAGATTAAATATGTGGTACATATATAATTGATAGATGATAGATCAAGAGAAAGAAAGAAAGAAAGGAAGAAAGAAAGAAAGAAAGAAAGAAAGAAAGAAAGAAAGAAAGAAAGAAAGCTAAATCATTTTATGTCCTGAGGCAAAATACCAGTTTTTAAGGTTTCTCAGAAACCTTATGAACTCATGAAAGAAAGGTGATAGAAGGACACATAAATAAGACTTCTGGACACATCACTTCCTCCAGGGTTCTTAAGATTGTAATTCAGAGATGTCAAGAATAAGATAATTACACAAATTCTTTTGTCACATTTAGTTCTTCCTATACTGCAGGTTACATTTCTGTATACCAGTGTCTTGTTGATTGTTCTTCTACATGTGACACATCCTTTTAGTTATAAAATGGAGATTGAAAGGTTGCTTTGATTCTCTAAATGAGAAAAAAATTAGAGTCTACCACCAAGGTGATAACAGTTTTGCATCTGTAAGTGCTGAAAAATCCTTAAGAAGACAATGCTGTAAATAAACCAGGACTGAATAAATAAGATCTTGTTAAATAAGAGAAGTATCATATGTGGCAGCAAAGACAGCTATCAATTACTAGATGGGAAATTGATGATTGTGTAGGACGATAAAATAGAAGTCCTTTTATTTCCATTTATATCCTCCTATTTTCAGATACATCTTGTTTATGCAAAATTAAACACATCATCACTTTAGGTATTTACCATTTCTTGAGAATTCCTCCCACTTCCTTTAAATCATTTCCATCCCTCCCTCTTCTCCATTCAATTCTCCCCATGTCATCCTAACTTCCTCTCAAATTTACATTCTCATCATATATATATATATATATATATATATATATATAACACTTTGCTTAATATACACCATAAATGTATATTCATATGTTTAGGGCTGGCCATTTAGGATACAATAACCTATCAAGAATTTGTTCCTAGACAGGACTAACTGACCTCTCTAAACACTCATTAATTGTTTATATCTCTTTGGGGGAGGCTTCTGGTATCACTGTACATGTCTTATGTAGATGACTGTATTGTTGAGATTTTATAGGAGGAACTTTCCTATTATATTTAGGAGAAAGCAGCCATTTTTGTCTTTTGGCTCTTAAAATCTTCCTGCCCTCTTTCTGCAAGAATTGATGAACCTTAAGTGTAGGGTTATTACGTTATATTTGTAACAATTGCGGTTGGGCACCAGGAGATCAGGTATTCTCTGCATTCTGACCAATTGTGCCTGTGTATATGACCTCTGCTATACAAAAGGCACTTTTAGCAAAGGGTGAGAACTATGCTTATCTGTGTATACATGGATAAGCATTTAGAATAAATCTAGTAATAACAATGTTATAGTAATAAGTAACCACTGTTGATTGCAGTTCCGTTCTAAAGCCTCATTAGCCGTGGTTATTTGGATTGTGTACAGGTATGAATTCCCTCTTAATAAATAGGATCTTAGTATAATTAGATGAGTGTTCCTTACCTGTTGGATAAAAATTCCACTATCAAGATCTTGGCAGTTTCTTTCCATGGTGATTACTGCTGTAGTTGGTAGGCATTACCACTCAGTAGGAATACTCATTACTTTTCTCTTTTGACAGCATAAATAGCAACACCATATAAGTCCTTCCCAGAGGAAGAAGCTCCCCTGTAAGCTCCAGATGTATTCTTCCTAACCTTTTGTTGGAACTACGTGATGTGTTCAGCAATATGATCTTATCCTCAAGTTAGGAGGCAGCAAAAGAAAACAACTTTCACTTTAGGAGTCTCTTGGGTTGCCCAGATCAACAAGTCAAAGAGAAGTTTCCCCTGCCTGGAATAGAGAGGAGAAATAACAATATCAAAGAAATACCTTTGGGAGGGCTTAGGATCCTTAGAAATTATGAAGATTATTTAAACTATTTGAGACTGCATGCTAAACTGGTCAGGATAGTGAATAAAAAAAAGTATTCATGAGGATATGGGGAAAGTTGAACTTACATTCACTGTTTGGGGATGGTTAACTGGCATGGACACTACAGAAATCAGTGTGAATTTTCAAAAAGATGAAATTAGATATATTACATGGCCCAGTCTTTCTATAAACAGGAATATGAACAAAGGCCTCCAAACACTACTCCAGAGATGCCTCTTCAGCTATGTTCATTGCTGCCATATTCACACTACCTAAAAATAACTGTAGGAAACAGTTATTAGGCAACAGACACTGTCAATAGGACAAAATGGCGGCTTATACAACAAAAATGTTTTATCAATTCTGTATCCAACAGAAGGCTAATATCCTAAATATATAAAAAATTCAAGAAGCTAGACATTAAACTACCAAATAATCCAATTTAAAAAGGAGATATAGATTTAAACAGAGAATTAATGATAGAGGAATCATAAATACCCAAAAAACACTTAAAGAAATGTTCAATGTCATTACCCATCATGGAAATATAAATCAAAACAACATTGAAATTTCATTTTCACCTCTTATAATGGCTGAGATTCAAAACACAAATGATATCTCATGATAGCAAGGATGTATAGCATCAACCCTACATCTAACAGAAGACTGATACACAAAATGTATAAGGAAATCAAGAAACTAGATATCAAAAAGCCAAAAAACCCAATTTAACATTGGTGTACAGATCTAAAGACTAACCAATAGAGGGATTCTAAAGGCCAAAAAGCACTTAAAGGAATGTTCAACAGAGATATGCAAATCAAAGAGGGCTCTGAGATTCCATATTACACCTGTCAGAATGGATAAGATGAAAAACTCAAGGAATAGCACATGCAAGAAAGTGAAGCAAGAGGGGCACTCCCCCATTGCTGGTGGGAGTGTAAACTTGTATAGCCAATCTGGAAGTCAGTATAAAGATTTCTCAAAAACTTAGTAATTGATCTATCTTAAGACCCAGCTACACTGTGCCTGGGCATATACCCAAAAGATACTGCAAAGATAGTTACTCACTTAAGTGCATAGCACTTTTACAGCTTTATTTATAATAGCCAGAAACAGAAAACAGCCTAAACGTTCTTCAACTGAAGAATGAATCAAAAAAAAAGTAGATGGCACATTTAGACAATGGAGTATTACTCAGCTGTTAAAAGAAAAATGACACTACAAAATGTGTAGAAAATGGACAGAACTAGAAAAATATTACAAAACAAACAACAACAACAAACCCAAAACTAAACCAAACCAAACCAACCAACCAACCAAACAAACAACAACAACAACAAACCTAACTACAAAAGAAAAACATCTGTGTCAGGTAACAGACACAGAAAGAGACACATGGAATGTACTCACACATAAGTGAATATTAGCTGCAAAGTAAAGACTAATCATGCTTCAACCTAGAGGGTCTAGGTAACGAGGACTTAAGGGGCAATGCAAGGATCTCCACGGGAAGGAGAAATAGAATATATTTTGCAGGTGGACTGGGGATGGTTGAAAATGGGAACATGGGGGATGGGGAGGATAGAGGGAGAGAATATTGGGAGAAATGCCTGGAATTTGGTATATCCTTGATGTGAGGTAGAAACCTAGTTCAATGGAAACTCCATGAAATCTGCAAAAATGACACTAGCCAAGTCTCCTAGTAAAGGGAGAAAAAGAGCCTGAGCAGCCATCTTATGTAACTGGACAAGGATTCAACTAGAGGCATAGGGACACCAAGCCAGTCACAAAACCTTTGACCTACAGTTTGTCAGCCCTGTAAATTGTGCTGGGATAAGAGCCTAGCATAAGAGTCATCAGAGAGACCAGAAAGACTTAGTGCAGCAATTGGAGGGAGCAGATGCAGAGTCCCACAAGCACACAGTAGGCAGAGCTTCCAGAGGAATCCTGCAGAGGAGGTGGAGAAATGATTGCGGGAGCCAAAGTGGTCCATGACACTGTAACAATACAACCCAGACAACAGGATTCAAGTGGACTCACTGAGATCAGGGAACCTTTTGGGGTATGATCTAGGTCATCTGAGTAAGTTTTATTGATGTATAGGCTTGTGTTCTAGAGGGTTCTGAACAGTGGGAGTAGGGAGCTTTCCCTAATTCTTTTGCCTGCCTTCATGACCTTTCCTTCCTATTGGGTTGCCTCCTCCAGCCTTTATGGCACAATATGTTCCTGATCTTTTTGTAGCTTTGTTATGCCATATTTGGTTGATGTCCTTGGGAGACCTTCTCTTTGTTTCTGAATTGGAGGTGGAGTGCAGGTGGCTCTGGAGAAAAGGGGAGGTAAGAGACTGACTGTTGGTAGAGAAGGAAGGAGTAACTGAAGTCAAAATGGAAGGAATGAAAGAATAAATATAAAACTAAAAAAAGTCACTGTGTTCATGCTGTATCTTCACAGCAATAGAAACAATGCCGCCTTCTCTCAGAAATATTCTGTTGCTCACTAGACTGCATCTGTAAGTAATGGTCATATTTACTCTGAAAGTAAGAAAAATAGGAAAGACATATTTTGAGGGATAATAGAGGACAGGAAAAAATAAGGAAAACTGGAAGAACAAAGAGAAAAGAGGAAGAATGGGAAGAGAAGGCAAAGTCATGGGAGTATAAGTAAAGGTGATATATTTCAGCAAGTGAACATTTAACCCGTTATTATACATATTAGACACAGGATTGTGTGCTTTAAATATAGTTGGTTCTTTAATACAATAACAATGTTGAATACATAGGGAAACTGAGGCTTGAAACTACTGAAAGCATCTGAGAGTTAGTGGCTGCCAGAAGTAGGGTGTGGCTTTCCTGTGTCTCTCTGTGTGCTCTCAATCACTTGGATGCACCACTCTCATAGGACACTGCTGTGTATGCTAATGTGCCTCTATGTCAATCTGTGTGTTCTCAATCACTTGGATGCACCACTTGCTTAGGATAGTCCTGTGTGTGCCCCACAAATATTTGGTGAAGGTGTGTATCTTTCTCCGGACTCATTTCCATCTCAGTTCAGACTTCCCTTGTTTTATTCTTAAAGAATCACAATTTTCTCCCTTTTATTGAACTTTTAAGTCAAACTCTCGTATGAATGTATTTCTCAATGTAGCACTGTGACTATTAAGCCTACCATGTATACTAACATTATCTTCCACAGATCCTAACTATGAAGCCATCTTGTTTTGAAGAAGAAAAAGTGTGATTATATACTATTGCTAAAAGGAAAAAAAGTAAGACTAAACAATTCACATTCCAGGAATTTTGTTTAGATTCAAAATAGATCCAATTGCAGTGAAATCTAGACTATAAACCTGCCTGCATAATTTTCTATTTCAATAGCTTTGGATGGGTATATGAGTACACCTAGTATTTATAATAATTTTCTGTAAAAATCAAATACTTATAATCATGGATATAGTGTTGAGAACATTAATACATATAGCATACAGCACACACAAGGCACAAAAACCAAAATAAGTATTCTTCATTATTTTTATTACCTTAATGTCTTCTCATTATCATTATGCAACTCAAATTCTGACCGGTAGCATAGGAAAGCTATTTTCATATATTTATGAGTGTTAGTATGTCTATAAAATTTAAGAACTTCACTTTTATAACCAAAAAAAAAAAAAACAAAAAAAAAAAAACAAAAAAAAAAAAAACAAAAAAAAAAAAATTCAAAGTAGAAAAAAAAAAAAAAGTCAGTGCCCGGTCCTTTCCGCTCGGCCGTTCTCCTGTACAGGAGGCAGCCATGGCGCCCAGCCGGAATGGCATGATCCTGAAGCCCCACTTCCACAAGGACTGGCAGCCAGTGGACACTTGGTTCAACCAGCCAGCACACGAGATCCACAGACGCAAGGCCCGGCAGACGAACGCGCCCCGCATTGCCCCTCGCCCCCTGTCATGTCCCGTCAGGCCCATCGTGCGGTGCCCTACAGTTAGATACCACACCAAAGTCCGGGCTGGCAGGGGCTTCAACCTGGAGGAACTCAGGGTGGCTGGTATCCACAAGAAAATGGCACGCACCATCGGCATCTCTGTGGACTGAAGGAGGCGAAACAAATCCACTGAGTCACTGCAGGTCAACGTGCAGTGCCTGAAGGAACACCACTCCAAGCTCACACTTTTCCCCAGGAAGCCTTCTGCTCCGAAGAAAGAGACAGTTCTGCTGAAGAACTTAAATTGGCCACACAGCTAACAGGACATGAGATGCCCATCCGGAATGTGTACAAAAAGGAAAAGGCTAGAGCCATCACGGAAGAGGAGAAGAACTGTAAGGCTTTCCCCAGCCTTCGCATGGCCCAAGCCAATGCCTGGCTCTTTGGCATCCGAGGAAAGAGGGCGAAAGAAGCTGCAGAGCAAGACATTGAGAAGAAGAAGTAATGCACGGTTGGAGAGTTGTAATAAATTTTCCATAAAGCAAAAATAAAATGTATTTCTCAGGCATAAAATAGGTACTTAAAGTGAAACTCATGGTTACTTTGTTGTTTTTCTGATGTTTAACCTTCTGTAGTCCTTTTTTAGTACATAAGGGACTTGAACATGATACTCAAATGTTCTACTCTACAGCTGTTCTCAAATTCTCTAAGACCCATATCAAAGCCCCATATAAATCACACAGATTGACAATATTAAATTGTATACAGTAGAAATATGTTTATGAATGAGCTACCAATCCAAAAAAATACCTAGTTATGGTACTTTTTATTTATGTTTTATTTATTTAAAATAATTAAAAATAATATAAAAGTAAAATATTTCCCTGCCTTGCCCTAAACCTTAGCAAACAAAATCCATATTTCTATAACCTTATTATAGTTATGAAATACTCTCCTCGACAACCAGCAATTATTCCTCACTTGCTCTTTAAAAAATAGTCTTGTCGCATACAATACATCACAATCTCAGTTAATTCTCCTTCCATTTCTCCCAGCTCTCTCCCACCTCCTCTTTCCCCACATATACCTCCCCTCTGTGAAGTGACCTAACATAAAAGAAAGCTAACAGGAAAATAAATTGTGTAAGAAAATAATTTGAAGAGCTTCTTCCAAACTCTAAGTTCATTGTTCATTTTTTCATGTCTGTTCCTATGATAAAATACTCATGTAAAATGCTACTTAGAAGAGAAAGGGTTTATTTAACTGAGAATTTCATGTTACATTTCATCATTTTGTGAAAGTCAAGAGAGGAACCTGAGGTAGCTTCTCACATTAAAAATCAATTTAGTTATACTTCCAGGAGATTCAGCCCCAGCAGTCAGAATCAGAGGAGTTACATGATTTTTGATGTCACATTGACAGTCACTTTATAAATTTTAGTTAATTTTTGAATAACACTATATATCAAAGAATGGTTATGAGTATGAATACATTACAGTGTTTAAAATGTTTAGATTTTAATTTGCTTAGATATGCAATTAAGTGATTTCAACATAAAATATGAAGCTACATGAATGATCCCAGATCAAAATATAGAATAGTGGCATGATTCTTAAAGGTTATTCCCTGTGTTACAAAGATAGCCAATAAATTTTGGGGGTAAATTTATATATGCAATATGTGTCACAACTTACAGTTTTGGTCTTTTTTTTGGGAAACAATTCTATCTCTATTTGCTATTAGTTAAATACTAATTTTTCCTGAATTGAATCTTTCTCTAGTGGAGGGAGGAGAGAGATGGGTGAGTTTCAAGAAGCTTGTGACATGTGCAATTCTTAGGAAGCCCATGAAACTTAACTGGGTGTAGAGGCTCAGAAAGTTACCTGTTTCCCAAAGTCCTTCCCAAGTTTTCAAACAAAAATTAACTACTGGGGAGATCCTCCTTTTAATGCAGTGTATGAATGGTAAAGGGAACACTAGGATCCATATTTCTGTGTGCCATCACACCTGACTGGAATGGTTTTTCAGTGATGAAACTGTCTGGACCTCCCATGGTTATCTATGTAACCCCTCCTGCATGTGTATGTAAGTAATTCCAATGAACTCATTAGCTCACCAAGTTAGCCTTGGTTGGCATCATTCCTTTGGTCTGTCAACGGTACTTATTTTTGGAAGTGAATAGACATTTGTACATGTTGTCCCAGGAAGAATCACATAGCACCACTGGAAATCATTCTATTTTGACTTTTCTCAACCATAACTTCCTCTATTCGCAAAATACTGAGCCTTCTGTAAAATAAATTATACATGTGCTTCTTATATGCACATTCCTCAGTTTCACACAATGCTTTTAAAATTCATAAATTTGCTAGGTTTTAATTGTGTGCTCTGGAATAAAAGATAGTTGATTACAAGAAACAGATCTCCTGATGGATTCTGTTTATTACTAAGCTAAAGTTGCCACGAACATGACTGCTATGGCTAGGCTTATACACCACTTTATTCACAGATACTTGTAGTAGAAGTAGAATAGGTAGATAATACATTGCTTCAAACTAGCAGATAAAACGCATGCAGTTATTCCCATTCCCACTGTGAATGTATGATAGTTTCAATTCCCATCCTCTCATTAACACAGGACATTGACAGTCTTTGCAAGGATAATGACTGTGGTGACTGTGCATTTAGATTGCGGCATGCATTTGCCAGATATACAGCTAGGAGACGATTCGATCTACTTGCCCTATTTTTTGCAATATCCACTTAAAGTACATTACTTCTCATTTGTGTTATTTTAGTATTTATTACACGATTTAAAATGCTTTTGGTTTCATAATGAAGAGAAACTTGAGTTGCAGCTACTCCATCATGAGCAATCTAATTGTTTTGAGATAGATTTATAAATTTCCAAGTACTGGAAAAATATCCCATTATTCATTTCTTTATTATTAATAGCACTGTCTTTGAAACGTTAATGAAACAGTCAAAAACAGCACTCTGACTAGTTATTTTGATTATGTCTAAAATGTCACTGTGTCTTACAAACTGTGTACCCATAGGAACATTTATTTGTGCACGCTGCCAGCCTGTAAGACAAATGTTCCCCACCCTGAATAGATTTTAAATCTATTTTAACATGGGTCCTTCCTTTCCAATCAAATAGTAGATGAGGAAAAATGAATTCATAATTACCTAACAATATTTGCAACATAAATTTAGCAGATATGCAAACTGTGGAAAGTAGTGTAAAACAGAGGCAATACACAAATGTTCAAATTTAAAATCCAGATTTAGAGTCAGAATTCTTAAACTGTGATTCTTGATCCTATACAGGGTCATGAAATTCAATGTTAGGATCATGAAAATTGGTCAACAATAGAAGGTTTCTGATTGTATGATAAAAGGCTAAATAGTAATCAAATTCATAACGGAATAAATCTGTAGTGTTTATCAATGTGCTTAGACTTGTAATATTCCACAAGTACATTATATCCTTGATTCTGAACACCTACTATGTGTACTTTGTTGTGCACATTCAGTCATGCCATACAATTTAAACAGCTTAGATATCGTGTTACAAATCATAGAATCTTTACTGTATATATTGTTTTCTTCTCTATAGAAGCCTAATGTTCCAATTATAGAAAACTTTCTGAACTAAGACCATATAAAAACAAAACTTGTCTTTACTGTTGCAAGGAGTATATGTAAGTTTTCAGCATTAATCATGTACAACTAGTCAGTATGATGAAGCTATAACCACAGACAATTCACGGACCCGCCATGCTCTATTATCTGAGTGTTATAAACACGTGTTCCACTATGTTCATAGCACCTTTATTTGTAAGAGCGAGAAGCTGGAAACAACCCAGATGTCCTTCAACCAAAAATTAATACAGAAAATGTGGTTGATTTACACAATGGAAAACTATCCAGCTACTAAAACTGAGGACACCATGAATTTTTCAGGCATTTGGATAGAACTAGAAAGCATCATCCTGGGTGAGGTAACCCAGACATAAAAGGACATAGTAGGTACTCACAGATACATGGATATTAGCCAAAGTGTACAGAACACACATGATAAAACCTACAGAACATAAGAAGTTTAACAAGAAGGGAGGCCCAATTGAGGATGTTTCAGTCCCACTTAGAAGAAGGGACAAAATAATCATGGGAGGCAGGGGGAGAAAGGGATCTGGGTGGGAGAGGGAAAGAGGAAAGGAAAGGGGGAAGGATTAGGTATTGGGGAAGACAGGAGAGAAGCCAGAGGGCCAGGAGAATAAATGAAAATATGCGGCTGCTGGGGGAGGGGTACTCAGGAACAGAGAGAACCTCTAGAAAGTCTCAGAGACCTGGGATGAGAGGTTCAAAGGACCCTATGGGGATGACCTTAGCCATGGTGCCCAACAGTGGGAAGAGAGAAGCTGAAAAGACCACCTCTGGTATTTAGATAGGACATCCAGTGCGGATAGGGTCACCAAGCTACCTTCAAATTTTTGACCCAGAGAATTGTTCCTAACTAAAAGAAATGTGGGGACAAACAGACAAATGGGTCAGAGATTGAAGGATAGGCTATTTAGGGACCAGCTTAACTTTGGATCCATCCCATGGGCAGGCATCAATCCATGGTGTGTTTGCAGATAGGAACCTAGCATGGCTGTTCTCTGAGAGGTTCTGTCAGCAGCTGATTGAGAGAGATGTAGATACCTACAACCTACCACTGGACTGACCAGGGACTCCTATGGAAGAGTTAGGAGAAGGACTGAAGAAGCTGAACTGTGGCAATAGGAAGACCCAGCAGTATCAACTACGCTGGAGTACTAGGAACTCCCAGACACTAAGCCAACAAGCAAAGACCATATATAGGCTGGTCTTTGGCCCCTGGCACACATATGGCAGCGGACTGCATTATATGTCCTCAGTGGGAGAGGATGTGCCTAATCTTATAGAGAGTTGATGCCCCAGAGAAAGGGGATGTAGAAGGTGGGACATGAGGTGGATGGTGGAGGGGAGAGAGTGATGGAATAGCCTCTCAGACTTAAAGAGATGAGGATGGAGTAAAGAACTCTTGGGGTGGGAAAAAGAGGGACAGCATTTGGAATATAAATTAATAAAACATTTTTTTTTAAAGTAGCACCAAAGGAGGGACATATATCTTTTCATTTTAGAGTGTTGAATTCTAAAAAAGGATATAAATTTAGTTATTACTATACCTAAAATAAGCTTATCTTCCTTCTTTATTTATGCAGGTGCTTTATTCTGAAATCTTGGAAGGAAGTTCTTGTTCTATTTGATTCTACTGTTGTGATGTTGACATTGGCAATTAATAGGGAACAAAGGAACTTGTGATTGTCAAATTATTATATAAATCTTTTCTATGTTGTTTTACTCAATGTGCCCCTGGTGAATACTGTGAGAACTTTGTGTTTTAAGGGAGTTTTAGTAAGAGAAGAAAGTGGCCCAACATGGAAACAGGAAGATGGGTATGAAAGGCACTAGGAAACAGAGACAGCAAGAATTAGAGTTGATGAGATGGTAGAAATGTAAAGGGTAGATGGAAAGAAATGGAAAATGACAGTAGTAAAGTCAGAGACAAGCTCTAATATGAGATAAAGATAGAGAAACCAAGTAAACTGCTAGAAATTCTAATATTAGCAATAAATTTGGAAAACATATGAGGAACAGAATAATATTTACTCTAATCTCAGGAATGTATATTATTGAAATTGCACAGTTAAATCAACTTATCCACTTGAATATGCAAGAAATAATATTAAACATGACACGAAATAACATTATATAATATATATGTATAATTACATATATTTTATGTATATATATATATGAATGTGTGTATGTTTATGTATTAGAAGGAAATATGAGGGGGAAAACTGAGGTCCTAAAAAATATAGTGTTATAAAGAAGAAAATAATGTTATATACTATATAAAATTGACTGTTGTTGTTGACACTGGTTTCCATTTATTCTTATATATTTTATTTATTCATTTAAGTATAGGTATTAATATGTTGATTCACATTCACACATTTATTTTTCACTTGTCAACCATTTGATGATCAACTGAATGTAATGTTCCTAATTTAGAATAGTAAACACAAAATGAACCCAAGCTAGCTATGATTTTACAACCTAGCCCTGGTTCCTGCTCATTTTGTGATGTTAAATACACTGTCTCATACCTTTAAACTCAAAATAGTACTTAAAATGAGAAAAACAACTGCTGCCTTTACCAAACTGACATTTAGATGACCACTGCTATCTGAAATTTAAATGATTTATGGTGAGTTGTATAAAAGGAACTATGAGAAAAGGCAGATAAACACCAGATGGAGAGCCAGTCTGAGTAAGCAAAGCAGAATGTGTATAGTCAAAACTAAAGAACCAACGTGACCAAAATGTTAGGAACTACCATTCTAAAAACTGCATTTCCTCTCAGAGCATATGCCAGATTGACTATGAAAATCAAACTGACATATTAAAATATGAAAATATGAAAGTAAAGGCAAGTCCAAAGGTTTTAGTAAGCTTAACTTGACAGGAATTGATTATTGGATCAGCCAAAGTACCTAGAGCAGAGTAACAAGTTTTCACAGAGGGTGGAAGTCCAAAGATAGGTAAGTTGGAATTTCTTCTAAAGGTAAATACCATGCTCACAGAAATATGGTAAGAAACTGAGAGGTAAACAAAGAAGTTAAGACCAATAATAAATAAAACCAGTTAGAGAAGAAATAAAGTTCTAAGTATAATAGCAGCGAAAGTGGCATATGCCATTTTCTGGATTCAGCTCAGACAAGTGAAGTCATGAGAAATTCAGGCATTGGCATCATCAGAGACAATAAGAAAAAGACACTGGCACAATCTGCTGACCCAGGGCAAGAGTGTGGGAACCCATACATCTGTAGGAACACTCCCAGGAAGATTTGATGAGGTATTGCAGTATTATTCAGAAGCAAAACTAGTAGTTCTTAAGACACAGAGAGAACTGAAGAAATATAATTGCAAGGTTCAATGAGAAATGTTATTCATAAAAGGAAATGTAGTTCCAATAATAAAACAGTATGATTTCAACAAAAGGACTAAACTATAAAGACAATTTAAAAAGATGAGTGGTTTATATGGAGAAGATAAGATGGGGGAAAGGCAAGGACTGGTAAAACACAGGCATTTGAAAGATGATAGATTGATCAGGTATGGAGATAGGGAAGAGAGAAGCTATGAGGGCCATTAGAATGAATGAAAATATGCAACCTCAAGGGCAGAGAGGTAAGGGGACCCAGTAGAAAGTACCACAGACCTTGGAGGTGAGAGACACTCAGTACTCAAAGGAAGAGACCTTAAATGAAATGTTCAACATTGAAGAGAGATAGAGTCCATCTCCAGTAGAAAGACAGGACATCAAGTGGAGGGATGGAGTTGTTATCCTATTGTCAAAAACCCTGACCCAGAATTGTTCCTTTCTAAAAGAACATGGAGAAGAGACCAAGAGAAAGGAGGTCCAGTGTCTGGCCCAACTTAGGATCCATCTCAAGGGAAGGCTACAAGGTCTGACACTATTACTGATGCTACAGTGTGCTTACAGACAGGAACCTACCGTGACCATGGCTGTCCTCTGAGCAGCCCAACGATTAACAGACTGAGACAGATACAGATACTTATACCCAATCAATGTATTCAAGTTGGGATTCCCTGCTGTTGAATTAGGGAGAGGCTGGAATAAACTGAGGAGGAAGGCAACAGAGACCTGTGAGATCTCTCCAACACTGAGCCACAAACCAGGCAGCATGTGTGAGCTTGTCCAAGATCCTGGACACATATACAGTAAAGGACTGCCTGGTCTGGCTTCAATAGGAGAAGACATGCCTACCCCTCAAGAAACTTGAGGCCCCAGGGAATGAGGAGGCCAGGGGTGCTGCATCCTCTTGGAGACACAGGGGTGCAGGGGGAAGGATGAATAGGATGAGAAACTGTCAGCTGTCAGACTGGGAAAAAGATAATGACTGGACTGTAAAAAATAAAAAATAAAATAATAAAAAGATGAACCAGATTTGAGAAGAGGTTGGTAGCTATACACTAAACCTATATGTGAACTTACAATGGGATCTACAGTCTTGGCAGGACTAAGGGCTAGAATATTTCATAAGATTTGTGAATCATTCAAAAGTTACTAAACCATCCGTAGAGTTATGATGAAGTAAAAGAGCAATTTTCTTCTGGAAGTAAAGAAAAAAACGAGCATACAATGAAGTCTTGGAGAATGCTGGAAGTAATCTCTTGCTCTGATTGGTAGTTACATGGGTAATGTGTACCTGGTGAAAACCAGGTGAGACTTTTAATTAAATGTGCATTTTTCAATGTGTATTACCCAAAAAATTAAGATGTAACTGCTAAATATACAAATGAATATTATGGTTCAATTAAAAAGAAGCTTCCTGTGCTATTTTGATTAATGAGTATTTCCCACATTGAAATGTTTCTATATCTCATTTGAATTTTACTTATAATTAGTAAAATTGCTAAAGAATCATTGTGTCAATTATTTTTCTCACTGATTTGACAAACTAGAGGACAACAATCAGCAGAAGAACAGTGTGTTTTGGCTAACCATCTGAAGGCATATTGCTTATTGCTGAGAGCAAGGCATCATAAAGGAATTTGAGGTGGCTGGTCACATTGCCTCCACAGTTACAAAAAAGTAAGAGATAAATGGTTGTATGGAATGTACCTTCCCCTTTTCCTGGTTCTTCAGTCAGGAAGCCGAGTTTATATGGATAATCACCACAGATAATCAAGGTGGGCACTTCCTTTTCAGTTCCCTCTGGAACTCCCCTCATAGACTCACCCACTGTATATTTCCTGGGTTATTCGCAAAATAGCCTGGTTGTTGTGGAAAGTAACAGTCGCAATTGTTACAGGCTCACAATGACTCTTCTCCTGTCACACCCATTCCCTTGTATGCCTTATGTTTTGATTTTTGATGAAATACACAGATATAACTGTAATAATTATGAGTAATGAGTAAAAGCAATCAAAAATGAAAAGATGAATTCTAGAGTAATTTCTGTCTTAAAAGTCTATTCATATCTTATATAACCAAGAAATTTTATGTGCTTGGAAATACCATGTAAGACCACAAGCTTTCATCAACCAGGAAGCTGTTTTCTTTAATCTTCTATGAACTTTCTAAAAATTGTTGCCTATTGCCTCTCTGGTAGTGAGCCTAGCCTTTAATGGCTGAGCCATGTCTCCAGCCATTTCTTTTTATTGTAATGGGACAGCTCTCAATATTTTTTCATGTCTTGCATCCCATGAACCACAAGGTGAAGAATGTCACAAACTATCTTAGTTTTATCCTCAAGTCTGTGACCAACATACCAAACATAAGCAATTTATGAGAAGAAATTATATAATATATAAAACTTAGTTCAGTGTTTAGTGGATGTAAGTAAATTTCTTGAAGAAGAAATTGCGGAGTGGCTCAGTCATGACAACAGGAACTTCCAGTACATTTGTGCACATGCAAATGGATCGAGAAAGAGAAAGAAGTCAGAACTAGAATCTTCAAACACCTGCCTCACTTACCTGCATCCTTCATCTAGAGCACATTTCTGTAGAACTTCTACACCCTTCCAGAGTTCTGCACCATCAGGGAATAAGTGCTTAAATCATAAGCATATTAGGAATATGTCAGGCTCAAACCATAACTAAAAAGCTCATTTTTATATAAATCACTTCTAAAACAATCTGAATTTTTACAATGCATTTCTAGCAGCATTCTAAAGCCTAGATGTTTTACTTCCAGGGAACTAATAAAGTTTATAAGGATTTTTCTAAATATTTGACACCTTGTCATTTACTTTAAAATGGTCATAGTAAGAGAATTTATTCCATGGAACGTGACAGCTGCCAAACACCAAGTAAAGCTTCATCGCCCCTGAAAACTTGGTCGTGCAGTATTTCTTTAGTATGCCGCAAGTTTGGATTGTTCATGTTTCCTCTAGAAGTGATGGAAACTTTGCTGAAGAAACCCTGTTTGGAGGAGAGGTTTAATAACAAGAAAAGTGGGAAAACAGAGAAAAGGTTAAGTAACTGGATTTATTAAAATTTATTTTTTTACATGTGGTAAGAAAGCCATACATCTTAGCCAAAGATACAATTTTCAGGTTTTTGTAAATAGCCCAATTTTATCTCTTGTCATTCCTCTACTTTTTTCCTTAGGACAGCAATTTTCTTCTGTGTGAAGGTCTTTGTTTCCATTTCCCCATGTACTTACATTTGTTATATTCCCAGAAGTGTTCATCCTTTAGGGATGATTTAAATGCCCTCTCATTTCAGATAAACATCTTCCTCCATCATATAAATGCAAAGCCTCTCACCATTTAAGTCTTTAACACTGCACTTTCCACCTTTGGAGGGCATGTGATACTTTTGCTAATTATGTATAAGTTTATTCCTGTTAGAAGAGAATTTATGTTATGCTCACAAATATTCAGTTTAAATTCCAGTGCTTGGTAGTACATTTTCAACAAGCAAGTATGAGATGAAAGAGAGAGGGGAGAGGTAGAGAAAGGAAAATGAAGAGAAGAAAGAAGAAAGAAAAAATGAAGTAGAAAAAAGATAATTAAGAAATTTAGTGTAATATTTAACAAGTGCTATTGTTCAATATTAAACTAAATAGCACATTAGTGGTGTAGCAAAAAGCCAGGGCTTCCTGCATGAGCATAACTGACTTTCAGAACGTGTTTAGTGAGTAGTGGATTCATTAACTTATTCATGTATGTGTTCATTAGTTTCTTATATATTATTCAATAAGGAATTGAAGAGAATTTGTTTTATATTTTGACATTACAAACTAAGAACTAGAAAAGTACAAAATGGAATATCTATGTTCATGCTTTGGTTATGAGTGATCAGTAAGGATACATTGCAATTTCAACATAATATAAGTATGTAAAGAGAATGAAAGCACTAGAAACCATTATTTAACTTTGTGTTGAATGCATGGGCTGCAGTTTGTCTGAAACAGTGCAGAACAGGCATGAGTCAGCTCAGGGTTGTCATGAAAAAGATTCAAGAGAGACAATGGGGATGAATGAGATATGTGCTGATCCTTTCAGTCTGGGAGAACAGAACAGAGTGCAAAGCTGATGGAAAGTGACTAGTTTGAGAAAAGGAAGGTAGTCTGGTACTTGTGGTCCTGATGGCCTTGAGAAAGTAAGAGGATCAGAAGAAATGCTAAATCTGAAGAGGTTCGCAGAGACCATACTGTGAGACAGATGAAGAATCATGAACTGTATCCTTCAGACAGTAGGTAGTCTATGAACAGTTTCAGCAATATGATCAAGCTACAGATTTAAAGGACCTTTCTGGCCCCATTAGAGACATAATTGGGAACGAGGAATCTAAAGAGCGTTAACCTAAGCTGAATGCCCTTTCAAGTAATCCAAAGAGAGCTGATGTTGAACTGAGGGCATCGGAGTAGACTCCAGATTCACACTGTACAGTGATGAAAGCTTGAATTGAAAACAGAGTTCATGATGGAAATATTTTGAAGTGTTCCCAGACACAAAGACAGGTCTGAAACAAAATATCTGCACTTTCAAATATACTTAGCTTTCTCCCACCTTTGCCATTTGGCCCGAAAAACATCAAATCATCCTGGAGTGAGAAAATTAGGAAGAAGCCTACATAGATGTAAATATATATTCATACACAAAAGATTCATGTGCCCATGAGCATGCGTGAGCACACACACATACAGAAACACACACACATATACAAACACACACACAAACACACACACTTCTAAGATGTCATTTATGAGAATGACAGTAATAGAAAATCTTTCATTCCTCTCTTCTATGACATACATGACCCACCTCTACCCAATTTCAAAGAAACAAAAGACAAGTCAAGGATTCCTTTGGAAAAACAAACATTCGCTCTGATGTGACTGGAGGGTTTCCATGGTTATCCAAGCGCTTTTTTCTTGTGATAATTTCTCAAAATGCAAATTCTTATTCTCTGCTAATGCTACCTTCTTTTGTTATGTATAGGTATTCCACCACACAGAGGCAGCTTGGGTCAAAGAAAAAAATAAAGATAAAGTAAAATTAAAGATTCGGTCTTTTGTTATTTTCTCAATTCCTACTGCTTGCTATCCTGAGAATATTGTTGAGCCTTCTAAGAGATGCATAAACCAGAGTGTCAGTGTGGGGACTGGAGAAAAGATCATCCTAGAATTTAGTTGTTTTTTTTTTAAGTGTACAGGCATTTTAGACAAAGGTTGTGTATAGTACTTAATAATCCCAATTCCTTGGAGCCCATGCCCTGTTTTCAAACACTCATTTAAACACTATTCCCAATTAAGACACTATTTCAAATCCAAAGATGAAGAATTAAGTGAGCTGCCTAGCCTCTCAGAGGAAGCTCACTTGGCTACCATTTCTCAGCCTCATCTGAACATGCCGGCTATGTGTTTTGTGGTCAGGATAGATGTATACTTCTATTTAAAGCTAAAATTAATTATGTATTGATCCTCAGATACAGGTAACTATGACATTTGGGTTGATGCCTTCCATGCTTTGATAATAAAGTACATAGATGTTAGAAAGCAGACATGTTTGAACAATTGTTACCCGAAAGACAGGAGTGAGAATGCTGCTGCTACATATCCTACAGAGCTCAGCTCAACTCCCTAAATTGACAATGACTGGCCCTAAGATGTTGCTACCATAGTGTTGAGAGTGAGGCATCCTGACTTAGAAGTTGGAGATGCTGAAGACATAGTGACTATATACTGTGGATCAATCATTGGAGCCGCAGATGGCTCTTAGGCCGAAAGTGAGAGAATACATTTACGTGTATTGCTGGAAAGTCTGTGAGGAAGGAAAAAGACTCATTCCAATTTCCATACATGTCAAACTTTAGATGTGTAAACTAGAATTTCAATCAAGGCAGCCAAAGTTCAACAAGCCAAGTGCATCTTGTATATTTCTTTTGTCAATCACACACAGATCAAATACTGCTTTTCAGTATACCATGAAATATCACTATTATTCAATAACAAAGAAAATACAAAGGTCTAAAATTTATTCATTTCTTCTAGAAGGTATTGAAATACATAATTAAATGTTAGTAACTGTTATAGTAAACCCTTTATTAAAGTAAATATATATGTATGTATATATATATATATATATATATATACAGTGTGTGTGTGTGCATGTTTTGATATATAACTCTTGCCTGCCTTAAACATACTATGTAGATATAGATAGCATGGAAATGACAGGGTTCCACCTATCTCTAATGCCAAGGTTTGGGACTAAAATTTATATGGGCTACCATACTTGAAAAGAAGACTAAACTTAAAAAAAATAGTATAACAATAACTATATTATTTATTTTAGTATAAATAAAGGTGAGTTAAACTGTACTAGTTATAATTTAAGAGGTATATCAATATGGCCAGAACACTGAACTGGTATGTAAATGATGAATCAATTACAGTTCCATAATGAAAACCTATTGATCCCCTGCACCTAAATATTTCTGTCACTTTTACTTGCTAAAGAAAACGTTTAGGGGGCAGGGAGATGGCTCAGCAGGTAAAGATGTTAGTGGCCAAGTCAAAGGTTGTGTTTGGTCTACAGGACACACATAGGAGAGATCTTATTCCTGCACACACACACACACACACACACACACACACACACACACACACACACACACACACACACGTGCATGCATACTAATTTTTTAAAGGAAACCATTTCTTTTCTTTATTTATTTTTTCTTCCATTTTTATTAAATTTCTTATTTATATTTCAAATGTTATTGCCTTTCCCAGTTTCCTGTCCATTAGCCCCCCAAACCCTCCCTCTCCCCTTCTATGGCTGTTCCCCTCCTCATCCACCCTCATTACCATAATTTTTTAAAGAAAAGCTTTAGTTATTTTACTTTGAATACAAAATATTTTTCATATTCAATATCTATATATTACTTTATTGTACTCATATTCACTTTTTCTTCTTACTATATTAATCCTCATTATATGTTTATGTTCTACTCTATCTTGGCAAATACATCTCCCCTCCTCATCATATATATATATATATATATATATATATATATATATATATATATGAGATCATATAGATAGATATAGATAGATATAGAGATAGATATATAAAATAGATATATAGATACATAGATATAGAGCTATAGATATAGATATAGAGATACAGGTATAGGTATAAATATAGATAAAGATATAGATAAAGATATAGATATATCTTGTTTATAAGTGGAATAACAATGATCATGAGTATGTGACTGTTCTTGTGGCTTCCCAATTAAATCCCTGTCCAGTATACTTCCAGGAATGGGCCATACACAACTTCTAGTCTAATTGTTTTGGGGAATTGATGTGATTAGTGAGTGAAGTAGTTTGCATTTCCACCAGCAATGTCATTTAAGTGTTCATCTTCCCAGCCCTCACTAACACTTATCAGTATTTATTCCTTTCCTTGATGAGTGTCATTCTAAATACAATACAGTGGGATTTAAAACAGTGTTAATTTGCCTCTCCTTGTTGGATAAGGTTGGTGAACATGTTTTTAATATATAAATACCACTAATATGTCTTTTGTGAATATTCTGTTCAATTAATTGGTTCATTAATTGATTAGATGATTTCAGTATGTTTTGATATTTAAAGTTGATATTTGGAGTTCTTTGTAGGTCCTCAATATTAATCCTCTGGCAGTGATGTAAATGGTCAAACATCTCTCACTCTTTGTAGCTTGGTCTTTTGAGAACTTCTATATAGCACAAGAGCTTTTCATTTCATGAAGTCTGATTTGTGAATCTGAGATTACCACCTTTGCTACAGGGCACATTTTCAAAAGTCTTATTCATGCCTATATCTATTTTTTACAGGTTTTATATAGATTTATTTTTTAATTGGTTATTTTTTCTCTACATTTCAAATGTTATCTGCTTTCTCAGTTTTCTGTCTATAACGCCCCCATCCTATCCCTCCTCCCCCTGCTTCTATGAGGGTGTTCCACCACCCACCCACCCACTCCCTCCTGCCTCCCTGCCCTGACATTCCGCTACAATGGGGCATTGAGCCTTGGCAGGATCAAGGGTTTCTGCTCCCACTGATGTTCAACAAGGCCGTCCTCTGCTACACATGCACACGTGCAGCTGGAGTCATGGTCTGTCCATGATATACTTTCTTATATCTTTAAGTGTCTTCTTTATGTTTTTTTCCTCAATGATTCACAATTTTGGGTCTCATCATAGTTCCCTTAGTTTTTTTGCAATTGATTTTTGCGCCAAGTAAAGGAGAAGGATCTACATGTGAATCAGACATTTTCTTATTTCTATTTATTCCAGAGGCATCTGTGCTATTGATAACTTTCTTAAAAGATCGTAGTTATACCTGCTTGCTTTTGTCTGTATAACTACCTAGTGGATCTCAACCTGTGGTTGATGACTCTTTGGATGCAGAAGGACTCTTCCACAAGGATTGTCTAAAACAATCAGAAAACACAGACATTTGCAGTACAAATCATAATACAGTAAATTTACAGTTATGAAGAAGCAAGGGAAATGATTTTATACTTGAAGGTCACCACAACAGGAAATGTGTTAAAGGGCCACAGCATGAGGAAGGCTGAGAACCACTGCTTCATACTATTCTGTTAGTACCAATACCAAACTTCTCTGTTTTCAATTTGCCAATTGAGAGTTTTCATAATTCATTATAAATTTTAGGATTGCCTTTTTTTTAGTTTTGTAAAGGAGGTGACTGGAATTTTGGTAGAATTGCATTGAATCTTTATGTAGTGTTTTTTTGTTTTTGTGTTTTTGGTAAAACAAACATTTTTACTTCTTTAATTTTACCAATTCACAAGCATGGAGGTCTTTCCATCTTCTATTGTTTTCTTCATTTTTTTCTTCTGTGTTTTAAAGTGTTCATCATATACACCTTTCACATCTCCAGAATCAGATTTGTTCTTTTCCCTAATTTTGCCTTTGCTGTCAACTTGCTACTTTTCTTTACTTCTTTCTTTCTCTCTTTCTTTCTCTCTTTCTTTCTTTCTTTCTTTCTTTTACTGCCTTTTTTTTCTTGCTTTCTTTATGGGAAAATTTATTATTTTTATATAGAAAAGTTACAGTTCTTTGTATTGATTTTCTGCCGTGCTTTCAGATGTAAGAGATTTTATATAGTCATGTCATCTACAAATAATGATACTATAATCTATTCCTTCTTTGTATATAACTGTTATTTTATTTCTTTGTCTAGACTTTTACTGTTCTATATGTTGCAGTCTTTTCTGTTGCAGCAATGCTTTGCCTGTATGTGATGTCCCCTTTTGAGGGGGAGTGCATATCAGCTCTCCTGCCTATCAGATATTTAAATTAAAATTATAACAGTAGAAAATTACAGTTGTTAACTAACAACAAAAATAATTTTATGGTTGGAATCACTACAGTATGTAGAACTGAGTTAAAGGGTCAATGCATTAGAAAGCTTGCAAACCAATCCTGTATTGCATAAGAGCAAAGAGATTTGCTTCATTCCAGCTATCAGAGGAAAGTGAGTATCTTCAGGTTTGCTAGAATGTTGGCTGTAGGTTTATTCTAAGTAGACTTTAACTTACTGAGGTGTCTTTCTTCTCATTACTTAATAAAAGTATCTAAAACTGTAAAATTTCCTCTTATAACTATTTTTGCTGTATTTCTATGTGTATTCGTCAGGGTTCCTTAGAGTCACAGAACTTAAGGGATATCTCTACACGTTACATGAATTTATTGAAATAACTTATAGTCTACAGTCCAAGTAATCCAACAAATGGGCAGGTGTGAAAGGGAAGTCCAAGAATCTAGTTGTTGCTTCATCCTACAAGTTTAGGTATTTCTGCTGGTCTTCATAAGCTAGAATCCTGAAGAAGTAGGTTCCAACAGATGTGCTGGCAAGTAAGTTCAAGCAGTCAAAGAAGAGTGAAGTCTTCCTTTTCCTTTTGTCCTTATGGAAGTCTCCAGCAGAAGATATGACCCAGACTAAAGACACATATCATTATGGCTGAAATTGAAAATTGCACAGTCCCAGGCTGGCCTTGAACTCAGAGATCTGCTTGTGGCTATCTCTTGAGATTAAAGGTGTGTACTGTCTTCACCGGGTCTGAGCTTTTCATAACCACTATGCATCAAGATGTGGATCAAAATCTTGTGTCTTCCAGCATCAGAATCTGAAACATAGGTATGCCTTCCATTTCTGCTTTGTAGCTCATTCTAGATGTAGTCAAGTTGACAACCAGGACTAGCCATTGCATTATGGCTCTGATAAGTCATGATTTTATTTTCATTTGATTCTATCAATTCTAAAATTTCCTCTTCTATTTTTTCAACAAATGATTATTCTTTCTAGAAGTACATTGATTAGTTTTCAAGTACTTGAGAAGTTTGTTCTTCCTCTTGCTCTCAATTTCTGGTTTTATTCCACAATCTACTAGGAAGACAAAAAAAGTTCACTAAGATTCTTGCACACTTTTCATATAGTGGACTGAATGTAAAAATATCACCTATAAGCTCATGTTTCTCAATATTTGTCCTGCAAGAGTTTTGTTGTTTTAGAAAGTCATGGAACTTTTAAGACATGAGTGTTGAGGGTATATGTATGTCACTGGGGACAGACTGTGAGAGTTTGCCTCAGTGCACTGACAGTTCTCTTTCTATGCTTTCTGTGTTCAGCCATGTGTGATCTTTCAATGTCTTCTTCCAGCATACCTTTCCCACCAATATAGGTTTTTCCATCTGAAATCATAAAGCAAAATGCACTAGGATTTTTTTGCATTTTTAAATAAGTTGGTTTGGTTTGTGGTATTTAATCTCAGCAGTGCAAAAGTAATTAGTGGGATTAATAGTTCCTTCATGTCCTAGAATCTGATCTAGTTTTGAAGAGATATATGTGCTGCTTTGAAGAATTATATTATATTATATTATAGGTTATGTTATGTTATATTTTATGTTTTTAATAGGATGTAATATACAGGTTAATTTATTTCTGCAACATAGAAACAGATATTTAGATACTATTCTAATAAATGTAACTTGAAGTTAATTACAGCATCATAAATTTAAAATAAATTGGATATTAGAGCATGGGGAAAGGGATAAAGAAAATATAAAGCAGGCATAGGAGGGAATGTGGATGAGGCATGCCTGTGTGAGGTAATTGAGCAGAAGCGGTAAGATAAGTGTAGATAAGAAGCACTACATACAAGTGAATATTAGGAATAATATTTGTTAAAATAGAAAACTATTATATTATCATTATTTACCTTCCTTATAATAATTACTATAACTTCATCTTTTCCCTAAATTGTCATTTGCAATTCATTTTGCAGGTGAGAAGACACCTGGTAATCTCTTTGTAAATTCAAATTGGCTGGAGTAACCTGAGTACAACTCCTGCACAGCACAGGAATTCACTCTCTAGAGGAGACTGCCACTCTTCACTGTGGTTTGCCACACTAAATGTCCTACTCCAGGTCCTCCTACAGGCCAGTTGCAGCCTTCTTCGGGTGTTAGGGATGACTGTGATTTTCTTGTCAGTTTTCAATGTCCTAAGCTCTGGGTTAGGGGATGCTGATATTTGTTTGATATGAGTCCTCTCTGTTGCCCAAGCCTCTGGCTGCTTTCGCACTAAAGACTCCAACTTCTTGTCTGAGCACATCCATGTTTATGGGACTGCGCCAGATTCAATGATAATCCATTGGACAGAAAGGGTCAGGTCCCTGGGCTTAGTGACATAATGTATGGCCATATTTTCTGCTTTTCCATGCGAAGAAATTTACTGACAGTCTATTTTCTAACTGACATTCTGCTTTCCACAAGTTTGGGATGAGACGTTGTTCACAAATGGCAAGCACTTTTGTAACATCCGCTTCAGGAACAACAGGCAGACCTTTGTCTAATCTTTTGTAGTTGCCATAGTTTGCTTCCAGAGGGCTTCTTCCTCATTGTCTGTGGCCTGGAGAACTGAGGTAGAAGTTCATTTCTCCTGCAGCCTTTTCAGTTGAAGAACAATGCTTCCTTTGTGAAAGTGGTTAAAACTTAATGGTTTTAATAGTTTTCTTATTTTCTATTTATTATGCATATCTTATCTTACAGATTTTTAAGTGCTGTTTTTACATTGTTGGATCCGAGCAATTAATAGAAATACAACGTATTCATAAATTAAGAAATGAGTCATGCACAAAAAAATTAAGACATAAATGTAGGATGAGGATGGTTCAAAAGTATAGTTTGTGCTGAAGGAGGGCATGAGATAGCGGACTCAGAGGTGAAAAGGATTAATTAGATACAATTTGTATAATAGTAAAAATGTATGGCACTGTAAAACCAAGTAAATAATTAAGTCAAGAGGATGTTAACACAATATAAACAAGCAATATAATTAAACTAGTAATAAATGTTATCTGTCATACTCCACAAAGAGGAAAGAAAATTGTTAGCTTTCATTTCTTCTGTGTCATCATTCATTTTATAATACACAGAAAAAGATGCAAATTTTCTAACAATTTTGGACTTCCTGGAGACAAACTGGAGAATGCTGAATTTTAATTTGTATAGGGCCACAGGGAAGTTTAGTTTCTGTGTTGAACCTTGTTACAAGATGTATAAAGGATGATGCCTCTAACTTAAGACAATTAGCTGGACAAATTGGGGAAATAAAACAAAACAGTTATGCAGCTTGTGAGCTCTTCTGTTTCCTGTTTCCTGTCAGACTCTTAAGAATGAGAAGACAGAACAGTGACTGAGAATTATGAAATACATGTTTGTGTAATTTTGCCAATTAACAGCCATATCTCAAAATTATGAATGAATGTCAATAGATTATTTTTTCTAGAATTTCTTAAAACTATGAATATATCATTTTGATTTTCATGTAAATATTGAGATAAGTTAACATGTAAATTTTATCCCTGATATTGGGACTGTAATTATCAGTTTCACATACTGAGATTAATAAATTGAAAATCTTGACCATATTTCCTAAACTTAAATATGGCTAGCATCTCTGTGTCAGGCTGTGTCCTTAGATCATTGATAAAATACATCATTTTACTAGACTCTGAGTTCATTCTTCAGCATTGATTCAATCAATGTATTTATCAATCAAAATTGTCTTTTTATAAGTCATACTATCTTTCCATAAACTATAAGTATTATGTTTTTTTTAATTTTTTCCTTTAACAGCTAAATAACAATGTGCACACTCATAAGAACAATAAAAATAACACCTGTATTTTATGTAGTGATGTCATAAGATAAATGAGTCAAAATTGCATATCTGTGTTTTCACCCCCATGTCCACATGCAACTTTCCCTTTCTTTGTGGTTGCTCTTGAGGAGTTCAATTAAAAGACCATTTCAAGGGGCTGGAAAGATATCAAAAAAGTTAAGAGAACTAGCTTTTTAGCTGTTTTCACAGTGGTCCAGAGTTCAATTCCCAGCAATCACATGGAAGATCACAATCATCTCTGGTGAGATCTGGTGCCCTCTTTTGGCATATAGGCAGCACACTGTATACATAGTAAGTAAATAAATAAAAACAAGATGAAAACCAAAACCAAACCAGCCAAGCAAACAAACAAAGAACAATTTTAAAGCCTTCAAAGCCAGAGATGGGGAATTACACCAGCAACCTTGCAGTCCATGGGAATTCTACCTGGTCACTCTTTCCCAGAATTCTCTACATACAAAAACCATGTGCTTAAGGATCAGAAGAATAGTTCGACTTCATGCTGCTATATAAAGCTGGAATTAAGTATGCATCACTGATTCTCACATAGAGGAAAATATGACACCAGATATCTGGGTTGAAACCATGCATGTTTGGGGATGATAGAATAAATAGATGCTTAAGAAGCAGACTTCCTTGGTCAACTGTAATCCAAAGGAGTGGCGATGCTGCTACGTACCCTACAGAGACCACCATAATAGTGTTCTTAGCCCCTCCCTTACACGAAACTTCTCCATTCTTTATAATTCCTCTTTGAAAAACTCGATGTCCTTCTCAATACTCTCCACTTCCTAGAGCAGTGCACTAATCAATCATGAGATCTTCTTTATCGTACATTCCAAACCACTGGGCAGTCTCAGCCTTGATAAATAATGACTGTGATAAGCTAATTCATGCCCAGTTATGAGTGAATAATGATGAGTTTATAAGTGTTGTGTTTGAGATGTTGTATGGACCTTAAAGAGGGCTATAACATTTCCTCAAAGAAATAGGAAACATGGAATATCTAAGATTGTTTTCCAGATAGACAAAATCCAAGAAGGGTTTAAACAATACTAAAACCAAAGTATTTGAAGGTAATAAAATGAAGGAAAGAAAGAGATTTGATGTACCAAGCCTAGCTAAAATGGAGCAAAATAAGCTAGTCTTTTAACAACAGATGATAGTGAGTCGTGCTTTCTCTAACTGAGAAACACCTGGTTATTACTTACCCCAGGAATGTCTGCTACCTGTGTGGCTGCCCCTCTCTAGCAGATGTTCACTCCTGTTCTGATCATTAACACAGCAGGAAAAGCTTTCTTCATCCAGGATTCAGGCATCACCCATTCTCCCCCAGCTCCACTGTTAGATTCTAGGATTGTAATCCACCCATTTATAGTTGGTTTACTTTGCTGCCTTCCTTATGTAATGGACTGAGAGATAAACCAGATGAAGTTTGCCAAACACAGGCAAGCAAAACTTGTAAAAGACTGTTGTTAATTAAATACCCTATGTTTACAGTTTGGAAGACATCCAGCATGGAAAATTTCTACTTCATGACTTTCAGCTTAGCATGCCACAGATAACTAGGTATCCATATGAGTGCATGCACAGTGAGTTATGCCAGAGAGCTGTAGTGTAGTGTATACAGCAGGCAATCCTTTAAGACAGACTCCTGAGAGTACTGAGATGACTCATCAGTTAAAAATGTGAAGTGCTGTTTTAGAGGACTTAAGTTTGTTTCCCAGGACCTAGGTAGGGTGGTTCACAATTATGTGTAATACTATCTTGGGAGACTCTAACATCACCTTAAGATGTATAATGGGGGAGGGGCAGTGTAGAAGGGTAACCAGGAAGGGGGATATCATTTGAGATATAATCAACAGGAATGATTTAGGATAAATAATAAAAAAATGTTTTGATACTTTTAAATACATTGGGTTTGTCTCTTGAAATATACTGATGCAAGATTGATTATAGTAAACCAATGCTTTTAGATATACTTTCAAATCCAACTCAAAAATACACTCTAAAGGCACTCAAGTAAGACATGCTGCTTCCAAGTCTGTCAACATCTATAGTATATGGAGAATATTATCAATTTTACAAAGTTGTTTAGAGAACTAAGTGAGTTATGACATGGACTTGGTAAAGTTTAGTGATGCAGAAAGCCACTGCAGAGGAGCAGATAGACTTATTTTCATATTCCATTCCTATTGTAGGTAACATTTGATGAGTGGATCATTTTCTGAGAGTATGTAGCTATACTTTTTTGCATTGCTCAATATGTTCCATTTTCTTAAATTAATACGTTACTTTTTGTACCACATTAAGTATTCTTAGTAAATTCCACTAATGCTAGAATTAGCTTGTACTTCAGTGATGAACATATAACTATCTTTGTAAGATGCAGATGGGACCAGGACATTGTTGATTTGTAGTTAGTGAAAATAACACATATGCCAGCTAATCCAAAAGTTAGTGAAGCACCACAAGAAAGGACTAATTATCACCACCTTTGCAACGATGTAATGTTGCATGAGTCACTTATTTTCACATGTCTGTTTATGTGTATTTTAATATCTGATTGTGTTTTCTGCAACAGACGCATCCTCTCAAATCAGGCTGAAAATACAAATTCATTTAATTTGAGCAGTTCAGGGAAATCTATTCTTACATGTAGGACAGCAGCACATAAACATGTGAAGATGGAAATTCTGAAACCTTGTTCCACTTGGGCAGCTAACATACTACATTCTGGAAAGGTTCTACAGAAGCCTTTGATTTTACCTGGCTTTTCCCAAGATTAGAGCTCCTTGGGTTAGCTACAGGTGTTAAGACTTAAGGACAACTTCTTTGATCCTTCTAGGAATCCCATTTCTCTGCCTGCTTTCATTTTCCTCTGATGTATACCATATACCTCCAGTTGAAAATGATAGTCTGTTGGGGCTTCTCACTCATTTCATTTCTTGTGAGTACTCTAAATTTCTTCTTAAGGAGATTAATGCCACAGCATTGTATTTATCTCCTGCTTTTCTACTGGTTTATTTATTCAGAGCTTTACTGTTGTTTAAACCATATAGCATTCAGTCTTAAAGAAACCAGTTACTCTCATAGAATCCATCTAAGTAAACAATAGGAAGAATTTCTTTAAAGGCTTTTAAAGGCTTTCTTACTGAGATCCTCTATGAAGCTTGGTATAGAATGGGGATTGTGAACACTTCACATAAAAACCAGGGTTTATTTTCTGCTCGTTGCCTGTTCGCTGTTTTATTGTTTGCTTCAGTGCGTGTAGCAGAGTTCCCACACTGCATAACCTGACTGCCTCCACTTGCATAAAACATGATGCTCTAACTCGAACAATGCTGGAATATATTACATAAATTTCCTTTTGATACCCAGCATGTTTTCTACTCTAATAGAATCTGAGCAGAATCACATCTCCTTTCCCTCAGTGTTCCTGTTGTGCTTCATAACTCTTTCTTCTGCAAATCCAATAACCGTCTTGAAGCCATTAGAAAGGATGCTTTTCAATGAAGGGTAGAAGTTGCTCAGTGGGGCAGAGCCAACAATGATCTAGCATGCAGTTGAATGGTAGTATAACAGAACACATTCTGAAGGCTTGGGAATCTGTAAACCCAACATTTTTTTCACGAAAATTCTTGCAGCATGGAGCGGTCTGTTTAAAATGCAGTGGAACTCCAAAACTGTTCATTTTTCAAACCTGGTCATGAACATTTCTAACGTATTTGATTTCCTTCCTGTAGAAGATATGACAATGTGATTCATCTCCCATCAACTCTCAAGCATCATACATTTCAACATTCAATACTGCCATAGACTCTTCTATCAACTTTCTTTGCAAATAGACAAAGCTATTTAAGGCCAAGAAGATAAAGTAGACCTCTATATTCAGTGTCTTGGAAAGAGTTTGTTATCCTGATACAAAGGGGAAAAGGAGATCAGAGTACTTCAACACTTAGATCTTGAACTGGGATGTTTGAGGTCATAAAATATCCAGTAATGACAAAGAAAGAAGACTTAAATTCATTTACAGAGACTCCAGTATGGATAACGTTCAGATGGCAACCCAATATTCCCTTCAAATAATTTTTATGACTAATAAATTATCAAAATATTCAAAATGTTTAATATAGGTGTATAATTTTTTGAATTGTTTCTATTAATTGGAATAATAAGTATCTCAGTTCAATAAAGGCATATCTTTCTCTGTCACCTTTTTTGGCAACTAGACAAATGTAGCCAAGATCTGAATACCTAATTTAAAAATCTGAGGACATTTTGGCTTTGAAAAATATCACTATAAATACCAAGGCTTATTGTAAGATCTAGAAATAGTAATCATTAGACCCTATTTTTTGAAGAAGTTCATATTATGATACCTTTAGAACAAAGTAGTCTCTAATGTCTTCACTCTTCATGTGATGTAAGAGAAGCCAACACAATGGTTTAACAGCAATTATGAAACTGAATTACAACCTCTTCTTGTATTCTGAGCATTCACAGTGTACCACAGACTTAAATTTCCTGAATGTTATCTATGTTGAGGTAGTATGTGAAGTTCACACTAGGGTGTTCCTGAGCCATTCATTCCCTTCATCTTCTTGAGTCTCTATAATATATCACAAAGCTACAGTTCCTAAAAGATCCTTGATTCTCATTTTTCTCCTGAGCATGAGGTCATGAGTAAAAGAGTCAATAACATATCAGGTGGCTTTTAGACAAATTCTAATACAACTGTATTTCTTTAAGAGAAGTTCAGTTTTCATTGTTTTTCTTTTGTTGTGTTAAGAATTAATGCAAATGACCTCATCTACATTTCTGGGTTATATTCTTAAAAATATAATCATTCTATAAGGAAGTACTTTTTTCAAATGCTTCACGGTCTCCTGAGGATTAGCACTGCTGTTACTTCATTTAGTACAAGGCTCTGTCCTGTAGTTGCCACAGTATCTGCCACGCCCACTTGCACTTGCTTTGAAAACTAGTTGGATGAGCTTTCTTCCTTTATTGAAAATAGATTCTTATCTCATGTAATGTATCCCAACCAAAATTTACCCTCCCTTCACACCTCCCTCCTCCCACTACTCTTTCCCTAGATCCATTACGATCATTCCTCATACTCCAATTAACTCCACAGATATTTATGCTATAAAATGAATATATTAAATCATCAGAGGGATTGGATTACGGGATAAAGGTGATGTCTAAAGCCCCTTTAATCTCAACTACTATATTACTCCATGACAAGCTAAGTTGTTTTGAGACTTTGATGTATTCATTGCTAAATCACTGGTTGAGATGGCTTTGTGCTGGTTTTGGAAGTCAGTAAAACAAGCAACACTTCACCTGTGACAACAGATCAGAGATCAAAACACTGATAGATTCAAGCCGGGGGTTGCCAGTAGAGCCCTGCCTAAAGCTCTAACTAAACGCAATCAGTCTACTTAAGTAGAAACACTGCTTAAGCGAGTGTTTCTCCAGGCATGTTTGCAAATGTGTTTATAAAGCAGCAACCTTAAATCCATCAGCTCTCAAAGAGATAATCAATATATTCCAAGCTGATCTCCAAAGTTTTGCCTTTGGGAAGTTTAATTTATTTCAACTCATGGCGATGAAAAAATGAGCAGCAAAAACAATTTGACCAAACAGGAAAAGTGGATGATGGTTTACCCTGCACCAGCTCCATTTTATTTTATTTTATTTTATTTTATTTTATTTTTTATTTTATTTTATTTCATTTCTTTTTATCTGAACAAGTTGTCCTACTGAATACAATGATAATGAAAGTTAATTATGCACTGGGTTAGTATGTGTGTCAAGGTAAACAGGAACACCTTGGGCAGCTGCAAGAGCCACTGTTACTCACAGCGCCTGCTCTCCAGCAAAATATTTATTCTAAAATGGGAATAGGAAGCCAGAAAAGTAACTTGGTATGTAATATACTGGATAAATTTTCTTTTAATGCTGTTTGTATCTGGATATAATCACTTCTCATAGCTAGGGTGTTTGCCCCTAAAAAAAAAATAAATTCCCCAGATATCTTTAAAGGATGGATATCAAATGCCATTTCCCTTTTAGAATCTGGAACAGTAATGGCATCAACAATTCCCAGGAGGATACTTCTTATTTTTATGCACCTGAAATAGAATCCAGGTCTATCATACACTGGAAGGCAGCATAGCTCCTTGGCTGGTCCCAAGGGAAATATGCAGAGTGGCAGAAATGGAAATGTGCTATCCTGGGAACCCTGCGGTATTAAGACAGCATCAGTGGCATGTGTTTGCATAAGTGATACATCAGTCTGTATTCTTCTTTAAGGATGCAGTTTCAGTAAATAACTGTCCGCTGCCTTTAAAACTCAGAGATAGCATCTGAAAAGGAATGATAGGACTAAGAAAGGATTTTAATGGAAAGAAGACATTTTAAGAACCCATTAAGGCTGTTTTATTCTAGAAATGGCAAACAGAGTTAATGTAGTCCAGATAGGATAAGTGTGTATAAGCACAGAGAAAGACAGATCTTATTTCAAAATAGGCAAAGGCTAAGAGGTGAATTGTCCTGATTTCCTCTGGATCTTACGCTGATCACTGCCAAACTTGTGAAAATGGAGATCAAATCCATAAGCAATTGATTTCACTTGAAGCCTTCATGGACTTACAATCACAATAGCATAGGAGAACTTCATCAGTATTACTAAAGAAATGAGATCTGGAGGAAGAGATGCTCTAATTAAAACAATAAAATATTTGTGCTAGAGGGCAAAACGCCACATAACTACAATTGGAATTACCATTTATGCAACTGTGTCTCTCTCTTCTGTTGTTAAATAAGTCATTGAACTGACAGGTTTTCAACATCTTATCTGACTGTAGATGTGAGTTTTCACAAGTGATCTCTTACCATCCTTCTTGGCTTGTCTCTACTACAGTAATAGCGTGGTAGATTACATATGTTAATTTTAGAATGACAAATGCTTGTCATTCTCATGCTTGTATTTATAAATTTAGACCTTTATAATTCACAGTAGGAGAGGCCTATTTTCAGAGTCATGATATACAAATGACATGCAATGTGTGTATGGCATGGACATTTCTCACAGTTGTACAATTTCATTCATAAATTCCTAAAAGTTTCCAATTTTGTCCATAAATTATCCAAGGTTAGCAGAGCATGGCCAGAATTGCTGAAAGGAATATATTATCAGTGCTACTATGTATGAGGTGAGCCACGATAATTTCCTCACTTATTTTCCAAGTCACAATTATTCCTGCCTGCTTATTTTCAGAGTATATGGCATTGATAAAATATTCTGTGACTGACGGGTCCTCCAGCTTTGATACAGTTAAATTACAGTAGACCTCATATCATGTTACAATTCTATCTTGTTTAGGTAAAAATATCTAAACTGACACTAAAATTAACTGAGGAATGATATTTCAACCTAAGGAAGTGACAGTCATCATTTACATTAAATCACTACATTGTTATTAAGTAGTTTTAGATGCTCATGTGCTATTCTCAGAAGAATGAACAAAAAAGAAATGATGGCAAAAAGAGTTTGAAGCCCAATATAGCTCTGCCAGACTGCATTCCATAGGGATACTTTGTATCAAAAAAGTAATACTTATAAAATAGATGCACAATCTCATGGGCAGGAAGTAAATAATGGTAAGATTCTGATATGCTAAGGAAATACATTCAAGAGCTTTTGTCTTTAGCATTTATATTTGAGAAGGTACAGGAAGCGAATCTCTCAGTAGGATGCAGATATATTTTATTCCCATTGAGCAATTCATAGAGTCATTTTATAAAGCATGTACTAAGCAAAGTTATTGAAAATTTACAACACCATTCTTACAACAGTGTGTGTGTGTGTGTGTGTGTGTGTGTGTGTGTGTGTGTGTGTGTGTGTGTGTGTGTGTGTGTTTGTGTGGAGGGGTAATATAATGCAAAAGAATTCCAGCCACTCATCTTCTGGAGGTGAAAGGTAATTTTGTAAGTACACCTATCAGGATATAGAATGCTAATGAAGAAGGATGCCTGAGAAATTGTTATTTATGAAGTTATAAACCGTTTGTCCTAAACAGCCACTCATGAAATTACATTCACCCTGAATCTAAGACTAGGGAGTGGAAAATTGGTTGGGGCAAAAGAATGATACTTCTAGGATACAAGTCTAGACTTGAAATAAGATTTAACTCTGAATCAATGATTCTTGACTCATGATTTACAAGCCCATATTGTGTCATATTACTGAATGTAGGGCTTCTAAAAATGGCAGTAAGAAAATATTTGTGAATGTACAAAAACAGACTTATTTCTAAGTCAGACTCATAATAAATCAGGGTAATGTTTATAATTCTTGGCTCTGCTGTGTCATACTTCAATGTAGCCATGTGTGCTAGGTAGTTTTATGTTAATGTGACACAAACTAGAATCCACTTGGAAAAGTGAACCTCAATTGAGAAAATGCTTTTAACATAGTGGCTTGTGGACAAGCCTCTGGTGCACCTCATGATTAATTGATTAATGGTTGCTGTGGGTGGACCCAGCTCACCTTGAGTGGTGCCATTCCTCAGCCAATGATCCTGGGTGCTATAATAAAGTTTAGTGAAGAAGCCATGAAGAGGAAGCCCATAAGCAGCGCTCTGCCACAGCCTCTACAACCAGCTCCAAGCCTGCAAGCTCCTTCTTTGTTTGAATTCCTTCTCTGACTTCACTCACTGATAGACTGCTCTGTGGAACTGTAAGATTAAACAAGTCCTTTATCAAAAGGCATAGTGTTGTGGTCACGGTGCCTTATCGCATCAGTAGAAACATAACAAAGATGTCTTAGTTTGGACATACTGCACTAACTCCTCACACTGTCCCTGAAGACATTGAGTGCCAATTAGGTTGTCAGCTGTATACCTTGGCTCGGACTTCAATTATTGTTCGTCATGAACTGTATTATTTTCATTGTACAGAGAAAGATTGGGGTTTGGCTAACAAAGACAGTTCCTATTTTTTGACCCTCACTACTTTGCATGTATTTAGTGAATTTTTTTGAACTGAAATGAGTAGACAAACACATCTATCTAACTGATATGAAAATTTATTTTCATCTTTTGTAAAATTTATTTATGATTTTTATCAATTATTATTTGCAAATATTTTACACACCTACATCTGGGCTGCGTGAAATTTTCTAGAGTGATAAGAAGCCTTGACAAGGTCAGTGAGGTGAGTCAGCAGGTAAAAGCATGTTTATCACAAGACTGGCAACCTGAGTTACCAGTGTCAGAAAGAAAATGCAGAGTCTTACAACTGTTGTGGCAGCCCTCCTACATTGAGATGCAAAATACAGGGGAATCACCTAGAAACTCATGGTGGAGTATGATGCATGGAGGAAAGCCCAAGAAACCCCTTTCCAATGAAGTAAAAGTTGAAAATTGCCTCTGCAATGTTGTCCCCTAATGTCCACATATGCAATGGGACAAGCACGGGCCATACTAGCATGTGGGCAAACACACATACATATACACACATACTTTTAGTCAATCAACTAGGAGCCTGTGTATATTTAGTTTTTATGCTTCCTGCACAGAAAACTTGTTCTATCAGTTTCCACATCCCCAGATAGGGTCTCCATTAGGAATAGTTTCATAGAGAGTCAACACCAATGAATTTGTCCTTTTCTATTTGTGGACCAGATGGACCGCATTGATTCCTGGGACAGTTAAGTTGTGAGCAGAAAAGCAGAGCTGATTTCACCCACCTCAGTCCGTTCAGGCTTCTTCAATATAATTCAGGGACTCACAGTTCTATTTTCCAGGAGTAAAATATTTTGCCTCATTTTCTCTACTAGTCCCAGATCTTCCAGCCACGGTCCTACAGGAAGAGCTATTGCTGATCGGGTTTAGAAAGAGTCCACAATATACACTGGCCACGCTTCGGAAGGCAGGTTTATTCCTCTGTAAATGAAAAATCCCACGTTTCTATTATTGCAGTACTTTTTCAGCCTCCGATAGGTTCTGTCTTTGGGGAAGATTGCTTGTCTTATATCTTTCCTTTCACGGAGAGTGGCTGGTTGCATAAGTGGTTTTAGAAGTTTTCTCTTATCATAATATTCAACTTGTTCTTTAAGGAAAATTACAGACTGTAGATTATGTAGTCCTGATGCTTAATGGTGCCATACTTCTGAATCCTCGTACATGATATCACAACTGAAGGATTTCTCTGTTTATCCCCAGAGTACAAATTCGTTCTTTTCTTATAATTCTTCTTTTAAGATTTATTTTCTACTTATTTATGTTTATGGTGTATGTATTTAGATGCCAGATGTACCCACAGAAGTCTATATATCATGTGTACCTGGAGCAGGGGACACAGGTGATTCATGGGGACATGAGGCATCACACAAATGCTGGTGATGGAACTGATATCCTCTGGAAGAATAACAAGTATTCTTAACTACTGAGCCATCTGTATAGCCCATTTCTATAACTCACAAGTTTAAGAAAATTCTGTTGTAAAATGAAGTGATAAATGAAATACTTGATGAGATTGTTTCAAACTTGCCAAATTGTTTCTGTATTAATGCCACTTTTTTGATTTATAGATTAATTATTTAAAGGAGTTAAACCCTTATGTTCCTGAGTGTGAAACTTGCTATTTTATTTCTATTTTACCTTAATATTAGCTGTAATCATATAACAGTTGTAAAGAGACACAAAGGCAGTGACAGACAAACAGATTCTTTTCTTCCCAACCCAATCTCATATAGTCTAAGCTTGCCTGATATGAACTTAGTATGTAACCAGCGCCATGTGAATCTCCTGGTACTCTTCTGCCACCCAAGTGCTGACATTAGGAGCATATACAACCATGGTCAGGATAATCCTTATAGTTTTACTCTGTAAAATTTTTCAGTACTATTAATGTCAATATTGTCTCAATTAATTATTATAATGCAAAATTAGAGCTTTGAGAAAGTATCTGGTTCACAAAAATTATCTATGCCTCTACATAGCCGGTTATCCTCCATTCAATGAAAAGGCTTGCAATCTATCTCACTTGGATTTGACTAATTTTGGGGCTCAGCTATATAGTTTTTCCTTTCTGGTTTACCAATAATTTAAATCAGAGATTGGCAAAAGCTATGATCATTCCTAAGACTTTCAATACTTATACATCAGGATCTTTGTATGGATATTTTATTATTTACATTTTAAATGTTATCTTCTTTCCTTGTTTCCCCTCTAGAAACTCCCTATCCCATTCCCCTACTCTTGCTTCTATGAGGGTGCTCCCCCTCTTACCCACCTACCCCTTCCCACCTCCCTGCCCTGGCATTCTCATACAGTAGGGCATCAAGCCTTCCCAAAACCAAGGGCCTCTCCTCCCATTGATACCCAACAAGTGCATCCTCTGCTACATATGCAGCTGGAGAAATGGGTCAGTCCATGTGTGCTCTTTGGTTGATGGATTAGTCTCTGGGAGCTCTGGTGGGGGGGTCTGGTTGGTTGATATTTTTATTCTTCCTATGGTGTTGCAAACCCCTTCAGCTGCTTCAGTCCTGTGTCTAACTGCTCCGTTGGGGACCTCGTGTTCAATCCTATGGTTGGCTGTGAGCATCTGCTTTGTTAGACTCTGGCATAGCCTCTCAAAAGTCAGCTAAATCAGCTCCTGTCAGTAAACACTTCTTGGCTTCCGAAATTGTGTCTGGGTTTGGTTTCTGTATATGAGATGGATGCTGAGGTGGGGCAGTCTCTAGATGGCCTTTCCTTCAGTCTGTACTCCACATTTTGTCTTTGTATTTCTTCCCTTGAATATTTTGTTCCCCCTTTTAACAAGGAGTGAAGGATCCACACTTTAGTCTTCCTTCTTCTTGAGCTTCACGTGGTCTGTGAATTGTATCTTGAGTATTCTGAGCTTATGGGCTAATATCCACTCATCTGTGAGTTCATCACATGAGTGTTCCTTTGTGACTGGGTTAACTCCCTCAGGATGATATTTTCTAATTCTATCCATTTTCCTAAGAATTTCATTAAGTCATTGTTTTTAATAGCTGAGTAGTACTCCATTGTATAAATGTACCACATTTTCTGTGTCTGTTCCTTCGTTGAAGGACAATCTGCATTTTTTCCAGCTTCTGGCTATTATAAGTAAGGCTGCTATGAACATAGAGCATGTGTCCTTGTTATGTGTTAGAGGATCTTTTGAGTATATGCCAAAGAGTGATATAGCTGAATCCTCAGGTAGTACTATCAGCAATAATCTGACCTATTTCCAGAGTGGTTGTCCAGGTTGCGATCCTACCAACGATGGAGAAATATTCTTCTTTCTCCACATTCTTGCCAGCATATGCTCTCACCGGGTATTTTTTTTTTTAAGGCCATTTTTTTTTATTAACTTGATTATTTCTTATATACATTTCGAGTGTTATTCCCTTTCCCGGTTTCCGGGCAAACATCCCCTTCCCTCCCCCCCTTCCTTATGGGTGTTCCCCTCCCCACCCTCCCCCCATTGCCGCCCTCCCCCCGACAGTCTAGTTCACGGGGGTTCAGTCTTAGCAGGACCCAGGGCTTCCCCTTCCACTGGTGCTCTTACTAGGATATTCATTGCTACCTATGAGGTCAGAGTCCAGGGTCAGTCCATGTATAGTCTTTAGGTAGTGGCTTAGTCCCTGGAAGCTCTGGTTGCTTGACATTGTTGGACATATGGGGGTCTCAAGCCCTTCAAGCTCTTCCAGTTCTTTCTCTGATTCCTTCAACGGGGTCCCATTCTCAGTTCAGTGGTTTGCTGCTGGCATTCGCCTCTGTATTTGCTGTATTCTGGCTGTGTCTCTCAGGAGCAATCTACATCCTGGCTCCTGTCGGTCTGCACTTCTTTGCTTCATCCATCTTGTCTAATTGGGTGGCTGTATATATATGGGCCACATGTGGGGCAGGCTCTGAATGGGTGTTCCTTCAGTCTCTGTTTTAATCTTTGCCTCTCTCTTCCCTGCCAAGGGTATTCTTGTTCCCCTTTTAAAGAAGGAGTGAAGCCTTCACATTTTGATCATCCGTCTTGAGTTTCATTTGTTCTAGGCATCTAGGGTAATTCACCGGGTATTTTTTGATCTTAGCCATTCTGACTAGTCTGAAGTAGTCAAAGTTGTTTTGATTTTAATTTCCCTCATGACTAAGGAAGTTGAACATTTATTTATGTGCTTCAAGCCATTCAATATTCCTTGGTTGAGAATTCTTTGTTTAGCTCTATACCTTAATTTTAAATAGGGTTATTTGGTTATCTGGAGTCTAACTTCTCGAGTTCTTTGTACATATATATTGGATATTAGCCCTCTATCGGATGTAGGATTGGTAAGGATCTTTTCGCAGTCTTTTGGTTGCCATTTTGTCCTATTGACAGTGTCCTTTGCAATTTTATGAGACCACTTGTCAATTGTTAATCAGGTTCTTGGACTAGCAAAGCTAATCTTCTATGGACTGAATCAAGAGTTACCCAGGATACTTCTTGTGGTAGTTTGAATATGCTTGGCCCATGGGAAATGGCACTAATAGAAGTGTGTGGCCTTGTTGGACTAAATGTGGCCTTTTTGCAGGAAATAGGTCACTGTGTAGGCTTTCAGGAATCCAGTGCTCAAGCTCTACCCAATGTGGAAGAGATCTTCCTGCTGGCTGCTTGTGGGGAGCCCGTTCCTCCTTGCTGCCTTCAGATGAAGAGGTAGAATTCTCAGTTCCTTCTCTATCTTTGTGTCTGACTGCATGCTGCCATGCTTCCTGCCATGATGTAAACTGAACCTGTGAAATTGTAAGCCATTTCTAATTAAATGTTATCCTTTAAAAGCATTGCCTTGACCATTGTGTCTCTACAAAGCAATGGAAACTCTAAGCATGGAAGCTTTGATGAAGTCACATACCCCATATGGGGCTCATGAATCTGGAGTTTCATGCATTGGGCCAGTTGGTTAGAACACTCATCACCTTATGTGATTCTGCCTCAAAAGGTAGTTTGACCTCTATCACATCTGTTCACTATGTTTTCTATAAATTTCAAGCCACAGTGTAAAGCACATAAAGATTATTTGTCCACTTATTCTGTTTCTTTAAAAAAAAAAACAACAGAAGTTAGACATCTAACTTCAAACCTAAAATGATGGTTCCAGGCCTTGCTAATCTGTCATAAGTGTTCAATGCACATTTTTGAATATTAGAATCTCCAAGAATTACATTATTATGAAAATTAAAAACAATGTCATTACCAACTTACTGTATTCAAAAAAACCTATTTTCTTAATACATTTATATATTTAATTAAAGTCACCCTAATGTTTACTCTATGAATCCCTAGTCCGTGTTTATAATCACATATTATTTTCAACATATTTATTTCTTCCTTTTGACTAGGCTTATATTCAACTCAATTAAATAATTTTTTGCATCTAAAATTCCCTCATGGCCACAATTTCTTAAAATTAAAGAGATATCATTTCTTCTGACAAGAACCCTCTAATTCGATCACAAATGTCATCAAGATTTCCTTCAATGAATCATTCTCTCCACAGCTAGCCTTCTGAGGACACATGGCTCTGAGATCATTGAGATACCAGACACTTTACTGAGTTTTGATATTTGCTACAGTATTTGCTGAACCATGAATTTCTGTGAAAGATGGATAAAGCAATGATTGGATTTCTTTCTTATTTTAAACTTTTCATATATCTCAGTGTATGGCTCTGCATATATTTCCAGATGTTGCAACAATTTTCATTCAATATGAAAATAAAGCCAAATACTCAAACCATAAATTAAGCACACAAGTTATCTTTATCTTTTTTTTTTGCATAAGTGATAATAGTCTGGCAAAATTATACTTTCATAATTCTCCCACTTTTATCCTATTGTTGCTATTTTTTAAATTCTTGAGTTTTTAAAACCTTTGATAATTTTACTCTGAACATTTTGGATTATCAGAACTTTGTGCCAGATGTCTCTGCAACAAGAGTAGGGATTTTGGCTTGGAACCCAGAGTCTCATCTCTGTATAAATGCTTAGTTTGGTTAATGCAGCTGAATATTCACTGCTTCCTCAATGAAATAAAGAAAAATATTTATCAAAACCCAACTTACCAGGCTTTTTTAATTGATCAGTAGTTTCTATGATTTTGTTAAACCAGTTCAGTAATTAATTGATTATAAGGTCTATGATATTTTTACCAATGTAATTTCAATATTTCTGGATATGGAAAATGACTTATGGGTGGAGATGTGTTGTGTATGTTCCTAAATATATGCTCTGGAGTGCAGTTGCCCACAAAGGCTGTAAAAGGGTAACCCAGTTGTCTTCTACCTCATGTGAATGATAGGATTTGAACACTAGACATAGAGAGAAACAGCAAATGCTCATAACCAATGAACCATTTTCCACTGCCTCAATATAAGGCATTAAACACTAAAAAGATTTAAACTATATATATTTTATGCTTCATGACTGTACCTCCACAGGGCAGATTGGCATGGCTGTCCCTCTCTCCACCCCACAGTCTTCAGGTTTCTGAGATCTGCTGTAACCAGGTACATAAGTAAGAACACCCATCCAAGTACCCACCCCACCTGGACCACCACAGAGCCCATAGGAGATGAGACCCCTCTCCTCTGCTTGAGCCCCATCACCCTTTAGGTCTGATCTCCTTCAGGGCAGATCAGTATATCCACCCTTTTCCTTATTACACATGCTACTCATCTCCCAACAGATCTTCCATAATCATAGTCAAAGGTCACAGGAGAATTGCCCTAACCAGGGGCACAGGAAGTCCCCTGTAACAAAGGACACAGAATCCACCCAAAACCAGAGACAGCACTACCTACCACCTAGGAGGCCTGCACATCTTCCCATGTCACAGAGCTCTACTTGCCTTCAAGGAGGCAGCCTCCAGATAGAGATACTCAGGCCAGTTAACACCAGAGATAACCAGATACTGAAAGGCAAGCACAATAATTAAAGTCATAAGACCAATGTATTTTGTCACCATCAGAACCCAGTTATACTTCCACAACAAGCCCTAGTAACGTAACACACCTGAAAACCATTAGACTGACTTAAAATGTTATCTCATGAAGATAATGGAGGCCTTTAAAGAGGATATAAGAAACTCACTTAAAGAAATACAGGAAAATACAGGTGAGCAGGTAGAAGCCCTTAATGAGGAAGCAAATAAATTCCTTGAAGAAATAGAGGAAAAGACAGTCAAGCAGGTGAAGGAATTGAACAAAGCAGTCCAAGACCTAAAAATAGAAGTAGAAAAAATAAAGAAATGACAAACAGGCAACCCCGAAGATTGAAAACCTAGGAAAGAGATCAAGAACTATAGCTGTAAGCCTCACCAACAGAATACAAGAGATGGAAGAGATAATCACAGAAGATATCATAGAAGATATTGAAATGAGGTTCAAAGAAAATAAAAAGTATAAAAAAGCTCCTAACCCAAAACATCCAGGAAATTAAGAATACAATGAAAAGATCCACCCTAAGAATAATAGGCATAGAAGAGGGTGAGGAGTCTCTATTGAAAAGTCCAGAGCACATCTTCAACAAAAATCATAAAAGAAAATTTCTCTAACCTAAAGAAATAGATGGCTACCAACACACAAGAAGCCTACAGAACACCAAACAGATTGGACCAGAAAAGAAAATTCTGCCATCACATAATAATAAAAACTCTAAATGTACAGAATAAAAAATATTAAAGGCAGTAAAGGATAAAGTCCAAGTAACCCATAAAGGCAGACCTATCAGAATTACACCAGACTTCGCAACAGAGACTTTGAAAGCTAGCAGATCATGAACAGATATCATATAGACCCCAAAAGATCACAGATGCAAACCCAGGCTACTATAACCAGCAAAACTCTAAATCACAATACACTGAAAAACTAGGATATTCTATAACAAAACCAAATTTTCTAGCAATCCAGCCCTACAGAGGATTGTAGAAGAAAAATTCCAACATAAAAAGGGTAACTAGACCCAAGAAAACACAAGAATTTAATCATCTCACAACAAACAGAAAAGAAGGGATTCAAACACATAATACCACCTCAAACAACAAAAATAATAGGAACCAATAATCACTGATCTTTAATATACCTTAGCATAAATGTACTCAACTTTCCAATAATAAGACAAAGTCTATGAGACTGGATACGCAAGCAAGATCCAGGATTTGCAGCATACAAGATACACAAATCAGTGACAAAGATAGAGGCTACCACAGAATTAAAGGCTAGAAAAATGTTTCCAAGCAAATGTTCCCAAGAAACAAGCTAGAGTAACCATTCTAATATCTAATAAAATAGGCTTTTAACCAAAAGTTATCAAAAGAGATGGGGAAGAATACTTCATATTTATCTAAGGAAAAACCCACCAAGATGAATTCTCAAGTCTAACATCTACACCACAAATGCAAGGGCACCCATATTCATAAAAGTAACTTTACTAAATCTCAAAACATATAGTAAACTTCACACAATAATGGGAGCCATCAATATTTCATTTTCATTAATGGACAGGTAATTGAAACAGAAACTAAACAGAGATACAGTTTAACTAATAGAAGTTATGAATAAAATGGATATGTAAAGAACATTTAATCTTAAAACAAAAGAATATACCTTTTTTTCAGCACCTCATGATAGCTTTTCCAAAATTGACTATACAATGAGTCACAAAGCAAGTCTCAACAGATACAAGAAGATTGAAATAATACTATGACTCCTTTCAAATCACCAAAAACTAAGGCTAGACTTCAATAATAACAAAAAACAACAAAAAGCCTACATACTAATGGAAGCTGTACAACTCTCTACTCAATGAAAAATTGATCAGTGTAGAATTAAAGAAAGACATTAAAGGCTTTCTAGAATACAAAGAAAATGAAGACACACCATATCCAAACTTACGGGACACAATGAAAGCAGTGCTAAGAGGACAAATGATAGCACCAAGGGCCCTAATAAGAAATTGTATAGAACCTTCCAGTTTACACCTGCACCTAGGGCTGACCCTGTACCACAGCTCTGTGTATGCAGATCCCACTGGGAGGAAGCTGTCTCCCAAAGGCACAGGTAAGACCACCACTTCTGCTCACATTCCTTGACCTAGAGGATCCCGCCTGGAGCCCTCGCGACACAGGAACTGAGGAACAGTCTTGGACAGGATTCTTCCGGTTTTTGTCAGTGCCCGGAGCTGACCCTGTGCCACAGTTCTCTGTACCCAGATCCCATTGGGAAAGAGCTGTTGACCACGTAGTGCTAACACACAGACATACAGGAGGGCTTAGCCACTGTCAGAGATAGCAATACCTGCTAACACTAGAGATAAGCTGATGGTGAGAGGTAAGGGCAAGAAACCAAAGGAAAGAAATCAAGGCCACTTAGAATCATAGGAACCCAGTTCCAACACCACAGCAAGGACTGGATATCCCAATACACTGTAAAAGCAAGGTTTTGATTTAAAAATCACAACTCATGATGATATTTAACTTACAACTCAAATTGAAGAAGGACATAAAAAACTCCCTTAAAGAACTACAGGACAACACACTTACATATGTAGAAGCCATTAAGAGAAAACACAAAAATTTAGAAAACAGGTGACAGAATTCAAAAAAGCAACCCAGGATCTAGAAAATGGAAATAGAAATAATAAAGAAATCACAAAAGGAGACAACCCTGGAGATAGAAAACCTAAGAAAGAGATCAGGACTCAGAGATGAAAGCATTACCAACAGATGTCAAAAGATAGAAAAGAAAAACTGAGGGTCAGATGCCATAGAAAACGTTAACACAACTTTCAAAGAAAATGCAAAATGCTAAAAGCACCTAACACAAAACATCCAGGAAATCCAGGACACAAAGAAGATCAAACCTAGGGATGATAGGTACAGAAAAGAGCAAAGAATCCCAACCTTAAAGGCCAGTAAATATTCCCTATCCTAAGAAAGAGATGCCCACGAACATACAAGAAGTCTACAGAATTCCAAATAGATGGGAACAGTAAAGAAATTCCTCCCCTCGAATAATAGTCAAAACACCAAATGCACAGAACAAAGAATACTAAAATCTGTAAGGGAAAAATGTCAAGTAACATGTAAACAGACTTATCAGACTCACACCAGACTTATCAACAGAGATTATGAAAGCTTTAAGATGCTGGACATATGTCATATAGTCTCTAAGAGACAACAAAGGCCAGCCCAGGCTACTATACCATAGATGGAGAAAACAAGATATTCCATGACAAAACCAAATTTAAAATTATCTTTCCACAAATCCAACCTTACAAAGGAAAAGAGATTAAAAAACAAAACAAAACAAAACTCTCCAACACAAAGGGAAATAATGCCATAGAAAGAGCAAGAAAGTAATCTTCTTTCAACTAATTCTTTTTTTTCCCCATCTTTATTAAATTGGGTATTTCTTATTTACATTTCAAATGTTATTCCCTTTCCCGGTTTCCAGGCCAACATTCCCCTAAACCCCCCTTCCCCTTCTATATGGGTGATCCCATCCCCATCCTCCCCCCTTTACCATCCTTGCCCCAAGAATCCTGTTCACTGGGGGTCCAGCCTTGGTTCAAGGGCTTCCCCTTCCACTGGTGCTCTTACTAGTCTATTCATTTCTACCTATGCAGTTGGAGCCCAGGGTCAGTCCATGAATTTTCCAGGGAGTAAGGTCCCTGGAAGCTCTGGTTGGTTAGCATTGTTGTTCATACGGGGTCCCAAGCACCTTCAACTCTTTTAGACCTTTCTCTGAGTCCTTTAATGGGGGTCCAGTACTCAGTTCAGTGGTTTGCTGCAGGCATTCGCCTAAGTATTTGCCGTATTCTGGCTGTGTCTCTCAGGAGAGATCTACATCCGGTTCCTGTTGGCCTGCACTTTTTTGCTTCATCCATCTTATCTAGTTTGGTGGCTGTATATGTATGGGCCACATGTGGGGCAGGCTCTTAATATGTGTTCCTTCAGCCTCTGTTCTAAACTTTATCTCCCTATCCCCTCCAAACGGTATTCTTGTTCCTCTTTTAAAGGAGGAGTGAAGCATTTGCATTTTGGTCATCCTTCTTGAGTTTCATGTGGTCTGTACATTTAGGGTAATTCGAGCATTTGGGCTAATAGCCACTTATCAATGAGTGCATACCATGTGTCTTTTTCTGTGATTGGGTTACCTCACTCAGGATGATATTTTCAGTTCCATCCATTTGCCTATAAATTTCATAAAATCGTTGTTTTGATGGTAGAGTAGTATTCCTTTGTGTAGATGTACCACATTTTCTGTATCCATTCCTCTGTTGAAGGGCATCTGGGTGCTTTCCAGCTTTTGGCTATTATAAATAAGTCTGCTATGAACATAGTGGAGCATGTGTCTTTGTTGTATGTTGGAGCATCTTTTGGGTATATGCCCATGAAAGGTATAGTTGGGTCCTTAGGTAGTGGAATGTCCAATTTTCCAGACTGATTTCTAGAGTGGTTGTAACAGTTTGAAGTCCCACCAACAATGGAGGAGTGTTCCTTTTTCTCCACATCCTCGCCAGCGTCTGCTGTTGTTAGAGTTTTTGATCATAGCCATTCTGACTGGTGTGAGTTAGAATCTCAGGGTTGTTTTGATTTGCATTTCCCTTAAGAGTAAAGATGTTGAAAATCTTTAGGTGCTTCTCAGCCATTCAACATTCCTCAACTGTGAATTCTTTGTTTAGCTCAGAACCCCAATTTTTAACAGGGTTATTTGTCTCCCTGCAGTCTATCTTTGTGAGTTCTTTGTATATTTTGGATATGAGCCCTTTATCAGTTGTATGATTGGTAAAGAACTTTGTCCAATCTGTTGGTTGTTGTTTTGTCCTAACAACAGTGTACTTTGTTTTACTGAAGCTTTATAGTTTTATGAGATTCCATTTGTCGATTCTTGATTTTAGAGCATATGCCATTGGTGTTTTGTCCAGGAAATTTTCTCCAGTGCCCATGTGTTCTAGATGCTTCCCTACTTTTTCTTCTATTGGTGTGAGTGTATCTGGTTTGATGTGGAGGTCCATGATCCACTTGGACTTAAGCTTTGTACAGTGTGATAAGCATGGATCAATTTGTGTTCTACATGCTGACCTCCAGTTGAACCAGCACCATTTGCTGAAAATGCTATCTTTTTTCCATTGGATGGTTTTGGCTCCTTTGTCAAAATAGCTCAATGATAGCTTGGTCAATTTAAGAAATAAAGAAAGAAATTAAAGATTTGTAGAGTTTAAGGAAAGTGAAGGTACAATAAACCCAAACATACGGAACACAAAGAAAGCAGTGTTAAAAGGAAAACTCATTGCTCTAAGTTCCTTGACAACGAAACTGAAGAGAGAATATACTAGCAGCTTGACAGCACACCTAAAAGCTCTAGAACAAAAAGGAGCAAATACACTGAAGAGGTATAGAAAGCAGGAAACAAAAAAATACTATACAGAGAATTAACCAAACCAACAGCTGGTACTTTGATAAAGTCAAAAAGATAGATAAACATGTAGCCAGACTAACTGGAAGGTACAGAGAGTGTATCCAAATTAACAAAATCAGAAACGAAAAGGGAGACATACAACAGAATCAGAGGAAATTCAACATAATCATCAGATCCTACTACAAAAGCCTATACTCAACAAAACTGGAAAATGTGGATGAAATGGACAATTGTCTAGACAGATACCAGGTACCAAAGTTAATACAGGATCAGAAAAACCATCTAATCAGTTCTATATCTCCAAAAGATATAGATCAGTCATTAAAAGTCTCCAAACCAAAATAAATAAATAAATAAATAAACAATAAACCAAAAACAAACAAAAAACCAACCAACCAACCAAACAACAACAACAAAAACAAACAAACAAACAAACAAACAAACAAACAAACCCAGATGGGTTTAGTGCAGAATTCTCTCAGACTTTCAAAGAAGACCTAATACCAATACTTTCCAAACTCTTCCACAAAACAGAAACAGAGGGAACATTACCCGATTCCTCCTATGAAACCACAATTACGCATATACATGAATCACACAAAGTGTCAACCAAGAAAAAGTACCTGAGAGCAATTTCTCTCATGAATATTGATGTAAAAATTACTCAATAAAATTCTTGAAAACCGAATCCAAGAACATATCAAAACAATCATCCAACATGATCAAGTAGGCTTCATCACAGTGATGCAGGGATGGTTCAGTATATGGAAATCCATCAATGGAATCCACTATATAAACTCAAAGAAAAAAGAAAACATGATTATCTCATTAGCTGTTAACAAAAGCACTTAACAAAATTCAGCACTCCTTCATATTAAAAGACTCGAAATGATCAGGAATTTAAGGCCCATACCTAAACATATTAAAAGCAATTTTCAACAAACCAGTAGCCAACATCAAACTAAATTGAGAAAAACTTGAAACAATCCTGCTAAAATCAGGGACTAGACAAAGCTGCCTACTATATTGCCATTCAATATAGTACTTGAAGTCCTAGTCAGAGCAATCAGTCAACAAAAGGAGGTTCAAGGGATAAAAATCAGAAAGGAAGAAGTCAAAATATTACTATATGCAGATTTTATAGTAGGATATTTAAGTGTCTCAAAAAATTCCACCAGCGAACTCCTAAACCTGATAAACAACTTCAGCAAAGTGAGTGGATACAAAATAAACTAAAACAAATCACTAACTTTCTTCTATTCAAAGGATTAACAGGCTGAAAAAGAAATTAGGGAAACAGCACCATTCACAATAACCACAAATAATCTAAAATACCTCAATGTGACTCTAACCAAGCAAGGGAACGATCTGGATGACAAGAACTTCAAGTCTCTGTAGAAAGAAATGGAAGGAGACCTCAGAAGATGGAAGAGCTCACATGCTCACTGATTGGCAGGAGTAATATGGTAAAAATGGCCACTTGCCAAAAGCTATCTACAGATTCAATGCAATCCCCATCAAAATTCCAACTCCTATTTTCATGGAGTTAGAAAGAGAAATTTGAATTTTCATTTAGAATAACAACAAAACCAGGATATCGAAAACTATCCTCAACAATGAAAGAACTTCTGGGAGAATCTCCATCTCTGACCTCAAGCTGTATTATAGAGTAATCAGGATAAATATGTATAGTTTTGGTACAGAGACAGACAGGTAGACCAATGGAATAGAATTGAAGACCCAGAAATGAACCCACACACCTATGGTCACTTGATCTTTGATAAGGGAGCTAAAACCATCCAGTGGAGAAAGGATATCATTTTCAACAAATGGTGCTGGTTCAACTGGAGAGCAGCATGTAGGTGAATGCAAATGGATCTCTTCTTATTGTCCTGTACAAATCTCATCCAAGTGGATCAATGACCTCCACATAAAACAGTATACACACAAACTGACAGAAGAAAAAGTGGGTAAGAGCCTCGAAATCATGCACTCTGGGGAAATTTTTCTGAACAGACCACCAATGGCTTATGCTTCAGGATAAGAGTTGGCAAGGGGGACCTCATAAAACTGCACTGCTTCTGTAAGGACACCGTCATTTGGAGAAAACAAGAACCAACAGATTGGGAAAGTTATCTTTACCAATTGTACATCAGGTAGAGGGCTAATATCCAATATGTACAAAGAACTCAAGAAATTATATTCCAAAGAATCAAATACCCCTATTAAAATTGAGGTGAAAACTAAATGAAGAATTCTCAACTGTCGAATATCAAATGGCTGAAAAGTACCTAAAGAAATGTTCAACATCTTTAGTCATCAGGGAAATGCAAATCAAAAAAAGGGGAACAAAACAATCCTAGCAGGCAGAGGGAGGAAGAAAAATTGGATGGAGGACGGAAGGGAGGAGTTGAATAGAGGAGGCAGGATGGGGTATGGGGAGAAACAGTAGGGATACCCAGAGGGCCAAAAGCATGAAGCAAAATGTACTGCAGATGGAGGAAAGAAGAAACCTCTACAAAGTCCCAGAAACCTGGGCTGTGAGAGGCAAGCAGGCTCGATATGGATGACATTGGTGAAATGCCCAGCAGTTGGGAGATGGGACCGGAAAATAGCACCCCGAGTAGATAGACATAGCCCCAGTTGAGGCAGGGTCCACCCACCCATTTTCAAACTTTTTAAACCAGATTTCTTCCTGTCTAAAGAAAATGCAGGGGCAACAGTGGAGCAAAGACTGAAAGAAAGGCCACCCAATGACCAGCCCAATAAGGGATCCATCCCTTGTGAGCATACTAAATCCCAATACTATTAGTAAGGTCATGGTATGTGTACAGACGTGAGCTTGGTATGGTGGTTCTCTGAGCAACTGACTGAGACAAATGCAGATACTTTCAGACAACCATTGGGCTGAGTTCAGGGACCCATATGAAGAGGAAGAGGAAGAACTAAAGGAGTTGAAGCGGATGGCAACCCCATAGGAAAAACAAGTGTCAATTAACCAGGGCCCTTCAGAAATCCCAGAGGCTAAGCTAAAAGCCAGGGAGCTTGCATGGGCTACTTTGTGACCCATGGCACATGTGGAGCAGAGAACTGCCTTGTCTGGGCTCTCTAGAGAGGGTGAACTGGGTCCTGTAAAGACTTGATGCCCCAGGGAAGAGAATGGCTGGTTGGGGTGAGGTGGGCAGTTGAGGGAACACCCTCTCAGAGGAATTTACACAGGGGAAATAGGGAGGGGAAAACTTTTGGAATAAAAATAAACAAAATAAGGTAGTTAATAAAAATAGTGAAAAAAGGATGAGGTAAGGATGCATAGCTCTCCCAAATCTGCATAACACAAACGTTATTTTTTTTCTACTTTTGCCCTCAACTGTACCTGTCAACTATCTTCTTGGTATTGAATAAAGACCTAGCTGTCACATTGTACACTAGACCGAAAGAATCCATAACTATAATCAGTATTCTTCTGAAAGACATGGCATTATGATGAAATCAAAATAAATTCCACTGCTCTGTTGGCATAACTTTTACAGGGGGATTCCCAGAGTTAAAGTATCTGTAATGTGAGTCTCTAGAGATGCACAGAACAGAATGAACACTGAGTATCTCATGAGTTTATAAATTAAAGTTCACCGCTATACAATGACATTGACGTTCATGTAGCCCATGGACTTAGGTAACAAATGTTTTATGTATATTTTTCGTTTTCTTTAATTTTCCTGATAATTTTGTGGTGAAAATAGAATTAATACGCTGCTGAGATAATTTTCTCTACTTATTCAAGCAATTTACAAAGAAACAAGTAGACAAAAATATTTCTTAAAATAAATGGAATATAAAGACAAATTTGTGTTCATTTACTTACTTCAGAAAATATTGTGAAGTAATATCATTTATAGTTAGGAAATACATGATTTTGTTGTAATAAGCAGTAGAACTTGCTTATTATAGTAGTACAAACCTTGCTTATTAGGACATAGATTTATAACTCCTAGTTCTCCTTAATGTACTAAAGTATTACATATATATATATATATATATATATATATATTCTGAACATGGATTCTGAATTGTCTCATTTTTCTTTTTCCTAGATAGTAAGACTCATAAATTAAAAAAACAATCTAATTTTATGACCATCAGCAGTAACATGGTACTGCGGTGGAGGAGAAGCCATCAACAGTCTCTTCTGGCTTTATTTTCAAAGAGTATACTCTTTTTCAGAGTATACTCTGAAAGTTTATTTCCATTACATACACCATATATAATTCCATTCAAGAGGTAAACATCCTCACAACTGTGCAGATATATTTCTCTCTCTTATAGCACAGTCAAGACAGGTAGCTAAACTTTGTCTAGAGTCCACCTAGACCACAGTGACAATACATAGTTGCAAGGGTATTTTAGGCCAATACTGTAGTTTTAAACACTGATCTCCTCATAATTGTGGAAGAGACAAGATTCTCACTGTAATTAGCATATTGGGAATTCACATATTGGTAAAGTAAATAGCCTAAAAAGAAAATTTAAAATACCCTATGTAAATAATATACTTACTAGATTTAATGGACTCTTTATCAGTGATTAAGTAAGTATTTCATGAACCATTTGCCTAAACTGCCTTTCTAAGTAAACTTTATTACCTGTGTTTTGTGTGTTGTGTCCTGGAAAGATGTATGGGAATGCCTATTAGTGCCTTCCAAAAACACTACGAAGGAAAATTTTTCTCTACTGATGAGTTGAATGTTGTTTTCCAATGATTATCAAATTAAATTTTAAACATAATTATAATAGTTTTCCATTTAAAGGTATTATGTTTCTTGTAATATCATTTAAATAGATTATTTTGATTTGTTCTTTATAACCAAATAAATCCAGTACCTTCCACTGTGATTTTTAATGTGTATAAGAATATGACAATAGGAATAAAAATTATTGACACAACTCATGAATTTAAAGTGAAAGAGAGCATGCATTTTTCGGTAGTAGAAAATAATTAATGTTTGATAAGTACATACTCTACTCATGCCAATTACCTAATATATGCTATCTCATTTAAGTCTTATAAATTAAATAAGAATTAAATTCTCCAGCTAATCCATTCAGGAACATCTTTAAACAATGCAATATAACTGCTCATGTTAACAAATAGAAATGTAAATTTGATGACTGTTCATGGTTAGGGAGTGGTATTGTACTGTTTCACATTCACCAAACAAACTAACTTATTCTTGTTCTTCATTTCCCCCAGGTAATGTTAGAGGAGATACTGCGACTAGAGATTTAGACAGCAGAATTGAAGTGGAAGCCATCTTAGATTTTATTCTTTATCTAAAGTATAATCAGGTAATTTTGTAGTTCACACAGCTGGTGACTTATTCATTGGTTTGCCTTTCCTTGCATGAAGCAATAGCCACTGTTACAATTTCTCTAGCTTTTCCTTCATTTAACTACAGTGGCTTTCATTTCTGGGGCAGAAGTTGGTTTAACTTTGATAAAGAATATTACTTTTCCTCTGTAGAATCCACACTATGTAATAGGAACAGGCTAGAGTTCCAAGCCATATCCAACAGCCTTAGTTTGTCCTTGTTTTCTTATTTTATGTCTATTTTATCCTCGTGAGACAACAACCTCACACAATTTTCTTAACCCACACCAGAACAGGCAAGGTCAGGTTCCTATAACAAACATATCCTTATAGTACTGGTTTTCCAATTACATGCTACTTCCTGCCTAATATATCTCTGAAAAACACACGTATTGTCAGTCACCATTTATATCAGTGACTTTTCTATTTCTGTGCTAATACATCATGAACAAGACAATTTATATAAAGGATGGCATATTTGGATTTATGGTTCCAGGGTGATAAAAGTCTATCACCATCATTTAAGGGAAGCATAGCGAAAGGCAAGCATGGGGGATAGATGAGAAATTTGAGGGCTTACATTTTGACAGGAAGCAGGAAATACAGAATGAACTTGTGAGGGCAAGAATCTTTGAAACCTCAAAATCTTCTGAAAGTGATGTACTTTTCTCTAAGCCTTATCAAAACAGTACCAACTGGCAACTATTTATTCAAACACAACGACCTATTGAAGATAATCTCATTTATACCTTGGAAAGAGGCTAAAGAGATGATATCTTAAGAATGTGTTTGGTTTCTGGACTCTTCTACTTTGCCAATTGATATTCTGACCTTATCACCTCCATAAACATGTAAACGCACATCTTATATAAAACTAGGCTCTAAGTAACAAATGTGTACTATGCAAATTAATGTGATTAATGGATTTGGTTGGCTCAAATGACTTTGGAATATGAGAAGGGGTAATGAAGTTATAAATTTGGCACTGTCTACCCTAAGAAGAAGAAAAAATACAAGCAAGCTCTACTCGTGGAAGTCACAAGATTTCAATGTAGCACAAATCACCAAAGTCAGAAAAAATTCTCAGAATTTTAGACATTAACTGAGTAGAGATAAGACCATCATGCTTGCAATGGAGCATATGAACGTATCTCAATAAGGCTCAATATTATGAACTTCTGGATTCTGTGCAGGCTTCTGTGACAGTATTGGCCACCTTTTCACTTCTTGAAGAAACTAGTATTCAGGAAGAGACTGATGATGACATTCAGAATTGGCCCCCAACACTTCTTTATTCACCCTTCAATGCTTGTAAATCTGAAGTTGTTTATGTAGGCCTTCAGGCCGTAAAGAAACACAGCAAAACTAAGGGTGGGTGGGATAAACACTGAATTTCCAACGGAAATATCACTGATCTTTAAAGTAAGACTGTCACCTGGACACATAGTAGATGAATAAATATGAAACAGGTGATAGAAGAGAGTGATGGATTCCAGGAATGATCGTGAATTGAGTTACAATGCTAATAATGATGGGCTTCTCTTTGTTATGTTGTTATGACTAGGAAGAGTCTTCCCTTCCTATGTCCCTATTTTTCATGATATAAAATTATCAACTATAAACTTCCCTTTTTGCCTTTATATGTGTAAATCAGATAGAATAACTACCACTCATAAACTATAAATAAAGGAAATATATGTATCCTTTGTGCATGAGATACTATTAATATCTCAATAGGAGCTGTCTAATGTTATTCATTAACAAGATTGGAAACTGGCTAACAGGGAAGGACAGAACTGTGGTATCATCTAAGTTAGACATAACTAGTGTCCCAGATTTTGTTATTTCTATGTTTTCATGTTAGGTAAGGAGCAAGAGATATTTTCTGCCAAGATCTGAAGAACTGAAATGAAACAGTTCTTTCATTACTTACTTAATTTATTTACTTTATATTCCCATGGCCCCACTCCTTTCTTCCTATTCTTTCCAACTAACCTACCCCTTTCCCAATTTCCCAGTCCTTTTCTCCTCAGAGAAAGGGAGGCCTCTTATGTATATCAACATACTTTGGCATATCAACTTACAGTAGAACTAGGAGCATCTTTTTCTATTGAGCATAGACAAGGCAGCCCACTTCAGAAAACGTGATCCAGAAGCAGGCAAGAGAATCAGAGACAGTCCTCCTCCAGTTGTTAAGAAGTCTACATGAAGACCAAGTTGCACATCAGTTACATAAGTGTAGGGGGCTTAGGTCTATCCAATGAATGCTCTTTTGTTTGTTGTTCAGACTTTGTGAGTCCCTATAGTCTCAGTTTATCTGATTCTATAGGTTTTCTTGTGGTATCCTTGACCTCTCTTGTTCTTTCAGTATGTCCATTACCTCTTCCTCTTGATTCCACAAAGTCTGCTTAAAGTTTGGTTGTGGGTCTCTGCATCTGTTTCTATCAGCTGCTTGGTTGCACCACCTCCTAGAGGACAGTGATGCAAGGTTCTTGTCTTCAAGTATGGCAGAATATCACTGATAGTGTCAAGGGTTGTATTTATTTCATGGCATGGGTCTTAAATTGAATCTTTCATTTTTTGGCCATTTCCTCAATTTCTATTCCATTTTTATCCCTGCACATGTTGTAGCCAGGTCAAATAATGAGTCCAAGGTTTTTTGGGTGGGTAGGTGTCCTTATCCTTCCATTGAAAGTCTTGCTTGCTTATGGAAGGTGCCAATTTTACATTCTAAATTCTCTAGAGCTAGGAGTTTTAGCTAGGTTCACTCTCATAGGTTCCTGGGCACTTTCCTTGCCCTAGGTTTCTGGTTTTTCCCAGAGATACTTCACCTACAATTTCAGTTCTCTCACCAAATTCTCAGTCCCTCTGTCCTCCCTGCACCTCATTCTTCTTTTCTCATCCTCCACTCTCCCCCACCAAATGCCCTTACTTCTTCAATCCCTAATATTTAATCCATTTCCCCTTTATGATGAAGTTCAAGTGTATACATTTGGGCCTTCGTTGCTATTTAACTTATTTGGGTTTGTGGTTTATAGAATGGCTATCAAGTATGGTTAATATATACTTATAAGTGAATACATACCATGTGTGTCTTGGGCTGCATTACCTCACTCAGAATATTTTATAGTTTCATTCATTTGTCTAAAAATTTCATGATGTCCTTGGTTATAATAGCTTAGTCAAATTTCATTGTTTAATGTATACATTATCTTTATCTATTTTTCAGTTGCAGAATATGTGGATTGTCTCCAGTTCCTGGTTGTTACAAATAATGGTACAATGAACACCAGTGAGCATATGACCAAGCTATTTGGCAAAACATCTTTTGGTATATGGTCAGAAATGGAATAGCTGGGTCTTGAGTTAGAACTCTTCCTTAATTTCTGAAAAACATAAAACATAAATAACTCTACACCAGCAAAACCAAAAGAAGAGCACACATACACACACACATACATACATACATACATACATACATACATACATACATGCATGCATACACACACACATACACACACAAACACTCCTCCCAACACACATACTAGTATCATTACCATCGCCACCACCATCAAAAGAACAGGATTTAAAAGTCATTAATCATTATTATGTCTCAATATAATTGGATTCAATTATCCAATAAAAGACACATGCATGCAAAATTAATGTGAAACCAGAATTCCTCATTTTGTTGCATTCAAGAAAGATATCTTAGCAACAAACATAGAAATTGTCTCAGAGTAAAAAGCTAGTAAATGGTTTTCCAAGCAAATGGATCCAAGAAGCAAATTCAAGTAGCATATGTAATCTTTAATAGACTTTCAACTGACATTAGTCAAAACAGATGAGAAAGGATACTTCATACTCATCAAAGAAAAGAATCCACCATGATCATATCTCAAGTCTGAAATATCTATGTCCCAAATAAAAGGACACCCATATTCATAAAAGAAATGTTTCTAAAGCTTAAATCATACATTGAATTGTACTACACCTTAGTAGTGGGAGATTCCAGCACCCCACTGTCACCAATGGACAGGTCATTGAGACAGAAAATAGAGAAATAATGAAACTAATAGATGATATAAAATTAATGAGACCTAATGATATCTACAGAGTATTTCTGCACAAAACACAAAAGACAATACTTTTTTCTTGTACCTTCTAAATTTTCTTCAAACTGAAGATATACTTTGTCACAAATTTTTACAGTGGTTATAAGAAGATAGTTAATTTTTATATCTTTATCAGACTATCAGAATTAAAGATAGATTTCCAACAACAACAGAAACAAGAGAAAGTTTACAAACTCATGGAAACTGAACAGCTCTCTCTTCAATGACCACTGTGGCAGTAAACAAAGAAAGAAATTAAAGATTTTCTAGAATTCAATGAAAATGAAGACACAACATAAACAAATTAATGGGGCACAATGAAAACAGCGTTAAGGGAAAGGTTCAGAGCAGCAAGTGCCTTCCTAAAGAAATACTACTAACTCAATCTCACACCTGAAAGCTCTAGAAAAAAAGAGGCAAATACATCCAGCTTGGAGTAGGAAATAATCAAACTCAGGGCTGAAAGTCAATCAATCAGAAACAAAGATAACAATGCAAAGAATTAATTAAACCAAAAGCTTGTTTTTCTGAGACAATCAACAAGATAGACAAACCCTTAGCTAAACTAACTAAAAGACACAGAGGAAATAGCCAAATTAACAAAATTAGAAATGGAAAGGGGAACATAAGAACAGGTACTGAGGAAATCCAAAGAATTGTTACCAGATCAAAACTGTTCTCTAAAAATTTTGAAAATCTAAACAAAATGGATGATATTATTTTACTTTAACTTCTCAAACTTAAACCAGGACCAGGTTAACAATTTAAATAGTCCTATTTCTTGTAAGTAGAATCAGTCATTAAATGTCTCACAACTGAAAAGAAGAAAAAAAAAGGAAAAGAAGGAACAGGAGGAGAATGATGAGAAGAAGGAGGAGAAGGAAGAGGAGGATAAGAAGAAGAATATGAAGAAAAGATGCAGAAGCAGAAGCATAAAAATAAAACAAGCCAAGGGCCAGGTGATTTTGGCACAGAATTCAACCAGACTTGCAAAGAAGAATAATATCAATACTTCTCAACCTATTCGACAAAACTGAAACAGAGGGAACACTGCCACACTCATTTTATGTGGCTACAATCACCCTGATGCCTGAACGACACGAAGAATCAGCAAAGAAAAATAATTACAGACCAATTTCCTGTGTGAACATTGACTCAAAATACTCAACAGAATATTCACAAATCCAATCCAAGAACCCATCAAAAATATCATTCATCATGATCAAGTAGGCTTCATCCCAGGGATGCAGGAATGGTTCAACATACAAAAATAGATCAATATAATCCATCATATTAACAAATTAAGAAAAAAACAAACAAGCATGATTATCTCATTAGATGCTGGCAAAGTCTTTGACAAATCAATAACCTTTTATGCTTAAAGTGTTGGAAAGGTCAGGAATACAAGGCACATTCATAAATACAACAAAGGCAATATATAGCAAGGCAATACCTGACATCAAATTAAATGGAAAGTAACTTACATTAAATGGAGAAATATCATACTGGCAACTTTATTGCACACCAGAAAGTTCTAGAACAAAAAGAATTCCACTAAAATCAGAGATAGGACAAAGCTGTCCACTGTCCCCATATCTATTCAATATAGTACTTGTAGTTCTGGCTAAAGCAATAAAACAATGCAAAGAGATCAAGAGGATACACATTGGAAATGAAGAAGTCTACATATCACTTTTTGCAGATGATATGATAGTATACATAAGTGAGTCCCAAAAAGAAATATCTACCAGGGACTTCTTACAGCTGATTACCTCATTCATTAAAGTGGTTGTATACAAAATAACAGCAACAACAAAAAGAGTATCCACCTTTTATACAAATGATAAATGGACTGAGAAGAAATATTTTAAAACTTAAATGTACACTTGTACGTTTTTATAATTGAAAGTCCGAACATAATTCACTCAGCTGGTTGATACAGGATTCTAAATTATTTTTTGTGTGTGTGTTTTTTTAAAATTTTGTTCAAAATTTCGTACATCTTACCTATTAAAACAAAACAAAGAATAAACAAAATGAAACAAAAAATGAAACAAAACCATAAAATAGAAACAAGCAAACAAACAAACAAACAACAACAGCAACAACAACAAAATAAAAACTAGGGTCCTGGAAGTGAATCAACCTAAATGTTCTTGCTGCCAAGTTTGATCTATAGGACTCACATCATCTATATACTTGAAAGTTATTATACACGTAGCCCATCCAGTTAAATAAATGTACAAATAAATTTGTATATAACTAAAATATGACAATACATATATTTTAAACCACTGACTAATCACTACTGAAATTCTCAGCCGAAAATTTTGTAGCATGAAGATAACCTTAGCTTTAAGAGTACAACTGAAAGTTGACATCTAAAATATCAAATATACTACATGTTCAGCTTGGCAGGATTTGACCGAATACTTTTAGACACATGCGAATCTCTTACTGGAGAATTATGAGTTCAAATCCAGCTTTGTTACCCAGGAAGAACTTGTCATAGAATAATATTCACAGTAAAATTTTAATAATATCATTACAAATAATTTGTGTCAGCATTTGATGAATCACTGATAGTTCTGTTTCTTTTATGCATTCATATTTTGCATAATTTATAAAACACAGTAAATATCATTAATACTGCTATTGTTCTTATATTATAGACACAAAAATATCTACAAAATACTCCCATGATATCTAGCCAAGGATCTTTTGAGTTCAAAGGAATGAGACAATACTTTTGAGTTGTGTTTGATAACCCCAACTCATGTAGAATATTTTGCCTATCCTAAATACGGATTGTTTTTTATTCTGACACCATGAAATGACAAAGCTGAAATAAATGCATCCATTCTCTCTCATGCAACTGCATTGCATCCTCATGTTCTCTGCTATGATGTGTCATTCCTGTTCATGTTTGATAGTCTCATGACATCTTTTTTATATAAAGACTTTGCTTCAAACACTCTATTGCCAGCTTGACTTGTCAAAAGCCGGAGAGTACATGTTTTAAGCATTCAGCCAGCATCCTTCTCAAAAGAAAAACCACGACTTCTAATGAGCATTTGAGAGCGCAGTGGATTGCAGAAACTATTTTCTAAGATCTGTCACAAATGATGTACTTTTATTAGTTTTAATGGCCCTCAGCTACAGGCATTGAATATAAGTGAAAATTAAGATATTTTTCATGGGATGAAAATAGATTCAATCAGAGCATGTTTCCCTCCTACCTCTTCCTATTTACTTATTCGTCTTATTTTATTTGTTTGCTTATTTATTTGTTTAGTTGGGTTTGTTTATTTATTTATTTATTTATGTACTTATTTACTTTTGGCAGATGGTTCTGGCTAAAAGGAGATCACAGTGCAACATGAGAACGCAATGTATTCTTCCATGAGATCAAAACATTACTTGTCCCAGAATCTCCTCCATTAATTGTATATAAACTGTCTGATTTGCAAAGATCATTGCTTCTCGGCCTTTTGGCTAAGATCAAGTGCAAAGATCACAGGAGGATAGTAGAGTAAGGAAAGAATACAGCAAGGTACAAATGTATCGAGGGAAGGCACAAGAAATAAATATTTTCAGTATTAACTTAAGTTTTGCTATCTGTACAAGTAATAATAAATACAACCATGAATCTACTTATTATTTTTTTTTTTTTTTTTTTTATTAACTTTGAGGTTTCTTATTAACATTTTAAATGTTATTCCTTTCCCGGTTTCAAGCAAACATCCCCAATCCCTCCCCCACTTCTTTATGGGTGTTCCCTCCCCACCCTCCCCCATTGCCGCCTCCCCCCAACAATCACGTTCACGGGGTTCAGTCTTAGCAGGACCAAGGGCTTCCTTCCACTGATGATCTTCTAGATATTCATTGCTACCTATGAGGTCAGAGTCCAGGGTCAGTCCATGTATAGTCTTTAGGTAGTGGCTTAGCCCCCTGAAGCTCCTGGTTGCTTGGCATTGTTGTTCATAAGGGGTCTCAAAGCCCTCTTCAAGCTCTTCCAGTTCTTTTTCTCTGATTCCTTCAACGGGGGGTCCTATTCTCAGTTCAGTGGTTTGCTGCTGGCATCTGCCTCTGTATTTGCTGTATTCTGGCTGTGTCTCTCAGGAGAGATCTACATCAGCCTCCTGTTGGCCTGCACTTCTTTGCTTCATCCATCTTGTCTAATTGGGTGGCTGTATATGTATGGGTCACATGTGGGGCAGGCTCTGAATGGGTGTTCCTTCTGTCTCTGTTTTAATCTTTGCCTCTCTATTCCCTGCCAAGGGTATTCTTGTTCCCCCTTTTAAAGAAGGAGTGAAGCATTCACATTTTGACCATCCATCTTGAGTTTCATGTGTTCTGTGCATCTAGGGTAATTCAAGCATTTGGGCTAATAGCCACATCAATGAGTGCATAGCATGTGTGTTTTTCTGTGATTGGGTTACCTCTCTCATGATGATATTTTCCAGTTCCAACCATTTGTCTATTAATTTCTCCACTTGTTATTTCTAATTGATAAATTTTTTTTGCTTGTCGATTCAGTTTCTTCCTTTCGTTCAGAATTTATTTTTTTCATTTCTAGACAGATATGTCAATGAGTAAGATTGTTAGCTAAACAATGTGAGGGCCTGAGTTTGGATGCCTAGTATCCAGCTGGAAAGCTGAAGATGATGACCTGTGCTTTCAACCTAAGATCCAAAATGCCAGATAAAAGAGACTTCTGGGATATGTTGATCTAGGGAACCTCGCAGAAAATAATCAGGGATATCTAGCTTTGTTGGGAGAACCTGTTTCATGGGAACAAGGCAGAGAATGAAAGAGTAAGGTGTCTTGAGGCCTCTGCATGCATACTTGGAAAAGAGCATACCTGTACACATGAGGGCACACACACATTTGTCACACATGAACATGTGTCAGAATGTACACATTTTTATTTTTTGTGTGTGTCACATGTCATTAAACATCACACACTGTCTTCCAAATAGATATTTATATTTTATTCTTCACAAATAGTTTAAGCATATATTTCAAGTAGTTGAAGATGTTGGCAATCTGTCCTAATTGCTTTTGTATATATGGACATGGAATAGGGGATTTGATTATGAATCTGATATTATTCATTGCAGGAACACTGCCCTAGCATCTAGCAATTCTTTGTGCTAAGGCGAATGCACAACCATAAAGACTGCCTATGAAGAACACTAAGTTCCTACTGCCTCTGCTGTTCACTTTGTTCCAAAATATTCTCAGGCAATTCTCCTTTTTTCCTTTTTTTCTTTCATTTATTGGATTTTTAATTTACATTTCAAATATTATACCCTTTCCGGGTTTCCCCACTGGAAACACCTTATCCCATGCTCTCTTGACCTTCTTTATATGAGGGTGTTCCCCCACCATCCCAGGCACTCCCTGCTCCTGCCCTGGCATTCTTCTACAGTGGGGAATCAAGCCTTTACAGGACTAAGGACCTCTTCTCCTATTGATGACCAAACAAGGCTATATTCTGTTACATATGTGGCTGGAACCATGGGTCTATCCATGTGTACCCTCTGGTTGGCGGTTTAGTCCCAGAAAGCTTTGGGAAGGCTGGCTGGTTGATATTGTTATTCTTCCTATGGAGTTGCAAACTCCTTCAGCTATTTCAGTCCTTTCTCTAACTCCTTCATTGGGTACCCCATTCTCAGTCCAATGGTTGGCTGAAAGCATCTACCTCTGTATTTGTCATGCACTGGCAGAGCCTCTCAGAAGACACCTATATCAGACTCTTGTCAGCAAGCACTTCTTGACATCCATAATATTGTCTGGGTTTTGTGACTGTATTATGGGATATTTCCATAGGTAGCAGTCTCTGGATGACCTTTCCTTCAGTCTCTGCTCCATAAGTTTTCTCCATATTTTCTCCTGTAAGGATTTTGTTCCCCCATCTAAGAAGGACTGAAGCATCCACACTTTGGTCTTCCTTCCTCTTAAGCTTCATGTTGTCTATCAAATGTATCTTGGGTATTTTGAGCCTTGGGGCTAATATCCACATATCAGTGAGGGTATACATATGTGTTCTTTTGTGATTCAGTTACCTCACTCAGGATGATATTTTCTAGTTCCATCCATTTGCCTAAGAATTTCAACAAGTCATTGTTCTTAATAGCTGAGTAGTAGTCCATTGTGTAAATGTACCACATTTTCTGTATCCTTTCCTTTGATGATCTAGGTTATTTCCAGCTTCTGGCTATAATAAATAAGACTTCTATGAACAGAGTGGAGCATGTGTCCTTGTTATATGTTGAGGCATCATTTGGGTGTATGTCCAGGAGTAGTATAGTTGGGTCCTGAGGTAGTACTAAGTCCAAATTTCTGAGGAACCACCAAAATGATTTCCAGAGTGGTTGCACCAGCTTGCCATCTCACCAAAAAAGAAGAGTGTTCCTATTTTTCCACATCTTCACCAGCATCTGCTGTCACCTGCAGTTTGATCTTCGCAATTCTGAGGTGGAATCTCAGGTGTAATTTGACTTGCATTTCCCTGCTAACTAAGGATGTTGAACATTCTTTAGGTTTTCCACTGCCATTCAATGTTCAAAAGTTGAGAATTCTTGTTTAGCTTTGTGCCTGTATTTTAATAGAGTTATTTGATTCTTTGAAGTCTAACATCTTGAGTTCTTTATATATTGGATATTAGACCTCTATTGGATGTATGGTGGGTAAAGATCTTTTCTCAATCTGTTGATTCCTGTTTTGTCCTCTCGAGAGTATTTTTTGCCTTCCAGAAGCTTTTCACTTTTATGAAGTTCCATTTTTCTATTGTTGATTTTAAAGCATAAGGCATTGTTGTTTTCAAGAAAATTTCACCCATGCCCATATGTTCAAGGCTCTTCATTCCTTTCTCCTCTATTAGTTTCAGTTTGTCTGTTTTCATGTGGAGGTCCTTGATCTACATGAATTTGAGCTTTGTACTGGGTTGTAAGAATGGATTGATTTGCATGCTGAATGAATGAATGATTTGATTTGAACATGCTGACCACCAATTGATCCAGTACCATATATTGAAAATGCTGTCCTTTTTCCACTAAATGGTTTTAGCTTTTTTGCCAAAGACCAAGTGACCATAGGTGTGGGGCTTATTCCTGAACCTTCAGTCTCATTCCATTTATCGACCTACCTGTCTCTCTACAATTACCATGCAGTTTTCATCACTACTGCTTTGTGAAAAACGCTTGAGGTCAGGAATGGGGATTCATGCAAAAGTTCTTTTATTGTTGAGAATAGTTTTTGCTATTCTTATTTGTTTTGTCTTGTCATTCAGATCTTTCACTTGCTTGGTTAGATTCACACCAATGTATTTCATATTATTTGTGACTATTGTGAAAGTTGTCATTTCCCTAATTTCTTTCTCAGCCTGTTTATTCTTTGAGTAAAGGAAGGCTACTGATTTGCTTGAGTTAATTTTTATCCAGCCACTTTAGTGAAGTTGTTTATCAGGATTAGGAGTTCTCTGGTTGAATTTTTAGGGTCACTTAAGTATACTATCATTTCATCTGCAAATAGTGATATTTTGACTTCTTCCTTTCCAATTTGTATCCCTTGACTTTCTTTTGTTGTTTGATTGCTCTGGCTAGGACTTTGAGTACTATATTGAATAGGTAGGGAGAGACTGAGCAGCATTGCCTAATCCCTAAATTTTAGTGGGATTTCTTCAAGTTTCTCTCCATTTAAATTGATGTTTGCTACTTGTTTTCTGAATATTGTTTTCCTATGTTTAGGTATAAGCCTTGAATTCCCGATCTTTCCAAGAATTTTATCAAGAGGGGAGTTGAATTTTGTCAAATGCTTTATCAGCATCTAATGTGATGATCACGTGGTTTTTATCATTTGAGTTTGTTTATATAGTAGATTACATTGATAATTTTCCATATATTGAAACACCCCTGCATCCCTGGGATGAAGCCTACTTGATCATGATGGATAAATGTTTTGATGTGTTCTTGGATTGGGTTTGCAAGAATTTCATTAAGTACTTTTCCATAGATATTGATAAGGCAAATTGGTCTGAAGTTTCTCTTTGTTGGGTCTTTGTGTGGTTTAGGTATAATCATAATTGTAACTTCATAGAACGAATTGTGTAGTGTTCCTTCTGTTTCTATTTTGTCGAATAGTTTGAAGAATATTTGCATTAGGTTCTCTCTGAAGGTCTAATAGATAGAATTCTGCACCACTAATACTAGAATTCTCCATCTGGTCCTGTGCTTTTGCCTTTTTTTTTTTTTTTTTTTTTTTTGTTGTGAGAGACTTTAGGTGACTGCTTTATATCTTTAGCAGTTATGGACTGTTTTTATGGCTTATCCCATCCTAATTTAATCTGGTACCTGGTATCTGTCTAAACAATTGTCCATTCCATTCCATTCAGATTTTTCAGTTTTGTTGCATATAGGTTTTTGTAGTAAGATATGAATTTTTGAATTTCCTGGTTCTGTTGTTATGTTATGTTTCCCTTTTCATTTCTGATTTTGTTAATTTAATACTCTCTCTGTGCCTAGTCAAGGGGTTATCTATCTTGTTGATTTTCTCAAAAATCTGCTCCTGGTTTTGTTGTGTCTTTGTATAGTTCTTTCTGTTTGGATTTTTGGGTTTTTTTTGTTTGTTTTTTGTTTCTAATTAGCCCCGAGTTTGATTATTTCTTGCCTTCTACTCCTCTGGGATGTAGTTGCTTCTTTGTTCTAGAGTTTTCAGGGCTGCTATCAAGCTGCTAGTGTATGCTCTCTGAGGTTTCTTTTTGCAGGCACTCAGAGCTATGAGTTTTCCTCTTAGCATTGCTTTCGTTTTGTCCCATAAGTTTGGGTATATTGTGCCTTCATTCTCATTAAATTTTATAAAGTCTTTTATTTCTTTCCTTATTTCTTCCTTGACCAAGTTGTCACTGAGTAGAGCATTCTCAGTTTCCCTGTGCATGTGGGATTTCTGTTGTTTTCATTTTTATTGAAGACCAGCCTTAGTCCATGGTGACCTGTTTGGAAGCATGGGATCATTGGAATTCTTGTCAGGAGCCATTTGGGGACAAGCTAATAGCTCACAGGTGGTCTCCCTTAGATGGCCTGCTTCAGATTATCATATAATCTGTGACAGGTTTGCCTTTATTTTTCAAGTATATAAAAATTCATTTTAGGAAAAATTCCTGCTATTAATGTGCTTTCCCTGTTATTATTAAACATATATAACAATCATTAAGTAATAGTCCATCCCTTTGAAGAAGCTCTGTGCAGATCTAGGAAGATGTACTGTCTTGTAGTGATGCTATATAGACAAATAGATGGCTTTCTAGGTCTTAATGAAGTTCTTATAGGAATTCCTAAAGTTATAACAGTTATTATTAAACTCTTTTATAGTGGCACAGCTATTAGGTCCTTTTGTGATAGTCAGAACTGCAGAACTCTGCCAATCTCCCAAGTGTCACCAGTTAATCGCTCTTAGAAATAATACATACCATACACACACACTACAGGTTTTCAATTGGGTGGTCATGAATATTTTGAGCCTTTTTTATTGAGGAAACTAGCAGGTATTCTGTAAATTCAACAGTATTTCTGATCCCTGAACATCAGATACCTGATGTTCCCTGACTGCCATTTATAGCAGTCAAAAATATTTTTCAACAGTGTTATTTCCTTACAGCAACATGCATTGTCCTTCTGTTGTAGATGATAAAGAGGAAGACTGCAAAGAGTGACATGACTACAAAGAGAGCATTTCATACTAGAAATAATACACAGTATTACAACAGCATCATTTGAGATACTTTAAGTTTAAGAATTTAACTTTGAATGTTCACAGTAAACAGAACGGGACATAAGATTTAAAGTGGCTCCATGTGTTTTGCTCTGAGCATAATAAAGAACAAAGAATTATATTTACCTCATACTAATACAAAGAAGGCTGTACACAGAGTTGGTTTCATTGAGAATGGACTTTATACCAAGTAACAAGTAAAATGAATCTATATTTCATAAACTGTTAGTTTTATAAAAGATACATTTTCTTATAAAATAGAAATAAGATCATCATCATCCAAAATGAGGTAGAAGAAATAGGAGGCCTTAAATAACTGCAAAGGTTTACCATTGTGTTCCAGAAGATACAGGATGTGTTGTGGATCCAACAGTCTACATAATACATCTTCAGTATTTCTTTTAATGATGTAACTAATTATTCCAAAGAACATTTAATGGCAATATGTTTTGGGATTCTATTACTTCTTTAGCAGTAGACACATTTTTAAAATTGTAAATACATACAATAACTAATATTCTTCTAGAAATAAACTTACTTTAAGAAAACTGAAACCCAGTTCTAATTTCTTAATATAATATGATTAATAATTATAGAACAATCGTGTAGAGAAGTTACACATTCGTAATTTGAAGTGATTTCAAAAATTTCTGACTTAACTCAGAAATGGAATCAACTATTTCTAGAATCTTACTTGTGCTAGTAACTATTCCATTCCTTGAAGGAAACTAATTACTGTTGATTATAAACAACAACTTACTCCATAAGATTGTTCTGAAAAATCTCTTATCTTAAGCATGCCTCTGTCCTTTGGGAACATGATACTTCAAGTGCAGAAAGCTACATGAGGCTGCTGAAGCATACTTCCAGTAAATTTTATTAGCAAAGAGAATTTGTGTGACTTCATTGTTCTTCCTTTCTGAATAGCTCTGGACAAGAATATTTGCTCACTATGCAAAAGTACAGTAGGCTATTTAAAGTTCTTCTCATTCAGACTTTCATTGAAGCAGTTCCAATCTTCCAGAAATTACAGGCATACCATTGTAAACATTAATGTATCAGTGTCTATTAAAAGGTTGTATGATACTCCTAGAACTACCATTTATCTGAAGAAACTGAACTAGCCAAAAATGGAGTGACTTTTATAAAATGATATATGTTAATGGTAAACTTCAAAGCCTGCTGACAGTGCAGATTTCAACCATGTACATTTGGATTTGCTCATATGAGAGCTTTAATTGTAGAAGTACCACAAAGCACACAGCAGAATGAGGTGTCTGAGAATGAAATTCTGCTACCTAACCCATGACTGCCTATCAAACGTTCCTGACATATCTCAGAAAGCTTAGCTAAGCATCCTCTACACATTTGTATAAGTCCTCAGTTTGATTAAGATCCATTTACTCATGCTGGTAATTGAATGCAGTGCCCGCTGGCTAAGGACTGTCTTCACTTACCCGTCTAACTCATATATTAGTCTATTACTCTTTTTTACAATTACTTTCTAAATGAATTACTTATACTCAAGCTGTGGCTTTAGTGTCTCCCTTTATGACAGCTCAAACTAAAATATCCAATTATTAAGTTATAGAGTATATTTTATTCCCTTCAATTCAACTGAAAGTCCTGTTCCTCTTCTCTCTTCTCTAGAAGTAAATGGATTGGCAATCTTTCCCTTAATCCATAGCTGTGGTACAAAGAGGTTCTGTCTGTACAATTTACCCAGCATCATAAAATTCTGTCTATGATAGCCATTTGGAAAAGAGAGTTCAAATGACTCAAATATGTAGAATTGGAGTAGGATGACGTACTGAAGACAGAAGAGCAAATCAGAGAGAGAGGGAGATATATATATATATATATATATATATATATATATATATATATATATATATATATATATGTATATATATATATATAGAGAGAGAGAGAGAGAGAGAGCACTCAGATTGGTCTCTTGGTAAGATATTCTTCCTCTGACAACCAGAATGTCTTCACAGTACTCAGGTACTTCATCTTTGTTCTGACCACTTTTAGTTCTGAATTCCTTGTGTCAGCAACATATACTCATTCAAGTGTAGAGATAGTAAATAGGAGAGGTTCTTTGTACCACTTTTATGTTCATGAGTTTTCAGCCAATGAATACTCTTGACCAGACAAAGATTAATTATGAGTAAGAAGAAAAATATATTCTTTAAACTAGATAACTTGACTACATAAAACTATGTTGTTACTTTGAGACAAGTTTGAGTGTAATGTGAAACCAAAATGAGGGACATATACAGAATGAGGTTATAGCTAAGCTTAGAAATTGTAAGAGAGATGAGGAGGAGAAAGAGGAGAATGACAAAACAACAACAACAACGACAACAACAACAACAACAACAACTCCCCCAAAACAAAATAAAAACAAAACCCCAGAAAGGTAGGAGACAAATATCATGCCTTCTTTTCATTTAATATAATTCCTGATATGTGTGGCTGTCTAGTAACCCTATAGTTTGCTATTCTAATTATATCTCTGTTATCTAAGTGATGAGTCATTGCCAATAAAATATGAAAAGAAATGACATTTGTAATTTCACCAGGAATTTTAAGAAACAACTGGGCATTTCTTTATTGAGTCTCTTACCAACCTGTAAGTGTTAGAAAATTCTGATGCCTCAAATGAACACATGAAGAAAGACTAATATAGAAATAACTATATTAGACTACTAGGTAAGACTGAAATGAATTAACGGTTTATAAAGTCACTGAATGCTAGAATTTGCTTGTTATGCACCCAGGAAAACTGTGTTGACAAAATCTTAATGTGGTCGATTCTCTTCTTACGACGAGATCTGCGTAAAGTATAGCCTTTTCAAAGAAGCCATTGTTAGAATTATTGATCTACATATAATCCCATGTCTTTAAATCTACAGGTCTTTTCATCAATATCTCCAAGTACATTTTTTGGAAAATTACATTTATTATACTTATATTTCTATTTCTCCAGTTATATGTATAACATTTTTATTTTTATGGAAATTGGTTGCCTGAAACTCAAGTGAAAATATCTTTTTTTAATTGGATATATTTCTATATTTATATTTCAAATGTTATTCCCTTTCCCAGTTACCTGTCCATAAGCCCCCCTAACCCTTCTCCCTCACCCATAAGGTGTCCTCCCCATTCACCCCACTTACCTTCCCCCCCTCGACATTCCCCTGCACTGGGGGTCCAACCTTGGTAGAACCAAGGGATTCCCCTTCTACTGGTGCCCAACAAGGCTATTCTCTGCTACATATGCAGTTGGAGCCCTGGGTCAGTCCATGTATAGTCTTTGGGTAGTGGGTTAGTCCCTGGTAGCTCTGGTTGGTTGGCATTGTTGTTTTTATGGGGTTGCAAGCCCCTTCAACTCTTTCAATCCTTCCTCTAATTCCCCCAAATGGGGTCCTGTTCTCAGTTCAGTGGTTTGCTGCTAGCATTGACCTCTGGGTTTGACATACTCTGGCTGTGTCTCTCAGGAGAGATCTATATCTGGTCCCTTTCAGCATGCACTTTTCAGCTTCATCAAGCTTATCTAGTTTTGGTGGCTGTATATATATATATATATGGAACACATGAGGGGCAGACTCTGAATTGCTGTTCCTTCAGTTTCAAAGTTTGCCTACATATGCCCTCCTCTGGATATTTTGTTCCCCCTTTTAAGAAGGAGTGGAAACACCTGCATTTTGGTTATCCTTTTTGAGCTTCCTGTGGATTGTGGATTGCATCTTGGGTAATTTGAGCTTTTGGACTAATAGCCACTTATCAATGAGTGCATACCATGTGTGTTTTTCTGTGATTGGGTTACCTCACTCAGGATGATATTTTCTAGTTCATTCCATTTGCCTATGAATTTCATGAAGTCATTGTTTTTGATAGCTAAGAAGTACTCCATTATATAGTTGTACCACATTTTTTTAATCCATTTCTCTGTTGAAGGACATCTGGGTTCTTTCCAGCTTCTGGCTATTATAAATAAGGCTGTTATTAAACATAGTGGAGCATGTGTCTTTGCTGTGTGTTGGAGCATCTTTTGGGTATATGCCCATGAGAGGTATAGCTGAGTCCTCAGGTAGTGGAATGTTCAATTTTCTAAGGAACCTCCAGACTGATTTCTATAGTGGTTGTACCAGTTTTCAATCCCACCTACAATGGAGGAGTGTTACTCTTTCTCCATATCCTCACAAGCATATTCTGTCACCAGAGTTTTTATCATAGCCATTCTGACTGGTGTGAGGTTGATGTACATTTAATCCCATGTCTCTAAATTTATAGGTCTTTTCTTCAGTATCTCCAAGTGTTCTATCATTGTAATTTGAGAATATTTTTGTGGGACAATAAAATGCAACCTGAATCCTGGTTGAGAAGGCTTGAACCCCAATTACCGTGAGAGGAACTGTAGGTATTTTGCCTGACTACCCAGAATCCAGGCCTATCACTAACCTGCAGCCCTCCATAGGTTTGTGGCCATCAGTCATGTAAAGGCAATGCCCCAAACCCCTCCACAGGTAGAGAGCATGACCACAGGTCACATAGGCTCACAAACATCTCCATTATAATGAAGTACCTAAAGTCTTGGAGGCTTAGCAATGAAACTTTCCTTTTCATTTCCTTTTCAGACATTTCTCCCTGCATTTCTCATTTTATTCATCTACTTTCCACCATGACAATAAATGCCTTAAAACCATGGATTCTCATTCTCTCTCTCTCTCTCTTTCTCTCTCTCTCTCTGTCTCTCTCTCTCTCTCTGTCTCTCTCTCTCTCTGTCTCTCTCTCTCTCTGTCTCTCTCTCTCTCTGTCTCTTTCTCTCGTACTTAGTCTTTTCTTTCCTTCTTTCTTTCTTTTTAAATTGGATTTTTTTAAAATCTACATTTCAAATGTTATTCCCTTTCCTAGTTTCCTGGACCATCCTGCTCCCCTTCTTTTATAAGAGTGTTCCTTTCCCCAACCACCCTCCCTTTCCTGCCCTCTGACATTTCCCTACACTGGGGGGGTCCAGCCTTGGCAGTAACAAGGGCTTCTCCTTCCATTGGTGCCCAATAAGGCCATCCTTTGCTACATATGCAGCTGGAGCCATGGGTCAGTCCATGTATTGTCTTTGGACTGTCTCTTTTCTTTCTTTTTTTTTTTTTTCTTTTTTTCGGAGCTGGGGACCGAACCCAGGGCCTTTTTCTTCCTAGGCAAGCGCTCTACCACTGAGCTAAATCCATAACCCCATCTCTTTTCTTGAGGATCCACCATCAGGAGCCAGAGAGAAGGCCTTTGCCTACTAAGCCACCATCTAATATCCCATAGGAAGCCTCTCTGTACCCCCAGAGGCAGCAGCCACCAAGCTCAAGCTCATTGCTGTCAAGCCAAATACTCTCCTCTGATGCAACAGCAGGAACTTCACCCTTAGTCCTAGCTAGATCCAGCCGGGTGGGCCCCAACTCCATTCTCCATGCTCTTCCATGGCATTCCAGCGGCACCTGGATGTCCAAGAGCCTAAAACCCAGATGGCCTCAACTCCCTTGCAGGCCCAGGTATCCCTGAGCCAGCTCTGGCTGTGACCTGCACTCAAACTATGCTTCTCCACCCCAGCAGCCATGTGGGGTAAACATGGCCAACTTCCTGGGTCCTGCCTCCCAGAGCAACCCGTGCACTGTGGCAGAGTGGATGCAGGATTCCACAATAAACCTATATATTTGCTTGCTTATTTTCGATGTGCTAGTACACATGCATAATCAGGAAGATGTGAATGAACAATCTACTCACTGCAGACAAACACTAATGCCAGACCGAAGGATGGGTGCCACCAAAGCCCAACATGATGACCAAAGAATCTTATTGGGGTTACTTACAGAAACAGAGATAACTCAGAAGCAAAGGTATCGCCATCACAACCTTCTCTCCCAGCATGGGAACACAAAAGCTGGAACGTACAAATTCACTGTACATACAGCTTGCAGCCATTTTGACAGGTTGGAGGCTCACTTTTTCTTGGAACTCAGTTGATCAGAGTCTCTTCCATGTAGTTCAGCTGATTTTTCTTTTAGAAAACATGACTAGTCTCTATTTCCTCACGCCTGCTCAGCTGGTCTAAGAGTGACTCTCAGCAATACTTTCACACCAGTACTGCAGGACTGGCACGCTGGTCACACACACACACACACACACACACACACACACACACACACACACACACACACACACACGCATATACTTGGAAGTGACAGGCTTGATATACTGGTCACTTTCAGGGACCCTCCGAAGCCTTTGAATTGTTTACTTCTGGAACTTAGCAAGCCTCCCCAAGATGGAATGCTTCCCACCCCTTACATCCTCCTGTTGTTTCACCTCACTTTTAACATCCTGTGTCTTAATGAGCTTCTCTCCAAGATGGAAGGCTTTAATCTCAGAGGGAACTGCCCTACAACACACCACTAGTACAGGAGATCCATGTTATTTGAAAAGTTGTCTAATATACAGCTGTAGCCTCCAGTGCATAAAATATGGAACAGAGGCTGTCTTCAGCAAGCACTCCTTGGAGAGGAACTGTATATTCTGTTTACACTCCCGACACCTTCCAAAAGAAAATCATGAGTTTTGTTCTATATTTGTTAGTAAGTATATTCACTGTATGTCATTTGGTAGCAACCTTTTTTCATTTTCATGCCTGAATTGTCCATTTCACTTCTTTTCCTGTACTCAAGTGCATTCCCTCAATATCTTCATTGTGGAGCTATAGCTGAAAATTAACTCTAGTATCAGCTAGCAGGATTCCATTGCTCACGGGAAATCTGAGAACCAGCGAAGTGAAGAGACTTGCTGTGTAATGTCTGCAATTCACTGAGCTCTTTACAGATATTGTTTAATTTAATACATTATGTCCTGCTATGTAAGTACAATGTCGATATAAATATGCCAAGTTTACAAATGAGGAAAATGAATTTCAGAGAGCTTCCACAGATTGTATGAATTTTTCAGGGGAAAAACGAGCAAATGTCTGTTCATCTCAGAGCGGGCACTAATGACAGAATAACAAACAATTTTATCCAATGAATTTACAAGGTTTACTCATAGGATCATGGGTGGCACGAAGACAACTGAATCTGCAAAAAGCTAATTCCAGCCTGGATAACGACTCAGGGAGGGTGCATAACTGGAGTTTCCTGTCCAACCTAGCGACAGCAAGCTAAAGCATAGCTTCTTTCTTCATTAATTGTTTACTATTGTTAGAGCTTTGGAGATGGGCTTTGCTGATTTTGTAGTTTTCTGAGCTTTCTGGCCCCTTTAACTGTCTGTACTTTCTTTAGTCTCATAATTGTTTCTTTCCCCCCCACAAAGGAAAGCTTCTGTTCATGGCATACAGTTATATTATACACAGTACTCTAAGTTCACACAGATACCAAATATTAACTCGTGTCTCAAGTCAAGTGCAGAGTCTAAAGCCAGTATTGAAAATTTACATATTGTACACCAAATAATTTCTGTCTGTTTGTCAGTTACATTTTACAGGGTAATATTTTTATCTCCTATTTTTATTTATGCTATAAGTATTTTTGCTTTTCCTGGGATATTTTTATTTGAAATATGATTTTCCTCAAGAGAAACATAAAAACTGTGAGAGTCACAATACTATAAACTGCATTCCTATTCTGGTATAATACTTTTTAGGACATATTCCTTTAATTCTGCTATATTTCTCTATCCTCACAAAGCCAACGATACTTATGAATTTTTATTTTAAAGGTTCATATAAATCATGTAAATGAAATCATACAGATAATTATTTTTTAATTAGATTCTTCCATTCACCTTACACTTAGATTCATATTCCTTCATGTACCCAACACACGAGTGCTTAAAATGTCAAGCACTTGTCAATCATCTGAATATATGATGATCTATTTTGTCCTTCTCCTGTCATGGAACATTTAGAGAGCCTCAGCATTGGACTCTAGGAAGTAATATACCATGAAACTTTATATTGAGATCTGTTTGTGCAAACTATTTTTCTTCTGTCCTTTTGGGCATATACCTAAAAGTTTATATACATTTAACCATATTTCTTTAAGTGTTGGTATTATAATATAATCATAACAATTCTCCTCTCCCTTTTCTTGGTCTTAGCCTCTAAGCCCTTTCACAAATATTATTGCTTTGCTCCTTTTCAAATGCATATCCTGTCATTTCTTTAATGGCTGTTTTACATAAAACGGCAGACAAAAGCAGACAAACACACACACACACACACACACACACACACACACACACTCATTAGGACTTTTGTAGCCTGTGCACGGTTAGTTGTATGTAGATTTCCAATTGAAATTGGGTAACCATGGCTTAGAAGAGGAAGGTGCACTCCTCACAGCTCTGAAGGCCTGAAGCTTCATACTTTGTTCTCTTCATACCCACACTCCTTCTGAATTCTCATGGGAGGATTCAGTTCCCCATCCCTCACTGCTACATATTTCTACTCAATTTTCTTTTTTTGATAATACAATTTTCTTTATTAAAAATAATTTATAGCATCAATCACATACACACAATTTTATAACTTAACTTCACTTCCAGTATATTTCTATAGAATACTAAACATTATTGAGCTTAAACTGTTACGCTTATTTTGTTTTTTTTTTTTTTGGTTCTTTTTTTTTTTTTTTCGGAGCTGGGGACCGAACCAGGACCTTATGCTTCCTAGGCAAGCGCTCTACCACTGAGCTAAATCCCCAACCCCATTACGCTATTTTGTTGGCCTTAAATAATAATGATTTGTAGTTACTTAAGAGATCCATATGGTTTTACAATTACATATTATGCATAAAATTGATACAACAAACAAAAACAAAACAAATCAACACAGTCCCCACTGAAAAAAAAAACAAAAGTTGATTTCCTTCCCCATTTTTTACTCCCCAAATCAAAAATAGTATCATTATCCAGTATCTTAGTATCTTCAACCTAGACTCAAAGGCAAAAAGGCTCTGAAAACTGTCAATTTTTCTCATCCTGTCACTTACCATGGAGAAGAGAAATGAACACTGCATTGTTACCACATAAGCAAACAATTTTCTGACCCTGTGTACTTCTCTCCTGTCCCTTCCCACACCTGATCCTGTCCCCTATTTTTCCCCTCTGCCTCCTCTCTTCCTCCCAGGTCCCTCCCTCCCTCTACCCCAGGTGATTATTTTCGTCTCCCTTATAAGTAGGATTGAAACATCTACACTTTGTAGATTTGTCTATTCATTTTCCTTATGTTGAGGTGTTGAATTTCCATGAAGTCTGTATGTTTACTTTAGTGTGTGACTTGTATGTTATAGGTTCTGTCAGAAGCTATTTATTCCAAGTGCATAGTTTTCTTTCTTAGTTGATTACACTGAAACATAACACATGGAAAAATGAATATAAAACAGAGTTAACATTTACTAAAGTACATTTTACCATTACTACATATTTACCATGATTTTTAATAATGCCAGAGTCCCTTACATGTTTCAGATCAGCTGTTATCAAGTCAGACCCTATTCAAGGATCTAGCAATTTCCAATCTCAATAGAGGGAGAATTCACTTCTACATTTAACCAAAGATAAATACTGACAAAACACAATTCCTTAAAGGAAAATGCAATGAAGGCTCATGTTTCTTGTCACAAGGTCTTCTGCTACAGCACCCCAAAATATAGAGGCTTGATTGGACAACTATAACAAGTAGGAAATCTCAAACATAGATGGTTTGAGCCCTCTGAAATCAAATAATGGAAGTGGTGGACTGGAGACACAACTTAGTGGACTAGCATTTGGTTGGCATTTGCAGGTTCCTAGGTCCAAAATCCACTGACACACACAAAAGAAAAAGATCACAATAATTTTTAGTGTGTTTTATATTTAAGGGAGTTTTATATCTAGAGTGTTTTAGACTTTTACATGTGAGCCCTAAAGTTTGTGTTTACATTGAGTTGTTTTTCTACACACATTTCTACCAAAATTATGATTAAACTGCTTTAAATCATATATAATTAAAGAGACAATATCTATATTTATATCAAGAAGTGTTTTATGTAGTATATATTGTACAACCCTCCATTTATTTAGATATTATTTTGTCTGTCTCTGCATTGTATTAAAAAGTTCAATGTAAATGGAATTCATAATTACATTCATCTCTTGCTAGTTGTAGGAATTTAATGCTATTGTAAATAGTATATTTAATATTTTACAACACTTTATGGTGCTTCATATCGTGGTTCAGTGGATGTTCTAAGAAGAACAATATGCATCTTTAAACTACCCTGGTATATTTAGTGTTAATATTGAATTACTTCAGAAGAAATCGTTTTGAAACAGCATACATTGATGACCCACCCTGACGCTTAGAAACATTATCATATATATTAAATTTTAAAATATTATTAAAAATGTTATAAGCATTGCCCTGGATAGTCATTTTTCTTTCCTTGATTTATGAAAGATCTCTCCCTGTTTTATATTTTCTTATACTTACTATTTCCATTACTCTTTGCTCTCTCTCTCTCTCTCTCTCTCTCTCTCTCTCTCTCTCTCTCTCTCTCTCTCTCTGATGTAATGTAGTTGTGCTGGAGAGTCTATTCTGAAACTCCTAATCTTTAGAACATCTCACATGTGACAGGTGGGGCCCAATGTTCTCACTCAATGCTCTTTGGAAAACTGAGTTCCTATACAGTGTCATTGCAAGATTTTCTTACTTGATTATCTGCTGCCTGCCCTGGTGGTTTTGTTTGAGTGGAAGTTTACTTCCTCTGACCTTCCCAATGGAAGAGCTACAGGTTGAAATTTCTGACCTGTTTCTTTTGTTCCCTGAAGTATTATTAATTTAATGTTCTCAGACCTGAACTTCTCTGCCATCTTTTGTAAATCTTATCTGCATTCCTTCTGAGTAATGTAACAACCCCACTTCCACATTTTTTTCTTTCTTGAGAGTATCTAGGGTTTTCTTTTGGTTTATTTATTTTTATTAATATTTTAATTGTTTTAAATGTGTTTACTTATAAAATGGGGGCATTCCTGTGTCACAAAAAACAATTGACAGTCACAGGAAATTTGTGGGAATTGTTTCTCTCTACCCTTCAATTCCTGGGGATGGAACTCAGGTCCTAAAATTTTAGGGGAAGTCTATACTTGCTGAGAAAATTTACTGAATCTTCATCTTTGTAACTTTATTTCAACTTTTGCATTTATTGTGCTTTTGATTTGATACAAGTGCTATTTGTTGTACATATACACATTTGGGCATTTTTGAGACTACCTGACCCTGTCTGTATACTAGTATTTTTCTAAACTGGATGACTATTTCCTATGGTATTTCTGCTTATCTTTATCCTTTTGAGATTTAAACTAGGGATACATTAGATCCTTTGTTAATTTTCTATGATCTTCTCAGGCTTGATTTTTAAAAAAAATGATTTTACACAATTATAATTTATCTGTAGCAGTTCATTTTCTTCAAAATATAATAAATCTTTTCTTAGGATGCACCCCATATACCAAAAAAAAATAATAATAATGTCATTAATTTTGGCTGGCTCCTTTAAATTGCATAGTATCTATTATTTCATTCTGATTTCCTTAAAAGTGATATGCACCTATTGATACAAAAAATATTGTTTCTTTTTATTATTAAAAATCTTTTAAAGTTTTAGGTTACATTTATTTAATGTCTGGGCCATAATAGTCTTCTTGCTTTCTTATATCTTTCTTTGCTTCTTTATTTCTTTGGTTGTTCTTGATGATGATATGTAATATTAAAAAAACTGAAAAATCCCAAAAGGGGGCTGGTAAAAAGATCCAGAGACTCTCTAAAGTTCAAGTACGTCATCAGAGATGCTGGCAAAAAAGAATGATTTAATTGGAAAGTAAAGTGATGTACAGCTAAATAGACCATGGAACTATAGCGTCCTGTCCAACATTGTTGCTTATCCAATTCTCCCCCTGAAAAGCATCAGGAAAGTTGTAATGTTTTCTCAGGGAGAAGAATTTCTCCTTCAGACTCAGGGAGGACTTTCCTCTCCTGGCAAGATATTCTTGGAAGAAATAATTTTGAAGAATATTTTGTGTGAATGGTCTAATAGCAAAGGAGAGGGCATATGCGTGATTTTAGAATATACTCATTCCTATCAAACAGGTTGATTATATATCTCAGTCTTTGTTTTATGCCATAGTCTTGAGATAGAAATTTCTCTGTCTGAAACAATATCATAAACAGAATATAAGCAGGAATTGAGATTAGAACATATTCATATAGTGTCAGATTAGTATTACAAGACCCATTTTTGTATAATCTCTTGGTTTTTGAAAGAGTTTACAAAGTAACTTTACCTTCTTGGTTTGAGATAGTGTCATTACAAAGACTAGGCTAAAATCAAATATACAATACTTTTACTTCGGCTTCCCAAACTCTGGGATTACTGTCCAGCACTGTTATGTCCAACAGAGTGTCATTTCAATTCAAACAATTTTATTCCCTTGTGCATGAAGAATATTTCTGAAGATTTCACAGTAAACCATTTAGCCTAGTCTTTGTAATGACACTATACCTCACAGTCGGGGTCAAATTTATATTGGCTATTATGATTTGATTCCTTGTTAGATACGAGTGTAAAATACAAATATACAGGAATTAGATCTAATAAACCCTTTAGACTCAATTTTAATCAACTTACAGGTATAGGATAAATTATTCTGCTTGTCTAGAATGCTAGGCAATGCACTAATTTCAATATAGTCATTAGTTGTTTTTATTTTCGTTTGTTTCATTTTTGTTTGTTTCTTGCCTTTGTTTTTGGTAAGAAGCTGCATTTTTCAGAGTGTTAACAGTGTAAAATTGATTTAAAAGTATGCTAATATGGCTACAAATTTAAAATATGCAATATGAATATCAGCATACCCTTCGTATTGGCTAGTGTTATTGTTACCTGAAATGTGTTTAGAAGTATTTATACTACTATAATTTTACTTATAGTTTTCTAATATTTTCTTCGAAGATTAAAATCAGGATTTATAAAATGTATATACTAAAAAACTGGAAACATGAAATAGGTGAGCAGTGTGATTGCTTTGCAAGATTTTTTACTATATTGTGCAAAATTATCTTCAGACTATGTGTAAGAAAAGTACACAGAATAATTCCGATATATGTTCACATTTGATTTATAGCTTGTAAAACAGTGCTTCTCACCCTCTGGGTCTTCACCCGTTTTGGGGTACAATGTCCTTTTTATAGAGGTTGCCTAAACTTTTCAGAAAACAGAGTTATTTATATTATAATGGTTATCAATTGCAAAATTCTAGTTATGACTAGCAACAGAAATAATTTTGTGTTTGGCAGTCACCACGCCATGAGGAAGTGTATTAAAGCACTCATGGCTCCAGTTACATATGTAGCAGAGGATGGCCTTATTGAGCACCAATGGGAGGAGAAGCCCTTGGTCCTGCCAAGGATGGACTCCCCAGTGTAGGGAAATGTCAGGGTGGGGAGGTGGGACGGGAAGATGGTTAGGGAGTGGGAACAACCTTATAGAAGAAGGGGAAGGGGAGGGGATAGGGAGCTTATGGACAGGAAACAGGGAAAAAGAATAACATTTGAAATGTAAATAAAAAATATACAATAAAAAATTTAATGATAAAAAATTACAAAGTAAAGGTCATAGCACTAGGAGGGCTGAGAACCATTGATCTAGAAGAAAGCTTTTGTTTAGTGAAGTCCTTCAGGTCTGACATTTTGCATGATGTACGCTTACTTACTATAACACCTGCATTTGATACCTATGTATCAAGTCTATCATTTCAATGTTTCTCACTTTGTTTTTGTTGACTCTGAGAAATTTTGTTATCTTACTTTGCAACTGTGTATTTTGTAAATACTGTGTATTTTGTAAAAATCAATTTACTATGAAAGGTCCTTGGTTATATGAGCTTGTAGATTGGTGAACTTTTCTAGGCTAGACGTTACTACTAGTCTGAAATTCTCCTCCTTCTGGCTAATCACAGAGTGCTCAAAGGTTTGTCTGAGTTGACAATTGTTCTTCCATTTTAGGTGATTAACACTTGAATGTTCTGAACAGCTACAGTTGTTCAACAAGAACCTGGTTTGGGCCCTGTTTCCTACAGTCTAATAGGACACACAGAAAATTTGATATTTAACTATACTTTTAAAGACTAATAAAAATGTCTGAGTGATTTCATGTTCAACATGAATCATTCTTTGCTCTATTACTTCTGGCAATGTCCCCATCTCAAAGTCAGTACCATTTTTTTTTCTTGAAATCTGAATGAGATTGCTCCATTGTGTCTAAATGCCCTCTTTCAGATATGAAGACAGGATTGTGGTAGAAAATGAAGCACAGGGTTAGTTCCCTTTGAGCCTCCCTTTCTAATGTCAGAAAATTATTATTTCAAGCCTCTATATTGAACTGTCTATTTTAGCTAGAGTAGATGAACGTAGTAATATTTCTTCTGTCCCAGTTAGGAATATCATTCCTATAGGGTATGTTTTTGCTGCCTTCTAACTACTATGGGTTTTATACAGTTTGAAGGGTCTGGATGCCTTTTTTCTTTTGTATTCTGTTGAGGTCAAGAATCTCGTAATACAGAAGATGATCAACAATAAGGTCCACCAGCATTCACTTGTATTTCAGGAAACAGACTAAGAAAATAAAATTTATGAGTTTTTTCCTAATGACAAACAGGCAATTTGCTGTTATTAGATTCAGAACACTAGAGGAAAACATTTCTGTTAACATTTCACTTTGTAACCAAGTTTTCCATTTATTTAGCCAAAAGGCGTTAGCATTTCCATTTATATATTTGCAAATTCATAAAAGATTTAAATATTTAAGTACTTTGCTTTCAGATACAATCACCAGGGGTGGTATTTCGAGTATCCATTAGATTAGATAGATATGTAAAATGGAAATCTTCCTTCATTGTCCACTTCGAAAGAGAGACATGATTTATTTAACTTTGACTGCCAATCCTTCCTTTTTTTTTTCATTTCATTGCTTTCTAAATAGATAGTTGCTAGAGAAAAATGTATAAATATTAAATAACTTTACTTCATTGGTTCCTATTTCTTCAAGTGTTTTCAGAAAGCATAATAAACTGTAAAGTACTTTTAGTTCCAAGGCATAAAAGATAGTTTTTCTTTGTAAAATATAAGTGTTTCATAAGTGAGCACAAGGTCTTAAGTTTATCCCAAAATTAAGAAGCCAAGCATGACAGTCAATGCTTTTAATTCTAGCACTAAGGATGGAGGAGTCCAAGCACAATTATTCCTCGTGCTCATTTACCAGCCAGTCTAATCTCCTCAGCAAGTACATTCAGTGAATGAGAGAGCCTGTCTCAAAATAAGTAAATACACACACACACACACACACACACACACACACACACACACTGTATATATACGTGCATATATATATACACACGTACACACACACAAACACAAACACACATACGCATACAAAATATAAGAGCAGTTGAAGGAAAGAAATGGGGGAAATATAATCCTATTACATAACAAGAAAAGTAATGTGCTGCACAACTGAGGCAGGGAGAAACACAAAATCACATCTCTCTCACCATATATTATAAAAGGTGGATTATTGTGGAGGTAAATATGAGTGACTACGGGCTGTGAATCCAAATATAGGTTACTCCAAATTTGACATTTTAATCAGTAATAATTTTATCAAGTCTTTATAGTATCAGGGCAAAGAAAGACATAAATCAAAACCTTTCTTAAATAAATCGGTAGATATTCCTGGTAGACAGTTTACAGCAAACCAGGAAGCCTCTGCTATAAGCCTCAGATACTTATTCTTGACACTCTTGGCCATTTAGTTTGTGGAAACCTGGGATATGTCCCTATATTTCAAATAACATATCCATTATCACTGGATGTACAATTCCATGTAGAGCTTGGCAATACATGGGCATTGTGAAAGATTGAGGTTAATTTTGTTCTAAATCTCTAGCATTCCAAACCTCTCTATACTAGCACTGAATTCATCAGACAGTCTTTGCATAGAGTACCTCTTGTTAGAGGTAAATGGATCTTCTTTCTCGATTTTTTCTCTATACCCCTTGTGCACATCTGCCTTCCAAACACATATTTGGACACAAAAGCATAAGAACATTCACGTGTATGCACACAAGTTCACAAAATTATTGGCTTTGCCTTCTATATTCATGATATATTACAATAATGCAGAACCTTACACATGAAGTAAAGGGAACTTGCAAACACTAATGTGCCCGTGTAACATGTACACTTGCATACAAGTCATTAAAAACCTGGTGACCACATGAAACTCAAGACGGATGATCAAAATGTGAATGCTTCACTCCTTCTTTAAAAGGGGATCAAAATTACCCTTGGCAGGGAATAGGGAGGCAAAGATTAAAACAGAGGCAAGAAGGAACACCCATTCAGAGCCTGCCCCACATGTGTCCCATACATATACAGCCACCAAACTACGTAAGATGGATGAAGCAAAGAAGTACAGGCTTACAGGAACCAAATGTTAATCTCTCCTGAGAGACACAGCCAGAATATGGCAAATACATAGGTGAATGCCAGCAGCAAACCACTGAACTGAGAACAGGACCCTCTGTTGAAGGAATCTGAGAAAGGACTGAAAGAGCTTGAAGGGGCTTGAGACCCCATATGAACAACAAAGCCAACCAACCAGAGCTTCCAGGGACTAAGCCACTACCCAAAGACTATACATGGACTGACCCTGGGCTCTAACCTCATAGGTAGCAATGAATAGCCTAGTAAGAGCACCAGTGGAAGGGGAAGCCCTTAGTCCGGCTAAGACTGAACCCTCAGTGAACGTGATTGTTGGGGGGAGGGTGGTAATGGGGGGAGGATGGGGAGGGGAACACCCATAAGGAAGGGGAGGGGGAGGGGTTAGGGGGATGTTTGCCCGGAACCGGGAAAGGGAATAACACTCGAAATGTAAATAAGAAATACTCAAGTTAATAAAAAAAATAAAAAAAAATGTAAAAAAACAAAAACAAAAACCTGTTGACTAGTAATTGAGAAGAGCTGATCTCAAGTTTGGTGCTTGAATTGCTACATAATGCAGGTTAAGAGCTTCACCCCTTAAGGCTAACTGATTTTGTATTTTGAACAGAAACCTCAAAAGGATTAACTGAGTATAAGAAGTATAAGCAAGCGCAGTGCAGTGATGTACTGTTGAATACATCGCCGTGTACCTTAATCTCACTATCCCAGAAGAGGGTTTGAGATAGGGTCTTCGTGAGTGGTATACCAGAAAAAAAAAATAAAAAACAAGCCAGAATTTCAAAGTGATTCACAGGTTCACTGTATCAAGAACAAATTGTCTAGAAGCCAAAACAAAGCCTGGACAAAAGATCCTGGAACATCTAGATTAAGCATGTGGAGTATTAACTACATCACAGTTTGCCCTTTTTCTTAATTGGAGTCATTTTCTTAAAAATTTTAATCTTCACACTTTCATTCATTGAACATCTATATAATATTCAATGTTTAAAGTTTTTCCAGATTCATTTTACACTTAATTGTGAAACTTTTGGGTTTTAGTGATTTCCAGTATCAAACTGAAAACATTGAGTTGAGTGCTTTCCTTTCTTTTTTCTCTATTTTTGATAGAATATCTTGGAGAGCCAACTAGTCAAGTGTGCTTTTTAACACTCAATCTATAACAGATGTCTCTTTCCTAACTCAATTTGCCTTCAAAATCGCTTCATATTATCTAGTTAGTAAATTTTCTGTTATGGAAAATAAGTTTAATATGTTCCTTTCATTCTCAGTCTAACTGCAGTGACTAATGAAACACTTTCTTTTCTATCAGCTTGGCCTTTTTTAAATCTGTTTTTTCCTTTCTGTCCCTTGTGATTTAAAGTTACCAAAAAACATATATTAGTTAATAATTCTACAAGGTGGGTTGACTTTAACTACTATGATTATGGAGAGTTAGAATATTTTATGACTGGAGCAATATTATCTTGGGCTGACTTTAGCCCTTTCTAGGTATTTCTAGGTTCTGTGCTTGATATCCTTGTAAAGTGGTTTAAAAAATATTCCTTTTTTTTTGACATATGAAAACAGACCCATAAGCTCACACCAGCCCATAGGCTACGAACAACATCATATAACATCTGAGGTCGTGGCAGACTCTTCTCCTCTTCTGTAGCCAATCTGTCCAACCCTTCCACCAATATATTTTAAAAATGCCCTATTGTAAACATTTTCTTGAATCTGTTACTTTAAGAACGTTGTAAAGTCCTTGGCACATTTGAAAATGACATTTAGAGTGAATTAAATCTTTATCTTTAGGCAATGGCCACTGTGCATTTACCTTATCCCTTTGTTAGAGTACCTTTACAGATCATGTAAGACATACACAAACACACATACACACACATATACAAACACACACACATACACTCAGATACATACACACATATGCACATACTCAGACAAATACACGTATGCACACATACATTCACACATACTCAAATGCATGCACACACACACACACACACACACACACACAATATAATCTAAACACAAACTGAAACCAGAAATAATAAACATTTCCCCACCAGATCATCTTATTTTTGAGTTCATTAAATGACGGTACTTTGTCAACCTTTGTTGAAAACAACTGGAGAAACCATAGTATGCAGACAATTGGTTTTATTTCTATAGATCTGAATGTGAGTATATGTTTGATAGGGAAATATAGATACATAGGTACAGAAAGAATACTCAGGTTTAGGGGTGTGTACTTATGTGTGTGTATTATGTATTTCCTTGCATGTTTATTTGAGAGGGACACATGTATGCAATGCATGTTCATATGCTTATCTGTTCAACTGGAAGCTAAAGAATATCCTTGAAGGAAATGCCTATGATTTTATTCAGCCTTTTGATTTGAGACAGAGTCTCTCCTTGACAAGAGACCTGCCAAGTAATTAGACCAGCTGAGATCAAGTCCAGGTAACCCTCTGTCGCTGTCTGCCTACCCAGTGTTCAGATTACAAATATGCACCACCAGTCTTGGCATTTTGGAAGGGTTCTGAATATCAATCTCAGATTCTCCATGCTCATAATGTAAATACTTTACAAACTGAATCATCGCTTCATCTTCTTTAGCCTTCAGGTAAGTTTGTCATTTTGTTTTGGGATTTTTCCCATTTTTGTTTTGAATCTTTTTTAAAATTGTATATTTATGTATATCACAAATGTTGTACCCCTTCCTGAACCTCCTCACAGAGGTCCTCCCCCTTCCCCTTCTCCCTGGGAGGGCAGCACTCCCCTGGCCCTGGTATCCCCAACCATGGTGCTGTGTCAATTCGCTATAGGATTAGGCGATCCTCTCTCACTGAGGCCACATGAGGATATCCCTCTGCTGCATGTATGTCCAGGGCCTTAAGACAGCCCATGTTTGCACTTTGGTTGGTGCCTCAGACTCTGGGAGCTCCCAAGGGTCTAGGTTAGTTGACACTTGATCTTCCTGTAATGTTGCCATCTCCTTGAGGGCCTTCAATCCTTCCCCTAACTCTTCCACAGCTGTCCCAACCCCTGTCCAATAGATCTTCTCAGCTGTATCTGTAAGGTGTAGGGTAAAGTTTTTCAGAGGGCTGCTATGCTATGCTTCTGCTTGAAAGCACAGGATAGAATCGTTAATAGTGTGAGGGATTATGGACTACACACGGGATGGGTCTCAAATTGGGCCAGTCTCTAGTCAGCTAATCCTTCAGGTTCTGCTCCATTTTTGCCTATTCATTTCTTTTAGACAGGAACAATTTTGGGTAAAAAGTTTTTTTTACATAGGTTGGTGTCGTCCCTCCACTGATGGGGTCAAGTCTAGCTACTTCAATTTTTTTCCTCAGGTTCTACATACAAACTGCTCTGCGCTTCTGCTAAGGTCACCTGCATGCATTGAATTTTAAATCCATCTATATATTAGTTTTACATTAAAATTTTGTAATTTAAATATAATTCGATTACTTCCCTTCTTCCCTTTCCTCCCTCCAGCCATGACTACGCCCCCTCCTTCCACCCCTTCCATGTTTTCCTCACTCTGCTTTAAATTGATCCTCTCTTTATGGTTTATTGTTTCACATATGTATGCATAAGTATATAAATATAACTATTTAAATCCATCTGGTACATCTTGTCTTTGCATGGTTTCAGACTGACCCTTTGTAATCAATAACTAATCCCTCAAAGAGGCTAGTTTTCCCTCTTCCTGAAGTCACTAGTTTCCTACTGCTTTTTTCCTATAAATCAGACCCTAAAAGATTTCTTAATTTTATGTTAGCATATGTATTAATATTTTCATTTTTACAACCCTATTTAGGCAGCCATTTTGTCGAAATATAGCCTCCTTGTTGTTTCTAAGAGGCACAATCTGCTCCTTTTGCCCTGCTTTCTGTGGTGTTTCTTGAGTCCAAGCTGTAGGAAACTGCTTTAGGTGATTCCACACAATCCATCGATCTTGTCACTGTTACATGTTACAATTTTCTGTAATGGTCTCTATTGACCATCAACAATGAGATGTTCCTTTGATTTGGTGTGAGAGTAACAGTCATTTGTGAGTATAAGAATAAGCTTTAGAATGCAATTAGGGGCCCTGATAACCTAGTAAACTGGTGGTAATAGACCCCCGCCACAATTCATGACCTCCCTAGCCCTTGGGGAGATGACCAGGTTCCCAATACCCATAATGACTGCTTTCCTATAGTATAGCTCAAGTCTACATGCACAGTTGTTGGTTACCATCAAGATATGAGTGCCTCTATGACACCTTTAGGAATGACTATCATGCCGGTCTTTTATATAGTTCATTGGCATCACAACTTGATAGGATTATTGTGTCCTTCTCTCCCATGGAAACTTGAAATTATGCCATTGGGCTGACAGCACATCACACAGACACATACAGATACACACACACACACGACACACACAAACACACACACACACATACACATACAAACACACACAAACACACACACACACACACACACACACACACCAAAAAACAAACAAGAACAACAAAAACCATATAATATGTAAAAGTATATGAAAAACCCAATGCTATGCTTAGAAATTTCCTATGGAAATTTCCTACCGACTCCATAAACAGTATAGGCTATTGGTGCTGTCTTTAGTTGCCTTTCAGATGTTGAACATACATTCCTTTCACTAAAGATGTCACATATATAGGACACAGAACTCAGAAGATTTGAGTTGGATCTAAATTGAAACCTACTTTGTCCAGTCAGTTTCATAGATTCAGAAAATATCATGGTAGTTGAGTATTCTTGGTGGAATATGAATAATTGATTTTTTCTTAAGAATCATGGTTGTTATATTTCTTAAAGAAAAAGAAATTGAACTGAATATAAAGTTGAAGAGACAATTATTCTAGTAAAATGAAATGTCAAGGATCAAACACTTGAATGGTTAGGATAAGATTGATGCTGTTAGAAATCACTTTTCTGTATAGATGTAAATAACTACTGACTCATCATAAGGTCTAAATAACAAACGAAGTTCACGCTGGGAACCATCCATGCTAACACCTTTCCTCTATGTTCTGTAGGACAAACTTATAGAGCATAGGTGAAGAACGAGGACATGGGTGAGTCCAAAACAGCCTTGCTGGAAAATCCTCTTCCAAAATGGATGGCAACATTACCAAAACCACATATATAGAACCCCATTTCACCTGACCTTCAACAGCTGGTACACCATAGCACCCTCAGAGAATAAGAAGACATGTGCAATTAGGGGAGAATTATATATATGGCTGAGAGCCATAACTAGAATCTCATATGAAGATCAAATAACCTTCCTGATGTCACAGCAGCACCTTCCATGAAGGAATATCAACAATCAGCAAGACTTATTCATGACATTAACTTTAAAACAAACACCATATGCTTTGAGAACTGCATTCAATTATAGTTGATAGACAGTTTCTGTGTTCAAATCACGTAAGTATGTGTGCATCCAATCATTAGTTTTGATTTAATTTAAAGACCAAGACTGATTCCAAATCTCATAATTTTAATATTATACCCTCTTTGTAGGAACTCAAATGAAGTAGTTACAATGTCACAAAAATTGAGATAACTACTTTAAATAAAAGTAGAAAGATCACTGATGTGTGATCCATGGGAGAAGAACCAAATTCTATTACTTATGTGCTTTCTGAACGTCAGATGTCTAGCTCTCAGTTTTCCAATTTTAAGATAATTTAGATGATATTATATTTATATACCTTTTTTCTAAATAGAATTATCTATACAGTGGCATGTCTTGATCTAATTAACATTATTTAGATGAATGAAATAGCACAAGATATATTTTCTCTTCTACATTTTTCCTCATCATCTACTGTCATCTTTATTTATAAGAGTTATATCATCAATGAAGTATGGGCAGGAGTTTAAGGGAGGAACTGAAAGGGAGAACATGGAGGAAAGCTGCCTTCTGACTTAATCCCTATAGCTTGTGCAGTTTACTTTCTTTTATTTTTTTCATTTTTTGTTGGTTATTTTATTTATTTACATTTCAAATGCAATCCCCCTTCCCAGTGTCCCCTCCACAAGCCCCTTATCTCCTCCCCCTCCCTCTGCTCTCCCACTTACCCACCCACTCCTGCTTCAGTGCCCCTAGCATTTCTCTATGTTGGGTCATCAAGCCTCCACAGGACCAAGGGGCTCCCTTCCCACTGTTGTCAGATAAGGCCATCTTCTGCTACATATCCAACTGAGCCATGTGCACCACCCCAACATGTATACTCTTTGGTTGGTAGTTTAGTCCCTGAGAGATTTCGGGGTTCTGGTGGGCTAATAATGTTCTTTCTATGAGTTTGGAAGCTCCTTCAGCTCCTTCAGTCCTTGCCCTAAATTTTCCATTGGGGTTGCTGCACTCAGTTCAATGTTCAGCTGTATACATTCACATCTGTATTGATGCAGCTCTGGCAGAGCCTCTCAGGTAACAGCTATAACCAGCTCCTGTCAATAAGCAGTTTTTAGCACCAGCAATAGTGTCTGGGTTTGGTGCCTGCAGATTGGATGGATCCCTAGGTGGTGCATTCTCTGGATGACCTTTGTCTTCCTGCATGAATCTTTGACCCTGAGTTTCATTTTGACAGGAGGAATTCTGAATTAATATTTTTGAGATGGTTTGGTGGTCCCATCCCTCAACAGGGTCCTTGCCTATCTACTAGATATGGTCTCAAGAGGTTCTATCTCCCTTCTGTTGGGTATTTTGGATAATGTCTTCTCTGTTGGGTACTGGGAACCTCTTGAGTTCCTAGCATCTGGGACTTTCTAGTGACTACCCCCAGTTCTCCCTCCCCCACTGCTACACATCTACTTTCAAATTCCTAACCCTCTGTACTTCTCCCTTATCTCCTCCCATATCTGATCTGACCCCTTTTTCCCCTAGCCTCTTTGCTCCCTCCTAGAAACCTCTCCCCATCTACTTACTGAAGATTATATTCTTCCCCCTTCTGAGTAGGACTGTAGCATCCTTAAGCAATTTATATCTCCATACACAGAAGTGCCAAGGCTCACAGTTGACTGACTCATTACATACCAGTCTTTAATCAAATAAAGGTGCACTCTCAGTCTGGCCAACAGGACTGGCTATTCAATGGAGGTGTTCTCTCACTTGAGGTTCTTGCTTGCAGAGGACTGTAACTTGTGTCAAGATGACAAAATGCTAACTAGCACAATTCTTCTTTGAAGAAGGGTAATTCAATCAATGGAATCATGGAAGAATGGGCTTATCTGCCTTCTGAGAATATAGAAAGTTGAAATGCATATTTTTCTAGTACATTAAAAACTGATGGGGTCGCTTTAAATCTTGACAAAGTAAGTAGTCCTAAAGTGCTAGTCTTGCCCAACACAACTACAAAGTGTTATGAAATGTGCAAAATGGCAGTTTTGACATTTTTCCAAAAGCATACGTATATAAGCAAACAGGTTTCTAAAACTGTTCCAACTTATTTAGGGAGGAGCAATTACAAAGTTTACTGCAAGTAAGTAGAGCAAAAGCAAATTATTGCAGTTTTACTGTCCTAAAAAGAAAGAGGATAATATGCAATGGTGTACTGAGTATAGTCTGTAGTAAATGGTAACAGGGACAATGGATAGGCTTGGGGATGTGCCAGACATGTTTATAGAGAATTCTCAATAGAAAATAGTTACTATAGAAGACAAAATGTTGTATGCCTATTGGTAATTAAGTTATGTGGAGATGAGACATCACAGGATTTTGAGTCACTTAATTTTGGAAAATGGGTCATTGATAGTCAGTGGATATACATTACTGAATTATCAAGGTTTTCTACCAAGACATCAAAAGGCCGCTTATTAAGAATGAGAACTCCTTATTTTGTCTTATACCCATATTCAGCATTATAGCAATAATTTTTCAAGGAAATTCTTACAAGTAGAGATGTCACCCAAGGGTGTCATATGTTAGAGCAGAATTCTATGATAAATATCCAGCATTAAAAAAAGAAAAGGATTTTTGTGGTGGAGGTCCATTTTCAC